>NC_083584.1:31081404-31681404 GCF_027579695.1 Neoarius graeffei | reverse complement strand
GATCATATGAAATAATTATTATACAGGAAGCAATTTAACTGTCAGTCAAACTCTTACTCAAGTCAACATCTCAAATGCAAATACTACATTTAGCCCTGCTGCCTTTATGAGCTCTAGAACTTATAAACTTTAGTCACTGGCTCCCTCCATAACAGTTAGAAACATTCAGGAAAGCAATGATACAAACGCAGGGAACTGAACTGACCCTCACCTGTCTTATACCATCGTGTATAATAGCGATCAATCACTGATGGAGCTCTCTCATGCGTTTCTTCCATCGCAGAGACCAAACGCGAATTTATTCCACTCTCCAAACACCGGCTTCCATGACGGACCACAATTCATGCTGCACACTGTGTCCAACCGTTATTAGGAACCGGGCGGAAACGCAGACGTACGGTAGTGCTTGGGAAATAACAGTAATAAAAGCGTTTCAGAAGTGCTCGATAAACTTAAAATATACAACCCCGATTCCAAAAAAGTTGGGACAAAGTACAAATTGTAAATAAAAATGGAATGCAATAATTTGCAAATCTCAAAAACGGATATTGTATTCACAATAGAACATAGACAACATATCAAATGTCGAAAGTGAGACATTTTGAAATTTCATGCCAAATATTGGCTCATTTGAAATTTCACGACAGCAACACATCTCAAAAAAGTTGGGACAGGGGCAATAAGAGGCTGGAAAAGTTAAAGGTACAAAAAAGGAACAGCTGGAGGACCAAACTGCAACTCATTAGGTCAATTGGCAATAGGTCATTAACATGACTGGGTATAAAAAGAGCATCTTGGAGTGGCAGCGGCTCTCAGAAGTAAAGATGGGAAGAGGATCACCAATCCCCCTAATTCTGCACCGACAAATAGTGGGGCAATATCAGAAAGGAGTTCGACAGTGTAAAATTGCAAAGAGTTTGAACATATCATCATCTACAGTGCATAATATCATCAAAAGATTCAGAGAATCTGGAAGAATCTCTGTGCGTAAGGGTCAAGGCCGGAAAACCATACTGGGTGCCCGTGATCTTCGGGCCCTTAGACGGCACTGCATCACATACAGGCATGCTTCTGTATTGGAAATCACAAAATGGGCTCAGGAATATTTCCAGAGAACATTATCTGTGAACACAATTCACCGTGCCATCCGCCGTTGCCAGCTAAAACTCTATAGTTCAAAGAAGAAGCCGTATCTAAACATGATCCAGAAGCGCAGATGTCTTCTCTGGGCCAAGGCTCATTTAAAATGGACTGTGGCAAAGTGGAAAACTGTCCTGTGGTCAGACGAATCAAAATTTGAAGTTCTTTATGGAAATCAGGGACGCCGTGTCATTCGGACTAAAGAGGAGAAGGACGACCCAAGTTGTTATCAGTGCTCAGTTCAGAAGCCTGCATCTCTGATGGTATGGGGTTGCATTAGTGCGTGTGGCATGGGCAGCTTACACATCTGGAAAGACACCATCAATGCTGAAAGGTATATCCAGGTTCTAGTGCAACATATGCTCCCATCCAGACGACGTCTCTTTCAGGGAAGACCTTGCATTTTCCACCATGACAATGCCAAACCACACACTGCATCAATTACAGCATCATGGCTGCGTAGAAGAAGGGTCCGGGTACTGAACTGGCCAGCCTGCAGTCCAGATCTTTCACCCATAGAAAACATTTGGCGCATCATAAAACGGAAGATACGACAAAAGAGACCTAAGACAGTTGAGCAACTAGAATCCTACATTAGACAAGAATGGGTTAACGTTCCTATCCCTAAACTTGAGCAACTTGTCTCCTCAGTCCCCAGACGTTTACAGACTGTTGTAAAGAGAAAAGGGGATGTCTCACAGTGGTAAACATGGCCTTGTCCCAACTTTTTTGAGATGTGTTGTTGTCATGAAATTTAAAATCACCTAATTTTTCTCTTTAAATGATACATTTTCTCAGTTTAAACATTTGATATGTCATCTGTGTTCTATTCTGAATAAAATATCGAATTTTGAAACTTCCACATCATTGCATTCCGTTTTTATTTGTCGGCGCAGAATTAGGGGGATTGGTGATCCTCTTCCCATCTTTACTTCTGAGAGCCGCTGCCACTCCAAGATGCTCTTTTTATACCCAGTCATGTTAATGACCTATTGCCAATTGACCTAATGAGTTGCAATTTGGTCCTCCAGCTGCTCCTTTTTTTTTTGTACCTTTAACTTTTCCAGCCTCTTATTGCCCCTGTCCCAACTTTTTTGAGATGTGTTGCCAGGGCCGCGTTAACCCTTGCCGAGGCCCTGGGCAGACACCCCCCTGAGGCCCCACCCCCACCTGTTGTCAACTGCGCTCAGCAAATTCACCCCCTCAGACGTGCCTGTCTAACTAGACACAGAAACTTAAATAATGACAGTGGCACAATTAGAAATACCATTGAACGATAAAACTTTATATCCATCAACACCTATTTAATCGAGAAAAAGCAATGGTGAAATAGGCAATTGCATGATGAAAAAATCCATCAGACATCACGGTTAACAAGTCTGGTTTACTAAAGTTTAGCCTCAAGAAGCCTTTGAATGAGTGAGTCAATGAACAACATGTCAAGAACATAACCCAGGCCTACAACAGTTTCTTTAGTATTCAGAACAAGAACATTCATTTGATATATAACCGTTCATTTTCATTTTGGAATCCAGGCGACTTTTAACTTGTGAAAACAAAGAGCGATAACAAAGAAAGAAAAATATCTTGCTAGAGGTCTGCTCGGGACAGAATTTTCAGTCCTGCTCCCGCAAAGAATTATGATTTTCAGTCCCGCTCCCGCCCGCGCCTGCCATATTTTGTCCCGCCCGCAAATCCCGCATGATGCAGACGTTCGCGTTATTTTTCACGAAAGTTCTTGTCATTGGCTTGGGGAATTAAACATGCTGAGCTTAGCTGAGCTCTCCACTGACCGATCCTTCACCTAGCGCACGTAGCGAGGGTGCGCGTTGCCAGGCGGCATGCACAGCTGAGGCTTTACAGAGATACCCAACACACCTACCAAAATCTACAGTGGATATTAAGAATATTGTACATTGCACATAGCTTATATGTCACTCCTCACATTTACATTCTAGGAAATACAAGTAGGCCTATAAGAAATTAATATAATTTAAAGACACAGCGTGATGGTACCCCGCCCCCTACTTTGAGTGGATTTGAGCATAAATATCTACAGCTCACATTCAGGGGTGCGTTTCAAGCAATGTACCTCTTTTTAAAGCAGCACTTACTTCTGAAGCACTGTGAGCTTCACTAGAGGAGCTCTGCTCTTCTGCCATGATCGGAGATCTCAAACACGGAAGAGCGGAAAGGAATCGGAAACGTACGCGAGATTAGACCACATCCGCAAATTTAAGCATCTTAAAATGTTTTTGTTAACGCCAAATAAAATATCCAGCACAAATTATATATGCTAGACATAAATTAATGATTTATAAATTTTATTTTAAACACGTTTTTAGTTAGCGGGACTGCAGCTTATCACCTCTCCCGCCCGCTCCCGCATTGTGCACTCCCCCTCCCGCCCGCGCCCGCAAGGAGCTTTCAAAATTTGTCCCGCGCCGCACTGCTTTGCGTCGGGCCCTGCGGGACTCCCGCGGGAGTGCAGGGCTCTATATCTTGCTTCTCAGAAATAAATCTCAAAATGTTAGGCTATGTGAAACATTTCATCCTTTCACACATGTAATGTCCCAAACAGCAGTGGCACACAGCTTTGCGCATTCAGTTTGACAGCCATGGGTCAACTTACAAGGGCACTTTCCTACTTTTTTGGAAAGCAAAGTCATTAATTAAATCATTGAACTCAAGCTGGCTTAGCGTGTGAAGACACAGTGATCATATTGACAATGACGGGTGATTTATGCGACAGGACAAGGTGGGCTTCCTTACGGGTGGCGAAATGCATCAAAAATGTTATATGATCAAAACTTCTGAAAATATCGTTTCATATTTTCCGATCTCGCTACATCCGAGGCCCCCTAGTGGCCGAGGCCCTGGGCAGCTGCCCATGAAGCCCATTAGGATAACGCGTCCTTGTGTGTTGCTGTCATGAAATTTCAAATGAGCCAATATTTGGCATGAAATTTCAAAATGTCTCACTTTCGACATTTGATATGTTGTCTATGTTCTACTGTGAATACAATATCAGTTTTTGAGATTTGTAAATTATTGCATTCCGTTTTTATTTACAATTTGTACTTTGTCCCAACTTTTTTGGAATCGGGGTTGTGTATATATATAAAAATGCTTTCCTCCAAAATAGTAACTATATATATATATATATATATATATATATATATATATATATATATATATATATATATATATACTTTCCTCCAAATAGTAACGATATATAAATAAACTTATTAATTTAAAAAAATATAATATATAAGCAATACTTTCCTCCAAATAGTAATGATATATCGTTATATCATATTAGGGTGCATCAGTTGCCCCCTAAAAATGAAAAGTTCCTCCGATCATGATGCATTTTTGTTTTTCTGTTCCTTTTGGTAAGAAAACACACTGGGTGAAATATTTTGATGAAATTCAAAAGTTTAATGGTGGCACCAGGAGCTCAAAGTTATGGAAAAAGCTGCTATTTTATGACTTTTATGACAAAATTTCGATCACTTTTCATGAAACATTATGACACCTTATAGAGTAAACCAAATATGTTAGATACACATTTTTAGTACATATTCTAAATATATTATCAAGCACAGTTTGAGCTTTAGCTGTTCATTGAATCATCGTTCAACTACTTTTAAACAATACAAATGTATTATGAATCACATTAATGCTTCTCAATCCCTTGCAAAGGTTCTTAACATGATCTCTGGGTCACAAGGAATCAATAAATGGAGTCCAACATTGTGATTCAAACCTTACGCGAAAACATAAAATAAGCGTTTTTTGGCAAAAAATGAACCTCATGGTGCCACCATTAGACTTTTGAATATGGTCAAAAAATTTTACAGGATGTCTTTATTGGTGAAAATGAACACCCAAACAAAAATGCATCAGATTTTATGAAAGTGAGGGCAACTGATGAACCCTAGTATATATATATACAACCCCGATTCCAAAAAAAGTTGGGACAAAGTACAAATTGTAAATAAAAACGGAATGCAATAATTTACAAATCTCAAAAACTGATATTGTATTCACAATAGAACATAGACAACATATCAAATGTCAAAAGTGAGACATTTTGAAATTTCATGCCAAATATTGTCTTATTGGAAATTTCATGACAGCAACACATCTCAAAAAAGTTGGGACAGGGGCAATAAGAGGCTGGAAAAGTTAAAGGTACAAAAAAGGAACAGCTGGAGGACCAAATTGCAACTCATTAGGTCAATTGGCAATAGGTCATTAACATGACTGGGTATAAAAATAGCATCTTGGAGTGGCAGCGGCTCTCAGAAGTAAAGATGGGAAGAGGATCACCAATCCCCCTAATTCTGCGCTGACAAATAGTGGAGCAATATCAGAAAGGAGTTCGACAGTGTAAAATTGCAAAGAGTTTGAACATATCATCATCTACAGTGCATAATATCATCAAAAGATTCAGAGAATCTGGAAGAATCTCTGTGCGTAAGGGTCAAGGCCGGAAAACCATACTGGGTGCCCGTGATCTTCAGGCCCTTAGACGGCACTGCATCACATACAGGCATGCTTCTGTATTGGAAATCACAAAATGGGCTCAGGAATATTTCCAGAGAACATTATCTGTGAACACAATTCACCGTGCCATCCGCCATTGCCAGCTAAAACTCTATAGTTCAAAGTAGAAGCCGTATGTAAACATGATCCAGAAGCGCAGACGTCTTCTCTGGGCCAAGGCTCATTTAAAATGGACTGTGGCAAAGTGGAAAACTGTTCTGTGGTCAGACAAATCAAAATTTGAAGTTCTTTATGGAAATCAGGGACACCGTGTCATTCGGACTAAAGAGGAGAAGGACGACCCAAGTTGTTATCAGCGCTCAGTTCAGAAGCCTGCATCTCTGATGGTATGGGGTTGCATTAGTGCGTGTGGCATGGGCAGCTTGCACATCTGGAAAGACACCATCAATGTTGAAAGGTATATCCAGGTTCTAGAGCAACATATGCTCCCATCCAGACGACGTCTCTTTCAGGGAAGACCTTGCATTTTCCACCATGACAATGCCAAACCACATACTGCATCAATTACAGCATCATGGCTGCGTAGAAGAAGGGTCCGGGTACTGAACTGGCCAGCCTGCAGTCCAGATCTTTCACCCATAGAAAACATTTGGCGCATCATAAAACGGAAGATACGACAAAAAAGACCTAAGACAGTTGAGCAACTAGAATCCTACATTAGACAAGAATGGGTTAACATTCCTATCCCTAAACTTGAGCAACTTGTCTCCTCAGTCCCCAGACGTTTACAGACTGTTGTAAAGAGAAAAGGGAATGTCTCACAGTGGTAAACATGGCCTTGTCCCAACTTTTTTGAGATGTGTTGTTGTCATGAAATTTAAAATCACCTAATTTTTCTCTTTAAATGATAAATTTTCTCAGTTTAAACATTTGATATGTCATCTATGTTCTATTCTGAATAAAATATGGAATTTTGAAACTTCCACATCATTGCATTCCGTTTTTATTTACAATTTGTACTTTGTCCCAACTTTTTTGGAATCGGGGTTGTGTGTATATATATATATATATATATATATATATATATATATATATATATATATTACATACACTATTTGGAGGAAAGTATTTCTTTTTTGAAATAACATTTATGAATGTTAAGAGAGAACCACTGATGAAATATTGTGTCAATACTTGTTCATTCGTAAATTCAAATATTGATTTTAAATATAAGGATAAACTTATATGATATCTGGTTTGGGAAAGTGTGTCGGTTTTGAAGGCAGGATTTTCTTTGGCTGTGTAAGGCTGAATTTCACGCAGGCCTGGCAACCCGGATGACAGCAAAGATGGCGAGCCCCATGATAACAACATGCCATGTAGCGTGTAGTGTAAACCGGACTCCACACGCTCTCTCCTGGAGCCGCAGAGACTTAATCGCCTTCGGGACGTGTAACTCAGTTGCTCTGTATGATCCACAGGTAACTGTCTGCAGATTGTTTTTCTTTATTTTCATTTAATCTGTGCGGCGTCTCCTGGTGAATTAGCATGTTAGCTCAGGACTGAACTACTCATAGCGAGATCCAGAGCAGGAGCTAAGGTTCTGGACTTAAAGCACATTTTTTTCACAATGACACACATCTCATAGTTTCCTAAGAGTGGTTAAAAACAACAACAACAACAACAACGCAATCACTCTTTACTGGTTGATATTCTTACAAGAAATTATCACACACACACACTGGTACTATGCAAAAGTTTCAGGCACCCTTTATTTGATAAGAGAGCCTTTTATTATCCCATAAGGGGAAATTTACATTGCTACAGCAGCACAATATATAAAGAGAAAAAGATAAGGCAGTGAAGGAGTAGTGCAAAAGTACTAAGTATACAAAAAAGTATGTATGTATGTGTGTGTGTATATGTGTATATATATATATATATATACACACACACACACACACACACACATACGGCGGCACGGTGGTGTAGTGGTTAGCGCTGTCGCCTCACAGCAAGAAGGTCCTGGGTTCGAGCCCCGTGGCCGGCGAGGGCCTTTCTGTGCGGAGTTTGCATGTTCTCCCCGTGTCCGCGTGGGTTTCCTCCGGGTGCTCCGGTTTCCCCCACAGTCCAAAGACATGCAGGTTAGGTTAACTGGTGACTCTAAATTGAGCGTAGGTGTGAATGTGAGTGTGAATGGTTGTCTGTGTCTATGTGTCAGCCCTGTGATGACCTGGCGACTTGTCCAGGGTGTACCCCGCCTTTCGCCTGTAGTCAGCTGGGATAGGCTCCAGCTTGCCTGCGACCCTGTAGAAGGATAAAGCGGCTAGAGATAATGAGATGAGATGAGATATACACACACACACACACATATATATATATATATATACACACACACACACACACACATATATATATATATATATATATATATATATATATATATATATGTGTGTGTGTATATATATAATATATATAAAATAAATAAACTACAAATTTAGAGATAATTCATGCAAATTTGTTAATTTATTAACAGGTTTGCAGATATATAGTTAACATAAGTGTATTACAAAGGTGGTATTGCACAGGTATTATTACCAGTATTACCCAGGCAGTATTGCACAAGAGCCATTTTAACAGTGTGTAACTAGCAGTTTGCTGTAGATCAGGGGTTTTCAAAGTGTGGGAGAGTCAGCCCCCCCCCCCCCCCCCCCCCCACACACACACACACACACAATTTTTGTTGTTGCTATACTTAATGTTCCATTCGTATTTAAAAAAAATGGTTGTTGTACACATTATTTTTTTCTTTTATACATTTTAAACATCTGTGGTTTTTGAAAACATCTTTTTTTTACACATTTAAAACATAGGAGCTTTATTAAAACACCTTTTTTTTTTTTACACATTTTAAACATCTGTGCTTTTTTAAAACCTCTTTTTTACACATTTTAAACATCTGTGCTTTTTTAAAACACTTACACATTTTAAACATCTGTGCTTTTTTAAACCTCTTTTTTTTTTTACACATTTTAAACATCTGTGCTTTTTTAAAACACCTTTTTTTTTTACACATTTTAAACATCTGTGCTTTTTTAAACATCTTATTTTACACATTTAAAACAGGAGCTTTATTAAAACACCTTTTTTTTTTTTTACACATTTTAAACATCTGTGCTTTTTTTTAAACCTCTTTTTTACACATTTTAAACATCTGTGCTTTTTTAAAACCTCTTTTTTACACATTTTAAACATCTGTGCTTTTTTAAAACACTTACACATTTTAAACATCTGTGCTTTTTTAAACCTCTTTTTTTTTTTACACATTTTAAACATCTGTGCTTTTTTAAAACACCTTTTTTTTTTACACATTTTAAACATCTGTGCTTTTTTAAACATCTTATTTTACACATTTAAAACAGGAGCTTTATTAAAACACCTTTTTTTTTTTTTTTACACATTTTAAACATCTGTGCTTTTTTTTAAACCTCTTTTTTACACATTTTAAACATCTGTGCTTTTTTAAACCACTTTTACACATTTTAAACATCTGTGCTTTTTTAAACCACTTTTACACATTTTAAACATCTGTGCTTTTTTAAAACACCTTTTTTTTTTACACATTTTAAACATCTGTGCTTTTTTAAGCATCTTATTTTACACATTTTAAACGTCTGCTTTTTTTAAACATCTTATTTTACACATTTTAAACATCTGTGCTTTTTTAAAACACCTTTTTTACACATTTTAAACATCTGTGCTTTTTTAAAAACACCTTTTTTACACATTTTAAACATCTGTGCTTTTTTTCAAACATCTTTTTTTTTTACACATTTTAAACATCTGTGCTTTTTTAAAAACCTTTTTTACACATTTTAAACATCTGTGCTTTTTTTAAACATCTTTTTTAAAAACATTTTAAACATCTGTGCTTTTTTTTAAACATCTTGTTTTACACATTTTAAACATCTGTGCTTTTTTAAAAACCTCTTTTTTACACATTTTAAACATCTGTGCTTTTTTAAAACATCTTTTTTTCACATTTTAAACATCTGTGCTTTTTTTTAAACATCTTGTTTTACACATTTTAAACGTCTGTGTTTTTTTTTAAACATCTTGTTTTACACATTTTAAACATCTCATAGCATCGTTAGCTAGCACCTCTTGGCAGACAACACACTGTGGCAGTGGAGCATCTTCAGATCCAGTCTATGAAAATCCAAACTTTAAATAATCGTGGTCATACTTCCTTCTTTTTTTGCTTGGCCCAGACTCTGTCTCCTCACTCACTGTAGCTTTAGGTACTACAAATCGATCCATTTTGTCTCTGGCAAAGGCTAGCTGAAGTTCGCTAAATGTCCGCAATAGTAACTTATTCTGGTTTATTTTTCCTGACGTTGCGCCCCCCCGAAGAACTCTGGCGCCCCCTAGGGGAGGTGCGCCCCACACTTTGAAAAGCCCTACTGTAAAGTACTGATGCTGATAGTCAGTGCACACAGTATATGTTCAGAGGGGTCTCTATGGATGTAGAAGTGATCTGGACAGTATTGTTGATTATTGTGAGGAGTGTCTGGTGCTGTGCTTGGTGAGGTGCCGGTTGTACAGTCTCACAGCAGTAGGGAGGAAGGAGCTGCTGTATCTCTCCTTAACACACCGCAGATGGAGGAGCCGGTCACTGAAGGAGCTGCCCAGTGCTGCTACGGTCTCCTGCAGTGGATGGGAGGTGTTCGCCATTAAGGATGACAACTTGGCCAACATCCTCCTCTCCCTCACTATGCCCACTGAGTCCAGTGCAGAGCCCAGGACAGATCCTGCCTTCTTAATCAGCTTGTTAAGTTTTTTTCCTCTCTGCTGTTGTGATACTGCTTCCCCAACAGACAACTCCATATAGAATATGGCTGATGCCACCACAGAGTCATAAAAAGAGTTCAGAAGTGGAGCCTGAACTCCAAAGGCCCTGAGCCTCCTCAGCAGGTGGAGTCTGCTCTGGCTTTTCTTGCACAGGGCATGTGTGAGATCATGACTTCTACATTTAATAGAGATGAAAGTGGAGCAAAGAAAAAAATCCTGAACTTTTGAAAGTCAAACTAAGATGGGGGGCAACGGCCTCTGAAAAAATTTTAATAACATAACACGCAAAACCCTACATTCTAGTGCATTTTAGTACTTATTTTCACTAAAACAAGTTATAACTTTTAAGCATTTTTCTTTCATGTACATTAACATGTTAAAAATACCAAATTTAATTCCCCTAGTTAATGAGTAATTTTCAGGAGTGCATTTAGAAAACGCGGTGATTTTCCTGCTACACAGTTCATTACTTTGAAAAATATCAGACAGTTGAAGGTAAACTCAGCAAAATCCCAAAACAGTCCTGTAAAAAGTAAAGGTTGGTTAGAGTTTCTAAAGCTTTCAGGTTTCAATGTTGGGGACATTGAGCCTCGTTTATCAATCTTTTAGTAGAGCTGTGCGTTTGCAGAAGCTAAAGTGAACTAAACATTTCCAATTCATATTTATGCGAGTGGCGGCATGGTGGTGTAGTGGTTAGCGCTGTCGCCTCACAGCAAGAAGGTCCTGGGTTCGAGCCCCGGGGCCGGCGAGGGCCTTTCTGTGTGGAGTTTGCATGTTCTCCCCGTGTCCGCGTGGGTTTCCTCCGGGTGCTCCGGTTTCCCCCACAGTCCAAAGACATGCAGGTTAGGTTAACTGGTGGCTCTAAATTGACCGTAGGTGTGAATGTGAGTGTGAATGGTTGTCTGTGTCTATGTGTCAGCCCTGTGATGACCTGGCAACTTGTCCAGGGTGTACCCCGCCTTTCGCCCGTAGTCAGCTGGGATAGGCTCCAGCTTGCCTGCGACCCTGTAGAAGGATAAAGCGGCTAGAGATAATGAGATGAGATGAGATTTATGCGAGTTGAAGCCAATTGTTTACATTAGTTCGTATTGTCTGTAAATTTAAACACACCAATGAATATCAAATTTCTCATGTAAATCAGGGGCGTAGCTAGGATTTTTCAGGGTGTGTGTGTGTGTCTCACACTGCCTGGCAGCCTGAGTGCATTATGTAACAAAAAATAATTACCATTGCTAGTTTTAGGCAGCTTAGAAACCGGCTCTTCCATTATTGCTGTTTCTTCCACGTTTTCTTGATGATGTGTTCTAGAAACGGCACTAAAACTTCGCTTCGAAGCCACAAAATGCAACTTTGATGGAAAAATCTCATCTCATTTCATTATCTGTAGCCGCTTTATCCTGTTCTACAGGGTTGCAGGCAAGCTGGAGCCTATCCCAGCTGACTACGGGTGAAAGGCGGGGTACACCCTGGACAAGTCGCCAGGTCATCACAGGGCTGACACATAGACACAGACAACCATTCACACTCACATTCACACCTACGCTCAATTTAGAGTCACCAGTTAACCTAACCTGCATGTCTTTGGACTGTGGGGGAAACCGGAGCACCCGGAGGAAACCCACGCGGACACGGGGAGAACATGCAAACTCCACACAGAAAGGCCTTTGTCGGCCCCGGGGCTCGAACCCAGACCTTCTTGCTGTGAGGCGACAGTGCTAACCACTACACCACCGTGCTGCCTGATGGAAAAATATATATAATAAATTGTTTACCTCTCTTCACGTCAAAAGAAGGAGGAAAGTTTTGCTTGTTTTGACATGGCGAATTATTAACACGAGGCAATACTTGTAATTCGCAACTAAAAAGACTGCAGCTACACTGGCAGCTTGAACATGCTTTCTAGTGCGATTGTGTTGCGCTTGCGCAGAACGGTGCCAGTCCTGCGCGCCTTAGCTCGTGCACCTGAAGGTGCGCCTTTGGCGCGCGTGTGCCTAACGAGCTCCGGCACGCGCGCCGTTAACAAAGAACATCTGTCTTTAATCAATGGACTGTGTTTGGGCTATTTAAGGACTGTGCCCACGCAAGGACAACGCGAAGTATTGGGAACGCGAAAAATCCAAAAAATAAATTTCTCCATTCGGAAAACCAGAGATTTTCCAGAGTTTTGTCAAATATACGGATTTCCGGGTAAATCCGGAAGACTTTCATCTATAATTTAAATGCACAAAATTTAAATGCGACAGAAGAATTTTGTAGGTCAGTAAAGAAAGCAACAAGTATTTAAGAGACACTTTTCAGACAAAATCTGAAAAGCTGGGTTTTGCTGCAAAATTAAGAAGTGTGACAAAGTGTCCAGATGAACTGTGGCTGGTTCTGTAAGATGCTCAGTAAAACCTACTGTACAGCTCATTTCCTCCACCAACTTTATTGGATGAGGTTATGTTTTTGCTTTTGTTTGTTCCCAACATAACTCAAAAAATAGTGAACAGATTTTGATGAAATTTTGAGGAAAGGTGAGCCAGGGGCCAAGGAACAACTGATTAGATTTTGATCCAAATACGGATATGTATGTGGATCCGGAATGTTTTTGTCTGTACCCAATGTAACTCAAAACGTAGCGAACGGATTTTGATGAAATTTGGTGTACAGTTTTAGTATAATCCTAGGTTCACGTAATTTGATATTGATGCTGAAATTTGTATAAAACTGTACAAATTGTATCTGAGACTACTTGTGGGTTTATTTTTATTTTTTTAAAGCAAAGGGTCATCACACCATATATTGGATTTCTTTCATGTATTGTAGTTTATGTAGAAAACTCTAATTTTATTATTTTTGAAGCCTTCTTTGTTCTACAGCATTTATTACAATGTATGTTTCACTGTGAACACACACAAAAGAATGACTTCTATAAATGTTTGTTTAAAAAAACAATTTCTTTATTATTTAATCGTGAAAATACCATGCACTTAATGTATGCCATTTTCCAGTATATTATCTAGTAGTAATATTATAAATACAGTTCCAGTACTAAAAACAGCTTAGATTAAAAACAAACAAAAAAACAAAAGTAGATGGTTTTTTGATTTCACAAAATTGGTGAAATTTAGTTCCCTCTGAAATTTGGTCATAGTGATATATGTTATTTACCAGCTGGGAGGTCCGTATGGTGAAATACCGTGACCAAGGTCTTGAAAGTACTGAGCGAGGCCCTCTGGGCCGAGGTTACGGTATTTCACCATACGTACCGACCTTAAGCTGGTAAATAATATATTTATTTTTTTCTTTACCAAATTCTAACAGAAAATGAGAGCACCCGAAAGGGAAAACCGAGCTGAGTCGCCATTTTGAATCCTCATTCACGGCTGTAATGCAAATGGCTTCCTCCTCGGTGTACAAGTGCACTTCCATGGCAGGAAAAAAACTACATTTTGCTGCCTATGTAGTCCCCTATTTATACAAATAGGAGTCATTCAGGATTCAGCCATGTTTTTGCTCAGTGTTAGCAAGTTAGAGAGGTTTTTAGCTTTCTCCTGAAATGTTTTCTTTTATTTTGTCTTCCTCAGGGTAGTAAAACTCGCTTTCGCTGTGAAGACTGTTATTATCGCTATCCATGCTGTAAAATTAATGCTATTCTCCTGAGAGATGCTGGCAAAAATTTATAAGATTTTTGATAATCTTATAAATAAATCTTATAAAAAAAAAGATAAATGTTGACAAATTCTACTATGTTTGTTGTTGTTGTGAACGAGCGAGTCGCCAGAGGTCCGTAACTGGGGTCCGTACCATAGGATATGGACCTGCTCGCCAGCCAATCAGAGGGCAGGATTTGGACCACGAAAAAAATAAATATGTTTATTTCTGTAATATCTCACAAAATATCAGGCCATTCTGTGGCTGGGAAGTTATTTAATTTGAGGAGATTCCCGAGCAAATAATGTGCATGAAATCACTCGCTTCGTGCAGTCAAGCAGACAGAGGAAGTCCGTGTGCACATGCGCAGGTTTACCTGAGTCATCGTCATTGAATCATTGGCCGTAAAAGAGAGTTTTTTTGGACTCAAGTTGGTTGCCGCTGAAAGAAATTCACGTGTGAAATGGCGGATTTCTCAGGTATATTTATAACTTTATAATTTCTCCTTTTCTACCTTTATCGTTTGCTTGAAACCCCTTTTGCACTGTTTCTTTTCCTTTTGCACTTTTACTTGCTGTTCGATAATCAATTTCTTTCGGCGGCGACCAACTTGAGTCCAAAAAACTCTTTTACGGCCAACAATTCGCTTTAACTTACGACAGAAGTTAAAACCACAAACTTTTTCCAAGTACACACAAATTCGGGTAAAAAAAGACAGTAGAAAAGGTAAAAACAGCTATTATAGAAATGGATTGCTTCGCATCACCAGTCAAACTCTTATGGTTGTCAAGGAATGTCAAGTTAGCTCGCCCACCACGGGCTTGTTGCTATGGGGAAACTTGACACGTGACCAATTCCTGCAAATGGCCTATTGGGTCATGGTGAAGCAAGAAAAAATGGCAGAGAGTTTAGGGCCACGTGGCTGTACATTTATTAATTGTTCTGCTTTAAAAAAAAACCAAAACAAATAAAACTGGAAGTCTGATTCGAATTCGGGAGCTTTCGGTCCACTAAACAAAAATAATTGGGTGTCGGGGAAAATTCATTTTATGACCTACACTTAAAATCTGAAAGGCAGTCTGCCTTTAAGTCCAACATTTTGAGAAATTCTTCTGGAATAAACATCTACCTAGAACCAGGAATGATGTAAAATTTGATTTAGAAAGTAAAATGTTTTGGGCGGCACGGTGGTGTAGTGGTTAGCGCTGTCGCCTCACAGCAAGAAGGTCCGGGTTCGAGCCCCGTGGCCGGCGAGGGCCTTTCTGTGTGGAGTTTGCATGTTCTCCCCGTGTCCGCGTGGGTTTCCTCCGGGTGCTCCGGTTTCCCCCACAGTCCAAAGACATGCAGGTTAGGTTAACTGGTGACTCTAAATTGAGCGTAGGTGTGAATGTGAGTGTGAATGGTTGTCTGTATCTATGTGTCAGCCCTGTGATGACCTGGCGACTTGTCCAGGGTGTACCCCGCCTTTCACCCGTAGTCAGCTGGGATAGGCTCCAGCTTGCCTGCGACCCTGTAGAACAGGATAAAGCGGCTAGAGATAATGAGAATGAGATGAGTAAAATGTTTTGGTTCTGAACATATTAAATTATTTTGGCAAAGCTAGTTTTAAAAAAAAATACAGTGTGGTTTAATGTTTTTCACTGGAGTTAGTGGGTTTATAAAAGAAATTGATACGTCATAATATTTTGTTAGGATATATGACCTCCGTTTCAGATAATGCAGTGGTCAATGGTGAACAAAAACAATGAAATTAGCCCTTTTCTGTAATTTAATGTTTAATTTTCATTAAAAATAATAATAAAAAAACCCACCTAGCTGCAGAACCGTTTGGTCAGTTTGTTGAAACTTTTCTGACCATCGCTAAATCTTTGCTGTTGTGTTTTTAGCCAGTGAGCTGTGATTTAAAGACCATGGTGTTTATTATCTGTCAGGAATATTGCTGCTAGCACATCCTCTGGTCTGATTTAGTCAGAAAGTGACCGGAGTAAATTGACCCTGTAGGTATCATTTAAGGCAAAAGTAACTTGTGTAATATGTGTGTGTGTGTGTGTGTATTCTGCAGGAGGTGAAAGTTGTTGATCTCCTGAATAAGCACAGTGGCAGGGTGAACACTGTGCGCTGGATTTACAGGGAGGACTGCGGTGAGCAGGAATTTTCTTCCTCCGAAATCATCATGGCGATTTATTATGCTCATTATGTTTTCCATCAAGCATTTTCTCTCAGTCATAGACTTTTCTGTATATTCAGTACAATTTTTGGGAGAATTTATAAATGTGTTTACCTTTTTAAGCCACAGTGAACCTGTAGTATATTTTTGTTTACAGTATTAAACCTCCTGTATTTAGCAGTTTTTGATGTGTTTAGTTTTATACAGACAAAAATGCACAGTTTTGCACTGTTCGTGATTCAGAAATCAAAAGTCATAATACTGAATCATGGCCAGAGCGTTCTGTTACCCCCCGAGTAACATCCATCTATTATCTCTAGCCGCTTTATCCTGTTCTACAGGGTCGCAGGCAAGCTGGAGCCTATCCCAGCTGACTACGGGCGAGAGGCGGGGTACACCCTGGACAAGTCACCAGGTCATCACAGGGCTGACACACAGACAACCATTCACACTCACATTCACACCTACGATTAATTTAGAGTCACCAGTTAACCTAACCTGCATGGCTGGACTGTGGGGGAAACCGGAGCACCCGGAGGAAACCCACGCGGACACGGGGAGGACATGCAAACTCCGCACAGAAAGGCCCTCGCCGGCCGCTGGGCTCGAACCCAGGACCTTCTTGCTGTGAGGCGACAGCGCTAACCACTACACCACCGTGCCGCCCGAGTAACATCCACTTCTTAGTCAAAGATTTTAGAAATGCATCATAAAGAACATCTCCTCCAGTGAATTTCAGTGATATTGTAATGAAACATCACATTTAAGTTGTATTATATCTTACTGAGATATAAAAGTAATATCCTGTTACTAGCATGTTTTACCAAATAGTTTGACCTTAAATTGAAGTCGAGGACCAGAACATCAACCTGGGGACGGGTCTTATTTTTATTCCTATGCTGTCAAAATACATGCTGGTCTCCAAGAAATTAACCCTCATCCTACCATGCTATTTTACACCTTAATCTTACCATGTGGGGTCCGTTTGGACCCCAATACTTTTCTTTAAAATTAAAGCTAATAAAGACAAAATCACCAGATAAGTTTTGTTCAGAACATCTTGTATTAATAACAGCAATACACTAAAGGGCCCAAGGCATAAAGAACACACTTAACCTTCATCCTACCAGCCAATTTTACATACACAAACTACCAGGCGGGGTCTGTATGGACCCCAGGAGGGAATACCTTGAAATCAATGCAGTAAGAACCCATTCAATGCAGCAAACAGACATAACTTTATTGAAGAACAAAATCCACTATGGCTGAATATCAATGATGTATTATAAATGCAATAACATTGCAATAACTAGCATACATGTAGCAAATTATAGCGCCACAAAAAAAATTGGCATTATATACCTGTACATGATTTTTGCAGCTGTAAAACATTCTGGATTACAACTTAGGTCTTTTCTTACAGAATTTAAAACAAAAAAGTAATTGTAAAATAATTTAGGGCTTTTGTTTTGCAGCCTGTGCTTATTGCAGCAGTGGGGTCCACACGGACCCCAAGAAGGAATGCCTTGGTAGTTTCATTATGGAACATAAAAGAAATAAAAGAAGTTAACTTTCAGTGTGCTATTCAATTGTAAAATGAAAGACAGATAAACTTTACTCTGGGGTCCGGTTGGACCCCAGTAACAAATTAATTATACCTTCACAATGCAAAAAGCTGATCTTCCGGTGCTTTAGTGTTTTAATTAAGACATAAATTCCGACAAATTCATAAAACGGTGAAGCAGTATGTCACATATTTTTAAAATGGCAAACAAACATATAGGTGCGGGGTCCAGATGGACCCCACTTGGTAGGATGAAGGTTAAAGAAGCCGAGAGCGGTTATACTTGCAGTAATTTTTAGTGCCATTTTCTTGTGATAATGAATGAATTATTTATTCATTGACATGAATGAATTTTATTATTTTCTTTTTATTTAATATGTATTCATTTTGTTTTGTGTAGCCTAGTTATTTTTATTTATTTATTTATTTATTTATTTCATGATCAGTAGTAGCAACCGGTGGTGTGTAAATTAAGGGCCAGGACCTAATGAACGCAAGCATGTGACCCATGCTTACAACGAACTCCTTGTTCATGGGGAATAAGTGCAATCCCCAGTCCCAATTCAGTGGATTACTCGCGCCTCTCGGCGTAGAGTAGACACATGCTGATATGACGGTTGTGGCGTGTGTGCAGACCCGAACATCTAAAGGCAGCACACGTATTTCACATTCGTTCTGTCTGTTAATGAATGAATGGGGGGAAAAAAAATAAAAATACACTACATTGAAGAAAATGAATTATTAAATAAAATTAACTTATTAATAAAAACAAAGGGCGGCATGGTGGTGTAGTGGTTAGCGCTGTCGCCTCACAGCAAGAAGGTCCGGGTTCGAGTCCCGTGGCCGGCGAGGGCCTTTCTGCGCGGAGTTTGCATGTTCTCCCCGTGTCCGCGTGGGTTTCCTCCGGGTGCTCCGGTTTCCCCCACAGTCCAAAGACATGCAGGTTAGGTTAACTGGCGACTCTAAATTGCGCGTAGGTGTGAATGTGAGTGTGAATGGTTGTCTGTGTCTATGTGTCAGCCCTGTGATGACTTGGCGACTTGTCCAGGGTGTACCCCGCCTTTCGCCCGTAGTCAGCTGGGATAGGCTCCAGCTTGCCTGCGACCCTGTAGAAGGATAAAGCGGCTAAAGATAATGAGATGAGAGATAAAAACAAACTTATCACAAGAAAACAAGCTTTGTTATTTCAAGATTATGCAATAATTTTCTCGTTATCAGGAGAAAATGGCATTTAAAATGTACTGCAAGTACGACCTTTCTTGGCATCTATAAGAAATAAACATGCTTATTTTTTTATCTAACACTAGTGAGAGTAAACGGAAACAATCAGGACTTGTAAATGTACAGTTTTTGAGGTCAGGTAGCACTGGGAGGTTTACTGTGGTTTTGTTTATGTAAAAATCCTGGTTAAAAAGTGGAGCGATAATATTTCATTATTGTACAGATCCATCTTTTCAGTTGACACTGACCAGGACATTATTCATCCCCTGGAGCCCAAAGCTTCACCTAGTTGATTTCTCATTATTATTTCTTTATTATATAACATGAAGGTTTATGATGCGTTGTGCCAGTTAGAATTTTTTTTATTTTTTTAAATAACGTTCTCTTTGGCTCATCATCAGCTCACATTTAATCCCATTCACAACAAAAAACAGACGTGAAAGAGGTGAGACACCCTGTGCTTTAGAACCAAAGTCTTGCCCTGTGTCCGAAATCGCTCACTCATTCACTACTCCCTACTCACTATATAGGGAATTACTATATAGAGGACTATATAGTGAGCTCATTGGTAAAATGAAAAAACGCTTTCGGACACTAGTCCGTCGCGCTGGTATTTACGTCATTACTGTCACACAATTTAAATGTGCCAGATCAGTCGGCTGGTGGGTTTTCAAAATAATAAATGCATGCATTTATTTTTTTCGCGGTCCGGTTTCCATCAAATCGTGTGCTCTGATTGGCTCGTGAGTGGTCCGGAATCCTACGATCCGGACCCTGGTTATGGATCTTTGCCGACTCACTCGTTCACAACAACAAACAACATAGTAGCAATTTTTTGTCAACATTTATTTTTGCATTTCTCAGTAATAATAGCATTAATTTTACAGCATGGATAGCGATAATGACAGTGTTCACAGCGAAAGTGAGTTTCACTACCCTGATGAAGACGAAATAAAAGAAAACATTTCAGGAGAAAGCTGAAAACGAGCTTGTAGCAGGTTTGTTCTAAATATGGTTTCCCTTTCGGGTGCTCTCATTTTCTGTTAGAATTTCTCATCTCATTATCTCTAGCCGCTTTATCCTGTTCTACAGGGTCGCAGGCAAGCTGGAGCCTATCCCAGCTGACTACGGGCGAAAGGCAGGGTACACCCTGGACAAGTCGCCAGGTCATCACAGGGCTGACACATAGACAACCATTCACACTCACATTCACACCTACGGTCAATTTAGAGTCACCAGTTAACCTAACCTGCATGTCTTTGGACTGGGGGGGAAACTGGAGCACCCGGAGGAAACCCACGTGGGCAACATGCAAACTCCACACAGAAAGGCCCTCGCCGGCCACGGGGCTCGAACGCGGACCTTCTTGCTGTGAGGCGACAGCGCTAACCACTACACCACCGTGCCGCCCTGTTAGAATTTGGTAAAGAAAAAAATAACTATATTATTTACCAGCTTAAGGTCAGTCCGTATCATGAAATACCGTGACCTTGGCCCAGAGGCCTCGGTCACGGTATTTCACGATACGGACCGACCTTAAGCTGGTAAATAATATATATGTATTTTTGTAATAAATACATATTATACTGAGCGTATTTCCCACAATCAATACAACACACCTGCATCTTTCAGTTCTTTTAAATCAAGGCTGAATACTTTCTTCTTTGCTGCTGCCTTTTATTAAATCACATTTAAGACTTTTAATTTGATTTCGTTCAGCATGACCGCAATGCATGCTGGGATATATTGCTTGTTTAGTGACCATCGGTTGTACACTACTTTGCGTGATGCATTGTGGGATACTTGGAGTGCACTATATAGGGTGTAAATAATCCTCACTATCGTTTCGGACTAGGGATCGACCGATATGTTTTTTTCAGGGCCGATACCGATTATTATGGAATTGGGATGCCGATAACCGATATGTGCAACCGATAAATGTAAACATTATAATTCACATGAAATTAAACATAGCGCACACTGACACAGACCTTCATATCCATGAAATGTATGTTTAATTGTAAAATTGAACATGAAATTTTGTGCAGGGAGATGCCAGCAGCATTTGTACAATAAAGTCAAACATTAGTTAGAATAAAATGAGAAATAAAATAATAATAAAATAAATATTCACCAATAAAAAAATAAATCACTCCCTACTATATTACAGCTCACCATTTTCAGTGGAAAATAAATGAAAATACATTCTGGATTCTTTTACACTAAGAACTAAGTAAGACTTACCAACTTCAAGTAGTTTTTAAATAACAAATCAAGTGTAGGGAGCTGCCTGCAGCATTTTTTAAAAAGTAAAATCAAACATAAAGTAGGCTATCACTCCCTATTATGTAACAACTTTACAAGTAACCATCTACATTCTAATGCTTTTAATGCCCAAGCCTAATATTCCCAATTTAGGAGGATTATATTGTAGTGAAGGAAGCATTACATGTAGTTTCAGCGAGACTAGTTGGTTGTAGGCTAATTCAAGTGCTTCCTTCCGTAAGCTAAGTTTGCCTGGCTACACAGATGCAAATGGACAATTTTAACGAGTAGTAGATGAAGAATGTAAACATATAATGATGTTGTGCTTTTGCAACTTGTGTGTTTGTGACTTATTGCGGCAAAAGCAGCATGTCCTTACCTTGAAGTGGGATCTGCTTCTGCCTGAGTGCCCATACGGCCGCCTTGAAACAGTTCACAGCGTTTAGCTACGCGTGTTGATTGGCTGTATCCCTTGTGCCGCTTCTGCCCGAGTGCCCGTACGGCCGCCTTGAAACAGTTCACAGCATTTAGCTACACGTGTTGATTGGCTATATCTCTTGTGCCAAACAAATCAGATGTTGTGGTGGGCGGGACCGTGTTCTTGAACTCAGAGAGGCGAGTGCAGGAAAGGACGTGCAGTGACAGTCGCGTTAGGAACGAAATGGCTGCAAAAAGGCATGTTATCGGCATATCGGTGGAAATTATGGCCGATACCGATAACCCTAAAAATGCAGAATATCGGCCCGATATATCGGCCAGGCCGATTATCGGTCGACCCCTATTTCGGACAGCACTACAAAATGGCGTCCTCACTATATAGTGCCCTGTGTAGTGGGTAGGGAGTGATTTCGGACAAGTTTTCTGTTATAAAGTTTCATCTAGAACACACACAACAGGCTTTTCTAAAGTTATGATCAGCACCTGTGAACTTTTTTTTTAAGGATATTGAGTTTTTAAGCTGTAAAAATGAACAAAACGTGTACCTTTTTATACAGATAAGACTGTCAAAGAAATAACATGGAGCATCTTATTGTGGGTGATGCAGATGGTGTTTGAACAAAGAAGCATGAAAACAGGAAAAGGCTCTGTAATATGCACCATTTGACTTTTTTTTTTAAAAGTCATTATAATAATAAAACATATGTGAAACTTAACATGATTGCTTATACGTACAACCTTTGACCCACAACTGTATTTGCAGACTGGAAATACAATCATAACTTTATAAAATATAATGAATTAACCAGTTTTAGTGCTTCCTGTGTGTGTGTGGTTTGTGCAGTAATTGTGAATGTGTTATCACAGGTCCAGAAACACAGCTGGTATCTGGAGGATCTGACAATAACGTTATTGTGTGGGAGGAGCAACATGGTCAGGTTTGTATTTTTTGATATATTTATAGTAGCATAAATGTAGTGACAATATGCTGTGTGGCTACAAAAAGTTTTTGATAGATCATCTTTTGTTTTTTGACCATTGCTTGTTCTAGTTTGCTGCTTCTGCAGTGTGTTCAGGCCACTCGGGTCCTGTGTGTGCTGTCAACGCTGTAGCACTGCCTTCCTCTGACTCGCTGCTCGTCTCTGCATCATCAGACTCCACTGTTAAACTTTGGCTGTACAGCAGTGGAAAAGGTGAGTGCTTCTCTTTCTCACTCACTCTCACTCACACACACACACACACACACACACACACACACACACACACACACACACACACACACACACACACACACACAAATGTTCCAGTATGTAACATAAGCTTGAGTTTCCTGAGTTGTAAGTGTTTCAAGTCTGCCATCTACTGGTCGGTTTTTAGAAAGCCCCTTAAAGTGCATATCATGGGTAAATTCAGGAGCAAGATCAATGTAATTCTCCTATTTTATATTAAACTTTGGTCAAATATCTGTCACGTTCTGCATCCTCTGCAATTTTTTTACCTTGCGCAATACCAGAAAAATTCAGTTGAAATCAAGCCATTTGAGGCGAATTGGTCCGCCTCTGAAAAAACTTGGCGTTTGGATTTCCCGGCAAACGTTGATTTTCGTGACGTCGCGTGCGGGACGCCTCCCTCTGAATCCTACGTCAGCGCTGGTTTGTTTATGAGAAAACAACCTGGTGGTTTTCTGCAAATTTCTTCAACGTTATCGCGTAATTATTAAAATGGTTAACAGATGTATCGTAGGAGGGTGTAGCAACACCGATCTTGATGGGATTAGTACTCATCGTTTCCCAAAAGACCGGACAATGAGAGAGAAATGGGAGCGCTTGGTCTACACAGGCTGTGCACTGAAACCGTGCAAAGCTCGCGCAGCCTGCTGGCGCTTCTGCAGGTGACGTCACGAATCTGGCTCCAGACTACCTTGGGATTTTTCCAGACGCGTTTTATTTTATTTTTTTCTGCTGTAGACAGATGGCTTTGCGCAAAATTACCCTTCTGGATGAGTGTGTAAAGGGACATGCTTTCATATAAAAAAAAAAACAAAATTGGTCCAGAATATGCACTTTAAAATACACAAAACAGTTTGATCCTGAAGATGCCATTTAATAATCATTGACCCTGGTAGATTTAAGTCGGGCTGGCGATGTGACACAAATAGTATATCGCGATGCTTGAAGACTTTTGTATGATGCACA
Source organism: Neoarius graeffei (assembly GCF_027579695.1). Taxonomy (NCBI): domain Eukaryota; kingdom Metazoa; phylum Chordata; class Actinopteri; order Siluriformes; family Ariidae; genus Neoarius; species Neoarius graeffei. The sequence continues at coordinate 31,657,418 of NC_083584.1, read as the reverse complement.
ATATGCATCATGATGTACTGTATAATTAGCTAACAAATGACCAGCAAATCAAAAAAAAGAGCTGCATTAAACTATAAAAAGAACTGTTAAATTGAATTTGATACTTGCCTACAAAATTGTGACACTGAAAAGAATGAAAACAAAAGAAAAATGACATCAAATCAAATTGGGAAGCCGTGGCCTAATGGTTAGAGAAGTAGCTTTGGGACCAAAAGGTGGCTGGTTCCATTCCCTGGACCAGCAGGAATGGCTGAAGTGTCCTTGAGCAAAGCACCTAACCCCCAACTGCTCCTCAGGCTGCTCTGTATGTTGTGCATCACTCTGGATAAATGCCATTAATGCAATGTCATCTCAATCAGTGGCTTCCTTTCAGTTTATTTTAGTTTGTCAGTATTTTAAAATATTAAAATATTCTGAAAGTAAGTTTAAGAAATATTAATTGATCAGAAGAAGAGGCCTTTGTCATGTGCACACTCAAGCACAGTGAAAGTCGTCCTCTGTATTTAACCCATCTGAAGCAGTGAGCGCGCGCACACATACCCAGAGCAGTGGGCAGCTAAGCTACAGCTCCCGGGGAGTAGTTGGGGGTTAGGTGCCTTTCTCAAGGGCATTTCAGCCCAAGGCCGCCCCCATTTTTAACCTAACCACATCGAAGGCTATAAAAGGTATCAGATCACGTACTGATTGACTGACAGGTTCTCCCCCTCTGACGTGAACAGTGCTAGTGCTAGAAAAGTGTGTAGGAGTGACCGAGCAGAGGTTCCACTGTGCTTTTGTTTTTAAGCAGGACTCAGACTTGTTGCTTGGTGCATTTTGTAGATATTTATAGTGCCTGGTTCTTGTAGAATGAGGCAAAGATGAGGCGTAATTACAAAGATAACTCCTCCTGAAATGGTGTAAGGTGGTTTAAAATTGTATAAAATGAGCTTTACTGTGGTCTGTTTAGTGTTGAGGGCTTTGCGGTGATGCTCAGCAGGATCAGCTTAATTGTGTTGTATTTTTCTGTTTATAACGTTGAGATTTAGTTATTGCCAGAAACTGTAGTCTTGGTTCTATTTCGTTTCTACTGACCGCCAGAGGCGGTGCTTTCAGCACATGGATATCCATCACACGAACGTGCAGGTCGAGTAATAGTAACAACAAAGTCACGTGTGACCTGGGTGACGTCACCCCGTGACCCCGGCATAAAAGACCGGTAAACCCAGGAAGTGACCTCTTACATCTTCTCGCGTTTGCAGGTTGCGAGTTGGATTGAAATTTGGACAAAGCGCTGTGGTAGTTTCGTTACCCGTAGGGTTGGGGCTGTGCTTATGCACCCTCCAAGAAACTGCGCTAAGTCCACCAACTCTTTTCTTCTTGTCGTTATATTGATTTATTACTCCGTAAGCTGAGCGCTCTCGCTCGGTGGAGTTAGCTGATTAGCCCTCCGGGGCGGTGTCCTCACCGCTGGAGGCCGGCTTGTTTTCGCTTCAGGTAAGCGGGTTTCATTATTTAAATTAAAGCGGCGTTCCTCTCGCCGCTGTTTATCAGTTCTGCGGCGCTCGGCGCCTATCCTTGTTAATATTATTAACCACCTTGTTTTGTGTAGTCTCGCCGCCGGCCTGTTCACAGGCCGGCTGTCTTGTGTGTTGTATTCGTATTGATTTATTACTCCGTTAAGCTGAGCGCTCTCGCTCGGTGGAGTTAGCTGATTAGTCCTCCGGGGCGGTGTCCTCGCCGCTGGAGGCCGGCTTGTCTTCATTCAGGTAAGCGGTTTTCATTCATTTAATTTTAAGCGGTGGTTCTCGCCGCTGTTTATCAGTTCTGTGGCGCACTGCGCCTATCTTTGTTAATATTATTAACCGCCTTATTTTGTGTAGCCTTGTCTCCGGCCTGCTCACAGGCCGGCGGTCTTGTGTTGTATTGTTTGTTACTCCGTTAAGCTGAGCGCTCTCGCTCGGCGGAGTTAGCTGATTAGTCCTCCGGGGCGGTGTCCTCGCCGCTGGAGGCTGGCTTGTCCTCATTCAGGTAAGCGGTTTTCATTTATTTAATTTAAAGCGGTGTTTCTCGCCGCTGTTTATCAGTTCTGTGGCGCACTGCGCCTATCTTTGTTAATATTATTAACCGCCTTATTTTGTATAGCCTTGTCTCCGGCCTGCTCACAGGCCGGCGGTCTTGTGTTGTATTGTTTGTTACTCCGTTAAGCTGAGCGCTCTCGCTCGGTGGAGTTAGCTGATTAGTCCTCCGGGGCGGTGTCCTCGCCGCTGGAGGCTGGCTTGTCCTCATTCAGGTAAGCGGTTTTCATTCATCTAAATTAAAACGGTGTTTCTCGCCGCTGCTTATCAGTGCTGTGGCGCACGGCGCCTATCCTTGTTAATATTCCCGACCACGGGTGTGTTCGCCCGGTCGTTTTTCATTACCGCCTGATTGTTTATTTTGGGCTGCTTACTTGGGGTGTTCTCGCCCTATTTTTTAAGTTCCCTTCTGCCAGCCAGGCGTCATGGACCTCTTCTCTCGCTGCGCCAACTGCCGGTCCCCCTCGAACCGGAGGACGGCCACCGCGAGTGCCCCTCATGCCTGGGTATTGATCACCTGCGGCAGGGGCTGACGGACATGGCCTGCGCAGACTGCATGTGCCTGAGCATCCAGCCAACGCTGAGGGCTGCATTGGCCCGTCTGGGGTTGGACACGCCCCGGTGGCCCAGCATCAGAGCGCTTTCTTCAGAGGTCCCACATAGCCTTCCTCGTTGTCTGTTCCGCCCTCGGCCTCATACATCGAGGAGTTACAGAGGTGTTGGGCGGACCCTAGATGCCTTCCCACCTCCCTAGTGACTGCAGGGCCCTGGCGGCAATGCAGGACACCCCTACCTATGGCCTCCTGCAGATGCCCAACATTGAGAAGCGGCTTTCATTCATTTAAATTAAAGCGGTGTTTCTCACCGCTGTTTATCAGTTCTGTGGCGCACAGTGCCTATCCTTGTTAATATTATCAACCGCTTGTTTCGTGTAGTCTTGTCTCCGGCCTGCTCACGGGCCGGCTGTCTTGTGTGTTATATTCGTATTGGTTGTTACTCCGTTAAGCTGAGCGCTCTCGCTCGGTGGAGTTAGCTGACTAGCCCTCCGAGGCGTGTCCTCGCTGCTGGAGGCCGGTTTGTTGTCGCTCAGGTAAGCGGTCTTCATTCATTTAAATTAAAGCGGTGTTTCTCGCCGCTGTTTATCAGTTCGGTAGCGCACGGCGCCATCCTTGTTAATATTTCCGACCACGGGTGTGTTCGCCCGGTCGTTTATTTCTTATTTCCGTCTGATAGTTTATTTTGGGCTACTTACTTGGAGCGTTCTCGCCCTATTTAAGTTCCCTTCTGCCAGCCAGGTGTCATGGACCCCCAGACGCTGGAGGGGACGAGCGCGGCATCACGGGAGCTGTGTGACGCGGCTCCAGGCCTTTGCCTACTCGTCGCGGGAACTGGGCCGGCTGATGTCGTATCTCACCCTCGGCCGCCAGCAGATATGGCGGGCACAGTCCCCTCTGGCCGAGCCCGACCGGCGTGTGCTGCACTCTCTCCCTGTTGTCCCCGGGGAGCCGTTTGGCGAAGCCACTCAGCAAGCCCTGGATCGGAGTGCCCAGGTCATCTAGGCGTAACAGCAGTTCGCTGGCCCCCGCCAGGCCCACCACCATGGCAATGCTGCCCAGTCCTTCAGGGGGCCCACACCGACTCTGTCTCGGCCACGCACCCGCCAGGAGACCAGACGGGTTGATGACTTTCGCCACCCCACCACCTCCCGGACCCGCGGTGCCGCCCCCTACACCCAGTCCACTCCTTGTCGCCCCCATGGTGACCGACGGGGGCGCTCTGGACGGCGCTGACATCAGCGCGCCGGCGGTCGGCCGCTTTTCCAGCGAACAGCTCCAAAGCTGGAGAGCGTTGACCCCTGGGTGCTGGTGACCCTCACCGAGGGTTACCGCATCCAGTTCTGCCGCCGTCCACCACGTTTCATGGGGTCAACACCACCGTGAGCCATCCGGGGAAGTCCCTCGTCCCCCGGCAGGAAATCGCCACCCTCCTGGAGAAAGGAGCAGTCTCTCCCGTCGACAGGCAGAGACAGCAAGGTGGGTTCTACTCCAGGTATTTTCTGGTTCCGAAGGACGGCGGTATCCGCCCGATCCTCGACCTGAGGTCCCTCAATTCCCACTTGAGGACCATGAGATTCCGCATGCTGCGTACAGTGGATGTCTTACACCACATCCAGGCGGGCGACTGGTTGTCACCTTGGCCTGAAAGACGCCTACTTCCATGTTCCCATTGTGCCACACCACAGGCAGTTCCTGCGGTTTGCCTTCGAGGGCCAGGCTTTCGAGTTCAATGTTCTGCCCTTTGGGATATCGCTGGCACCCCGTGTGTTCACCGGGTGTGCGGCAGCGGCATCGGCACTACTTCAGGCAAGGGGTTTGCGTGTCCTGCCCTACCTGGACGACTGGCTTGTCTGTTCACGGTCAGCAGCTCAGGCCCGCACCAACATCGCGACTGTGCTCTCGCATGTCGTAGAGCTGGGGCTCAGGGTGAATTACAAGAAGAGCTCGCTGGTGCCCAGCCGGGAGACGACTTTCTTGGGCGTGCACCTGGATTCGAGGTCGTTGATGGTAACTCCCTCCCAGACAAGGATCCACAACATCCGCCTACTGCTTGGCCGCTTCGGACGGGGTAGGTCACTCGCCCTGAAGACCTTTCAGCGCCTGCTGGGCATGCTTACGGCAGCCTCCTCTCTGGTCCCGCTGGGACTTCTGGACTTATGCCGCTTCAGAGGTGGTTCAACGGTCTCCACCTCCACCCGGTGCTGCACGGGCACAGCACATCAACGTGCTGGAGCTACGGGCTGTGTTCCTCGGCCTACAGCACTTCCTCCTAGGCCTGACCGGCAGACACGTTCTGGTGCGGACGGACAACGCTACGGTAGTGTACTACATCAACCACCAGGGAGGCACAAAGTCCCTCCAGTGCTTGGAAGTGGCTGGCCAACTTCTGCGGTGGGCCCATCGACATCTCTTGAGCCTGCGTGCCATGTACTTGCCAGGCACTGCCAACAGGGCAGCAGATCTGCTGTCCCGCCAGGACCCCGATCCCGGGGAATGGAGACTCAACCCAGCGGTGGTTCTCGCCATCTGGGAACATTTTGGCAGGGCAGAGGTGGACCTCTTTGCCTGCCGGGAGTCGACACACTGCCCTCTGTGGTTCAGCCTCCACGGCCCAGTCCCCTGGGCCAGGATGCGCTGGCGCATGCTTGGCCGAGGCAACTGCTGTATGCCTCCCCCCCCTCTGCTGCTGATCGTGCCAACCCTACACAGGGTTGCGATGGACCACCATGGGCTGCTGCTTGTCGCCCCCCCGGTGGCCGGGCAGAGTGTGGTTCCCAAGTTGCTGCAACTTCTGAACGGCGACCCCTGGTGCCTGCCAGTGAGGACTGACCTGCTATCACAGCTGGGAGGGCAGATCTGGCACCCGGATCCAGCCCGTCTGCAGCTCTGGGTATGGCCGCTGAAGGGCCGGACCCCCTGCGAGGTCCTTGTGAGCCGGCAGTGGTCAATACCATTGCAAGCTCTCGGGCACCCCCCACCAATGCCCTCTATGCCAACAGATGGAGGCTTTTCTCCAACTGGTGCTTAACTCGGGGGGAGGAGCCTACATGCTGCCCCCTGCCGACCATTTGACTGTTCCGCCAGTCTCTGCTTTTGATAAGGGTCTTACCCCTGCCACCATCAAGGTCTATGCAGCTGCCATCTCTGCTCAGCATGCCAGAGTTGGGGGAAGGACCGTGGGGTCCCACGCCTTGGTGGCACGTTTCTTGAAAGGTGCTCTCCGGTTGAGACCCCCCCCGACGGAGCCGGGTACCCACATGGGACCTTCATTGGTGCTGCAGGCTCTCTGCGACGCACCGTTCTGAGCCCCTGCTCATGGCAGACATTTCATGGCTCTCCCTGAAGACTGCTTTTCTTCTGGCTATTACATCGACGAGGCGCGTCGGGGAACTACACGCGCTGTCAGTCAGTGGGGAGTGCCTGCAGTGGCACTCCGGCGACAGTGGGGTCACCCTGTGGCCTAACCCCTCTTTCCTCCCAAAGACCCTCTCTGCTACCTTCGTCAACCAGCCCTTAGCCTTGCGGCGGTCGAGGCGGGCCATGGTGAGAGGTCGGAACTTTTGTGCCCAGTTCGCGCCCTCAGGGTGTACGTGTCGCGTACAGAGGGCTTCCGTAGGAGTGACGCCCTGTTTCTGTGCCACACAGGACCGTCGAGGGGTCTGGCGCTCTCTAAGCAGAGGCTATCCAAGTGGATAGGCGAGGCCATATTACATGCCTACAGGCACAGTGGCTTCCCGATTCCTCCGGCTGCCAGGGCGCACTCTGCACGGGGCATGGTAGCCTCATGGGCATCACTGAAGGGTGTGCCCCTTTCAGACATATGCAGCGCAGCCTCCTGGGCTTCCAGCTGCACCTTCACCAGGTTTTACCGTCTTAATGTCGTCCCACATAATCCTGTGGCGACGGCTGTCATTCCAGGCCCGTCGCAGCAGCACTGGGTACGGGTAGGCACTCCTCATGACCTGGTTGGTATTAGTCATCCATGTGCTGAAAGCACCGCCTCTGGCGGTCAGTAGAAACGAAATAGAACGAGGGTTATGTATATAACCGCGCTTCTATGAGTTTCGGATGACCGCCAGAGCTTGGCAGTCACTCGGAGTGTACACGAGAAGATTTGCCAAGAGGTCACTTCCTGGGTTTACCGGTCTTTTATGCCGGGGTCACGGGGTGACGTCACCCAGGTCACACGTGACTTTGTTGTTACTATTACTCGACCTGCACGTTCGTGTGATGGATATCCATGTGCTGAAAGCACCGCCTCTGGCGGTCATCCGAAACTCATAGAACCGCGGTTATATACATAACCCTCGTTTTCCAGTGTACTCATTTGTAAGTAATAAGTAGAATAAAAATGTGTTAAATAAACAAAATAAAACTTGCCTACCTTTTTACAAAGTTGCAGCTATTCCCACAATTAAAGTGCATATTCTGGACCAATTTCTTTTTTTTTTTTTTAATATGAAAGTATGTCCCTTTACACACATTTTGCACAAGGCCGTCTGTCTACAGCAGAAAAAAATAAAATAAGAAAACGCGTCTGGAAAAATCCCAAGGGAGTCTGGAGCCAGATTCGTGACGTCACCTGCGGAAGCGCCAGCAGGCTGCGCGAGCTTTGCACGGTTTCAGTGCACAGCCTGTGTAGACCAAGCGCTCCCATTTCTCTCTCATTGTCCGGTCTTTTGGGAAACGATGAGTACTAATCCCATCAAGATCGGTGTTGCTACACCGTCCTACAATACATCTGTGTGGCAGCGGGGGCGTGGTCAAGCGCCGGTCTGTGACAGGAGGGCGGAGTCAGGGAAGGTAAGTGGCAGAATCACTTCACCTGAGAGCAATTAACCTGTGTTTGTGTGTCTTCCCAGCAACCACGCCCTATGTAAGGAGAGAGAGAGCAGAGGAAGTGAGCTTTCTCCCGCACCAGACGACTTGTGTGTGTGTGTGTCAGGGTGACTGGGAGTGTGTGTGTTTGACTGAAAAGTAACACAATAAATAGTTTTTGGAACTCAGTTCTGTCCTGCCGTACTTCTGTGCTCCACCCACCTGCTCTGACCTTCTATAGTGGTGCCGAAACCCGGGAGATCTGGAGCACAGCAGCCTCACAGCCCCATGGCGTCCTCCCCGTTTGCTGAACTGGTCCACGCCCTTGCCACGGCCCAGCAAAGCCAGCACCAGGCGCTACTCACCCTCCGAAAGGAGCAAGAAGAGCGGTTCGAGGCCCTGGTGTTGGCCCAACAAGAAGATCGACAGGCGTTCCGGCACCTCCTCGCGTCGGCGGGGTCCACCAGCGCTCCTACCGTGGGCCCGTCTCCCCTCACTGTCACCAAGATGGGCCCGCAGGATGACCCCGGGGCGTTCATCACGCTCTTTGAGCAAGTCGCCGAAGCCTCGGGGTGGCCGATGGAGCAGCGCGCGGCGCGCCTCCTCCCCCTGCTCACGGGAGAAGCACAGCTGGCCGCGCTACAGCTCCCCGCCGACCGCCGGCTGGCCTACGCGGACCTCCGCCGGGCCGTCCTCCAGTGCGTGGGGCGCACTCCAGAACAGCAGCGCCAGCGCTTCCGCGCGCTGCGCTTGGAGGAAGTCGGCTGGCCGTTCGCGTTTGGCCAGCAGCTCCGGGACGCCTGCTAGCGGTGGCTGAGGGCCAACAACCGCGACGCCGAAGGAATCCTCGACCAGGTGGCGCTGGAACAGTTCGTCGCTCGCTTGCCAGCAGGAACTGCGGAGTGGGTCCGGTGCCACCGCCCGGCGTCGCTGGATCAGGCAGTCGAGCTGGCAGAGGACCATTTGGCGGCTGTCCCGGTGGCAGGACGGCAGAGGGCATCTTCTCTTCTCTCCTCTTCTCCTCTCTCTCTCTCTCTCTCTCTCCCCCTCCTCCTGTGTCCCGTCCTTGCCCCATTCCCCCACCGCGGGGGCCGGCCCCACCCCAGCCGGCCCGCCGCACCCGTGGTGCCCTCCCGTTTCTCCCTTCTGTGTCTGTCTCTCCCCCACCTCAGGTGAGTGAACCCCAGATCACTGGTGCAGAGGGAAAGCCCGGGCTGGTTGGCTGGCGCTGCGGGGAGCCGGGCCACCTTCAACAGCAGTGCACGACAATGGAAGTGGGCGCGGTGGTTCGGATCCCCGACGCGCCAGAGGCCGCCCTCGATCGGGCCGGAGCGTATCGCATACCGGTGAGTATCCAAGGGGCTACATATCAGGCGTTGGTGGATTCTGGTTGTAATCAGACCTCAATTCGCCAAAGCCTGGTTCAAAACGAGGCATTGGGGGGAGCACAAGGGGTGAGGGTGTTGTGTGTGCACGGGGATGTTCACCGCTACCCTTTGGTGTCGGTCCACATTATTTTCAGAGGGGAAAAATTTATAGTGAAGGCGGCGGTTAATCCTCGCCTTACCCACTCTTTAATTTTGGGGACTGATTGGCTGGGATTTCGGGGTTTAATGACGCGCCTAGTAGAGAGTGGGTCCTGCCAGTTGACAGGGGGAGGTCCCGGTGTCGCTTTGGCGGGAGCAGCTGTCACAGAGCCGTCTACGTCATCTCCGCGTCAGAGTGAGGAGCCGCCGGCCCCTCCTCTCTCTATTGGGGAATCCCTCGTGGATTTCCCATTAGAGCAGTCGCGAGACGAGACTCTGCGACATGCGTTTGACCAAGTGAGAGTAATCGATGGTCAAACGCTCCTGCCGAACGCCACCCCGTCCTTCCCCTACTTCGCGATTATGAAGGATAGATTATACCGAGTGACGCAGGACACGCAAACTAAAGAGCAAGTCACGCAGCTTTTGATCCCAAAGAGCCGCCGGGAATTGGTATTCCAGGCGGCTCACTTTAATCCCATGGCTGGACACTTAGGGCAGGATAAAACACTAGCCCGAATAATGGCCCGATTCTATTGGCCGGGGATTCGCAGCGATGTCCGTAGGTGGTGTATGGCATGCCGCGAATGCCAGTTAGTAAATCCAGCGGCCATTCCAAAAGCGCCTTTGCGCCCTCTACCGTTAATCGAGACCCCGTTTGAGAGAATTGGGATGGATCTCGTCGGGTCATTAGATCGGTCAGCACGAGGGTACCGCTTTATATTAGTTCTGGTGGACTATGCAACGCAATACCCGGAAGCAGTGCCTCTGCGCAATATCTCAGCACGCAGTATTGCAGAGGCACTCTTCCGTGTCATCTCCCGAGTTGGAATCCCGAAAGAGATTCTGACTGACCAAGCCACTACGTTTATGTCACGAACACTGCGCGAACTGTATGGGTTATTGGGGATTAAGCTGATCCGCACCAGCGTATATCACCCACAAACGGACGGTTTAGTGGAACGGTTCAACCGCACCCTCAAAAATATTATTAAGAAATTCGTAAGTGAGGACGCACGTAATTGGGATAAGTGGCTCGAACCCTTGCTGTTCTCAGTGCGAGAGGTCCCCCAAGCCTCCACGGGGTTCTCCCCGTTCGAATTATTATATGGGCGTAAGCCGCGCGGCATCCTGGACGTGCTGCGGGAAAATTGGGAGGAGGGACCTTCACAAAGTAAGAACGAAATTCAGTACGTTATGGACCTGCGCGCAAAACTCCACACGCTCACCCACCTAACTCAGGAGAATTTGTGGCAGGCCCAGGAACGGCAAGCCCGCCTGTACAACAAGGGTACGCGCCTTAGAGAGTTCACACCGGGAGATAAAGTACTCGTACTGTTGCCCACGTCGAGCTCCAAATTGATCGCCAAGTGGCAAGGGCCCTTTGAGGTCACACGGCGAGTCGGGGACGTCGACTATGTGGTGAGGCGAACAGACAGGGGTGGGGCGCTACAGATCTACCACCTCAATCTGCTGAAACTCTGGAACGAGGAGGTCCCCGTGGCATTGGTGTCGGTAGTTCCGGAGAAGGCGGAGCTGGGGCCGGAGGTTCAAAAAGGGACATTGGCATCACGTACCTCTCCGGTCCCCTGTGGAGACCACCTCTCCCCGGCCCAACTCACGGAGGTCGCCCAGTTGCAGGCCGAGTTTTCGGATGTGTTCTCGCCCCTGCCCGGTCGCACTAACCTCATAGAACACCACATAGAGACGCCCCCGGGGGTGGTAGTGCGTAGCCGCCCTTACAGGCTACCCAAACACAAAAAAAAAGGTGGTTCGGGAAGAACTTCAGGCCATGCTCGAAATGGGCATCGTCGAGGAGTCCCACAGTGACTGGAGCAGCCCGGTGGTCTTGGTTCCCAAGGCCGACGGCTTGGTCCGGTTCTGTGTGGACTATAGAAAAGTCAACGTGGTGTCTAAATTCGACGCGTACCCAATGCCTCGTATTGATGAGCTGCTCGATCGACTAGGCACGGCTCGCTTTTACTCGACACTGGATTTGACGAAGGGATATTGGCAGATCCCCTTGACTCCATTATCCCGGGAGAAAACGGCCTTTTCCACACCGTTCGGCTTACACCAGTTCGTCACACTTCCGTTTGGGCTGTTTGGGGCGCCCGCTACGTTTCAGTGGCTGATGGACAGGGTCTTCCGGCCCCACGCCACCTATGCGGCCGCGTATTTCGATGATATTATCATTTATAGTAATGACTGGCAGCGGCACCTGCAACACCTGAGGGCCATCCTTAGGTCGCTGAGGCGGGCGGGACTCACTGCCAACCCAAAGAAGTGTGCGATTGGGCGGGTGGAAGTACGGTATCTGGGCTTCCACTTGGGCAACGGGCAGGTGCGTCCCCAAATTAATAAGACAGCAGCGATTGCGGCCTGCCCGAGGCCCAAGACCAAAAAGGGGGTGAGACAGTTCCTGGGGCTGGCTGGCTACTATCGTAGATTTATAGCTAATTATTCGGACGTCACCAGCCCGCTGACTGACCTCACTAAAAAGGGGGCGCCAGATCCGGTCCAGTGGACGGAGCAGTGTCAGCGGGCTTTCTCTGAGGTAAAGGCTGCACTGTGTGGGGGGCCACTTTTACACTCCCCTGACTTCTCTCTCCCTTTTACGTTACAGACGGATGCGTCGGACAGAGGGCTGGGGGCCGTTTTGTCCCAGCAGGTGGGGGGGGAGGACCGCCCGGTCCTGTACATCAGTCGGAAGCTGTTAGTGCGTGAGGGGCTCTACAGCACGATTGAGAAGGAGTGCCTGGCGATCAAGTGGGCGGTCCTCGCCCTCCGTTACTACCTGCTGGGGCGCCCTTTCACCCTCTGTTCGGACCACGCGCCCCTCCAGTGGCTCCACCGCATGAAGGATGCCAACGCGCGGATCACCCGTTGGTATCTGGCACTCCAACCCTTCAACTTCAAGGTGGTCCACAGGCTGGGGGCGCAGATGGTCGTGGCGGACTTCCTCTCCCGTCAAGGGGGGGGAGTCGGCTGCAGGCCGGACGGGCGCCTGGCCTGAGTCGGGCGGTGGGGGTATTTGGCAGCGGGGGCGTGGTCAAGCGCCGGTCTGTGACAGGAGGGCGGAGTCAGGGAAGGTAAGTGGCAGAATCACTTCACCTGAGAGCAATTAACCTGTGTTTGTGTTAGGGATGTCCCGATCCGATCACGTGATCGGAAATCGGGCCCGATCACGTGGTTTCAGACTCGATCGGAATCGGGCATTACCTACCGATCAGGGATCGGATATATATCTATATAATATATTCTCATTTTTAACACATCAATAGCTATGCGTTGGCACAGAGTGAGATCAGACCTCTTGTCTCAACACAGCAACATCAACGCGTGCGGCATATCACTTTGTAGCGGAGACGCTATTGGTTATTGGCTGCCCGTTGCCGGCAAAGTTGAACACGGAAGCAGTTCGAAGCGGAAAGCAAAGCATGTCTGCGGTGTGGCAGTATTTCAAAGTTGATGACAGCATTGCCATAGCAAACTGTGAAATATGTAAAGCTGGAATTTCAAGGGGTGGACAGGAAAGGGCCGCATTTAATACAACAAACCTGATACGGCACCTGAAAAACAAACACCCGACACAATACAGCGAGTTTTTAGTGCTGTTGCAAACGTGTTGGATGACAAAAACAGGCTCAAACCTGAAAGGGTAGAAATGCTTGTTTTCATCAAGAAAAACGTTCATTTCCTTAATTGAAATTACTGTATACCACTGTGAGATGCGTTCTTAAAAGCAAATTACTGGCACTGTGGCAGTTTTTTTTTTAATTTGTTTACATTCCTGCCAGGTATTTTAAGGTTATGTTTTTAATTTATGTTATTTATTGTTCAAACTACCTCACGTAAGTGCTCTGTTTGCTAACGGAGTTGTTGGATGTTAAAATAAGGTGTTAAATAAAAAAATGAGGAACATCCTGGATCCGTTTCTTTCCTTGTCTTTATTATTTTTTATGGATTATAAGAAGTATCGGATCGGGACTCGGTATCGGCAGATACTCAAAATCAAATGATCGGTATCGGATCGGAGGGCAAAAAAACCTGATCGGGACATCCCTAGTTTGTGTGTCTTCCCAGCAACCACGCCCTATATAAGGAGAGAGAGAGCAGAGGAAGTGAGCTCTCTCCCGCACCAGACGACTTGTGTGTGTGTGTGTGTCTGGGTGACTGGGAGTGTGTGTGTGTGTGTGTGTGTGTGTTTGACTGAAAAGTAACACAATAAATAGTTTTTGGAACTCAGTTCTGTCCTGCCGTACTTCTGTGCTCCACCCACCTGCTCTGACCTTCTACAATCTGTTAACCATTTTAATAATTACGCGATAACGTTGAAGAAATTTGCAGAAAACCACCAGGTCGTTTTCTCATAAACAAACCAGCGCTGACGTAGGATTCAGAGGGAGGTGTTGATTTCAACGCATCTAACGTTAGTGCTGGATTGGAAAGCAACAAACCTAACGCGGTGTCACACTCTGCTCCCGCCTACACAAGACTGCACCATGTAATGAATAGGGAGAGGGGTGAAATATAAAGACTATCTATTCTAATAATTTTGCGGAAAATGGAAAACCAAATCAGAAGGTTGTTGTATTTGACAAAATTATTTTAAAAAATATAATTAGTTTAACTTACACATGGTAATAATGTTAATATTGTCCTCTGAGGGCCCTCTGTCAGTGCTGGGCCCTTAGGGCCAATTTATGCTGATAACCCAGTCCTCGCAGATGGCGTCTGCGTAGCCCCCCCTTCGCAGACGCTCTGCACGCACCTCCCAAAAATTGTGACCACCGCAGAAGCCTCGCAGACAGCGTCGCAGACAAGAGGGCTCTGATTGGTCCACTCTACATCCGCTGTACACGCACTTCCGCTTCCCTACTTTCCCGGTTTTTGTTTTCATGACCGGCATTTTTAAAAACACGAGCGAAGATGGAGCAGCACGAAGAGCGGTTGATCGAGGAAGTACGTACATCTATATGACTCCAGTTCTAGTCATTATAAATAACCGGAGGATAAACACTCCACTAACCACACCCACCAACTACTCCTAGCGATTTTGTGACTTCGCGCCCCCTTGCGTTGTGCCGGTGAATAACATCGCGCACGCCTATTACTCCCCGCTCAACGATAAATTACAACTGTCTGCGAAAAGCTATCTGCGAAAGCCTTGTCGCAAGAGCATGCAGAGGCCTTTAGAATTGTCCTAACCCCCCCCCCCCCCCCCATGGCACCCCTGTTGATGTCACTTTTACCACTTTTACCAAACATGGTCCGAAACGAAACGGCACCAAAAAAAAAAAATCTCAGTTGTGGGGGGGACCCCCACACACACACAACGCTGCAAAAGAAAGAAAATGCAGTTGGTGGTGAATTCTCTACAGGAGTTATATCTCATCGTGCAGCTAATTAGGGGAATGAATGAGACTTTATTTTCAGAAGGTTAATAACCAGTTATTAGCTCACACTAATCTGACACTGGGCCTTCTATCTGTCCGGACTTGGGACCGGCACCAAGTATACACTGTCTTGTACAGCCCTGGTGGCTGGGTATTTTTACCGAATCTGCATGTCTTTGGACTGTGGGGGAACCGGAGCACCCGAAGGAAACCCAGACTCCACACAGAAAGGCCCCTGTTGGCCGTGGGGTTCGAACCCGGAACCTTCTTGCTGTGAGGGGACAGTCCTAACCACTACACCACCGTACCGGGGAAATAAGGTGACAGGCTGTAAAGGAAATTGCAGCGCTTTTGAGGCAGAAATACAAGTAATTTGGATTATAGTGATGTTCTTGAGGATGACCTCGTTCCTGGGCACTATGTGTGAAGCAAGCAGAAAGGTTCCTTCCAAGTACCTGCATCAGTGAGGCACCATCTCATCTCATTATCTCTAGCCGCTTTATCCTTCTACAGGGTCGCAGGCAAGCTGGAGCCTATCCCAGCTGACTACGGGCAAAAGGCGGGGTACACCCTGGACAAGTCGCCAGGTCATCACAGGGCTGACACATAGACACAGACAACCATTCACACTCACATTCACACCTACGGTCAATTTAGAGCCACCAGTTAACCTAACCTGCATGTCTTTGGACTGTGGGGGAAACCGGAGCACCCGGAGGAAACCCACGCGGACACGGGGAGAACATGCAAACTCCGCACAGAAAGGCCCTCGCCGGCCCCGGGGCTCGAACCCAGGACCTTCTTGCTGTGAGGTGACAGCGCTAACCACTACACCACCGTGCCGCCCCAGTGAGGCACCAAATATTTGCTAATATCTATTTGGTTGGTAATAACACAAATGAGTGTGTTTTGGTTTTTGGCTCTGTGAGGAATGAATCTGAATGTTTTGACCGAATATGTGTCTCTGTTTTTGTTATTATGTGCCAGTTTGTGTTGACAGCAGCCACACAACACGGTAGAGAACATTTACATTTACACGTTTGCCAGATGCTTTTTCCAGAATGGCTTATAATTGAGCTGTGCAATTGTGGGTTTAGAACCAAACAGTCGCAGCCTGGCAGTTGTGCTGCTCTGATGTCGATAGACAAGTGAAGCAGATACACAAAATGGATTTTATTAACAGCTTGGTTTTGTATATTGGAAACATTTCGTACCAAAATTAGATTTTCAGAGACACTAATAAAGCCATGTGAAGTCGAACAAATAATCTATGCACGCATGGTGCTTAATATGCATGATGCATTCCCACGTTGAAGGTGAGACGGGGAAATCTGATTTCACATCTGAGGCCAGCTTTAATGCGTAATCAAAACTCATTTAACAGCCAGTCTTTTTAAAATGCGTTCCAGCTGTGCGAGTTCATTCTTATCCACTGTGTGTTTCTGACCTCCACTAGCTGAATGCCTCCAGACGTTATCTTTTGGGAGCGGCTTCATGATGGATGTCTGCTTAGCACTGTTGCCAGGCAGCAGAGGTAAGCTGGACATGCTGCCATGCATCACGTAGCTTTTCCCTCCATGCCATTTGTCTCCATTGCCCTGGTTTGACTGACTGTCCTGTTAAAATGGTTAGCTTTCTGATGGAGCCATTATGCAACCCTATAAAGCTGTATCTGCTATTCACCATGATGCATGTCCATTCTGTAGATGTAACCTTAAAATATGGATTCGTAACATAACTAGTTGTCATTTCTCATTGCTTGTTTAGTGCCCATTCTAGCATGTGGCGGAGATGACAGCAAAGTCCATTTGTTCGTGCAGATCAACGGACAGGTATGTAGGACTTCATATATAATATCTCGCATCAAATTTGTAATAAAACCTTGAATATTCTCATTTAAGGATCATAACTATTCATTACTTACCATTCAGAAAAGAGTACAGTGTACCGTTTCCTGGCAGTCCTGATGTCGTTTTAAGAAAGCTGTAGCTTCAGAATGCCTGTCTTCACCAAGAAAAGCGAGTCAGGGTTCACTACCCAGTTTTATTTAAGCTTCACTGGCTGTCTATGAAGTTGCTCCTGCACTTGCTTGTGCTTCAGTTTCAGAAAGTGCTCACACTTCAAGGCCATGAGGACTGGGTCCGTGGTGTGGAATGGGCAACAAAAGGTAAGAGTCTTTACCTCCGTTGCCTCAGATCCTGTTTGTGATTTTTATTTTTCCATCAAACCATTCATTTACACAAATTTCCACTTTCCCTAAATGTCGATAAGCAAGTGTCTGACGTTTGCTTCTTTTCTTACGAGCCTGGCGTTATCAGCTTATTATTCCATCCACATTCACTGGATATGAGCAATCGCGCACACTGATTGGCGACTCTACTACTAGGATATCAGCTCATATACCGTGAGGAGAGAAAAACAAAATGGCGGAGCATTTTGCTGAACTGACAGAGGGCGAAATAAAAACTCTACTCGAAAACAACCCCCCCAAACAAAAATAAATAAAATATCGAATGAAAATATTTGATGTTATGAATGTATCTTTTTTATTTTTCAAGTATTATTATTATTATTATAGCACTTTTCACAAATTGCTCCTGTCATTTTATTTTATTTTTTATTTATAAACTACGCCTTTAAAAGCAGCAGGGAGTCCTCAACAGAGCAGTAAGCTCCAATACCTGAGGTCCCACAAAATTAAGTAGTACAATAAATAATACATAATACAAATTGGACAAAAAGGTATAAACGGCCCGGGAGTACATACAAACTAGTGGCAGCACAAGCTGGTGCCGAGGGTGGAGATTGGCCAACATGTATGACATTTAATACACACAGATTTAAAAGTCTGTGGTCTGTCGATGTTAAAATAAAGCCTAGTTAAATTACTATAATATAAAAAAAAGGTCCTTCTTAAACTGTGAAAGTGATTGATTCCTATTCCTTAAGTGTGGGGGTAAAATGGTCCAGATTCTAGAGCCCTGAATATAAAAACTGGTCTGAAAAGTTACAGTATTAGCCTTGGGCATATTTAACATAGTTCCCCTGGACTGACCTAATTGCCTAGTAAACCTTCTAGGTACACTAATAGAAATATTAAGGTCTCATTTCGCCGGTTTGTTTACGTTCTAAGTGGAAATTATTTGGTCGGACGTTTTGTATGAAGGTTTTTATTTACTGAATTTGCAAAAAATAAAAATGATCTGTTTCTCAAAATCCAGTATGTGGATATAATTAAACGGTTATTCCACTCAATCTCATTGTACATGGCTTATAGTCGGCTATCGGCTCATGTACGAGTCGATTTCATGGAATAACTGTTAATAAACAATTAATTTCGTATAATACCAGGAATAGATCAAATTGCCAGCATGCGTTGTGTGTAATGATACAAATCCTTAGATTTCTCCTGCCACAGCTCATCTCATCTCATTATCTCTAGCCGCTTTATCCTTCTACAGGGTCGCAGGCAAGCTGGAGCCTATCCCAGCTGACTACGGGCGAAAGGCGGGGTACACCCTGGACAAGTCACCAGGTCATCACAGGGCCGACACATAGACACAGACAACCATTCACACTCACATTCACACCTACGGTCAATTTAGAGTCACCAGTTAACCTAACCTGCATGTCTTTGGACTGTGGGGGAAACCGGAGCACCCGGAGGAAACCCACGCGGACACGAGGAGAACATGCAAACTCCACACAGAAAGGCCCTCGCCAGCCACGGGGCTTGAACCCGGACCTTCTTGCTGTGAGGCGACAGCGCTAACCACTACACCACCGTGCCACCCCCCTGCCACAGCTAATCTTTCATATTACTAATTTGTGTGCCTCAAATACATTTAAAATATACTTCAGACAGGTAGTACGATATCGAAGCAAAACTATTTCAGACATTTGACTAGAACCTGATTAGATCAGTTCCAAAATCAAAGCAGTTCATCTACTGGTTACAGCGATGATTCTACATCAATCCTACAAACATTTAAGCACTCACTCTTGAGTATCACATTAACGAGAATATCGGATGGACGGAGGCACATTGTATTATATTTTGTAGTTTTCCTAGTTAGAATCCAGAAACCATGACTGTGAAACGCAAAATTATGCTTCTTTCTATTTTCACGCTCTACTGCATGGTGTTGCCAGATGGTAAAAATTAAATAGTCTTTGTTTTTAATGATGGGCAATACCAGAAAAGCTATGTGTAATAAGTCCCTGATGTGGGTGGAGTACAGAAGCATGGTAGGCGGGAGATGATATTCACACACGTTTATTTTCTCTTTCGTTTTGCTTTTCAGCTTCACACTCACTCGTTTTAGGACACCGCCACACACACACACACACACACACACACACACACACACACACACACACACACACACACAGTCGTTCTGGTCCGGGGCTCCCTTCTCTTTGCTGTCCCTCTCCTTTTCGATCCTCCACTGTCACTGCAACAAACACACACCACCACATTAATTGACAACAGCTGTATTGACTTTGTCACTCACCTTCCCCGGCCCCGCCCTCCATTCACAAACTGACGTTGGCCACGCCCCCGCTGCCACACTATGTTTACTATTTATTTGTGAAAATGGAGCCCTTTATTTTGCTATGACACACAATTGTTCAGTTACGTTACAAAAAAAATTAAATCACTATCTGTGGAAAAGAAACATTTCATTTTTTATCATCAAAAGTTTAGATGTAATGAGTCATTTGTAAAACTGTAAAATGTCATTGTTGCTGTATGGCAACAACATGCAAGCATGTAACTTAAGTTTGTCCATTCAACTGATAGGAATGTAATCGGCTTATATAAAACTAAGATACTCTAAGAATTATTTACAACTTTTGATAATATTTTGAAGTAAAAAAAAAATTATATTTGTGTTTGCGATTTTAGACATTTTGTAGTCTTATAGTGCCCTCCATGATTATTGGCACCCCTTGTAAAGGTTAGTAAAAAGGGTGAGAAGAAAAATAAATCCACCTTTTGTTGGAGATTTTTCTCATTTTTCAGTATGAGATGACACAACTTCACCAAAAGGTGGATCTTTTTCCTCGCTCTTTTTTTATTAATCTTTAAAAGGGGTGCCAATAATTGTGGCTAGCACTGTATAAGACATTGTAAATGTTTGACGGTTTGGAAATAAATTGTGAAATGTGGTCCAGATAATATCGTAATTGGAAAGGTGTCACTGTTTTATTACCAACCATCCATTATCCATAACCGCTTATCCTGTGCAGGGTCGCAGGCAAGCTGGAGCCTATCCCAGCTGACTACGGGCGAAAGGCGGGGTACACCCTGGACAAGTCGCCAGGTCATCACAGGGCTGACACATAGACACAGACAACCATTCACACTCACATTCACACCTACGCTCAATTTAGAGTCACCAGTTAACCTAACCTGCATGTCTTTGGACTGTGGGGGAAACCGGAGCACCCGGAGGAAACCCACGCGGACACGGGGAGAACATGCAAACTCCGCACAGAAAGGCCCTCGCCGGCCACGGGGCTCGAACCCGGGCCTTCTTGCTGTGAGGCAACAGCGCTAACCACTACACCACCGTGCCGCCTCAGTACTTTCTTTTTTCCAAATTGTTCTCAGCCTTGATAGTCGTCATAATTCATGAAGCAACTACAGGTTCCCTGCTTGGCTGCACTGATATACTGAATCGTGTGTGTGTGTGTTTACAGATGGGGAGTTACTTTTGGCCACTTGCTCTCAGGATTGTCTGATCCGAGTGTGGAGGCTGGTGGTTAAATCCGACACACACACACAGGAGCCTGCTGAAGGAATCCTCAGGATGAAGGAAGATGTGTTTGAGGTGAAGGGGGAAAGTGAGTCGTGCTGGTGTTCTCTCGGTGTTGATGTGATATTGCTGAATGCCATTTCACTGTGATTTAATCTGCTCTTTCTCTCCAACAGCGTATGCAGTGAGTCTTGAAACCGTATTAGCTGGCCATGAGAGCTGGGTGTATGGGATCCACTGGCAGCCATCTTTTTGCAAAGGTATTAGGAGAGATGTTTTACAGCTAATACTAATAGCCCCCAAGCATAACTACGTCATCTCTTGTTTAATGCAATGCATTGTGGGGGATAGCCGGGGTCGATAGTTGAGCGATATGACGGATGTCAGATTAATTTGACGTGAGAGCGATGTGAGAGGAGCGATTTTGCCGTGCCGTAGAAGACAATGAAATTGATGATTATTTAAAGGAGAACTGAAGGCAATTTTTTTAATCAAAATTCTCTCATTTTATTAAATATCGGAATGCATTTTTGATCGCTATTTTGTCACTGCTGTAGCAAGTTATGAGTGTTTTGAAATATGCTCTGTAATATATCAGTCCATATGTCAAAGCGATGGCCGTAAACAAGATTCGTTGAGCCCTGTGTGAGACTTCGTAGGACGGAAGTAAAACGTACAGCGGAAATCAAAGTGACCGACATCTGCCAACATTATCAAAAGACGCGCACGCCCTCTTTCGAATGCTGATGTAATCAAGCTGGAAGTTTTGTTTGTTTTGATGGCAATCAGGAAAGTTTGAAAAAAGTAGGCAGTAATCGTCATTTAAACTCGTTTTTGTGCAATATTTCATTTGGAAAACAGTTTTCAAAATGGCGGCACTGACACCTGGCTGACACGTGACGTTTCGAAGTCTCGCACAAGTCTTGTGAAGATCGCGCGGATAAGCGACGCCTGCCGTGGACCAAACGAACTACATTCAACATGGCTAAAAACCGAATAGGCCGATAAGTGTAATATTTAGTAATTGCAATTAGTTACCAGTACGAGTCATGATATAAGGTTACTCAAACCGAAAACGTAATTGAACAACACGTTAATTAAGAAATAAAGCAAGTTTAAAAACTACTTCAGTTCTCCTTTAAAGAGGTGGATAACATGTCGAGGGTTTACAGCAGGAAAATCGGAATCCAAATCAAGCTTGGTGAGAAGGTAAGAGTCGAGACCGAGTCTACCACACTGTACAACAACATCAAATCTCAGAATGTCTGATTTCTGAGGACGTATTTTTGAGCACCAGCTAAACTTTATTGAGAAATCTATCTGAATCTCGGGAATTGTCGCGGAGCAGCTCTCTCACCGGGGATTCATGGGTGAATAATGGTCCGAGTGATAAATGAGTGATTTAGTTAAATAAAACTTGATATCAGGAAACATTACAAAAGCAAAAAAAAAACCTTTGGAAACCCGCTGATCTGCCGTGTCATGTTCAGTATAAATGCATTTTCTTCAATAAACGCCGCTAGTGAGGTGCACTGAACATTATACACACCCAAAAGAGAACGCTTTGTGGTTTGGGAGTTTTATCGGTCCGACAGACTCGTTCAACTGACGAGTGCTTCGGCAGGTTGAGAGGCAAAGGCCGAAGAATGCTTCTGTGTTTTACAGGCTTTGGAATATCACTAGTTTCAGACGATGAACAGTGTCGATTTGTTATAATCTTCTATAACCGAAGGCCGTTCGGCAGACCATGGAAATATTGCTGGATCGCAGTTTAAGTACGGCTTTTTCCCACCAGAGAAATGTAAGCTACAAACATTTGTCCATTTCGATTCAATTCGAAAGTTTTCGTTGCAGATTAAACTTCTCCATTTCTTTCTTCTCGACTGGCAGCTGATAAAAACTCAACTGAGGTGTTCTTTTTGTTGTGGAGACACAGTAAGGCACACGGCAATTCACTTTAGGCCACATGGTTAAAACCGGTTAGACAGAACAATGTAGTGTTTAACAGAGGCAAAAGTAAACAGTACGGCGGAGCTGACCCCGGGTATCACCCATAATGCATTGCGGTAAACAAGCGATGATGTAGTTATGGGTTAGGGTAATTGCGGTTTCTATTTAAAGGAGATACGCAAGCCTTTATTTTTAAATACATTTCTGAGTGGATAGTATCTTCATCCTTGACTCTTGTATGCTGCATAAATGGGAATAAATTTTTTTTTTTGAGAGTTAAAATCAGCCACAAAGTTGGCATTGGAGCTGCCCCGCTGAGCCAGCCAGCCCTGAGTGCGTGAGGTCACTGCGGTCACCGGTTTTAAGGCCGAGGCCTTTGACAGCTATAGACCAAAGTCATATAAATAAAACTTTATGGTGAAAGTAAGAAATACCGTTACCGACTTGCTCAACTAAGACTGATTTGACTTCATTGATTGTGGGTTGACTCTCATTAAAACAGGATGGGTGTTATAACTTATGCAACATACATGTACATGCATGCATTTTCACTGATAAAACGTAAAAGGCTAATTAAATAATCAGATGAACTGAGACAATCACATTCTGAAGCAAATTAAATAATCTTATACCGCTAACTTAAACACACAATACAACTTGCATGTATTAATCTAAATGCAGGTAAACAACGAGTGTTTTTTTTTTTTTTAAATCCAAATGAGAGTCGCAGCTTGCTCATCTTTGTTCTCGCTTCTTGAAGGCCGATCTTGTGGCCGATTGTTTTAAAACAATCTGACTTTCAGTTGTTCGTTCAGTTCTCCGTTCATTTGCTTCTTCCACGCAAGGGTGAGATATTGCTGCTGAGGCAAGCATATCCAGCGGAGAAATCAGACGGCTGGTCCATTCATTCTCCATTTTCTCCATACTGAGTACTCCGCCATTACTGCTCGGCTCAGGCAATTACTAAAACCTGGGACAGGACGGGATGTCACCGGTTTTAGCAACAACCGCGGGGAGGTCACTGCCCGAGTGATATGTCCCGTCCCGTTCCGTCCCAGGTTTTAGCAACAACCCTCGGCTCTCACTCTGGGAGAACTGGTGCAAATGAACTTACTTTCCCTTTTCTTATTGTTTTAGTTTCCTTTAATTGTCGGTACTGCACCCTCTTTCAATACGGGCTTATAGCCAACGCTCCTCAACAGATCAGAGGTCTCGTACGAGTCTTCAGTAAAATGTGCAGAGCAGAGGAGAGACCACTTCATAGGCGCCCAATGTGCCTGTGAACTTCTCACAAAACACGTCCAAATCTTTGCAGTTTGAACATTCTTGGGCCATGAATGCAACGTAAATCCACCTTCTGTCGTGTTGCTGCATCCGCCAGCAACACATTTACGTGGCATGGCGATAAATTAGCTCAAAATAGAGGATCGGAGTTGCATGCCCCTTTTCCACCAAAGCAGTTCCAGGGCTGGTTCGGGGCCAGTGCTTAGTTTGGAACCGGGTTTTCTGTTTCCACTGACAAAGAACTGGCTCTGGGGCCAGAAAAACCGGTTCCAGGCTAGCACCAACTCTCTGCTGGGCCAGAGGAAAGAACCGCTTACGGGGGGGCGGAGTTGTTAAGACCGACAACAATAACAAGACCGCGAAAGATCGCCATTTTTAAGTGACGAGAAGCAGCAGCTGTACAAACGCAAAGTCATCCATTATTATTATTATTGTTGTTGTTGCTGCTGCTGCTGCTTCTTCTGTGTTGTTTTTGCTTCGATATTCGCGCCAAGGTTTATGCAAACGTAGCGACGTAACTGACGTATACAGCGACGTAATGACGTATACAATGACGTAACTGACGTATACAGTGACGTAATGACGTGTCTTCTCTTAGCACCGCGAGCTATGGAAAAGCAAACTGGTTCTCAGCTGGCTCGCAAGTTGAACGAGTTGTGAACCAGCACCAGCACTGGCCCCGAACCAGCCCTGGAACTGATTTGGTGGAAAAGGGGTAACACTCAGCTCCGTGTTTTAGTATAGCGGAAATGGCGATGAGACCGATAGCCTTCCTGCGGTGATGTCACAGATCTCAAGGTCATTCACTCATACCACTACCTATATAAATCACTTTAATCGTAAAAATGACTATATTAGATTTATTGTTAACTCTTAAAACTATTCCTATGCCATTCTTGAGGTTTTAGGCAATTATAAACAAAATGTGAGGCCATGGTTCTGCGTATATGCTTTAACGTCTTCGTTTTTTGCTGTTTGTCTCCCCCTGCAGGTGGCACAGTGGAACAGCCTCTGAGTCTGCTTTCTGCCTCTGTGGACAAGACCATGATCCTGTGGGGGCCAGAGGAGGTGTCTGGTGTATGGGTAGAGCAGGTCAGTTTACTGGAACATCGTTTTTGTTTCTGAATTGCTCCAGTTTCCAGACGTTCTTCTTGTCCTTTCACTAAGCTAATGCCTTGAATGACCCATCTTAAGATACGTCAGTGTCAGATGGATAGTCGTCAAGATATCATCATATATCATCATCAACCCTCTGTGTTAGGCTACGTTTACACTAGACCGTATCTGTCTCGTTTTCTTCGCGGATGCACTGTCCGTTTACATTAACCCCCCTGAAAAAGCGGGGAAACGGGAATCCGCCAGCGTCCACGTATTCAATCTAGATCGTATCAGCTCCGGTGCTGTGTAAACATTGAGAATACGCGAATACGCTGTGCTGAGCTCTAGCTGGCGTCTCATTGGACAACGTCACTGTGACATCCACCTTCCTGATTCGCTGGCGTTGGTCATGTGACGCGACTGCTGAAAAACGGCGCAGACTTCCGCCTTGTATCACCTTTCATTAAAGAGTATAAAAGTATGAAAATACTGCAAATACTGATGCAAATACTGCCCATTGTGTAGTTATGATTGTCTTTAGGCTTGCCATCCTTCCACTTGCAAGTAATAAGTGATATGCGCTGGGATCTCATACACAGCGGCTCAGTCCCGAATCGTGGCTTGTTCACTTCACTCGCGCGCTCTGTGAGCTGCGCAGGGCCGGAGTGCACACCCTCCAGAGGGCACTCGCTGTTCAGGGCGGAGTGATTTGGAGCGCAGGATGCCTGCGGAGCCGAGCGTATCCGCGTATTGGTGTTGCTGTGTGCACGGCTAACAGTTTTAGTGTAAACGCGAATCGTTTTAAGAACATTAATCTGATGATCCGCTGATTCGACGTAATGTAAACGTAGCCTTACTCATCCTGGGGTTTTAACTCTGGCTTGCTTTCATAATTAACCCTTTCCTGATTAATTACTGTTGAAGTGTCTCTGAAAAGTGTGTATGAGGGACTCTATTCTTTTCTGGCACTGTTTCAGACGGTGCTGCAGGACAGCTCTGACCCTATCACTGGGTCACTGTCCTGCGTTAGTCCCCTATTCATGTGTCCTCTGGCTATCCTCTTTGCCATTCATAGAGGTCTTTGAAGTGCACAGCAGATAGTGCAAATAGTGCGAGTATGTGGTAGGAGTGAAGACAGTTCATCTGCTGTGCTCCACCCGCTCGGTCTGCTGGAGAACAGCTGCCTGTTCTCGTCCTGTCTGAATGGAAGCTTCACAGCTGGACTAAAGGATGGAGGATTTTCCATCTGGCGAAGAGCTGATGACAGGTGATGTCTTTCTGAAGCAGAGTGGAAGAAAACGCTAGGGTTTTTTAATTTATTTATTTTTAAAACTGACGAGGGAGGTGCTGAGTGCACAGCCAGCATATAACACAAGAAGACAGTTCTCAGCTGCAAATTGGTTTTGTCTGTAATTGCTGTTAGTAAAACAGAAATGACATCAGAGGCTTAGGGTTGGTGTCATTTTGCTGCCATGACAGCTTGAGCAATTTGAGCGTTTTTTTTTTTTTTTTTTAAAGAAATGAACAGTGCAGGAACTACTGAAGATTACTGATGGAAAGAAATGTGTTCTGAGGAAGAGGAAGAACTGATGAAATGTTACAGACTGAATAGCAGCGATACCCTAACCAATCTTTGGTAACGTTTTCTCATAGCCAGTTTCTTTAAAATAATTATTTTCGAAGGTGCACATCTGACTGTGTAACAATTCAAATCTGAAACTTTGGAAACATGGTCCAAATTAAAAAAAAAAAGTTGCCTGGTTTTCTGAAACTTTAACGGCAGTGTTAAGTTGAAAAAAGGTTCAAGAGTGAACCTGTGCTGAAATTATAGCAGGGTCTTTTTTTAAGCCACACAAAAACGTGTTTTTTCCTTTTTTTTTTTCTTTTCTTTTCCCCTTGTCATGACTGGCTTGGAGTCACTTCTTTGCTGGCACAAAAAACCTTTAGTAGTCTCACAGTAGTCAGTAATTTCTTTTTAGCTGTCAGTTGTCTGTCTAGAAATTTATTTTGGTGTATTTAAGAAGAAATCCAACAATTTTTCATCCAATAATGAAGTAATTTGGTTGGGTTACTTCAACCGCCAGGTGTAATTTTCATACGTGTTTGATTGTACGGTATTTAAATGCTTCAATGGCTTTTGCCCGTCACATTTCATCTCATCTCATTATCTCTAGCTGCTTTATCCTGTTCTACAGGGTCGCGGGCAAGCTGGAGCCTATCCCAGCTGACTACGGGCGAAAGGCGGGGTACACCCTGGACAAGTCGCCAGGTCATCACAGGGCTGACACATAGACACAGACAACCATTCACACTCACATTCACACCTACGCTCAATTTAGAGTCACCAGTTAACCTAACCTGCATGTCTTTGGACTGTGGGGGAAACCGGAGCACCCGGAGGAAACCCACGCGGACACGGGGAGAACATGCAAACTCCGCACAGAAAGGCCCTCGCCGGCCACGGGGCTCGAACCCGGACCTTCTTACTGTGAGGCGACAGCGCTAACCACTACACCACCGTGCCACCCCGTCATATTTTGTCAAATATTTTTTGCTTGAATTCAGAAGTACATAATTATAACACTAGATCTAGAAACAATATTCATATGTCAAAATTTTCTTCTAAGTCTGGCCTTCGTTCTTTTTCCTTTTCTGCTGCCAAATTGTTTAATAGTCTTGATGCCAGTATCAAGAAATCTTTTTCTGTGAGGGCTTTTACTAATAATTACTGGTCTAAAGTTAATTATTAGCCTGCGTATTCTGTACATATTTAAGTATTGGCACTAATCTGACCTTCGATATTATTTTATCTGATGCTATGTAGAATTGTTTAATGTAGTTTCTTATTACTGTTTCATTATTATTATTAATCTTTGCTCATTTTAATTTGAATATATTTATATTTTTATATTTTCTAATCTATATTTTTACATACTTGTACATAATTCCTTTAATTAAACACAGCTCCAATGTAAATAAGGTTTATCTTTTTTGGATTCTGTGTATAGTAAAGTTTAAAAATAAAAAAATAAATTAATGTTTACACTGAAGTCCAGTACTATTTTGCTACTCACTAGCCACAGAAGAAAACCTCCAGAGAAACGTCTACTTTACTGTGTACACTTACCTGCTGTGAAAGCAATATACACCGATTATAGCTGGGATACAGATTATCCCGGGTTCGTACCGGTGCTGTGCTGCACTGTTTGATGTAAAAGTGCTCTTGTCTCACATGCTTACATTACTGCACACATGGGAACACATCCTGTGTGTGTTTTGTTTATCATGATAAAGAGCATATTACAGAAGTGTGTTGTGAACTAGTTTATCAAACACAGCTGGGAAGCTTTGAACTGACACTTTGCCAGCCTCCAGATAAAACTGGGTGTCTGTTCTCACATCCTTCCTTTCCACAGTTTCACACACAGCTGGACTGCTTAAAGTCTGAGATTATGTTCCGCCTGTCTCCTTACGCAGTGCCTCCTGACAAACGGCTGTAATTATGAAAACGTCTCAAGCGCTTAAGGGCATTCAGATTTAATTTAAAAAAATAGTCTCCGTAAGGCTAGGGAATATGATAAGATATCTATATCATGATATGCCATCATGATGCAATTTTAAAGATTTTTTTTTTTGGGGGGGGGGCTTTTTTCACCTCTATTGGATAGGACAGTGCAGAGACAGGAAACGAGCGGGAGAGAGAGACGGGGAGGGATCGGGAAATGACCCTGGGTCGGAATCGAACCCGGGTCCCCGGATCCATGGCATGGCGCCCCATCCACCTGAGCCACGGCGCCCCATCCACCTGAGCCACGACGCCCCATCCACCTGAGCCACGACGCCCCCATGATGCAATTTAAAAAAAAAATATCCTCCTAATCGTCAGGAATCAGAATTACTTTATTAATCCCGGAGGGAAATTCAAATTTGCTACCAAGCTCCTGAATCAAGGAAGAAGTAAACATGTCTAAAAATAGAAGATAAAATAGTCTTTAAAAAAGAATACATCTCATCTCATTATCTCTAGCCGCTTTATCCTGTTCTACAGGGTCGCAGGCAAGCTGGAGCCTATCCCAGCTGACTACGGGCGAAAGGCGGGGTACACCCTGGACAAGTCGCCAGGTCATCACAGGGCTGACACATAGACACAGACAACCATTCACACTCACATTCACACCTACGCTCAATTTAGAGTCACCAGTTAACCTAACCTGCATGTCTTTGGACTGTGGGGGAAACCGGAGCACCCGGAGGAAACCCACGTGGACACGAGGAGAACATGCAAACTCCGCACAGAAAGGCCCTCGCCGGCCACGGGGCTCGAACCCGGACCTTCTTGCTGTGAGGCGACAGCGCTAACCACTACACCACCGTGCCGCCCAAAAAGAATAAATAAAAATAAAATTTAAACAAGTTCAATAACTTAAGTAAAAGCAAAATGAAGTGATTTTATATACAATGATTCCTATATACATATATTGCACCTGAGATAAGGATACATGGTAAGACAGTGTACCGCAGTTATACAGTGGCATTGTTCAGCTTGCCTGCAATCCTGTGTCTCTCAGTTGTGCAGCGTGGAAGAATCAGCCGTTTACTATATGTGCTCCTGTGGCTGATCAGCTCCTCATGTAGAGGGTGGGAAGGACAGTCTAAGATTGTTTTTATTTTGGACAGTGTCCTCTTCTCCAACACCACTGTCAGAGAGTCCAGTTCCACGCCTGCAACATGGCCGGCCTTCCTGATGATCTTATTGAGTCTGTTAGTGTCCTTCACCCTCAAGCCACTGCCCCAGCAGACGACAGCGTACAGGATGGCACTGGCCACCACAGACTCGTAGAACATCCGCAGCATCATTCGGCAGATGTTGAAGGACCTTAGCCGTCTCAGAAAATAGAGACGGCTCTGGCCCTTTTTGTATACAGTGTCCACGTTTTTGGACCAGTCCAGTTTATTGTCCAAGTACACCCCCACGTACTTTTATTCCTCCACCACATCCACACTGACCCCTTGGATGTTAACAGGGTTCACCGGAGCCCTGATTCTCTTCAGATCAACCACCAGTTCTTTCGTCTTCGTCACGTTGAGCTGTAGGTGGTTCTTCCTGCTCCATATGACAAAGTTGTACACCACCATCCTGTACTCGCTTTCATCACCACTGGTAATACGTCCAACCACTGCAGAGTCATCAGAAAATTTCTGGAGGTGGCAGGTCTCCGTGCAGTAGTTGAAATCAGTGGTGTAAAGAGTGAAAAGGAAAGTAGAAAGGACAGTCCCTTGCAGAGCCCCGGTATTGCTGATCACTCTGTCTGACACACAGCCCTGCAAGCGCACGTACTGTGGTCTGCCAGTCAAATAATCTACAATCCAGGACACTAGTGGGGCATTCACCTGCATCGCTGTCAACTTCTCACCCAGCAGAGCCGGCCGGATGGTGTCAAAAGCACTGGAGAAATCAAAAAGCATGATCCTAAAAGTGCTGGCTGGCTTGTCCAGGTGTCCGTAGACTTTGTTGAGCAGGTAGAAGATTGCGTCCTCTACTCCAAGACGGGGCTGGTAGGTGAACTGAAGGGGTCAAGAAGTGGTTGGACCATGGGCCGGATCTGCTCCAGGATGAGTCTCTCCAGGGTCTTCATAACATGTGACGTCAGTGCCACGGGTCTGTAGTCTTTGAGGTCACTGGGACGCGGCTTCTTTGGTACAGGGACAAGGAATGACGTCTTCCACAGCACGGGGATCCTCTGAAGGCCCAGGCTCATGTTGAATACATGCTGAAGTACTCCACTTAGCTGGAGGGCACAGGTCTTCAGGGCCCTGGGGCTAACACCATCCGGGCCTGCTGATTTTCCTGCATGGAGTCTCTTCAGCTGTCTTCTCACTTGCTCCTCGCTGATGATCAGTGTGGGGGTGACGGGTGGGAGAGGGATGAAGGTGTTTCTTGGGGGGGGGGATGTGCTCAGCCAGGGGGTCTGTTGAGGAGGTGCGAGCAAAGTCATGAAATGGGGATGAGGTTGGGCAAGAAGAGGCGGGGGAGGGGAGAGAATGTGAAGTGTGTGGTTGTAGCCATCCCGCAGAAGGGTGGTGGGTTGGGGTCACGCCATCAAATCTGTTAAAGTAGATATTCAGCTCATTCGCCCTTTCCACATTGCCATCCACTCCTTCACTGTTGGTTGGCTTGTAACCAGTGAAGGTCTTCATTCCACTCCACACCTCTCTCATGTTGTTCTGTTGGAGTTTCCACTCCAATTTCCTCCTGTACTTATCCTTGGCCTCCCTGATCGTTGCTCTCAGTTCACGCTGTACTCCTCGCACCTCCTCCTTGTTGCTGGCTCTGAAAGCCCTCTTCTTCTCATTTAAGAGGGCTTTGATGTCCTTCATTACCCATGGCTTGTTGTTGGGGTAACAGCTGACAGTCCTAGCTGGGACAATGGTGTCCACACAGAAGTTGATGTATCCCGTGTGTTTACATGGTGTATCAGTGTGTTTACACCTCCTAAAATACCCAATTACTAACTTACTGGACATGAAAACTATTTTATCAGGTCTTTTGTTTTCCCATCAAGAGAAAATCTTAATTTTTTTTTTATAAGTTGGAGACACATCTCTCAGAACCTACATCATTTCTTGTTGCTCAGCAAAATTATAGATTGTTTATTGTAAAGATACTGTCCTTCCAAGATAATTAAGGCTCTCATGTTTGTTTCATCTACAAACAAGCCACTCTGCTACCTGTGAGTATGGGATTGACCAGGAAATGACCAGTAGTCATTGTGGCTAATTAACACACATTTAAAACGCAGAGCGTCCTCCATAATGATTATCCTAATTGAACAAATTTAGTTGCGAGCTGGCTAGCAGTGGGGTGGCCAGACAGGATGTTGAGTAAGGTAGGTCCTGCTAATAAGCCATGCTGGCAGTTAGTGCTGTGGTACGGTGTGGCAGGAACATACTGCGGACATGTCACTGCTGAACCATTAGCTGCATGCTAATTTATTATTAGTCCAGATGGATCAGAACACAGAGGTGATCAGTGGCTGGTAAAGTGCTATAAATCTAGATTGTTAACCTGACTAATAAATCACCCACCATGGATCATCTTCAGCACACTGATCTACCAACAATACTGTACAGCCTTTTAAATGCCAGTTAAATGGAACTTACAGTGCCCTCAACAATTATTAGCACCCCTTGTGAAGATTAGGGGGAAAAAATCCACCTTCTTGGGAAGTTGCTTCATCTCGCTCTGAAAAAAAAAATCCAACCTATTAACTGAAATAAATTTGTTCAGAGAAAAACCAAATCCGTCGAGAAATAATTATTTTCAAAAAAACAAAAATGTGCCACTATTTTTGTCACCCCTGCATTTAATACTTCCCTTTGCCAGTAAAACAGCACCAAGTCTTCTATAACATTCAGGGCATCTGAGCCCATTCCCCTGTACACAGTCTCTCCAGATCATCCAGGGTCCTCGGCCCTCTCTTATGCTCTCTCCTCTTCAGCTCACCCTGCAGGTTTTCAATGGGGTTCAGGTCAGGGGACTGAGATGGCCATGGCAGAAGCTTGATTCTGTGCTCAGCGAACCTTTTTTTTTTTTTTTGTTGGACATGTGCGTCGGATCATTGTCCTGCTGGAAGATCCAATGACAACCCGGTTTTAGTTTCCTGATGGAGGCAGCCAGATTTAGATTTAACATGTCCTGGTATTTCATGGAGTCAATGATGCCATGTACCTTAACAAGGTTTCCAGGGCCTTTGGAGTAAAAACAGCCGCGAAACATCACAAAACTTCCACCGTATTTTACACTTGGTTTCAGGTTTTTTTTTCATTTTAGCCATCCTTCTTTTTACCCCAAACCCACCTTGAGTGTTTACTGCCAAAAAGCTCCATTTTTCTTACATCAGGTCATAGAACACGGTTTCAGCCAAAATTGTAATAGAGTTTTGCGACCTCCAGGCGCTTATGTTTGTGTTTAACTGACAGAAGAGGCTTTTTTTGTGACAGACATTACAGATAATCTGGTGGCGTCTGATGGTGGTTTTAGAGACTTGGAAACTCCTAGATTTTACTTTTTCTTGTAATTCACCAACAGTGATCTTTGGGGATGTTTTTTTTGCCTCTCTTACTATCCACCTCACTGTATGTGGGGACAAAATAAACTTTGGTCCTCTTCCAGGCAAGTTTGTAACAGCTCCAGTTGGCGTCCACTTTTTAATCATTGTCCTAACAGTAGAATTGGACATTTTCAAGTGAGTAGGGTGGGTTTTCTATTCCTTGACTTATGAAAGTCAACACGCTTCTTCCTCATTCGGTTTGTGTGTTCTCTGATCTTTCCCATGTTGATGGATGACTAAGGGAATTGGGCCTCTGTGTCCCGTCATATTTGTTCCCCAGTTAATCAGGAAGTCATGGATTACAGCTTGAAAGTTCCTACACACTCCAACTCCAGTTTAAATGGGAAACATGCTTCAGTTACAATGTCTCATCTCATTATCTGTAGCCGCTTTATCCTGTTCTACAGAGTCGCAGGCAAGCTGGAGCCTATCCCAGCTGACTACGGGCGAAAGGCGGGGTACACCCTGGACAAGTCGCCAGGTCATTAACAGGACTGACACATAGACACAGACAACCATTCACACCTACGGTCAATTTAGAGTCACCAGTTAACCTAACCTGCATGTCTTTGGACTGTGGGGGAAACCGGAGCACCCGGAGGAAACCCACACGGACACTGGGAGAACATGCAAACTCCACACAGAAAGGCCCTTGTCGGCTACGGGGCTCGAACCCGGACCTTCTTGCTGTGAGGCGACAGCGCTAACCACTACAGCACCGTGCTGCCCCCAGTTACAATGTGTTCACTATAATTTCTTGGGGTACTAATAATTGTAGCACGTGTTTTTGTTGAAAATAATCATTTCTTGATTAGATTTATTTTTCTATCTTTTCAGTGTCACATGAAGCTACTGGATTTTTTTCCTCTATTCCTTTGTACTAATCTTTTATAAAGAGGTGCCAATAATTGTGGAGGGCACTGTATTATGATTATGAGCACAGATTAAATGTAATATATATTCCACTATTATTTCTTTTCAAACTGCGCAGCTTTCTTGTGCCCTGCGGTGTGTGTTTGGAGGTGTATTACGTGACAGATCCACATTGTTGTTTTCTCTATAAACAAGAGTGATTACACAGTTTGCTTGCGGCTTGCTGTAATGTATGCAAGGCAAAGTGGACAGAATTCAAAATCAGTCTGGTTAATGCTGTGCTTCTCCAGAATGGCTTGTAAAGGTCTTTGTCATTCAAAGTGAAAGACACTTTAGTTTCATCATTAATTTGATCTTGTCTCAGGATCGGCCTTTGAAACACGTGCTAGAAAGTTTAAATGTCCATGAGAGATAATGAGAGACTTTTATTATTATACCCTCACTCCGAAGGGGTTGGGTGTTTATACTAGTTTACCTCTGTCCGTCCATCCGTATCTCCATCCGTCCGAAACACCCTTTTTCTCAGCAACTACAAATCACAACTGCTTGATATTTGATACCGACCTTCAGCTTGGGGTTCTGTACCGAGTATACCGTTTTCAGGTCTGCCGCACATCGACTTCCTGTTTACCGACTGAATGTATTTGCGAAACATATAGCGTGGATTTACAAAATTTTCATAAAATTTTTCTCAGCAACTACAAATCACAACTGCTTGATATTTGGTACTGAGCTTCAGCTTGGGCTTCTGTACCGTGTATACCGTTTTCAGGTCTGTCGCACATCGACTTCCTGTTTACCGACTGAATGTATTTATGAAACATATAGGGTGGATTTTGACACCAGTTCAAGAAGCAAAATGCTATTTCAAAATGACAGTTTACCAGGATGCTATTTGAAATCCCTGGTGAGAGACACTGCTCTTTACCTACTTGTTTCAGGATTAATTATTTGTTGAAGTCAATATTCATAATAAGTGTCCTATTCCTTCGATTGCTTGTGTTCTGATATAAGCGAGAGCGGGGGGGATACAGTTGATCTTGTCTGTATCTGCGTGATTTTATGCATTGCACTGGTGCCACACGATTGGCTAACTGAATAATCGCATGAATGAGCAGGTGTACAGGTGTTCCGAGTTGTGACCAAGTTTAAGATTTTCATGAAATTTCCATGAAATATCAACACATTTTGATGTACTAAAAAAAAAAGGATAAAGAACCCTTTTAGAACCCTTTCCACTTATAATGGAAGCTTAAGGGTAGACAATGAATTGTTAAGACATTAAAAAAAAAAAAAAAAAAGGCAACTGTGTACCCAAATATTTGCCAATCCAGTAGATGACCTGTGATTTGCGCAATTTATTAAACAATATTTTACTCTCTACGATAATTTTTTTTAATGTCATACTGAGTATGCTGGCAACCAATGCTGATCATCATAAGCCAATTCCTCAGGTTACCTCCAAGACCCAAATACAGCCATGATGATGCCATGGTGATACCATACCGCTTTCTGTGCGTATGCTGCTAGAACAGTTGACTGAAAAAAAAAATCACAAAAGACTAGAGTGGCTTGTTGGTTATATTTTGGCCTACTGAAGGTTGCGAGTTTAAAGGAGATATGCAGAACCTTTATTTTTAAATAGATTTCTGAGTGGATAGTATCTCCATCCTTGACTCTCGTATGCTGCATAAATGGGAATAAAAAATTATATATATTTTTGAGAGTTAAAATCAACCGCAAAGTTGGCATTGGAGCTGCCCCACTGAGCCAGCCAGCCCTGAGTGCGTGACGTCACAGCGGTAACCGGTTTTAAGGCCGAGGCCTTTTACAACTATAGACCAAAATCATATAAATAAAACTTTATGGTGAAAGTAAGAAATACCGTTACCGACTTGCTCAACTAAGACTGATTTGACTTCATTGATTGTGGGTTGACTCTCATTAAAACAGGATAGGTGTTATAACTTATGCAACATACATGTACATGCATGCATTTTCACTGATAAAACATAAAAGGCTAATTAAATAATCAGATGAACTGAGACAATCGCATTCTCATCTCATCTCATTATCTCTAGCCGCTTTATCCTTCTACAGGGTCGCAGGCAAGCTGGAGCCTATCCCAGCTGACTACGGGCGAAAGGCGGGGTACACCCTGGACAAGTCGCCAGGTCATCACAGGGCTGACACATAGACACAGACAACCATTCACATTCACACCTACGCTCAATTTAGAGTCACCAGTTAACCTAACCTGCATGTCTTTGGACTGTGGGGGAAACCGGAGCACCCGGAGGAAACCCACGCGGACACGGGGAGAACATGCAAACTCCACACAGAAAGGCCCTCGCCGGCCACGGGGCTCGAACCCAGACCTTCTTGCTGTGAGGCGACAGCACTAACCACTACACCACCGTGCCGCCCACAAGTTACATGTATCAATCTAAATGCAGGTAAACAAGTGGGTTTTTTTTGTTGTTGTTTGTTTGTTTTTTTTATCCAAATGAGAGTCGGCGCTTACCCGTCTGTGTTCTCGCTTCTTGAAGGCCGATTGTTTTTGGGACAATCTGATTTTCAGTTGTTCGTTCAGTTCTCCGTTCATTCACTTCTTTCATGTAAGGGCGAGTTGGCAGCGATATCCAGTTTAGAAATAAGACGGCTGCTCCACTCATTCACTGTTTTCTTCATACTGTGTATTCCGCCATTACTACTCAGCTCAGGCAATTACTAAAACCCGGGACAGAATGGGACATCACTGGTTTTAGCAACAACCGCGGGGAGGTCACTGCCCAAGCGACATGTCCTGTCCCGTTCCATCCCGGGTTTTAGCAGCAACCCTCGGCTCACTCCGGGAAGACTGGTGCAACTGAACTCACTTTCCTTTAAAAAAAATAAAATAAGTACTTTTCATTTTCTTGTAGTTTTCTTTTTCTTTAATTGTTGATACTGTACCCTCTTTCAATACGGGCTTATAGCCAACGCTCCTCAACGGATCAGAGGTCTCGTATGAGTCTTCAGTAAAATGTGCAGAGCAGAGGAGAGACTACTTCGTAGGCGCCCAATGTGCCCATGAACTTGCTGCAAAACGCGTCCAAATCTTTGCAGTTTGAACATTCTTGGGCCATGAATGCAACATAAATCCAGCTTCTGTCGTGTTGCTGCACCCACCAGCAACACATCTACATGGCATGGCGATAAATTAGCTCAAAATGGAGGATCGGAGTTGCAGTCAGCTCTGTGTTTTAGTATAGCAGAAATGGCGACGAGACCGATAGACTTCCTGCTGTGACGTTACGGACGTCAAGGTCATTCGCTCAGACCACTACCTATATGAATCACTTCAATCGTAAAAATTACTATGTTAGATTTATTGTTAATGCTTAAAACTATTCCTGTGCCATTCCTGAGGTCTCAAGGCGTTTATAAACGAAAGTGAGGCCATGGCTCTGCGTACCTGCTTTAAATTCCAGCATCACCAAGCTCCCACTGTTGGCCTCTTGAGCAAGACTCCTTCATGTGCTCCAATGAGTTGTAAGGCGCTTTGCATAAAAATCTGTATCAAATGAATAAATGTAAAACAGTCCTGTCACATCGACAAGGTCAGAAGCCGACTCATTTAAACAGTGTACAGACTGAATACACTCTGAGCCGTTGCACGTGGCATTGAAATAACTCCCAGAAGAAATTGCAGAATTTAACTCAATTATGTAATTTGTCTTTTATCCCTGCTCCTTTCTTCTGTCTGAAATTCTTAAATGCAAGTCTGTCACTCTGCATTAATGGAGCCATGTTAACCTTGATGCCATGATCACAACCAAGTTTGTTTTATATGTTGTTAGTGCTGCTTTGTAGCACGGCTAGCTTCCTCCATTCCTCCAGTTATTAAGTGTGTTAGACACCGGACAGATAGAGAGGACACACTTCTTTTTGGTTTACAGTACAATACCGGACAGTGATATTTATAGCCTTGCTACCTCAAAGGAGCCTACGGTACGTTCTAATTCACTGAACGTACAACTGAGACTGTGTTTTCGAATCACACTTCTTGGTTTGAGTTCTTCATTTGTTTTAATGTGACATGCTGCATAGTGACTGTTCATCTGATGCATTAACAGTTGGTTTTTTTTTTTACCCCCTCACTCCCTTAACAGCCTCAGCTTTGCATAATTTGTGCTTTGGCCTGTCGGTTTGATTTATTCGGATTGTGCACTTTGTAGTCTTTGATAATAGATGGCGAAACTAAGATGGAGCACAGCTGTAGACGTCTGCTCAGATTGGCCAAGATCCACGGCTGGTTAATAGTGGCCTCTGTAACTAGTGGATTTGCGAGGGGCAATGAGATTCATTCACTGTGCACACACTACCATTTATTGGCACACAGATTGCACTGTGGAAAGGCTTTCTGCCTCCTTAATTGGCCACAGATGGGAATAAATTGGCAGACTCTTGAGATGATTTTCTGTGATGGAGAATTGAGACAAGCTTGTGTGTGGGGGTTTATTTATTTTTATTTATTTATTTAATATAATATAAATCTTCCCGGGCAGCACGGTGGTGTAGTGGTTAGCGCTGTCGCCTCAGAGCAAGAAGGTCCGGGTTCGAGCCCCGTGGCCGGCGAGGGCCTTTCTGTGTGGAGTTTGCATGTTCTCCCCATGTCCGTGTGGGTTTCCTCCAGGTGCTCCGGTTTCCCCCACAGTCCAAAGACATGCAGGTTAGGTTAACTGGTGACTCTAAATTGAGCGTAGGTGTGAATGTGAGTGTGAATGGTTGTCTGTGTCTATGTGTCAGCCCTGTGATGACCTGGCGACTTGTTCAGGGTGTACCCCGCCTTTCGCCCGTAGTCAGCTGGGATAGGCTCCAGCTTGCCTGCGACCCTGTAGAACAGGATAAAGCGGCTAGAGATAATGAGATGAATGAGAAATCTTCCCCAATGTGAACACTCTGTGGCACTCATCCTTACTTGTAAGACACCTCTTGACATGATGGAGGCTGAAAGGATTGTACTGTTTATTGACTTTCTGACCAGTCAAGGAAAAAGGACTTCAAAGTGACTGGCACGCTGCCTGTTAGAGATGCGAGTTACATCCCAGACAGAATGTTCAGACTTTCCAAAAATAACATGACATCCTTTGTGAGTTGTGGACCTTTTAAAGCTCACCACCTGTTGTTTGACCATGTCTCCAGGTGCGTGTTGGAGAGGTCGGAGGAAACACGCTAGGCTTCTTTGGCTGTCAGATGGGTCCCGATGGTTCTAAGATTCTGGCTCATGCCTTCCACGGAGCGCTGCACCTCTGGCAAAGAGATCTGAGCAAGCAGGTGAGTCCCAAATCTCATCCATTAATCCTAAATCTTCATTAAGAGGGCATTATTCTAGCAGAGGGCATTATTCTAGCAGAGTAAAATCAGAGTTCGCTTGATTTTACTCTCTAAAGAGTTAGTACCCAGTACACAAAGGACTCAGCATTGATCCTTGCAGCATTCTCCACTTTAGTGTGGTTTGTTTAAGGAGACGAGAAAAACAGATTGCTCTGTGATTCTGCATGTGCTTGGCAAAGACTGGCTTACCATTTTCTCTTGCCACATTTCTGATGTTTTCAGCCATACACGTTCCTCAGCCAGCATTTTCTTTTGTTTGTTTAATTATGTGCAATGTAAAACAAAATCAAAACAAGTAGCACACAAGCCAAAGTGGTCAGATTTGCTCTGATTCGGATTTTGATTCAGTGCGTGTTGTAAACTGAGCCAAAAGACAGAGCTGTCCTGCTGCAGGAACGCAATGTGAGTTGGAGATTTGGACCGATGAACAAAAAGAGAAAATAAACACTTGATACATTACATACAAAAATATATATGTTATTTACCAGCTGGGAGGTCCGTATTGTGAAATACCGTGACTGAGGTCTTGAAAGTACTGAGCGAGGCCCTCTGGGCCGAGGTCAGTATTCAAGGCTGAGGTCACGGTATTTCACCATACGGACCGACCTTAAGCTGGTAAATAATATATTTATTTTTTTCTTTACCAAATTCTAACAGAAAATGAGAGCGCCTGAAAGGGAAAACCGAGCCGAGCCGCCATTTTGAATCCTCATTCACGGCTGTAATGCAAATGGCTTCCTCCTCGGTATACAAGTGCACTTGCATGGCAGGAAAAAAAAACATTTTGCCAGCTACTGTATGTAGTCCCCTATTTATACAAAATTGAGTCACTCAGGATTCAGCCGTGTTTTTGCTCGACGTTAGCAAGTTACAGGTTTTTAACTTTCTCCTGAAATGTTTTATTTTATTTCTTCTTCCTCAGGGTAGTAAAACTCGCTTTCACTGTGAACACTGTCGTTATCACTATCCATGATGTAAAATTAAGGCTATTATGCTGAGAAATGCTGGCAAAGAACTTATAAGATTTTTGATAAAAATCTTATAAATAAATCTAATAAAAAGATTTTGACAAATTCTACTATGACAAATTGAATGTTGACAAATTCTACTATGTTTGCTGTTGTTGTGAACGAGCGAGTCGCCAGAGGTCCATAACTGGGGTCCATATCGTAGGATACTGACCTGCTCGCCAGTCAGAGCGCAGGATTTGATGGAAACCGGACCGCGAAAAAAATAAATACGTTTATATAATTATCATTACTGAAATAATTAATTTAGTGCTAGCACTGTGCTCTCTTATTTTGCTTTTTGGTTAGTTTAATTATCTGCAGTGTGAAATGAAACCAAACCGTAAATGAACTAAAATCAAATTCGCACCGATTCAGAATTGGCCAACAGACCAATAGGTGTGAAAGCACCCAGATATTAAACACCCAAGAAAAACTGGAGTTAAACGGTGTGTTTGAGTCCACTGTCTGAGTTGGTATTGTGTGTGTGTGTGTTGTGTGCAGGTAGAATGGAGTCCTGCAGTCGTGGTGTCTGGCCACTTTAATGCAGTGCAGGACTTGAGCTGGGATCCAGAGGGAGAATTTCTCCTCAGCGTGGGCTCAGACCAGACTACTAGAGTCTTCGCACCATGGAGAAGGAAAGACTGCTCACAGGTTTCAGAACTTTTTATATTCCAATGCAAATTTACACACCATACAGACACAACCTACATCACAGTCATGTGATTTCTTTCCCAAACTGTTGCCACAAAGTTGGAAGCACACAATGTCTTTGTATACGATAGTACAGGCTTGTAGTACTCGAGTTCAGGACTCAGACTCAAATCCGACTCGTGTCCTAATTTTAAGGACTCATGACTCGACTTGGACTTGAGCACTGTTGACTTGGAATCAGACTCGTGCATTAACTGCAGTCAGACTCAGAAATTGGAGATGAGGACTTGGATTTTTTTCTTGATTTTTTTTTTTGTAACATGCCACAATAATTTTGCATAAGATATTTATATCTACCTTAATTTTTATACTAATTTTGTGCAAGAGAATGCACATTCACCTGTTCATACGTCATGTTCAGGAACAAACTAACATTAGTGGTGCTAAAATGCCTGGAGAGAAGCCCCTGGGATTGTCCACTTTGTTTATACAGACCTCTGGTGCAGTGGGAAAAAATGCGCTGCTATGTGTTCCATATGTAGAAGAACTATCGAGGAGACGACGGGGACAACCTCGAACTTCAATCGACATTTGGCAAGACTCCACCCAGAGAAGACCGCGAGTTGGCCTAGTGGTTAGCGTGTCCGCCTCTCGATCAGATGATCGTGAGTTCTACTCACGGTCGGTTCATACCAAAGACCATCATAAAAATGGTACTTACTACCATGTGGCAAGACGCGCTGCAATAC
Organism: Neoarius graeffei; assembly: GCF_027579695.1. Taxonomy (NCBI): domain Eukaryota; kingdom Metazoa; phylum Chordata; class Actinopteri; order Siluriformes; family Ariidae; genus Neoarius; species Neoarius graeffei. The sequence goes on along the minus strand of NC_083584.1, from coordinate 31,616,197 downwards.
AGATGCGAGTGGGGAAGCCAAACTCTCAGGGTTACCATAGAACAAGACCCCCACTGTAACCTGAACTGTATAGGCGAGAGGCTGAGGGCTGTTGAAATGGACATCGGCGCCGCACCCATATGCCTTAAAGAGCTGGTTAGTACTGAGACGGGACACTTCCTGGGAAGACCAGATTCTGTTGTGAGAGGGACTTCGACTTTTTTTTTTTGGACACCCAGAGAAGGAAGGGACACGCTGTGTTCATTGCTCTGTTGATAGCAGGGCTTGCTTGCTGAGCGATGAACTAGCTAGTGTTAACCCTCTCTCATGTTATTTGCCCTGTTGATAGTGGGCGGGGCTTGTTGAGCGAGGAACAAGCTTTTCATCTGTTGCCTGTTGACTAAAATGGGGCAGTCAAGCAGTAATGCTAGTCTAACACAGTAACGGAGACTGTTTCACATAAAGGCAGCAACAGCCAATGGTGTGGTTGGAGTGCGGTTCAAATCAGTTGGAGTCTTGTGCTCAGACTCGACTCAGTTTTCTTTAATGGCTTGGACTTGACTTGGACTTGAACACTGGAGACTCGAGACTGGACTCAGACTCTGTTTAGTGACTCAACTACAATACTGCCTTAACCAACAGCCTTAAACCTGTTCCAGCATGACAGTGTGCCTGTGCACAGCTCCATGAAGACATGGTTTGCCAAATTTGGAGTCAAAGTCACTCCAATCAGTGTTAATTATAAAATATGCATAAATAAGCATTGAATGTCAATTACATCTACTGTTCTCTATCAAAATAAAAAAGTAATTAAAGTATTTCTAATACCCTCTTTGTGCTCTGTAGGCCTTTGTATTTCTATGTAAGGCCTACTAGTGTTTATATGAAAGACTATAAATGATTATTTCAATTAATATTCACAGCTTTCAAGGCTAAACTCGAAAAAACTGTGTGAGCTTCACATTTACAATAACATTTAACTGAATTGAAATTGACACTCGCATTTCTGACTTCCGTTTTTTAAAAAAATATCATTCCGACCACTAAGATCTCAATATTTTTCATCAAAGCAGCTACACTGATATTGTAAAATAGTTATTTATTTACAGGAATCAGTTTGATTTGAAAAAATAAGTAGGTAAAGCTATGAAAACTCACTTCAAAGTCTCCCGTGAAGCAGAACATCAAAACTAGCTGACAGAAAATTTTGCTGAATACTTCATCAGAAATGGTGAGAGTGAGAGAACATCCCTATAAAAGTTATCTGTTTTGATATTCACGAGTAATCCAGTCGGAAACCGATCAGAAGAGAGAGAACCTGACTGCTTACCTGTGACTCAAAAAGCACCGGCAGTTTCCTGACGTCCCGCGATCAGAGTGCACTCTGTTGTACCAAGGCCATTATTAAAAAATGTTCTGTTTCCGGTCCACCGGCCGAGTGAGTGCCGTTTGTGTGGTTGAAATTTTTTTTTTTTTTTGACGCTGGTTTTTCGACATTTTTTTCGGGTTCGTAAATCTAAAATCGAACTTGACATTTACGCATTCCCAGGGCTTTCCACTAAGGCTCATACTAGCCAGCCATGACAAATAAGTAGCCAGCCGGGGGGGAGTAAACACAAAATAAACTACTGTGCACGCAGTTCCCAGGATTAAATGTATTTTCCACAGACCATTTATTTATTCACTTTACTCAAATACAAAGTAAAATGGCAGTAAATCTTCTTTCTTTTCTTGCGTATTGCATCATGAGGCGTTCCTGGCTTGTAAATCTCTTATTTTCGGTGCATGACACATTCACGCAGCTAAGCATGCTATGAATTAAGAACGACAACGGTCTGCAGTGGGGCTACACAATTAAACACTCAGCCAACATTTCTCCATTTGTGCATGAAAATACACTCCAACCACTCAGTTTGGTTTCATTTACAACCAACAGTGTCTTTTGATGCCAGCACGTAACTGAACGAGAGAAGACTGGTTTACCAGAGACAAAATAAGCGTTATCTCTGCTTCTGTTCCCTCCGACAGCCCCGACACACTACTGCCTCCGCCGAGTGCGTGCGCACACACCGCATGTCGGGGCCGCGGATGAGTTACTCGCCCTTGATCAACGAAGTCGGCGGGGAATTTGTGGTTATTATCGGTACAAACAGCGTGAATCACAACTTAAATGAGTGCAGTTCAGTTTGACATTATTATCAGTCCGTTAGATAAACATTTAATTTTATTAAAATCGAAAATTAATATTTAGAGCCTGTGGGCTGCAAAAATAATAGTCATTAAAGTAGCCGGCTGGATTTAATTGTGTAGTCGGCTGTATGGCCGGCAGCCAGCGCTTGTGGAAAGCCCTGCATTCCGCGCAGAATATAGAACTGAATCAGCTCTGCGCATGCGCCGTGCGGCACAAAAAAATGGCAGCCACCATGAAGGAAGCAGATCCGGAGTTTTCAAACATTTGCGCAAGTGTGAAATCGCAAAATGGTATTCTAGCGAACAACAAAATAGTAAAGATTCAGAAAAACAAATCATTCAGGGATCATTTTAATAGTGTAATTTCATCCGAACTAGGCCTAACGGTCGATTTAGAACTACAAAAAGTCCGTGTGTCGGACATTTTAAGTACCTTTGTAAAAGTTTTGCAAATGTTGCAGTTGGCATTTAAAAGTACAAGTTTCAGTTGATTAAACTGTCATTTTATGAAATGTGTCTGCTTTTGTAATAAAAAAAGTACTGAAAGAAAAAGCAAACACAGCATTGCGATTTCTTATCCATATATATATAATAAAAAAAATCCCTCCCTCCCGACTGAAAATTTTTTTGCTCACCCTGTGGACAGGAAACTGATTTTTTTTTTAAGGATGGCCCAACTTCAGTCTGCCGTTACTCCCAAAGTACTGAACAGATCTTAACGAGATAAATCTCTTTGGAAGGCAGAAATTACAAGTTTTTTAATGATAGTATTCATGATAGAAAATATTCAAGAGTTAAGCAATGACAGATTTGGAAACTTAGATGAGCGTCTGCATGCACAATTTTCACAGCACGGCCAGCGAGCGTCTGATATGCCTTTTTAGTGTTCCTCCTATTCTTTGTTAAATAAATCTGATTGTAGACGTTCGATACAAATATCAAAAGTATCAACTCATGTTTTTACATCATTTTTAATGCACTTTTTTAAAGTGATGAATTCAACAATTATTCTTAGACTCGGATCTTGTTTGTTTATATGTTATCTTGTTTAAATCTTAGAGATACAGTAAATGGCGATGAGAAATGGAGACAGGAACATCATTTGGAATTACTCACTCAGGCTGATGTTTAATAGCATGCCCTCCTGACACCACTTGTGCTCTCGGTGTATGCAGGTCACCTGGCATGAGATCTCCAGGCCTCAGATCCACGGCTACGACTTGCAGTGCCTGACCATGTTGGGACGATTCCAGTTTGTCTCTGGAGCAGATGAAAAAGTGCTGCGTGTGTTCAAGGCTCCACGTAACTTTGTGGAGAACTTTGCTAACATCGTGGGCATTTCTCTGGAGAAACTTTTGGCTTCGCATGTACGTCTTCAAAATTTTACTGTTCTCTGAAGTATAGTTACATCACATGGATCCTTTGTGTTGTATACACTTTCCCCTAATAATACTCCTTTAATATACAGCTTTCTGGTGTTGTCTTTAAAACTATGCAGCTGATATAATTTTTATTTTTTATTTTATTGTGGCTACCCTGTAGAACAGGATAAAGCAGCTAGAGATAATGAGATGAGATTTTATTGTGGCTACTGCCTCATAGAGGCGAAGCGAGGCAGTAGCCACGATGTCATTGTGTTGTAAGAATGAGTGTAACAATAGCGCACTGCGCATACACATAAACATTACAATCACCAGAACAGCGAATCGTGATCTCACGATACAAACAGTTGATCTCGTGTTATCAAAGGTACACAAGAGCGAGTGGCGAAGCCACTATATCTTCGTGATGTAAGAATGAGGGTAACAGTAGCGAAACTTCATAGCCAATCAGCACTTATCCTGATCAAGTTCGATTACCTGTTCTACTTCTTGATAAACTTTGGAACCAATCAGAACCAGAAATGAAATAAGAGAAATCTTATGACTTTGTAGTATCGGAAGATAATTGGCAGATAAAAAGATAAACAAAATTCACCTCGTGGTTCGCCAAGGCCACTGATTCGATATCAAGTGAGTGGTGTTTATTTTAAGAAAACTGACCTTTTGATTATCACAGCTTTTGTTTGGTCCTTCTGAAAGGTCAAATGAAAGGTGTTCCCCCCCCGAGCATTTTGGCATATATATATTGAGAAACCGATATCAAACTTTTGCTGTTCGCTTTTAATTTTTAAATGTAATTTTTTATTTTAGTTTTTATGCTACATTTGTGAAACAAAATCTGCTCATTAATCCTAAATAATGCTTCGAAGACAATTCATGAACAAGTGCTTTCTTACTATTTTGAAAATAGATCTAGTTCACAGCACTGTATTTTGAACAAAACACAGTAACCAAAATACTACAAGCCCTGATGCTGCTTACAGCTTGGTGATGCTCACAAGAGATGAAGTGAATATAATTGATAACGTGTGTGTGTGTGTATATATGCGATATTTACTGTATAGACATGGTATCAGAAGAAAATTTTATTTATAAGCAATAGCCACATGTACCCATAGGGTACCTATTTTTATGCCTCCGCCACCTTAAGGTGCAGGAGGCATTATGTTTTCGGGTTGACCGTCTGTCCGTGTGTCCGTCCGTCCGTGCGTCCGTCCCGAAATCTTGTGAACACGATATTCCAAAGGCTAATGAAAGGAATTTCACCAAACTTTCACCATTTGTGCGCTTTGGGACAAACATGAACTGATTAGATTTTGAGGTTAAAAGGTCTAAGGTCAAGGTCACTGTGAGGTCAAATGTCTGTCCGAAAACTTTGTGAACACAATATCTCCAAGGCAAATGAAAGGAATTTTACCAAACTTTCACCATTTGTGCATTTGGGGACAAACATGAACTGATTTTAGATTTTAAGGTTAAAAGGTCACAGGTCAAGATTACTGTGAGGTCAAATGTCCATCCCCAAACTTTGTGAACACCATATCTCAAAGACTAATGAAAGGAATTTCACCAAATGTTCACCATTTGTGCACTTTGGGACAAACATGAACTGATTAGATTTTGAGATCAAGAGGTCTAAGGTCAAGGTCACTGTGAGGTCAAATGTCAGTCCGAAAACCTTGTGAACACAATATCTCCAAGGCAAATGAAAGGGATTTCACCAAACTTTCACCATTTGTGCGCTTTGGGACAAACATGAACTGATTAGATTTTGAGATTAAAATGTCACAGGTCAAGATTACTGAGAGGTCAAATGTCCATCCCCAAATCACAACTTAATAAGGCGTGTAGTCTACCAGACGGAGGCATCCCCATCGACGCCGTTGGCGTCGAGTTCTATCTAGTTTTTTCATATACAGAAACAAAGATCAGTACAGTGTATTTACATTATAACAGGATGTTCTAGGCTTGTCCTGTGTCTGAAATCACTCCCTACTCACTATATAGGGCACTATATAGTGTGGATGCCATTTTGTAGTGCTGTCTGAAATGATAGTGAGGATTATTGCACCCTATATAGTGCACTCAAAGTATCCCACAATGCATTACGAAAAGTAGTGTACTATTTTTAATGGTGGTCATTAACCAAGCAATATATCCCATCATGCATTGCGGTCACGCTGAAAGAAATCAAATTAAAAGTCTCAAATGTGATTTAATAAAAGGCAGCGGCAAATAAGAAAGTATTCAGCCTTGATTTAAAATAACTGAAAGATTCAGGTACATTGTATTGATTAATGTGGGAAATGCGCTCAGTATTGTATGTATTTATCACAAAAATACATGCATGTATTTATTATTTTGAAAACCCACCAGCTGGCTGATCTGGCACCTTTTAATTGTGTGACAGTAATGACGTAAATACCAGTGCGATGGAGTAGTGTCCGAAAGCGTTTTTTTCATTTTACCAATGAGCTCACTATATAGTCCTCTATATAGTAATTCCCTATATAGTGAGTAGGTAGTAGTGAACGAGTGAGCGATTTCGGACACGGATACAGACGAGTTCAGTTTATGACAACGACCGCCTGAAAAGTGCACAGTTGTGTATCATTCATTTCCCCTTATTTCAGGATGTTGTAGGTCTACCAGAAGGAGCCAGTACACCAGCGCTGGGTCTCTCTAATAAGGCTGTGTTTCAAGGTACACACTTGTTCAATTTGTTGATTCTGCTGTGTTGAGCCTATGAGAGAATGATTACTCCACTATTGCTTTAGTAAGACTGTGTTCTTTGTTCTTTGATTGACAGGTGATCTTGTGAATCAGAGCACTCGGGAGGAAGGGGAAAGTTTCAACAGCGTGTCTGACCAGTACAAGGAGTCTTCCTTTCGTCCTCTTAGTCTAACCGGTATATATTAATATACACCTACTGGGCTGAATACAGGCTTCATACAGATGTGATAAAATTATTAGTGTGTTTTGATTTTTCCCTCCCGATTGGACAAAACAACATTTTGGTAGAACACGAGCATTTTGTCGTTTTGTTATTTTTATCATCAAGCTCATTTTTCCTTGCGCATTGAATTGGATCTCATCTCATCTCATTATCTCTAGCCGCTTTATCCTGTTCTACAGGGTCGCATGCAAGCTGGAGCCTATCCCAGCTGACTACGGGCGAAAGGCGGGGTTCACCCTGGACAAGTCGCCAGGTCATCACAGGGCTGACACATAGACACAGACAACCATTCACACTCACATTCACACCTACGGTCAATTTAGAGTCACCAGTTAGCCTAACCTGCATGTCTTTGGACTGTGGGGGAAACCGGAGCACCCGGAGGAAACCCACGCGGACACGGGGAGAACATGCAAACTCCGCACAGAAAGGCCCTCGCCGGCCACGGGGCTCGAACCCGGACCTTCTTGCTGTGAGGTGACGGCGCTAACCACTACACCACCCAGCATATGGTCATGCCATCAATTTACACTCTAATACTCTTGGTGTTTCTATTCGTCAATTAAGAGTTCAGCTTCTCCTATTCTCTCTACTCCTCTATGCTTGACCGCTCTTGCCATAGACCTTCTCGCAGTGCTTATTGGCTGAAGTCCAAGTTATCAAGTCTGTACTCCTTCACTTTTCCAACATGGTTCTAAACTGATAAATATATATCTTTTTTTTTTTTTTTTTTTTAAATCATGCATTTCCACATGGGCATGTGTGGTGTATAAGCTTTATAAAAGAAACTGACTCATGTGATTTATATCTCAAAGTAATGACCTCTAACTTGATACTTATAGGTGGGTTGCATCCAGCATCACATCCGCCTTATTAGATATGCAAGACGTGAAGTGGTGGTCAGCTAAGCTCACTGTTCACAAAGCGTTACTATCTCTGGGGCGCTTTACTAGTCATTAAAATGCCCTACGTTTGCGTTGTTTGGGGCTGCTCGACTCGAACAAACCATAAAACTGATAAGTTTCTTCTGGGTTCACTGTGAAGTGATAAAGGGTGAAAGAGCAAAAGATGATGAGAGAGGTGGCTTTTGAACCTTTTGCTGCAATGGAAGGAAGCTGAGTGAAAGAACACTCAAGTTTTCAGTGATCACTTCGTGAAAGCTTTGTCAATTCCTCAGATTTATTTCGTTTGGATTCGCAAATGACTCTTCTCGCCATTTTCCGTTATTTCATGATGTTTTGAAGTTCAGGAGATGCGCAAGACCTCCGATGTGTTTTTGTTTCCTGTTTGATCGTGGTCGCTATATTGTAAACTAACACATATATGTTTTCACTTTATTTATTAGGATATCCTAGTAATCTTCACAAGGACGATGATGTAGATTGGGCTCCTGCACTGAACTAGAGAGATAAGATAATCGAGACGATCCACGTAAACACGAAAGCAGAGCTCACGAGTTAACAGCACGAAACTGCTTCCCCGGCCATGCAGTTACAGTGAGCCGTGATAACTCCTCTGTCCTGTTTCACCAATACCCAGGTCTTTATAGGGGTTTCTGTGGATCTTTGTGAATGATTTACCTGGAAGAGAAGAGCAGGGAGGATTGAGAATCGAGCGGCTGTGGTTTGTTTATTACCCGATTCTAAAACTTGTAGCGTCCTAGCAACCATCACAAAGACGCGTACTAAAAGTCCGACTTACCCGGGCAAAAATGATACAGGATTTATCTTGTAGTGTCTTGATCCCCAGATCTTTAACCCAGCCATACATGAAAAGTTGTACGCCTCGATGCTCTTCAGGTTTTCATCGGTTTGTCCATGTAGAATGATGTCTGCAGCACCAGGTAGTTTGAGATGTCTGGGAGCTCAAGGGATGGATAATTTTCCCAATCATAGGAAAAATCCTTCTTTGTTAAAGTGTAAGGATCTATCCTATTGCAAAGAGCAACTTTCTGACGGTATCTTGACCATGCATTGGCCTCTAAACTGCGAAAATACTTGGAGACGGTTTCTTTAGCTCTTTCCATCTAAAGTCTTTCCCGCACCGTATGGTGCATTAGGCAGCGCCGATTTCCGTTTCTGTAGCCCTCGGCCTCTCGCCTATTACATAGCTAGGGTTAAAGTGGGGGGCTAGTCCTCTGGTAACCGCAAGAGTTTGACTCCCCACTTACATCTATATTGCAGTGTGCCTTGCCAGACAGCAGTAGGTACCATTTTTATGATGGTCTTTGTTATGATCCGACTGTGAGTAGAACTCGCGATCTCCCGATCAAGAGACGGACATGCTAACCACTAGGCCACTCGCGGTAGCTCTTTCCATAATGATAGCCAAATTGGTTCGCCTGACCACCACTTAATTCACTGGAAGTGACTGAATACAACCTGTAGAGAAATCACGTTTTATGGGAATATGCAGCATGGTGTGTTTTGTGTCAAGTGAGCAGAGTATTAAGCCTTAATCAAAGTTGCTACATTTCACATAACATGGTAGTAGTGCGTGGACAAATTCATTAAAATAAACATTAATGCTGCACGTCGATATTTTTATTACTGTGCATTTTATCCAAGAATTAGAAAAACGAATGATGTGAAGATGTGATCATCATTTCTGTCTGTTGTGTCTTGCCTTAAGTGACAGTTCTTTCGTATCACAAAGAATCTTAATCAGCACTGCTGTGCAGCTCTATTCATCCTGGAGGCGGAGCTAATTTATGGGCTTGATAAATGAAGCAGTTGTCTGAAATGAAGAATCTTGTCAGATCTGTTGCATGGAGTATTACAAATTACAGGTCCAGAAACACTTTTAAACATTATGAACTGCAGCGACTCGTATCCTACACGTTTCCTCGTATTTATTCCCTGTAAAGCACTTTGTGACACTTGTTTGTGAAAAGCACTATATAAATAAAATTTACTTAACTTACTTACCAGTCGGTAAGTACGCACTTACTTTTTAATAATTATGAGGATGATTTGGTCAGTTGTTAAATTCACCTGAGCCCCTGTGAAACGTAATTAAACACAGCTTCTGGCCTTAATGTGTTTTAGAAATGGATGCACTGGATGGATGAGATCATCACACCCATCACACATCATCATCTGCTTTATTCCGTAGAGGCCTTAGGACCTGTTCCTGAACGAGACAGTGATGGCCAGCGTTTATGACGAGACTTTATTAATCACTGTCTTCCTGTGCTCATATATAACCATAGCATGAATCAGAGAGAGACAGCTGTAGACAGCTGTTATTACTGGAACAGACAATGTAAGGAGGGACTGCGTGCATGTTTGCATGTGTGTGCGGTTAACGGCGGGAGGAGGGGGGTATACGTCTCTTGCTCAAGGCATACAGGCAGACGCTGTCAGTGTGATTGAAAAAGCTGCTTAATCTGAAATTGTAATTAGAAAGAAGGCTTGTATAATTGCAAAGTTAAAATATTGATGACTCTGGGCTACGGGGAGTGCAATGAGGCAGACTTCAAGTTCTTAACAGAATAATGTGTGTGTGTGTGTCTCTCTTTCCCACACACTGTCTCTCTCTCTCTCACAGACACACACACACACACACGCACACTTGTGTGCACACACACTATCTGTCTCTCCTTCTGGAGAGGCAAAGAAGGGGAATAATTAGAGGAAAATGACAACCAGGGCTGAAAAATGGGATGGCGAGTAGCTTTCAACTTCATTTGGAGTCAAACTGAGCACGTGTTGCGTTCATACCCATGACTGAACGACGATAGGCGTTTCCAGACCTGCATCAGGGAACGTAAAATTCATTTTGCCCGCTCATCTTAAAATTAACAGCCGTTGAAATTTGGAAATCGCACAGAAAGCTTTCACTGTTGAAAATAGCTTTGAGGTAATTGGCCAGGGATTATTTAGATGCTAAATAAAGGAGTCTGTTGAAAAATGACCCCCCCCCCCAAAAAAAAGCACCCGTGTCTTGGAGTGTTTACTCATTTCTCACACTTTTTATGTATCTGTGTGTTGTGATCATTATACCAGAACCCCCTCCTGAGGATCACCTTCTCCAGAACACGCTGTGGCCTGAAGTCCAGAAGCTGTGAGTCTCATTTATTCTCATTTGTGAACTCTTTCGCAGTACAGGAGCAGGCAGTAATATGCTGTGCAACATTCCAGATTCAACATCAGCTCTAATAATGCAGTGTAGAAGTCATTTAGAAAGCATGACTAGTGAGTCCAGATGTAGTACCTTCTCTCTGTGACATTAGGGAATATAAATTTAGCCCTCTCTTAATAAAGGCTCCTGTTTCGCCCTCTAATTTTCTCTGTGTGAAAAATGAATGCAGTTTACCAAGTTATTGGCTTCATGCAGTTCTGAAAGTCTCAAGTTTTCGTCTTACATCCCGTAAGGTTCGTTTCCCAACATAATTGCGATCGTTTGTTACCTGAGCTTATTCTCTTCTTGTAGTTGTTTGTGTACAGAGGAGGAGGAATATATATTTTATGTTGTGTATTTGGACTCTTTGCAGGAGGAACTGTCGCTCTTGATGCACTTTTCCTAATCAGTTATGCAAAATCTAAGTTTCAGCCGATTACTAGACATCTATCAACAGGGTATTTTTATCCCCCGCCACAAAGTGCACAGGGGGATATGGGAATGGAGTCCGTCCGTCTGTTTCAATCTGGACAAGTTTTCTCAGAAACTACAGTACATAAGCCACATTAATGAAACTTTGCTTGCTCGTATTACTATTCATGGTCTAAATCGAGTTTGAAAATCATTTACGAGAAATTATTATTTTCAGAGTTATGGCCCTTGATTTTCATTATTGGACTTTGTACAAGTGGACTCAATCTGGGCAAGTTTTCTCAGAAACTGTGTAGGCTACATCAGTAAAACATTGCATGCTCATGATACTGAAAAAAGCTGGGTAGCATTTTATGAAGGTGTCATAGCACTTACGATATCACAAGTCAATATTAAAGCATTGGGCTTATAAGGGCGCAAGTGTTAAGAGGTCTTCATAAATTGCTCGTGGCAGAAGATGGTGATGACCATGTCTTCTTGGTAGGGTATTTTTTCCCCCCACACTATACATTCATATATAGTTGGTGTATGTATTGAAAAATACTACCAGTGGCTGGATAAAGCTGGACTGGAAGACGGCACAGAGACACTAATCGTAACTGCACAGGAACAGACCCTAAGCACAAGCTCGACAGACGCCAGGGTTTGCCACACGAGGCAGGACCCCAGGTACAGATTGTGCAGAGATGCCCCTGAGACAATCCAGCACATAACAGCAGGGTGTAAGATGCTAGCAGGAAGAACGTACAGAACGCCATCACCAAGTGGCTGGCGTAGTGTACAGAAACATCTGGGCCGAGTACGGACTGGAAGTCCCAAGGTCAAAGTGGGATGCGCCTCCGAAGGTGGTTGAGAATGACCAAGCTAAGATCCTGTGGGACTGGCTAACCAACCAGATGTGCTAGTGGTGGACAAACAAGAAAACAAGGCTGTAATGATGGATGTGGCAATACCAAGTGACAATAACATCAGGAAAAAGGAACATGAGAAGTATCAAGGGCTGAAAGAAGAGCTAGAAAACGTGGAAGATGAAGACAACAGTGGTCCCCGTGGTGATAGGAGCCCTTGGTACAATGACCCCCCAAACTGGGAGATCCCCGGAACAACATCCGAGATCTCAGTCTAGAAAAGTGCAGTCCTAGGAACAGCTAAGATACTGCGCAGGGCCCTCAAACTCCCAGTTCTCTGGTAGAGGACCTGAGATTGTGGGGGGGGGGGATACCGCCTGAAGGAGGGGTGAGTGGGGATTTGTGTTTTTTTTTTTTTGTGTGTGTGTTTTTTAAATACAAGGCGTTTCAAAAAATTTGATATCATTTCACAATCTACAACCCCGATTCCAAAAAAGTTGGGACAAAGTACAAATTGTAAATAAAAACGGAATGCAATGATGTGGAAGTTTCAAAATTCCATATTTTATTCAGAATAGAACATAGATGACATATCAAATGTTTAAACTGAGAAAATGTATCATTTAAAGAGAAAAATTAGGTGATTTTAAATTTCATGATAACACATCTCAAAAAAGTTGGGACAAGGCCATGTTTACCACTGTGAGACATCCCCTTTTCTCTTTACAACAGTCTGTAAACGTCTGGGGACTGAGGAGACAAGTTGCTCAAGTTTAGGGATAGGAATGTTAACCCATTCTTGTCTAATGTAGGATTCTGGTTGCTCAACTGCCTTAGGTCTTTTTTTGTCATATCTTCCGTTTTATGATGCGCCAAATGTTTTCTATGGGTGAAAGATCTGGACTGCAGGCTGGCCAGTTCAGTACCCGGACCCTTCTTCTACGCAGCCATGATGCTGTAATTGATGCAGTATGTGGTTTGGCATTGTCATGTTGGAAAATGCAAGGTCTTCCCTGAAAGAGACGTCGTCTGGATGGGAGCATATGTTGCTCTAGAACCTGGATATACCTTTCAGCATTGATGGTGTCTTTCCAGATGTGTAAGCTGCCCATGCCACACGCACTAATGCAACCCCATACCATCAGAGATGCAGGCTTCTGAACTGAGCGCTGATAACAACTTGGGTCGTCCTTCTCCTCTTTAGTCCGAATGACACGGCGTCCCTGATTTCCATAAAGAACTTCAAATTCTGATTCATCTGACCACAGAACAGTTTTCCACTTTGCCACAGTCCATTTTAAATGAGCCTTGGCCCAGAGAAGACGTCTGCACTTCTGGATCATGTTTAGATACGGCTTCTTCTTTGAACTATAGAGTTTTAGCTGGCAACGGCGGATGGCACGGTGAATTTTGTTCACAGATAATGTTCTCTGGAAATATTCCTGAGCCCATTTTGTGATTTCCAATACAGAAGCATGCCTGTATGTGATGCAGTGCCGTCTAAGGGCCCAAAGATCACGGGCACCCGGTATGGTTTTCCGGCCTTGACCCTTATGCACAGAGATTCTTCCAGATTGTCTGAATCTTTTGATGATGATATACACTGTAGATGATGATATGTTCAAACTCTTTGCAATTTTACACTGTTGAACTCCTTTCTGATATTGCTCCACTATTTGTCGGCGCAGAATTAGGGGGATTGGTGATCCTCTTCCCATCTTTACTTCTGAGAGCCGCTGCCACTCCAAGATGCTCTTTTTATACCCAGTCATGTTAATGACCTATTGCCAATTGACCTAATGAGTTGCAATTTGGTCCTCCAGCTGTTCCTTTTTTGTACCTTTAACTTTTCCAGCCTCTTATTGCCCCTGTCCCAACTTTTTTGAGATGTGTTGCTGTCATGAAATTTCAAATGAGCCAATATTTGGCATGAAATTTCAAAATGTCTCACTTTCGACATTTGATATGTTGTCTATGTTCTATTGTGAATACAATATCAGTTTTTGAGATTTGTAAATTATTGCATTCCGTTTTTACAGTTTGTACTTTGTCCCAACATTTTTGGAATCGGAGTTGTAATAATTTTGCCAATTCTCGTTCAACTGACCTCAAATTTTAACAGCATGTATGGAAACGGGTCAAAATTTTATGTTTAATGTTTTTATCTTTTCAGGTATAGAAATGCTATTCGCTGGAAAAGAAAAGGCGTTGTGTGTGTTAGAGTACGCTCGAACACAGTCGAACAAGACTGTGCAGCGTGCATTTATGAGAGAATTCTCTAAAAATTCACCAAGTGCAGTGCAGATTTGGACACCGCACAAAAAGTTCAAAGAGGAAGGCCGTCTGTGTCTTAGGCGGTACGCATGTTGAAAATTTGTGAAATTGTTCATGGAATCCACATACCTTTTTGAATTTCTCATTCAAATTTTGAGGAATAAATCTTCTATTGCTCAACATTAAGCCTGTTCAGTTTACTTTGCCTCGACTATGTAGTTTCTGGGATATTTACATCTCAAATAATATCAGATTTTTTTTAAACACCCTGTATATCTAAAAATCTTTTATACTGAGAAAAGGAACTAGAAGCCATCTCTTCCCAGCTCATTATCTCTACTGAGCATTTCAAGTTGTGGATTATTCCACTGGTAAATTGAAACGCTCAGGCTATACTGTTTCACTGTTATACTGTTACATATGGAATAATCATAGCTTTAGGCTTTGTATTTTCATTTTCCTGGGCTATTTAGTCAGCGCCTGAAATAGCTGTGCAGCTGGTGTTATAACTGGTGTAGCACACAACTGTTTTCACGCACTCGCAGCCATGCTATGGCTCGTAAACAAGCTTCCAGCTTCATATGCCATTCTGACAATCACAAAGCCACCTCTGTGCTGAGATCTAGTTTGTGCAGAAGTGGTAGAATCCACATTAACATTTGCTACGTCTTTCTATCTCTCTAGGTATGGTCATGGTTTTGAGATGTTCTGTCTAACATCAGACGCTGCACGAACAGTGGTGGCCTCAGCGTGTAAGGTAGTGTCTCACTACAATCAGATGATGAGCTTTACAATATTCTCTCTGTCTAGACTATTGTTCACATCCAGGATTATTCAGCTGAGATTCAGCTTTAGCTTTTCTGCAGTACAGTGCCTGAATTGCGGAAAATTGCAAGATTATTAGTTTGACTGACAGAAACAAAAAGCCATTTCTCCTCTTGGTCACTGACTGCATTTGCAGCATTGGGTGTAATGGTATTTAAGGGAATAAACCAGTTAAGCCCAGTCTACATGAAATGCCTCTTGCATCCTTTTAACATCTGTTCAATAGGAGAATAATCACCATGTGAACCTCTGACTGTGATTTACCTCCACAATCAGACTGTACATGAAGGTGCCTGTTTTGGCATAAAGTACTTGTCTCGTGAAGAACCAACATTTATATTTCAGAATTTAAAAAAGAATAATGAGGTTGGATAGGGTGTGAAGGGGAAATATTTCAAGGCATGCTTCTTCTTGGTATTGATATATAATCCAGGGTTTACATCAGCTCTGTCAAGACGAGGTGCAGGTTTACCACCTTCTTCTTTTGGGTTTTACAGTAGCATCCACAGTGTTGCATTACTGCCATCTACAGGTTTACCTTGACTGTGCACTGACAGTTCCATCATTCTGTCGCTAAACAAACAGCTGATCACACCGAGGTGCTCGCTGACCGCCGATATTTATTAGTTTGGTCCTGCATTTCCTTTCCTTCGCAACATAACGTCTTTTCTTCTTGTTTTCCGTTACTGTACTTGGTCTTTCACATTTCATTCGCACACTCACGTCCTCCATTTTTCTCTCCTGTTTCAAATTTGTATCCCACAATGCCTTGCGTGAACAGGGAAAGCCCACCATGTCATGCATGATGATGTATCTTGCATTGGGTCATGGTGAAGCAGGAAAAAATAGTGGAGAGTTTAGCGCCATGTGGCTCTAAATTTATTAATTGTTCTATTAAAAAAAAACTAATAAAATTGGAAGTCTGTGTGTAACCGTTCAATACTGGTGGGTGGAGCACAGAGGACGGCAGGACAGAGATCAGGTTCAAATGAGCGTTTATTGTTACACTTCAGTCTAACCATTACTCAAACAGACACACACACGACGGGTGTCTTGTTCAGGGATCCTCTCTGCTCTCCCTCCTTATATAGGGCGCGGTCACTGGGAAGACACACAAACACAAGTTAATTGCTCTCAGGTGTAGTGATTCTGCCACTTACCTTCCCTGACTCCGCCCTCCTGTCACAGACCGGCGCTTGACCACGCCCCCGCTGCCACATACCCCCATGACTCCCCCCCCCCCCCCCTTGACGGGAGAGGAAGTCCGCCACGACCATCTGCGCCCCCGGCCTGTGGACCACCTTGAAATTAAAGGGTTGGAGTGCCAGATACCAACGGGTGATCTGCGCGTTGGCATCTTTCATGCGGTGGAGCCACTGGAGAGGCGCATGGTCCGAACAGAGGGTGAAAGGGCGCCCCAGCAGGTAGTACCGGAGGGCGAGGACTGCCCACTTGATGGCCAGACACTCTCTATGGTGCTGTAGCGCCCCTCACGCACCGACAGCTTCCTGCTGATATACAGGACAGGGCGGTCCTCCACCTCCTGGGACAAAACCACCCCCGGCCCTCTGTCCGACGCATCGGTCTGCAACATAAAGGGGAGAGAAAAGTCAGGGGAGTGTAGAAGTGGCCGCCCACACAGTGCAGCCTTTACCTCCGAAAAAGCCCACTGGCATTGCTCCGTCCACTGGACCGGATCTGGTGCCCCCTTTTTAGTGAGATCAGTCAGCGGGCTGGTGACATCCGAATAATTAGGTATAAACCTACGATAATAGCCAGCCAGCCCCAGGAACTGCCTCACCCCTTTTTGCCTTTTTGGTCTTGGGCCTCGGGCAGACCGCAATCGCTGCCGTCTTATTAATTTGGGGACGCACCTGCCCGTTGCCCAAGTGGAAGCCCAGATACCGTACTTCCACCCGCCCAATCGCACACTTCTTTGGGTTGGCTGTGAGCCCCGTTCGTCTCAGCGACCTAAGGACGGCCCTCAGATGTTCGAGGTGTCTCTGCCAGTCATTACTATAGATGATAATATCATCCAGATAGGCGGCCGCATACGTGGCGTGAGGACTCTGTCCATCAGCCGCTGAAACGTAGCGGGTGCCCCAAACAGCCCAAACAGAAGGGTGACGAATTGGTGTAAACCAAACAGTGTGGAAAAGGCCATTTTCTCTCGGGATAGTAGAGTCAAGGGGATCTGCCAATATCCCTTCGTCAAATCCAGCGTCGAATAAAAGCGAGCAGTGCCGAGTCGATCGAGCAACTCATCAATACGAGGCATCGGGTACGCATCGAATTTAGACACCGCGTTGACTTTTCTGTAGTCCACACAGAACCGGACCGACCCGTCGGCCTTGGGTACCAAGACCACCGGGCTGCTCCAGTCACTGTGGGACTCCTCGGCGATGCCCATTTTGAGCATGGTCTTGAGTTCTTCCCGAACCACCTTTTTTTTGTGTTTGGGTAACCTGTAAGGGCGGCTACGCACTACTACCCCCGGGAGCGTCTCTATGTGGTGCTCTATGAGGTTGGTGCGACCGGGCAGGGGCGAGAACACATCCGAAAACTCGGTCTGCAACTGGGCGACCTCCATGAGTTGGGTCGGGGAGAGGTGGTCTCCACAGGGGACCGGAGAGGTGCGTGATGCCAATGCCCTCTTTTGAACCTCCGGTCCCAGCTCCGCCTTCTCCGGAACCGCCGACACCAACTCCACGGGGACCTCCTCGTTCCAGAGTTTAAGCAGGTTGAGGTGGTAAATTTGTAGTGCCCCGCCCCTGTCCGTTCGCCTCACCTCATAGTCGACGTCCCCGACTCGCCGTGTGACCTCAAAGGGCCCTTGCCTCAGGTTCAAATGAGCGTTTATTGTTACACTTCAGTCTAACCATTACTCAAACAGACACACACACGACGGGTGTCTTGTTCAGGGATCCCCTCTGCTCTCTGCTCTCCCTCCTTATATAGGGCGCGGTCACTGGGAAGACACACAAACACAAGTTAATTGCTCTCAGGTGTAGTGATTCTGCCACTTACCTTCCCTGACTCCGCTCTCCTGTCACAGACCGGCGCTTGACCACGCCCTCGCTGCCACACTGTGATTTGAATTCAGTACCTTTCGGTCCACTAAACAAAAAGAATTGGGTGTCGGGGGAGGAATTCTTTTTATGACCTACACTTGAAAAATCGGAAAGGCAGTCTAGCTTTAAGTTGGTTTGCCAACCACCAAAAAACCCTGAAGAAATAGAAAACCCCAAAAGATAAAAAAAAAAAAGCAACAAAATATGGAATAAAAGTATTTGATGGTAAGAACGTATCTTTTTTTTTCAAGAATTATTATTATTACAGCATTTTTCACAAATTGCTAATGTCATTTTGCCAGTTTGTTTACATTCTAAGCGGAAATTATTTTGTCAGAGGTTTTGTACAAAGTTTTTTTTTTTTTTATCACATTTGCAAAAAATGCTCAGTTTCTCAAAATCCAGTAAATGTGGATAGAATAAAACAGTTATTCCACTCAATCTGGTCGTACATGGCTTATAGCCGCTATCAGCTCATGTACGACTCGATTTCATGGAATAACTGTTTGATATATGAAGCTAGCTAATGTACAAACAAGGACAGCCTCTGTCTTCAGTTCCTCCAAAGCCATGTCCTCAAAAACTTGTCTCCATCTTTAATCTTACAAGGGGGGGTCAGGTGGCTAGAGTTTTGGTAACTCTGAGTGCTGCTTGTACCCGTAATCTACAGGTTCCCAACCCTGGTCTTGGAGTAACACCCCACCCCCATCCTGCACATTTTAATGTTTTCCTTGAGTCCCAGCAGGCCTAACTAATCAGAGACTTGACAGCGTTTACTGAGTTGAAGGGAATGTGTTCAAGCAGTGAAAACGCCAAAATGTGCAGAACGTATGGGCAACATCTCCAGGTTCTGCTGCATTTCTGTGGCTTAGGATGGAGGAGGTCTGGGCTGTTGAGGTCATGTTTGAACAAGTCTGGTTCTTTTCTGCTTTAAGGGAACATTGGATGATTTAATGACACCCCCCACCCTTTGACTTTTATGACTTCTTCAGTCGGTAAACATGGAAGAATACCGAAACGTGTTTTTTGTGTACAGGCATCTAAAGCAGAGCATGCTGCGATCCTGTTGTGGAGCACCTCCACATGGAAACAACTACAAGCTCTTCCATGCCACAGTCTGACTGTCACTCAAATGGCCTTCTCCCCAGACTCGCGCTTGCTCCTCGCCGTGTCCCGAGATCGCACCTGGTCATTGTGGAGACGTGAGGACTGTGGATCTGATGCTTCAGGTAAAGAAGGTTCTTCCAACTGTGTTCATTGAGTTTGACCAGTTTTACAAACACGACGTCAGTTTGTAAAACCTAGACTATGAATATCTAATTCCCTGAAAAATTGCATTTGCATTTTAATTGCTTGTACTATTTACTTTTCTGTGCGCAACAAACCTATCATATTCATCTTGTTCTCATGCAAGAAGTCACAGATGAGCCCAGTCCTAAATGGCTTTGTTGTCGCTATATACAGGAATTATTGACACCTTCCATGGACAATGAAGAAACATTCATAGATAAAAAAAAATATAATGCTTGCATTTTTTTTCTCAAAATAAAAATGGGGACCCTGCTATCTTATGTTGAACATTTTCTTCCACTTTAAAGGGTTGGTTATGATCACAACATGGAGTGTAATGTAATTTCTGGATCCTAAGTAGGGCACAACAGAAAGCAATTTCACTATAAATTGGACTTGAATGTCTCTGTTGAAATTTAAATCTCATCGCTGTGAGAGCCAAGTCAGTACACATTAAAAGATCATTCAGGGCTGCTTCCCAGACTCCATAATGCACACTAAAGTAGGATGTCTCAAAAGTATTGACACCAATAGTGTCCTGACGAGCTATTTAGCGTACAGTTCGAGATGTGTCCCAGGCATTAACAACTCTGAGGATATAATTAACCACTGTGTTCCTCAGTATTACGGAATTATTATGAGAATAAACTGTACATTAAAAAAGTACACATCATTGTGACCATCACAGTTACTGAGCTGACTTGAGTCTCTACATCGGAGATGGTTCTGTCCATATCTGATGCTAATAAATGCAAACTATCCTGCTAGCTAGCTAAACAATAATGTAGAGAACAAAACTATCGTGTGTGCGTGTGTCCTTTTTATGACCTATACCCTGTCTTTCATTGTCTAAATCTGTGTTTTGTTCTCCAGCCATCAGGAGTCTTTGAGCGAAACAATTTTTGAATAATGATCCAAATTCTATAATTCAGCTTACTATCATCCACCAGCTTTCCAGTATTTTGGAGAAACTAAATGTTTGTCCTGTTGAACAAGTCAAAAAGCTGATTCAACAATCTTTATTTATTTCTTTTTTAAGATGAGCCGTTGCAGGGGCGGCACGGTGGTGTAGTGGTTAGCGCTGTTGCCTCACAGCAAGAAGGTCTGGGTTCGAGCCCCGTGGCCAGTGAGGACCTTTCTGTGTGGAGTTTGCATGTTTTCCCCGTGTCCGCGTGGGTTTCCTCCGGGTGCTCCGGTTTCCCCCACAGTCCAAAGACATGCAGGTTAGGTTAACTGGTGACTCTAAATTGAGCGTAGGTGTGAATGTGAGTGTGAATGGTTGTCTGTGTCTATGTGTCAGCCCTGTGATGACCTGGCGACTTGTCCAGGGTGTACCCCGCCTTTCGCCCGTAGTCAGCTGGGATAGGCTCCAGCTTGCCTGCGACCCTGTAGAACAGGATAAAGTGGCTAGAGATAATGAGATGAGATGAACCGTTGCCATGGCGTGGCGTCCGTCATCCGTCCATTATCCACAATTCAGTTAAATCATATCTCTTCCATCACTTCTCCGTTCCGATTGTTTTGTTTGAAAGAAGTCCTCATTTTGCACAAAACAAAGTGATGGTCGTTGTTTTGTCAATTTTTTGGCTAAAGAGTTAGTAATTACAGGCCTCAATATTAACTTTTGACACCTTTTGCCCCCCTTGGATTTCCTTTTGCCCTAAAGTTTTGCGGGATCTCGGCAAGTTTTCAAGTACACGTTTCAAGGCAATACTGATATGTTTTCTCGGGGTACAATTGACTTATTTAGACAAAAGTACTAAAAAACATTCATTTCTGCAACAGAAGAACAAGACAAGCCCTGAAAACATGAAACGTAAATCAGTATCATATATGTAAGACTTCTGGACGGTACTAGTACGTGATGCGTCTTTTTATATCGAGTTTAGGACACAAAGCACTTTGTTTTGCCAATAACCATGACTAGCAATATTGCAAAGATGAATTATAAAACTAAAAACATTAAAACAGGAGTCTGTGCCGCAGTACTGTCTTGATGGGCCAATGATAAATGGGGTAAGATATATATTTATCTATGGAATAATTTACTATGTAAATGATATTTACTGTAGAGGGTGTGGTTTTTACTATTTGAGACACAAAAGCATGTCTTTCCATTCATTGAATGTGCTTACCACTAGCTTTTTTACATGTATATGTGGACGTCCTGAAGTCAACCCGGGAAAGCGTAGAGGGCACCAGCAGCCACTCATAGTGATGAAAAGCACAAATGCGCATGCGTGCCTGAAGCAAGCCAATCAGAATCACCATTACAAATCGGGAAGAAAAAAACAAAACTGCGATCACAGGGGAGGCGAGGATGCTGGTTAATATGTCTCGTTTTTTTGTAATATACTCACTTGAAAATCATTTTTGTGCCTAAAGAAGCCGACCATAGGTGTGCCCGAATGGGCCTAACTCGCTAAAATATTTCTGCCCGAGCGTCTTGATCAGGCATTCAGGCAATGCCTGGTGTTGAGGCTTGAATTCGGCCAAATTAACAAATTTTCCGGGCCTCTCACTAGAATTGTATCTCCTCTCTCATTTCTCATCTGATTCCAGTTCTGATCGATGTTTTGGGTAGATCTTCCGCTGTGGAACAAAACTTGCTGGTTTTTGTTGATTTTCCTGTTTGTAAACAATTTGTTTACAGCTTTTTTTTCAGTTAAACCATATCTCCACCCTGTATTCTCAATGGGTTTCAGTTCTGATTGTTTTGTTTGAAAGAACTAGTCCTTTTGCACAACACTTGGTCATTGTTTTGTCAAATTTTTGCTAACGAACTGTTAATTAGGTCACTGTAACAACTTTCTAACTTGTGGGAAACAGAGGAACTGGAAACAGGCTTCAGAACAGGTGTGTTCTTTTTATTTGTCGCTTTTCAGTGGCAACTAACACACACACAAACACACACATGGGGTGACACAGCTAGCTCTCTCTCTCTCTCTCTCGTCCCTGACTGTCTGAAAGACACACAGGTTAATAGACGGCCAGTAATTTGACACAGGTGCACCTCATCACGTTACCCGCTGTTTCAACCTGCCTCCTCGCCGTTCACAGCTGACGCTCGACCACGCCCCCGCTGCCACAGTCAACTTCACGAATTTTGGGACTTCTCAATAGAATTGTATCTCCTCTGGCAGTTCTCACCCGATTCCAGTTCTGATCGATGTTTTGGGTAGATCTTCCCTCCGGGAACAAAACTTGGCTGTTTGTTTGTTGAGTTTTCTTGTTGTAAACAATTTCAAATCAAATCAAGTTTATTTGTATAGCACTTTTAACAATAAACATTGTCGCAAAGCAGCTTTACAGAATTTGAACGACTTAAAACATGAGCTAATTTTATCCCTAATCTATCCCCAATGAGCAAGCCTGTGGCGACGGTGGCAAGGAAAAACTCCCTCAGACGACATGAGGAAGAAACCTCGAGAGGAACCAGACTCAAAAGGGAACCCATCCTCATTTGGGCAACAACAGACAGCCTGACTATAATATTAACAGTTTTAACAGGTATAACCCTCAACTGTCCTCATGGGGCCGTCCTTCACAGGAGCGGTGCGATAAAACTCCGACCAGACACAGGGCACCAGGATGGACCAAGCAGGTCCGAGGGGCAGAAGAGGCCAGCATCTCAATCCCAGGATCAACATGTAACTCAGAGGGACAGGATGGGGGGGGGAAGAGAGAGAGAAAGAAAACACGTTGTTTACACGTTGTTGTAAAATTTGTTTACAACTTTGTTTATTTTCAGTTAAATCATGTCTCCTCCCTCAGTTCTCAGTGGATTTCGGAGGTTTCAATGGATTCTCAATGGTTGTATTTGAAAGAACTCGACCTTCTGCACAAAACATGGTCATTGTATTGTCAGTTTTTTGCGAACAAATTAGTAATGAGGTCGACTTAGCACATTTTCTTCTGACTAGAATTGTATCTCCTCTCTCATTTATCATGTGAATTCAGTTCTGATGGATGTTTTGGGTAGATCTTTCCTTGGGGAGCAAAATTTAGTCCTTTGTTGATTTTCCTGTTGTACGCAATTTGTCGTGGAGGTTGGTTCTCTCACACATCATCACATTTCAGTTCTGTTTGATGTTTTGGCTGTTATGGTTGTTTATTCATCTCTAAATTCTCTCAGAAAGCCACTCCACAGTCTCCCAGCCTTTCTCCTTTGTCGCCTTTAAGTGTCTGCACCTAAATCATCACTGACAGTAGTTAAGCAGGCGAGCATCCGGTTCCCTTTGCCTATTTGCCTGCGTGTCAGACGACGCTTAAGACGGCGGGAGGCTGCAGTCTGTTCTGGTTGAGTCTGGTATTACTCACAGCTTTCATGCCATGTATGGAGGGGGGATAACCAGCGTCAATGCTGATGAAGCAGCGGCTCAGCATCAGCAGTGGAGAAACGCTTCCCAATCCCTCCGTTCGTCTCACTCCGTCTCACTTTGTATTTCACGCTAACGAGAGGAGACTAACCAGTCAAAGGGCAGACAGCCGTGGCTGTCCCAGCTATAAACGATCTCTGTGCATACAGTATATGCATACGTGTGAGGATGTGGCATCCCCTCAGTTCCTGGCAGCCCCAAGTTAGTTAGTGTCGCCGGGGCATGGTGACCTGGCTGAGACGAGCACGCTGACCTGGAGTGTAACGCAGCACACACTGCCATTTAAAGCAGAACACAAACAGCCTCTCAGATGTGCCACGGTGGAGCTCGCTAGCATGCCAACAGTAGTTATATCTGCAGAGAGCACAACAGTCACCTGGGATCATGGTAAAGGAGTGACTGATGAGTGATGAAGTGACGCAGCGATGCTTTTTCTGATTTCAGAGCCCAGATTCTCGCTCTACGCACACACCAGTAAGGACTCAGCAGTACACACGCGCATCATTTGGTCATGTGACTGGAGCCTGGATAATAAGTATTTCGTGACAGCTAGTCGGGATAAGAAGGTGAGCGACAGTTTTATGTAGAGATGCACACTACAGCTGCTCAATATATTTTCTTCATCAGCATCACAATATTGGCGTTTACAATACTTATATCAAGAAGCGTGTGAGATACAGGTGAATGCTGTAAGAAATCGTAATCTGTTGGTGTTTTGTGAGCATTTTGGCCATCTCTGAGCTTCCAGGTTAGTTTTCTGGCAGCGTCTTTGATCAAGTGTGGCATTAGTATGGGGGGATATAATGATATAAATCCAAATATGAATATTATCACACAGTAGGATTCTCTGATATCAAATCTTTACTTGAGATCCATGGTTCAATTTAGCAAGTATCTGTTTGGATGTTCATTTTTCTTTTTGTCCTTCAGAAATTTTTTATATATAAAATATCTTAAATATTATGGAATTGTTGTTTTGATAATAATAATAATAATAATAATAATAATAATAATAATAATTATTATTATTATTATTATTATTAATTAATCTTTATTGAGGATGCTAACGTCACAGTGATTTACAGAAGGGTCCTCAAAAATATACATAAATGAAAAACTATAAAAGCGATACAATATAAACAAATGTTGCCAGGCAATACAGACCTCGCCCAGTCGCACTTATGATGAATATGAAGGAAGATATCGTGAAAAAAAAAAAATAGGTACCCTATGGGTACACGGGGCTACTGCTTATAATTAAAACTGTTTTCTGATACCATGTCCATACAGTAAATATAGCATATATATTTATTCTATGAGGCAGTAGCCACAAAAATGAACAATTTAAAAATCACAGAAATAAAATATACCATTTGTCTGTACTTTTATATTATTCTACTCTTACCTCTTACAGTTTAAGAAACTGAAACCTCCGAACCGAGGCTGACATACATGCTGTCACCATGACCCAAACTCTTATTTCCCGGAAATGGCCCGGCGCTAGAGCTCAGTGGAACGCACTTTCCCTCTGTAATAAGCATAAACGTGTCTGAAAGCAATTTCTTTAGTCCATTTATTTCAAATGGTGAACCAAATTGTATACACTCACCAGCCATTTTAATCGGAACACATGTATGCGCAGTGTGTGATCTTTACACTTGCATTCTTACAGCACGATGACGTAGTGGCTAGCACCTCTATATGAGGCAGTAGACACAACAAAAACTATTTTGACCTTTTTGGTGACCTTTTGATGACCCTCATAATGTTGGAGGTTCTATTTGAGACCAATGCCCATCTATCCTGAAAGTTTCATGAAGATTGATCCAGCTGTTTTCCCATAATATCGTTTACGAAAAAACAAAGAAACCCAACCAAAAACAATACCTCACTCTGCTTACTCCATAGCGGGCGAGGTAAATATGAAAAACACACAAGTTAGCAGAGTGGTTTACATCAACCCACGAAATAAAGTTTAACTGTGAATAAAAGTAAGGAACATAAGTCCGACCAATCAAGTGAGCAGATTAGAGAGCAGTGAAGAAAAAATTTCTGCAACTAAAGTACAGTAAGCTAAAAAGGATTAACTTAGATTTCAAGGGTTAATGAAAATCACTAAAAATAATGCATATGAGAAGTAAGTAAGGGTTTTTTTTTAATAAAGAGAGAGACTATTTCAGCAAAACATACTAGAAAACTACTTTGCAAAGGCCTTTTTTTTTTTAAACTTTCTTAATGATGTCACTTCCCTCAAGGACTTATCGAACTTGTTCCAATCATCTACAGCAAAATGTGTAGATGTCCACGAGCCCCAGTTTCTATTGGCTGCTGTTTTTCGGAGGTTACTGTTAAATCTAGTGTTATAGTTGTGATGCAAGTTGTGATAACAATATACATTGTTATGCATTTGTTTTTCATTTTATTTTTACTTTATTTCATTTTATTTACCTCGTCCGCGACGGATTCAGCGGGGTGAGGTATTGTAATCAGTGCGGGTTGTTTTTGTTTTGTTTGTGTGTCTGTCTGTTAACAGTCTAGCGTCCAGGTGGTTGCACTGACTGATTGATTTCAGATTTTCAGGGTAGGTGGGCAATGGTCCGTAGAGTACCTGATTTAAATTTTGGGGGTAATCGGGTCAAAGTGTAGGTCACTGGAAAGGTCAACCTTTCGGTTGAAATAACATATTTTCCATTATAACTAAAAAAAAAAGTTGCCGATAGACAAATGTTTACTATTATGAGCATATAGGAACTCCTATATGGCCTTTCATTTGGCACCATGATCTTTGACCTTGAGTGGCCTTGAAAGGTCAAACTCAAGGTCACGGATTTTTAGAGGGCTGTGACTTGAAAACGGTTGATGGTAGACAGATATTTACCATTATCAACTTATAGGAAGTGCCATATGGGCTTTCATTTGCCACCATGACCTTTGACCTTGAATGATTTTGAAATGTCAAACTCAAGATCACGGATTTTCATAGGACTATAACCTGACAGCTCATGGTTGAGAAATATTACTATTATCAAAATATAGGTATAAAATAAGTGCTGCCAGGCGAGGTTTGTTTTGCCTGGCAACACTTGTTTATGAATATTTTGTTTCATTTTTGCTATAATACTGGCACGATCAAATTGACGCAAGCCAAACTTTAACCGTGGAGCATCACAGGTTCATCAGTTTATTCTTATTTATGACAAACCATATCCTGTGTGTTTTTATTTATTTAAAACCTGTGATTAATCTACATGCCTGCTTATGGTGGTAGGTGATAATGTGGGGTCACCGTGGCTCTGGAGATCCAGTTGGCATGAACGACAGTGCAGTTATTCCCTGTTCATCCATTCTGGATGTGGGAGATTCGGCCACCGCTGTGGCTATCTGCCCTTTCCTTCTCTCTGACCAAAGGTAAGCCACTGCATTCACCAAACTCCACTAACCGAAGACAATTATTTTTCAATCGATGTGTCATTATCATTAGCTTAAAGATGCTGTCTGTTTCATTTAATCAGCTCGATACTGGTGCACGTTTACTCTCACAAGTGACACCAAAGCAGATGTTCTGCCCCACCGTGTGAGACACTGCAGGGTTTTAATGATTTATAAATAATGCCGAGTCTGTATAAACACACCACTGTATTTATTAAGATTTATTTATGTTTTTTAAACAAAAACAAAAATCTGTAGTGTTTTTAGAAAATTTGTTGCATTTCACCTACATGTACATAAAGGTATAGAACACCTGCATTTAGGCCCTTCATGGCAACTGAAATATACCTACAACCCCGATTCCAAAAAAGTTGGGACAAAGTACAAATTGTAAATAAAAACGGAATGCAATGATGTGGAAGTTTCAAAATTCCATATTTTATTCAGAATAGAACATAGATGACATATCAAATGTTTAAACTGAGAAAATGTATCATTTAAAGAGAAAAATTTGGTGATTTTAAATTTCATGACAACAACACGTCTCAAAAAAGTTGGGACAAGGCCATGTTTACCACTGTGAGACATCCCCTTTTCTCTTTACAACAGTCTGTAAACGTCTGGGGACTGAGGAGACAAGTTGCTCAAGTTTAGGGATAGGAATGTTAACCCATTCTTGTCTAATGTAGGATTCTAGTTGCTCAACTGTCTTAGGTCTTTTTTGTCGTATCTTCCGTTTTATGATGCGCCAAATGTTTTCTATGGGTGAAAGATCTGGACTGCAGGCTGGCCAGTTCAGTACCCGGACCCTTCTTCTACACAGCCATGATGCTGTAATTGATGCAGTATGTGGTTTGGCATTGTCATGTTGGAAAATGCAAGGTCTTCCCCGAAAGAGACGTCGTCTGGATGGGAGCATATGTTGCTCTAGAACCTGGATATACCTTTCAGCATTGATGGTGTCTTTCCAGATGTGTAAGCTGCCCATGCCACACGCACTAATGCAACCCCATACCATCAGAGATGCAGGCTTCTGAACTGAGCGCTGATAACAACTTGGGTCGTCCTTCTCCTCTTTAGTCCGAATGACACGGCGTCCCTGATTTCCATAAAGAACTTCAAATTCTGATTCGTCTGACCACAGAAGAGTTTTCCCACTTTGCCACAGTCAGTCCATTTTAAATGAGCCTTGGCCCAGAGAAGACGTCTGCGCTTCTGGATCATGTTTAGATACGGCTTCTTCTTTGAACTATAGAGTTTTAGCTGGCAACGGCGGATGGCACGGTGAATTGTGTTCACAGATAATGTTCTCTGGAAATATTCCTGAGCCCATTTTGTGATTTCCAATACAGAAGCATGCCTGTATGTGATGCAGTGCCGTCTAAGGGCCCGAAGATCACGGGCACCCAGTATGGTTTTCCGGCCTTGACCCTTACGCACAGAGATTCTTCCAGATTCTCTGAATCTTTTGATGATATTATGCACTGTAGATGATGATATGTTCAAACTCTTTGCAATTTTACACTGTCGAACTCTTTTCTGATATTGCTCCACTATTTGTCGGCGCAGAATTAGGGGGATTGGTGATCCTCTTCCCATCTTTACTTCTGAGAGCCGCTGCCACTCCAAGATGCTCTTTTTATACCCAGTCATGTTAATGACCTATTGCCAATTGACCTAATGAGTTGCAATTTGGTCCTCCAGCTGTTCCTTTTTTGTAACTTTCACTTTTCCAGCCTCTTATTGCCCCTGTCCCAACTTTTTTGAGATGTGTTGCTGTCATGAAATTTCAAATGAGCCAATATTTGGCATGAAATTTCAAAATGTCTCACTTTCGACATTTGATATGTTGTCTATGTTCTATTGTGAATACAATATCCGTTTTTGAGATTTGTAAATTATTGCATTCCGTTTTTATTTACAATTTGTACGTTATCCCAACTTTTTTGGAATCGGGGTTGTACATAAACATTTTATAAAGGCTTAATTCAGCAGTGTCACCTGTCCTAAAGTCTGCATTTAGTTATTTAGTTATTAAGTTGACATTATACCTGAGGCATCCTACAGGCTAATGTGGAC
Organism: Neoarius graeffei; assembly: GCF_027579695.1. Lineage (NCBI taxonomy): Eukaryota > Metazoa > Chordata > Actinopteri > Siluriformes > Ariidae > Neoarius > Neoarius graeffei. The sequence goes on along the minus strand of NC_083584.1, from coordinate 31,586,941 downwards.
ATAAGGCTCTGTTATTGGCGCTCTGCATACTTGACTACATTAGATTGGAGAAAACCGTATAACTCGGCTTATTCTCATAGATCAAAATCACGTAATGGTGATGTCTAGCTATGGAAGTAACGTTTAGTGAACACTTTCACTACTTGTTGCAGTTACACCATCATGAAAAGGTTATGTATATTTCTCTGACCCTAATTTTGTTGCAGCCAACATAGTGAAATTGAGATATTTCTACTGTATAAAGGATATTTGGTCACCCTCAGAAGTGAAAAAGAAAAAACAAACAAATAAAAAAAAAATGGCATTTGAACATTGCATTCCAGCTTCACTGAAAGACTCGAACATACTGATTACCTAAAGATGGACAAAGTACCCAACTTCATTACTTAAAGGCCCGGTCCCACTGGCCGATGGACACAAAACGTATGCAAAAAGGACACAGCGGACGAGCAAAATTTCGGGGGTGGCTCTATCCGTTTTCATCCGCTCCAGAAATGGACAAAATTGGCGAAAATTTGCGAAAACAGAACGGAAAAGAACGGACGTGGGTAGTATATAGCGGGGATGTTAAACGCATGTTCATAGGAAGCCTAGCGGATGGAAGTGGATGACCGCTCCGAAGGGGTTACCGGTGATAACTGAGAAGCGGACGCATAGCGGATGAAGGGGATGCATCACGTACGCCTAACGGAAACAAAGGGGATGTTGCGCGGATGTATATCGGATGCAGACTGTTCACTGCGCTAGGTGTCCTTCTACATACTCTAGACATACTCCAGACATCCTAAATATACGAGATACATCCCAGATATAAACGCTTTGTCCGTTTTGAATACTTTATATACGAGATGCATACGCTTACATCCTTTCTATTTCCGTGCTACTAACGATGAATAGACGTTTCATGTACCTTATCTTTCCTCCCTCTTTCCGTTTTCAGCTGCAGCGGATGTGAGTTGCGAGGATGCCCAGAGAATGCAGAGAGGATACAGCAGACGTTTAACGGATGATAACGGACATAGAACGTTTGTTGCTCGGATATGTCGCGGATTTACATCGTACACGGCGGAAAGTTCATCCGTTCTAAAAGTTTTGTGCAGCTCAAAACTTTTTGCGCGGATGAAATCACAGTGGACGGATGCTCGATGGATAGAGTGTATGAAGCACGTATGCAATGAGTACACAACGGATGCATAGCATTTTCCAACAGATGGCAAAGATTTTTTTACGTTTTACATCCTCTTTGCATCCGTAAGTGCAGTGGGACCGGGCCTTTAAGGAGATATGCAGAATCTTTATTTTTAAAAAAATTTCTGAGTGGATAGTATCTACATCCCTGACTCTTGTATGCTGCATAATTGGGAATAAAAAATATATTTTTGGGGAGAAAATCAACTGCAAAGTTGGCATTCGAGCTGCCCTGCTGAGCCAGCCAGCCCTGAGTGCGTGACGTAACATCACAGCGGTAACCGGATTTAAGGCCAAGGCCTTTGACAGCTATAGACCAAAGCCAGACTCGGCAGGCGAGAGTGGTTGCAATGGCCTTTTCGTTCGGATTTATTGGAGATTCTTCGGATTCCTCAGATAGTAATACATCTGACTGTGATAGTCCTGAAATTGGAGTGTGTGTACATGCTACTGCTATACATGTAGAACCATATCAGTTCGAACTAACAGAGACTCTGATCGTAACATGTCGGCCACAGAGGCCCCCACCTTACGAAATAAAGCTAGAGAACAAAGCTGTCTAAATTGAACTGACAGTCTCATGTGACTCTCATTAAAACAGGATAGGTGTTATAACTTATGCAACATGCATGCATTTTCACTGATAAAACGTAAAAGGCTAATTAAATAATCAGATGAACTGAGACAATCACATTCTGAAGCAAATTAAATAATCTTATACCGGTAACTTAAACACACAATACAAGTTACATGTATTAATTTAAATGCAGGGAAACAACGAGTGTTGTTGTGATGTAACCAAACGAGAGTTGCATCTTACCCGTCTGTGTTCTTGCTTCTTGAAGGCCGATCTTGTCACCAAGGAGCCAGCACTCCTCAACAGATCAGAGGTCTCATACGAGTATTCAGTAAAATGAGCAGAGGAGAGACCACTTCGTAGGTGCCCAACGGGCCCATGAATTTCTCGCAAAACGAGTCCAAATCTTTGCAGTTTGAACATTTTTGGACCATGAATGCAACATAAATCCACCTTCTGTCGTGTTGCTGCACCCACCAGCAACACATCTACGTGGCATGACGATAAATTAGCTCAAAATGGAGGATCGGAGTTGCAGTCAGCTCTGTGTTTTAGTATAGCGGAAATGGCAATGAGACTGATAGCTTTACTGCGGTGACGTCACGGATGCCAAGGTCATTCACTCAGACCGCTACCTATATGAATCATTTTAATCATAAAAATTACTATATTCGATTTATTGTTAACGCTTAAAACTATTTCTATGCCATTCTTGAGGTCTCAAGGCGTTTATAAACAAAAAGTGAGGCCATGGCTCTGCGTATCTCCTTTAAGTCAAAGTACAGATCCCACTGATTCACTTGTATCGGAGAAACATTTGAAGTTGTCCAGCCAAATTTTTACTTAAGTCAAAGTACTGAAGTACTTGCTTTTAAAAATACTTAAGTATTAAAAGTACATTTTCTGTCAATGCATTGTTGTATTATTGCCACAACACTTAGAATACCGAATTGCCTCTGAAGCAGCCTACTGGGTTTACTGACCAGCTTGTAGAACGTGTAGCACTGAAACTCCTCCTGACATGCTAGCAAACTCTTTTCAAACTCAAAATCATATTGGGTAGTTAATGTTACTAAAAAAGAAAGATGTCTACATTCTGTTTATTTGGTAAGATTATGCTAAAATATATTTCTGAAAGGACTTTAGACAAATTAACGTTATTCATGTTAGTGTAACTCCGTTTTTACATGCTAACTAGCAGTGTTAATGTTAGCCGTGGACAAGGCAATGGCAACTTGGTGGGCAAATCCATTGAAAGTCGTTTGACTAGCCAGACTGCATAGCTTTTGCAACATTATCGCTAGTTCTAAAAGCACAGACAACTTCATTGCAAGCTTTCTCTTGAAATAAAACGTTTACATCCCTCAATATGCTTCCGCAGGTTGGACGGCGAGTTTTTGTAGGCCGTGATGTGGTTCGTTTTTGGCAGACAAAGCAAACGTTTAAAACGAAACGAATCTTTAATCCTTTCAGAAAACTGAAACACGGGTCCTAGGTATGGCCATGGGTGCGTACATTCCCTAGAAGAACCGCCTCCTTCTATTCTGCCATCAACTGAACAAACGTGTCAAATAATGCTGCGAAGAAATCACTGAACTTGATCTTGTACAGTCTATGGATGTGACGTGACCCTAGTGATTACTGATAGTCTGTCTCAGTGTCACCTGCGGAAAAAAACAATCACATTTTAGAAAAGAAAAGAAAAAACCATCCACTTTCAAAGCTGCTTTATAGTAACAAGTAACGAGGGCCTTGATAGAAATGTAGTGGAGTAAAAAGTACGATATTTGTCTTTCAAATGTAGTGAAGTTAAAGTCATAAGTTTCCAACAAAAATAATACTCAAAGTACAGATACTCAAAGTGTACTTTACAGTACTCGAGTAAATGTACTTCGTTACTGTCCACCTCTGAAAAGCAGCTGCTATGTATCGTTTTGATTTGCATGCAATTTAACGTCTCATCTCATCTCATTATCTGTAGCCGCTTTATCCTGTTCTACAGGGTCGCAGGCAAGCTGGAGCCTATCCCAGCTGACTACGGGCGAAAGGCGGGGTACACCCTGGACAAGTCGCCAGGTCATCACAGGGCTGACACATAGACACAGACAACCATTCACACTCACATTCACACCTACGCTCAATTTAGAGTCACCAGTTAACCTAACCTGCATGTCTTTGGACTGTGGGGGAAACCGGAGCACCCGGAGGAAACCCACGCGGACACGGGGAGAACATGCAAACTCCACACAGAAAGGCCCTCGCCGGCCACGGGGCTCGAACCCGGACCTTCTTGCTGTGAGGCGACAGCGTTAACCACTACACCACCGTGCCGCCCGCAATTTAACATGTAATAAATAAAGTAAAAAATGAATCAATATGACCACTCACTTTATCAAAGGTTTAAAAAAAAAAAAAAAAAAAGTCATAAGAATCATCTGGAACTTGACTCAGTGAATCACTGTTTGTGCTTGCATCAGTGCTGAGATAATCACTGACTCTGTGCGTTTTGATTTGTGATTTTTTTTTTTTTTTTTTTAACATTATCATTCAAACATTACACCTTTTATCCACCGCCACCTCTGCTTTGAAATCTACCGTGTGTAGGTAATTCTGTTATTGATTTCTGTGTCCGTGTTGCTGTGGCACATTTCTGAAAATATTATCAAAGCATGACGTTCAGTGTGTGAGGAAAGGACACTGCTGTATGTGCAATTCAGACATTTTTAGCAGAATGAGTGTTTTTCCTCACATGGTCTTTGCAGATTTTCTCATGGTTTCATTCCTCCCTGTGTAGCTACCTCATAGCAGTGGGTTTGGAGAGTGGACGGATCATTCTGTATAAATGGACTCCAGTGGATGATGTGTCTTCAGGATCAGACTGGAGCAGGTGTGCTGAAAGCGATGTCTCGTATCCTTTCTTTTATGCAGTACTCGGGACGCAAACATACTGAGGACCACGAGGTGGCTAGCACTTTTCACACAGTCTCTTTGATCTGAGAAGTTGCGTTTTTCTCTGATCTGATAACAAGTCTGGTTCTGGCTGAACTAATAACCTCGTTCTCATACAGCCATGGACTTCAAACCAACTGTCGGCTGTAAGTTTTGGTCCAGTGACGATTACTAACGGAGCTGAGGAAAGAGTGTTTCAGTATTGGATTCTCTTTGAGAGCGCTCATTTGGTCTCATTTTTTTTTTTCCTCTTTCACTCACACACTTTGACACTTCACTAAGGTATCTACTGCTGGTGGAGATGGAGTGGACAGTAGAAAGCATCTGCTGTATGTTAGGCACTGATTCAGGAAAAGAGATGCAGATTTAAAAACATTGCACTCACATGTGGACCAAAATAACGAGTCCAAGAGCTCAGGTACAGTAGGAGAGGGTCTGAAGCTCAGCAAGGTGACAATACTTAGAATATGATTCATGTGAATCGACTTAAGTGAACCATAAAATATGTACTTTATTATTATTATTATTATTATTATTATTATTATTATTATACCCCTGCTCCAGGGTGTGTGTGTGTGTGTGTGGGGTTATACTGGTTTACCTCTGTCCGTCCATCCGCATTTGGGGTTCTATACCGTGTATACCATTTTCAGGTCTGTCGCACATCGACTTCCTGTTTACCGACTGAATGTATTTACGAAACATATAGCATGGATTTACAAAATTTTCGTAACGCTTTTCTCAGCAACTATAAATCCCAACTGCTTGATATTTGGTACCGAGCTTCAGCTTGGGGTTCTGTACCGTGTATACCGTTTTCAGGTCTGTCGCACATCGACTTCCTGTTTACCGACTGAATGTATTTGCGAAACACATAGCGTGAATTTACAAAATTTTCGTAACGCTTTTCTCAGCAACTACAAATCACAACTGCTTGATATTTGGTACCGAGCTTCAGCTTGGGGTTCTGTACCGTGTATACCGTTTTCAGGTCTGTCGCACATCGACTTCCTGTTTACCGACTGAATGTATTTGCGAAACATATAGCGTGAATTTACAAAATTTTCGTAACGCTTTTCTCAGCAACTACAAATCACAACTGCTTGATATTTGGTACCGAGCTTCAGCTTGGGCTTCTGTACTGTGTATACCGTTTTCAGGTCTGTCGCACATCAACTTCCTGTTTACTGACTGAATGTATTTATGAAACATATAGGGTGGATTTTGACGCTGTTTCAAGAAGCAAAATGCGATTTCAAAATGGCAGTTTACCAGGATGCTATTTGAAATCCCTGGGGAGAGACACTGCTCTTTACTTACTTGTTTAAGGGTTAATTATTTGTTGAAGTCAACATTCATTATAAGTGTCCTATTCCTTCGATTGCTTGCTTTCTGATACAAGCGAGAGCGGGGGGGATATGTAAGTGAGCAGTCGCTCACAATTTATCTTGTATAATGTATGGATTGCATACAGATTTTTTTTTTTTGATTTGCAATCTAATAAACTGACTTTTAACTAAAATGAGTGCCAGAAGACAGAGCTGGAATTCACAAGTGTTTGAGGCTGAAGAACAGGAAAATGCCTCAAAATGATTTGAACTGATTATTTATTTTGCCGTTATTTAGCCCTGGCTCTGTTCTGTTATTATTTCTACTCACACTTGCAAAAGGTTTGTTTCAGTTTTGCATTATTTTTCTCCGGTGAACTCAGATTTTTTTTTTTTTAGAGAGGTGTTTGTCTGGTTTCCTCAGCAAAATGACTTTCAAAAAAAAAAAAAAGTTTGTTTTCTGGCGTGCTGAAAGTTGCTGACCCATTGCTATAGCAATCCAGGAGAGACCTAAAGAAAAGATTTTTTGCTATTTTTAGTTAAAGCACCAGCTGGATGCAATGCAAATAAATTTCGACTGGCAGTAAAGCCGATTCTCTGAAGGGGAAAAGGACGTGGGATGGAAAAGATGCTTGTTTGCTTTATGCCAGTTTACCTAGGTGAACTTTGACCTGTAAATTCATGAGCCTTAGTCTTTTATTAATCGGTTGATTTTAAATAAATATTTTAGTAAGTAATACATTATATAATATAAATAAAATGAGAAATTATTATAGTATAAATATGCAACTTATACTTGTAGTAATTAGAGAAAATTAATAATAATAATAATAATAATAATAATAATAATAATGTGTTGCCAGGCAAAACAAACCTCACCCGGTAGCACTTATTTTAGTGTCATAACAACTGATTCAATCTCACAAATGAAAACTCGTCCCAAGTCTCCCCGCTCTCCCCTACCGATGTTAGTACAGAACCGAATGAAGTGAAGCTTATCCCTGAAGATCCTCTCACTCCGTCAGTGTTTGTCTGACTCGCTTATGGTGTTACATCTGTCTTATTTCGTTTCAAGTTCTGATTAGTTCCGAAGTTTACCAAGAAATAGAACAGGTAATCGAACTTGATCAGAATAATTGCTGATTGGTTACAAATGCTGTCCTAAATCACTCATTCATTCACTACACCCTACTCACTATATAGGGAATTACTATATAGAGGACTATATAGTGAGCTCATTGATTAAATGATAAAACTTCTTTGCTGTGGCCTTTTTTCTTTGCTGCGGCACTACTTTTCGTGAGGTGTTGTGAGATACTTTGAGTGCACTATATAGGGTGTAATAATGTTCAAGTGAGTAAGAAGTGATTTGGGACACATTCGGGACACTGGGACACCATTTGCACCAAAAACGATTATGACTTTTTTGGTGACCTTGACCGGATGGCCCTCAAAATGTTGGAGGTTCTATTTGAGGCCAGTGCCCATCTATCCTGAAAGTTTCATAAAGATTGATCCAGCCGTTTTCCCATAATGTTGCTTACAAAAAAAAAAAAATAAAGAAACCCCACCGAAAACAATACCTCGCCCCCTGGTGGACTCCATCCCAGGCAAGGTGGTCATAATAAGGGCGGCATAGTGGTGTAGTGGTTAGCACTGTTGCCTCACAGCAGGAAGGTTGTGGGTTCGAGCCCAGTGGCTGACTTTAGAGAGGTGTTTGTCTGGTTTGCTCAACAAAATGATGTTCAAAACAAAAATAAAAGTTTTCTGGTGTACTGAAAGTTGTTGTGCCAAGGTGCCGACATCTAAAGGTTGCGGTAGCACTGACCATTTTTGACCCATTGCTATAGCAATCCAAGAGAGACCTAAAAAAAAAAGATTTTTGCTCTTTTTAGTTAAAGCAGCATTCGGATGCAATACAAATAAATGTCGACTGGCAGTAAAGCCGATTCTCTGAAGGGGAAAAGGACGTGGGATGGAAAAGATGCTTGTTTGCTTTATGCCAGTTTACCTAGGTGAACTTTGACCTGTAAATTCATGAGCCTTAGTCTTTTATTAATCGGTTGATTTTAAATAAATATTTTAGTAAGTAATACATTATATAATATAAATAAAATGAGAAATTATTATAGTATAAATATGCAACTTATACTTGTAGTAATTAGAGAAAATTAATAATAATAATAATAATAATAATAATAATGTGTTGCCAGGCAAAACAAACCTCACCCGGTAGCACTTATTTTAGTGTCATAACAACTGATTCAATCTCACAAATGAAAACTCGTCCCAAGTCTCCCCGCTCTCCCCTACCGATGTTAGTACAGAACCGAATGAAGTGAAGCTTATCCCTGAAGATCCTCTCACTCCGTCAGTGTTTGTCTGACTCGCTTATGGTGTTACATCTGTCTTATTTCGTTTCAAGTTCTGATTAGTTCCGAAGTTTACCAAGAAATAGAACAGGTAATCGAACTTGATCAGAATAATTGCTGATTGGTTACAAATGCTGTCCTAAATCACTCATTCATTCACTACACCCTACTCACTATATAGGGAATTACTATATAGAGGACTATATAGTGAGCTCATTGATTAAATGATAAAACTTCTTTGCTGTGGCCTTTTTTCTTTGCTGCGGCACTACTTTTCGTGAGGTGTTGTGAGATACTTTGAGTGCACTATATAGGGTGTAATAATGTTCAAGTGAGTAAGAAGTGATTTGGGACACATTCGGGACACTGGGACACCATTTGCACCAAAAACGATTATGACTTTTTTGGTGACCTTGACCGGATGGCCCTCAAAATGTTGGAGGTTCTATTTGAGACCAGTGCCCATCTATCCTGAAAGTTTCATAAAGATTGATCCAGCCGTTTTCCCATAATGTTGCTTACAAAAAAAAAATAAAGAAACCCCACCGAAAACAATACCTCGCCCCCTGGTGGACTCCATCCCAGGCAAGGTGGTCATAATAAGGGCGGCATAGTGGTGTAGTGGTTAGCACTGTTGCCTCACAGCAGGAAGGTTGTGGGTTCGAGCCCAGTGGCTGACTTTTTAGAGAGGTGTTTGTCTGGTTTGCTCAACAAAATGATGTTCAAAACAAAAATAAAAGTTTTCTGGTGTACTGAAAGTTGTTGTGCCAAGGTGCCGACATCTAAAGGTTGCAGTAGCACTGACCATTTTTGACCCATTGCTATAGCAATCCAAGAGAGACCTAAAAAAAAAAGATTTTTGCTCTTTTTAGTTAAAGCAGCATTCGGATGCAATACAAATAAATGTCGACTGGCAGTAAAGCCGATTCTCTGAAGGGGAAAAGGACGTGGGATGGAAAAGATGCTTGTTTGCTTTATGCCAGTTTACCTAGGTGAACTTTGAGCTATAAATTCATAAACCTTGGTCTTGTGAGCCAGTAAAAAACAAGATGGAGATCTCTTTGGTTATTAAAATAAATGAAGATGCGTATTTAAAAAGAAGTGCTCACACCTGATTTTTGCCTCACTGTTGTCTTGTTGTTGCTCGGTACAAGGATGCGGTCATTTTATATCAGCCGTCTTATCTACAGACATACACTAGGGTTTATGATGTCAAGTTCTGTTTGTTTGTTTTTCTAGTTGCCTGCTAGAATGTTCTTGTTAGAAGTGTTTTCTTGTAAGGTAATGCTCTGATAGTGTATGAAACGGAATCAGATCAAACCGATTTCAATTCAGACTCTGGGAAACTGAATAATAGCTGAGGAAGCAGTCTGAAGTGCCGGTGGTCATGCTGTGTGTTCTACAGCACTCGGCGTTTTCTCACTTGTCCCCCGGCTGTGAATTGCCTCTTAAACACTGATCACAGCTCTTTTGCTCCCCTCCAGTTTGGTGATAACAGGCTGCACCTGAGGGTAATGAGTTTTTCTTGCTTGGGTGACATTTTTAAACATGCACAATGGAAAATTAAAATGGATTTACAGAACACGTGTGTGTGTGTGCGTGTGAGAGAGAGAGAGAACATGTTTGTGTATACAAGAAGAATAGAAGAGGCAGAGGAACACCATTGGTTTGAAATGAGAAAAATGGAAAGGCTGATCCAGGCAAAGGCAAGAGAGAGAGAAGATGATGTGTGTCTTCCCCCCCCCCCCCCCCCCCCCCCCCCCCCAGCTCCAGTTTTCCTTGACTTCTGTCGTGTCTGCAGTCAAAGTCATACACTGGTGGTGAAGAGGCTGCGCTGGAGGCCCCGAATCTGTCAGCAGGATGAGAGGGAAGGCTTCAACAAGAACCACCAAAGCACCTCTGTCCAGTTAGCCAGCGCTGGAGCTGACCACACTGTCAAAATCTTCAACATCAACACACTGACACTGTAGCAGTCTCTCACCTCGTGGTCCACTCAGACCCTTCACCATCTACACACTTCAGTCCGTAGGGTGTGCATCTGACCCGAATCTGATATGTGTGGACGGCTCTTAAGAAGCGTCACTTAATTAATACACAAGATGGATATTTGTACTATTACACTATTGTGCTATTTATCTGAGAAACGCCTCTGAAGTTTGTGTTGTAATAAATGATTCTTTTCTAATGAAACTAAAAATATCGAGTGTGTCGTGTCATTACAGGGAGCAGGCTGCTGCATTTTCCCTGTTCATCTGCTTTTAACATGGCTCCCCCCCACCGAACCATTGGTACCAAGAGTTTGTTTCAAGAATCGAATCTCTAGTCCACATGAGAGAGATGTTCTGAAGTCATGCTTCAAGTCAACACCAGTCTCAGAGCTGATATTGCTTGATCTTGTTGTGTTGCTTTTAGGACTTTAATCCTCAGGCCACATATGATAGGATTTAGATTCTTCAGGCAACCATTAAATATTTTATGATCCCACTGAGTCTGCTACGATATGATGCAATTCTGATTTTGATTAACAAGGCAATAATGCGATTTAATTTAGTAGCTTCTGATTGATATGTGACCAATTTTGTGCACTAGTGGTGAACTGTTACTATTAGATCTGGGACTTCAGCTCAGCTAAACCTTAGCCAGACACACCAAAAAAAAGCAACAGGGCAAAGGATATTGCAAGGGATTAGCAACAGGCTGCCAGATTGTGCCGTTGTGTGTACAACCCCGATTCCAAAAAAGTTGGGACAAAGTACAAATTGTAAATAAAACCAGAATGCAATAATTTACAAATCTCAAAAACTGATATTGTATTCACAATAGAACATAGACAACATATCAAATGTCGAAAGTGAGACATTTTGAAATTTCATGCCAAATATTGGCTCATTTGAAATTTCACGACAGCAACACATCTCAAAAAAGTTGGGACAGGGGCAATAAGAGGCTGGAAAAGTTAAAGGTACAAAAAAGGAACAGCTGGAGGACCAAATTGCAACTCATTAGGTCAATTGGCAATAGGTCATTAACATGACTGGGTATAAAAAGAGCATCTTGGAGTGACAGCGGCTCTCAGAAGTAAAGATGGGAAGAGGATCACCAATCCCCCTAATTCTGCGCCGACAAATAGTGGAGCAATATCAGAAAGGAGTTCGACAGTGTAAAATTGCAAAGAGTTTGAACATATCATCATCTACAGTGCATAATATCATCAAAAGATTCAGAGAATCTGGAAGAATCTCTGTGCGTAAGGGTCAAGGCCGGAAAACCATACCGGGTGCCCGTGATCTTCGGGCCCTTAGACGGCACTGCATGACATACAGGCATGCTTCTGTATTGGAAATCACAAAATGGGCTCAGGAATATTTCCAGAGAACATTATCTGTGAACACAATTCACCGTGCCATCCACCGTTGCCAGCTAAAACTCTATAGTTCAAAGAAGAAGCCGTATCTAAACATGATCCAGAAGCGCAGACGTCTTCTCTGGGCCAAGGCTCATTTAAAATGAGCTGTGGCAAAGTGGAAAACTGTTCTGTGGTCAGACGAATCAAAATTTGAAGTTCTTGATGGAAATCAGGGACGCCATGTCATTCGGACTAAAGAGGAGAAGGACGACCCAAGTTGTTATCAGCGCTCAGTTCAGAAGCCTGCATCTCTGATGGTATGGGGTTGCATTAGTGCATGTGGCATGGGCAGCTTACACATCTGGAAAGACACAATCAATGCTGAAAGGTATATCCAGGTTCTAGAGCAACATATGCTCCCATCCAGACGACGTCTCTTTCAGGGAAGACCTTGCATTTTCCAACATGACAATGCCAAACCACATACTGCATCAATTACAGCATCATGGCTGCATAGAAGAAGGGTCCGGGTACTGAACTGGCCAGCCTGCAGTCCCATAGAATACATTTGGCGCATCATAAAACGGAAGATACGACAAAAAAGACCTAAGACAGTTGAGCAACTAGAATCCTACAGTCGTGTTTAAAATAATAGCAGTGTGTTTAAAAACGTGAGTAAAGCTCAAAATCCTTATAATAGTTTTTATTTCCATGCATTGGGAACACTGCACATTATATTCTACATCAAAACATGAAGAAAAATGTATCAATGTTTTAATTACTTTACAGAAAATGAAGAAAGATGAATTTTGGGCAGTTCAAAAAAATAGCAGTGTCTGCATTTTTCATTACAAATTCAAATATTGACTGTATAAACTGAAAAAATCTTTAGGATTTAGCATTCCTGTGAATCACTAAACTAATATTTAGTTGTATAACCACGGTTTCTGAGAACTGCTTCACATCTGTGTTGCATGGAGTCGACCAACTTCTGGCACCTGTGAACAGGTATTCCAGCCCAGGATGATTTGACAACATTCCACAATTCCTCTGCATTTCTTGGTTTTGCCTCAGAAACAGCATTTTTGATGTCACCCCACAAGTTTTCTGTCGGCTTAAGGTCCGGGGATTGGGCTGGCCACTCCATGACTTTAATTTTGTTGGTCTGGAACCAAGATGCTGCTCGCTTACTGGTGTGTTTGGGGTCGTTGTCTTTTTGAAACACCCATTTCACGGGCATTTCCTCTTCAGCATAAGGCAACATGACCTCTTCAAGTATTTTGATATATGCAAACTGATCCATGATCCCTGGTATGCGATAATAGGCCCGACACCATCGTAAGAGAAACATCCCCATATCATGATGCTTGCACCACCATGCTTCACTGTCTTCAGAGTGTACTGTGGCTTGAATTCACTGTCTGGGGGTCGTCTGACAAACTGTCTGTGGCCCTTGGACCCAAAAAGAACAATCTTACTTTCATCAGTCCACAAAATGTTTCTCCATTTCTCTTTAGGCCAGTCGATGTGTTCTTTGGCAAATTGTATCCTTTTCAGCACGTCTTTTTTTTAACAGTCGGACTTTGCGGGGGCTTCTTGCCGATAGATTAGCTTCACACAGGCGTCTTCTAATTGTCACAGTACTCACAGGTAACTTCAGACTGTCTTTCATCACCCTGGAGCTGATCATTGGCTGAGTCTTTGCTATTCTGGCTATTCTTCGATCCATTCGAATGGTAGTCTTCCATTTTCTTCCACGTCTCTCTGGTTTTGCTGTCCATTTTAAAGCACTGGAGATCATTTTAGCCCAGCAGCCTATCATTTTCTGCACTTCTTTAAGCGTTTTCCCCTCTCCAATCAACATTTTAATCAAAACACGCTGTTCTTCTGAACAATGTCTGGAACGACCCATTTTTCTCAGGTTTTCAGAGAGAAATGGATGTACAACACGTGCTGGCTTCATCCTTAAATTAGTGCCACCTGACTGACACCTGTTTTTTCACAGACTGAATGATCTCACTAATTGAACTCCACACTGCTATTATTTTGAACACGCCCCTTTCACTTAATTATTCAATTACACAGACTCAGGAGCATGCATATCATGAATGTTGGGTCTGTTGGTTTTCTACGACTTTACTACACCTACTGGTAAATTATTTGCCATGTAGTAATATAATTTCTACCAAAAGCAGTGATTGATCTGGTTAGTCATGTTGGACTCCTATTATTTTGAACACAACTGTACATTAGACAAGAATGGGTTAACATTCCTATCCCTGAACTTGAGCAACTTGTCTCCTCAGTCCCCAGACGTTTACAGACTGTTGTAAAGAGAAAAGGGGATGTCTCACAGTGGTAAACATGGCCTTGTCCCAACTTTTTTGAGATGTGTTGTTGTCATGAAATTTAAAATCACCTAATTTTTCTCTTTAAATGATACATTTTCTCAGTTTAAACATTTGATATGTCATCTATGTTCTATTCTGAATAAAATATGGAATTAGCCTGTGCTACTTGCTCTTGATGGCACTGATTTGACTGCTTTATTAGCATTCGCTAACACTACTGATGAACGCTACACCAGCTGGAAGGTTACGTCACTGCTGCGCTGACTTGCAGTTAAGCTCGCGCTGGCCTTCGAGGAGGCCGAGGGTGATAAATTTTTGGTCCCTCCCACTATAAATCAAAATCTGACTGGTTAATTCATTTGTCACTTCATATATAATCATACACTGCCATGGCCTTCTGTCCCAGCAATGAAGTCCTAACCAGTGAGTGAGCCAGCTCTAAACTCTTCTCAAACAACAAACAAACAAAAAAATCTCATTGGATAACTCTAGTTTAATGTTTTCAAGACAGTAACCCTTTCATTTCTGAAGCAAATTTGATAGAAAATGAAGCCAAAGTAGAATTACAAGAGAATAATTATAATGAAAGAAATTAAATATAACATTTGAAATGCTGATACAGTTAGGTCCATAAATATTTTGACAGAGGCAACATTTTTCTAATTTTGGTTCTGTACATTACGACAATTAATTGTGAACAAAACAATTCAGATGCAGTTGAAGTTCAGACTTTCAGCTTTAATTCAGTGGGTTGAACAAAATGATTGCATAAAAATGTGACGAACTAAAGCATTTCTTTAAAACACAATCCCTTCATTTCAGGGGCTCAAAAGTAATTGGACAAATTAAATAATTGTAAATAAAATGTTCATTTCTAATACTTGGTTGAAAACCCTTTGTTGGCAATGACTGCCTGAAGTCTTGAACTCATGGACATCACCAGACGCTGTGTTTCCTCCTTTTTAATGCTCTGCCAGGCCTTTACTGCACCGGTTTTCAGTTGCTGTCTGTTTGTGGGCCTTTCTGTCTGAAGTTTAGTCTTTAACAAGTGAAATGCATGCTCAATTGGGTTGAGATCAGGTGACTGACTTGGCCATTCAAGAATATTCCACTTCTTTGCTTTAATAAACTCCTGGGTTGCTTTGGCTTTATGTTTTGGGTCATTGTCCATCTGTATTATGAAACGCTGACCAATCAGTTTGGCTGGATTTGTGCACACAGTATGTCTCTGAATACCTCAGAATTCATCCGGCTGCTTCTGTCCTGTGTCACATCATCAATAAACACTAGTGACCCAGTGCCACTGGCAGCCATGCATGCCCAAGCCATCACACTGCCTCCGCCGTGTTTTACAGATGATGTGGTATGCTTTGGATCATGAGCTGTACCACGCCTTCGCCATACTTTTTTCTTTCCATCATTCTGGTAGAGGTTGAGCTTGGTTTCATCTGTCCAAAGAATGTTCTTCCAGAACTGTGCTGGCTTTTTTAGCAAAGTCCAATCTAGCCTTTTTATTCTTGAGGCTTATGAGTGGCTTGCACCGTGCTGTGAACCCTCTGTATTTACTTTCATGCAGTCTTCTCTTTATGGTAGATTTGGATATTGATACACCTACCTCCTGGAGAGTGTTGTTCACTTGGTTGGCTGTTGTGAAGGGGTTTCTCTTCACCATGGAAATTATTCTGCAATCATCCACCACTGTTGTCATCTGTGAGTGTCCAGGTCTTTTTGCATTGATGAGTTCACCAGTGCTTGCTTTCTTTCTTTCTTTCTTTCTTTCTTTCTTTCTTTCTTTCTTTCTTTCTTTCTTTCTCAGGATGTACCAAACTGTAGAGTTTGCCACTCCTAATATTGTAGCAATTTCTCGGATGGGTTTTTTCTGTTTTCGCAGCTTAAGGATGGCTTGTTTCACCTGCATGGAGAGCTCCTTTGACCGCATGTTTTCTTCACAGCAAAATCTTCCAAATGCAAGCACCACACCTCAAATCAACTCCAGGCCTTTTATCTGCTTAATTGAGAATGACATAACGAAGGAATTTCCCACACCTGCCCATGAAATAGCCTTTGAGTCAATTGTCCAATTACTTTTGGTCCCTTTAAAAACAGGGTGGCACATGTTAAGGAGCTGAAACTCCTAAACCCTTCATCCAATTTTAATGTGGATACCCTCAAATGAAAGCTGAAAGTCTGGACTTTACGTCCATGTCCATTATATAACTATAACTTGAATATGTTTCAGTAAACAGGTAAAAAAACAAAATTTGGGTCAGTGTCCAAATATATATGGACCTAACTGTATGTTTGGACCTTCTCTGAAGGTCTAGAAGGCCCTGACGGTTCCCCTGTGTTGTGCAGAATCTGAAGAAGGAATTAACCTACTGTTAATTCATAAATGATGATGCATAGAAGGACTATGTAAAGTATTAGAGTTATGGGCAAATCAACTTGCGAAGGCTATTTTACATCAGTTTAAAATATGAATTTTTTTGCACGCGTCAGTTTTTTGAGAATAATCAGTTATCAATCATGATTGGATTGTGACAAGATTTATTTTAATCATTGCCTTTTAAATTGTTATATCAATCCAAATTGTCTGATCATTACAGCCCTAGTCACTTCCTGTTTTTTGTTTGTCTTTTTGTTTAGTTTTTTTTCTTCTACAATTTGATCTTGCTAATTCCTGCCCACTGACTAGCTCCTCTCTGCTATCACATGAGGGTGGAGAAGCAAGTGCTTCCTCTGAAACGCATGAAGCCAACCTTCACATCTTTCCAAACTGCTGCTCATGCTGTGTCACAGGTCAGTGTATCTCACACACAGGACAGGAAAGAGCTATCTGCCCTGCTCCGCTCTGCATGCATGAGCTCACAGACACATGTACAGCATTAGTACACACGCAGCAAAGAGAAACGCAACTCTGTGTACAGTTTTTCATTATACACTGATGTGCCAGATTATTACATGCTAGATAGATACACAGTACCAGCCAAAAATTTGGATGCACCTTCTAATTCAATGGCTTTTCTTTATTTTTATTAATTAAGTCACTTCCAGTCTTAAACTAATGATGGATGTCGTTTCTCTTTACTTGCAGGTAGTTGAGCGGTTCTTGATTATAATATGGATTACTGCAGTTGCGGAATAGGCCTATTTACTGTATTTTTATTATTTACTATTTACTGTTTTGGTCTCAAACACATTAAAGTGCCATTCCACCATTGGATGTATTCTTTGGCATAAAATACAATATATTTTATGACAACATGACTAGACAGAGAAATCTTTTAGCTTCAAAATGATATATCAAACATAATTTTTTGACAACAACAAGTATATTAATTTTGCAACCAAAGTCACCTACCCTTTTAATTTCCGCGCGGTAGTGAAACGTGATGTCATCGGCAGGTTCCCCTTCTTGTGTACCACGTGTCGGTCTATTTTTAGACCAGGAAACCCCCAAAGTGAGAGTCATTTCTTCTCGTATATGGGGGCCAAAAAAATTGCGAAAAATTTTGAGTTAATCTTTCAGTTAGCTAGATTTATTGGTGGTATTTTTATCGCGTTCTATCCGCCATTGCTGATAATATGTGCCACGTCACACGTCACGTGGTACACAAGAAGGGGAACCTGCTGATGACATCACGCGCGGAAATTAAAAGGGTAGGTGACTTTGGTCGCAAAATTAATATACTTGTCGTCAAAAAGTTATGTTTGATATATCATTTTGAAGCTAAAAGATTTCTCTATCTAGTGATACCATTTATATATGTTGTCAAAATATATTGTATTTTATGCCAAAGAATACATCCAATGGTGGAATGGCACTTTAAGAAGCCAGAAATTGTACTAATTAACTTTTGACGAGGCACCTGTTAATTGAAAAGCATTCCGGGTGACGACCTCATGAAGCTGGTTAAGATAATGCCAATAGTGTGCAAAGACTCATCAAGGTAAACGCTGGCTACTTTCAAGGATCTAAAATATGAGACACTTCGTCTTTAACACTTTTTGTTTACCACATAATCCCATATACAGTATGTTCCGTATGTTATTTCATAGTTTTGATGTCTTCAGTGTTGTTCTGAGTAGAACTTGTTTAGGAAGCTGAAACCTGTGAGTGTGTTCCTGTTCTCGAGAATAAGTCAGGCCTCCAGTGTAGCTCAGGACTTGATGTGTTCGTACCATATAGGGCTTTGGGCCTCTGAGCCCTCAGTCTAGTGCTTTAGATGTTAAATATTTGACGGTTTGATGGATCAGGCAGGGCAGCTCTGACAAGAAATCTTTGCACTCGTTCTCTGTCCACCGTGTCAGCCATGGGGCCCTCACACCGTTAATTATTTACCACCCACAATGTACAGAGAGGCTCTGGACTGATTCAACTCCTCATTTCACTGTGTTTCTCTGTGTGTGTGTGTGTGTGTGTGTGTGTGTGTGTGTGTGTGTGTGTTTCAATAATAATAATAATGTGATGTATTTATTATTGTTAATCGATTAATTAAATTTTATTAAAGTTTATTGAAATAATATAATGAAATAATGCAAACATTATTATTATAGTAAAATATGCAGCTTATAATTATAGTAGTAATGACAGAAAATTATATATTAATAAGGGTGGTACGGTGGTGTAGTGGTTAGCACTGTTGCGTCACAGCAAGAAGGTTCTGAGTTCAAGCCCAGTGGCTGACGGGGGCCTTTCTGTGTGGAGTTTGCATGTTCTCCCCGTGTCCGCGTGGGTTTCCTCCGGGTGCTCTGGTTTCCCCCACAGTCCAAAGACATGCAGGTTAGGTTAACTGGTGACTCTAAATTACCCATAGGTGTGTGAGTGCACAGAAAGGAACTGGCCACCCTACTGGTGCAGTTCGGTCCAAGTCAACCAAGCATAGTTTGCCTCAAGCCCAGATTGGGTTTGGCAGTGACGATGATAATAATTTGTGTACTATACAGAATAAAAACACACAACTTACAATAATAGAAATGATACAGGATTATATAATAGCATCATTCTTCTTAAATTATTGTGTAATTATAACAGTATAAATAATATTCTATCCACATTCACTGGGTATGAGCAATCATGCGCTCTGATTGGTTACTCTACTACGAGGATATCGGCTCATATACTGTGAGTAGAGACAAGCAAAATGGCAGAGCGTGTTGCTGAACCAACCAAGGACGAAATAAAAACTACTCAGAAACAAAAACCCAAAAGATAAAAAAAAGCAACAAAATATGGAATGAAAGTGTTTGATGGTAAGAACGTATCTTTTTTTATTTTTCAAGAATTATTATTGTATTTTTCATAAATTGCTACTGTCATTTCGTCGGTTTGTTTACATTCTTCATCTTAAAGCATTAAAATTATGCATGTATGCAATTTGTCACGTGTCCAATAAGCGGAAACGATTTTGTCAGATGTGTTGTATAAATTTTTTATTTATCGAATTTGCAAAAAATAAAAAAGCTGTTTCTCAAAATCCAGTGAATGTGGATAGAATAAAAGAGTTATTCCACTCGATCTCGTCATACATGGTTTATAGTCGGCTATCAGCTCATGTACGACTCGATTTCGTGGAATAACTGTTAAATATTCAAACATACTCAACATCGGTGTTATGGTCATTAATTTTATGATCACCGTTCCTTTCAAGTAAGGAAAACAGCACAGCCTTGTATAGTTTTCTGATTATTTTATTAATAAAAAACATTTTTTGCAATAATTTTATTAAAAATGTTATGATTTCCATGCAGTTTAAGGGTACAAGAATATGAAATGAGCACATCCACTTTGATTCTTCAAGAGTTCTGGTGTGTGTATGTGCGAGTACAAACACACTGCTCAGGACAGTTGTGGAGCACAGAAGTGTACACTGGCGAAAATTACTGGATATTAAAAAAAAAAGGTCAGAGTAGTGAATCATTTTGTTCATGATGGGCACCGATGTTCTGTGAACTAAAAGCAAAAAAAAAAAAAAAAATGGAGAGAGTGTGTGTGTGAGAGAGAGAGAAGTCTTTCAGCACAGAATAAATAGTTTCTTATAGCGATATGTAAACTTGGAGACGGCACATTTTCACAGAGTGGCAAACAGACATACACACTCACCGTTGACATTCTGTAAATTTTTTTTTTTTAGTCATTTGTAATGTCCCCTCACTATCATAGATTAATACCTCTACAGAAAAAATGTGTTGTATACATTATATACATTAGAAATAGTCCTTCGTGCTTTTTGGGGTATTGAGGAGGCGCTCTTATTGTTACACATTGTCACGGTCAACACACACTATTCACCTCCCAGAAAGCCTTCGATTGTCCAGGCTTGTGATCTTTTTTGCCCCAATGACTGTCATCCAGTGTTAAACAATTTGTGAGTAACATGACAAAGTGACCAAGAGTTCCAACCAAGACCAACTTGGTTCCAGAGTTTATTGCCTGTAACAAGAAGACACTCCATAAATCAGATTTCAGTGCTGCTTCTTTTTTGTACCTCTGTATCGAGTAAACTGTGTGTTTTCTCAACACACACACACAGACACATGCACACACACAGACACGCTCGATGAGTTCCATTAATATTACATAACACTTCAAAAGAAAATTCAAAAGTAGCCCGGTGGTTTGGTCTTGTACTGATTTCCCCAGAGAATAAACAGAAGTATGTTTTTTTAAATTCACAGTTCTCATCATTACCATGAAGGACACTGACGGACAAATCAAAGTTTGTGATTCTCATGTAAATAATTGTGGTCGGAGCACAGAACTTTTTTTTTTTCCCGTGTTTCAGAGAAACTCAATATTCCTGTGCAGACATTTAATTTTTTTCTTATGATGTCCACCTGCTTTCCTGCTATGACTGCAGTACATCAGTCTCGACAGCCTGGAGCTAATTATTGCCACTTTCATAAATGTGCATTTGTTAGAATTTGGAAAATAAATTCTACAATATATGCATAGGATACCATGCGTGGAACTGAGGAAAAAAATGCAAATTAGAAAATCAGTTCTAAACATTTATTATAATAGAATTAAACCTTTTGGTAATGTACGCAAATTGATTGATAATTACCACTTTGTCACAGATGCAAGTATTATGATGAAACAAATATTGTAACAGAGAAGTTTCAGTATTAATAAGCAAACTAATTGGGTTCAACTGTTAAATGCAAGTGTGTCTAAATGAGCCATGACTGCTAACTGTATTTCCTTCAATCAATAATAATCATGAATAATTCAAAACAATAAGGTAATCTGTAATATGGGTTACTTTATACTGAAGTATTTTTTTTTTCCCCCACTCATACTCAAGTAAAAGGAAAAGCTAATGAGAAAAGTTAAACAACTGAATCACTGGAGCACAGGAAGAGGAATTGTTTTGAGGATTGTGTTTTATTATCAATACTCCTGCGCTCCAGAGATTCACCTCAGGAACCAAACAAACAAATGAACAAAAATTCTAAGAATTATCAGGTGAACATTAGGGAGCCCTTTTACAACCACTTTCACCGAACTAGAGAAAGGAAATAAGAATGTAATAATAACCCAACCCATGGCTTTACTAAACCTCAGCAACTGGACATGATTGACGATCCATATATTATTCAACAGGCTTTTGTGTTTGAGCAAATTTGTCCATTTGAGATAGACATTTACTCTCCGTTATACTAACATTCGTGTTAATCTTGTTCCTTAGAACTCTGGTGAGAAACCAAGTAAATTCCAGGAACCAAACTGTGTGTGTGTGTGTGTGTGTGCATTGTTTAGATTTGTGTGACTTGAAAATAATTAATATCCATGACAAATCTATTACAATACAGCAGTGTGACGGACTCAATGATTCAAGTGCTATATGTCATGACTTTTTTTTTTTTTGGTCTTTTTTTTTTTAACTCATTTTGTGCCTCCTTGGAAAAGAACATTTATTAAAGGGGAACTGAAGTAATTTTTAAACTTGCTTTATTTCTTAATTAACATGTTATTCAATTACATTTTTGGTTTTAGTAACCTTATATCTTGCCTCGTATTGGCAACTAACTGCAATTAAATATTATACTTATCGGCCTAGGCGGCACAGTGGTGTAGTGGTTAGCGCTGTCGCCTCACAGCAAGAAGGTCCGGGTTCGAGCCCCGTGGCCGGCGAGGGCCTTTCTGTGCGGAGTTTGCATGTTCTCCCCGTGTCCGCGTGGGTTTCCTCCGGGTGCTCCGGTTTCCCCCACAGTCCAAAGACATGCAGGTTAGGTTAACTGGTGACTCTAAATTGAGCGTAGGTGTGAATGTGAGTGTGAATGGTTGTCTGTGTCTATGTGTCAGCCCTGTGATGACCTGGCGACTTGTCCAGGGTGTACCCCGCCTTTCACCCGTAGTCAGCTGGGATAGGCTCCAGCTTGCCTGCGACCCTGTAGAACAGGATAAAGCGGCTAGAGATAATGAGATGAGATGAGACTTATCGGCCTATTCGGTTTTTAGCCATGTTGAATGTAGTTCGTTTGGTCCACGACAGGCGTCGCTTATCCGTGCGATCTTCACGAGACTTGTGCGAGACTTTGAAACGTGAAGTGTCAGCCAGGTGTCAGTGCCGCCATTTTGAAAACTGTTTTCCAAACTAAATATTGCACAAAAACGAGTTTAAATGACGATTACTGCCTACTTTTTTTCAAACTTTCCTGATTGCCATAAAAAACAAACAAAACTTCCGGCTTGATTACATCAGCATTCGAAGGAGGGCGCGCGCGTCTTTTGGCAACATTGGCAGATGTTGGTCACTTTGATTTCCGCTGTACATTTTACTTCCGTCCTACGATGTCTCGTACAGGTCTCAGCGAATCTCGTTTACGGCCATTGCTTTGACATATGGACTGATATATTACAGAGCATATTTCAAACACTCATAACTTGCTACAGCAGTGACAAAATAGCGATCAAAAATGCATTCCTATATTTAATAAAATGAGAAATAGAATTTTGATAATAAAAAAAAATTGCCTTCAGTTCTCCTTTAATTAATCTAAACAGTGATGCTGGCAGTATTTTCACAAGCATGTATGAAAATGAAACTCGACGACAGAAGAGCATCCTACAGAGAGAGCGAGAGAGTGTCAGAGGCTGAGGTGCCGTGGCATTATGGAGTTTTTGCTTTCTGTTTAAAGGTCTTTCTCACTGTGATTTGTTATACTGAAGCTCATGAACAGCCTCAACCATTAGCATGTGGTTAGTGTTAACATTCACTGAAAAATAAATTGGGGGGGAAAAGCTGCTTACAGTTTAGTTTTGACTCGAGCACACCAATAAACCAACCCTATTAAAGATGCTCAGGATGTGTTATTTATCAAATAGTTATATTACTCTAACCGATCAGCACTATAGTGTCCATCTGGCTCCAAGTACAAGATCACAGGCACGGCATTCAACAAACGCCAAAAAAAAAGTAAAAATAAACGAAATCCAAGACACCAACGGTGAAATATCTGCAGAAAGGAAACTGTTCTCAAGAATGGTGATACTTAGCTTATTCCAATATTTTGCATTTTGAATACAATTCCTTTGTTGTCTTGAGATAGATTTACAAAAAATATGACAACAGCTAGACACTCTATATCTGTGACACATTTGTGCAAAGTTCACAGCACACAGTTACATTTCTGTAGCAACTATGAGGTATGTTCATTGTTGCTAAGTGCCAGGTAATGTATTTCCCAGTGCCACTTGGGGATGGCGGCAGAAATTCCTCCTGCACCTCAGGCTTGTGATTGAGTCCCCGATGTGAGTGAATGATGTGCAACAGACAGCAGGCTCTCCATCCAGGCCCTGTTTTGGCTCAAGCTACAACAAGGTTGGTGAAGATGTTTCACTTGCTGTGATCAGGAGAAAAATTCTGCTTTGAGGGTTTACACCAATATGGCCAACTCACTTATTTGATCCAGCCATTATTGTGCAGCTAATCTGCTTGATTTCTCCATAAGGATGTGTACATCACTTGTGTGGACTAAGGAGCATTCCATAAAGACACATTTTCACTTAATACTATCTACATCTCTGATGTCATTTCTGTTTGGAGCCATGGATGCATCACATCAAGAGATGACTATTTGGGTGCCAAAGTCTATTTATGGGGCAATGCTTAACCAACAGAGAAATTATCTATCAGCTGTTTGTTTTAGACTATAGGCCCACACACTTTGATAAAATGGAAGACTGGACCTCGGGCTCTTACAGATCTCGTCAGCTTCTATATTTGTTCCTCCTGCACATCTATACGAGTGTTAACACTCATACGGGGTCTTCCAGAGAGCGACTTGTCTGGTCTATCTCGAGACCTCACATGCTTGACGACAGTGTCATTGCCTCTAACTGCTCTTCTGTTTATTGACCAGGTAGCTAGTTCAGGTTGGTGTGATTTTTAGATATTTGCTGCAGATCTACTATCATGATCAATCAACAAAGGACCTTTTCATGGCAAAAGCCCTGGCCACTGGTGTGCTGTGATGTTTGCTTGTTAAGGTTAGCAGAAACTACAGCTGGCTCACTTTCCCCTGAGCCAGTTGTATGAGCAACAACCTAACACATTTCCACACCATGTGTATACCTAATCAGTGCCAGGAAAGCTGCACCAAACTGTTTTTATGTTTGGTATACAGTCATCCTAAGATCTTCAGAGGCCATTTTCTGGAGTGCCCAGCCTTACCTGAATCCTACCTCAAATAATTTTTCCCGGCATGATGACAGCTTGTTCTAGTGTGGACTGTGGTATTTGTTAGAGTGCTGAACAAGACACTTCTGGATGGTCAGTGTTGTGAGCTACTAAAGCCTAATGAGTGGAGAAAAGGTTCAAAAAACAAGGAGATTTGAGAAAACACCCATGGAATTTGATAGGGCTAGCTCAGCTGGCATCCCCTGTTGCATCTGTAGTTGTCTGGGACAGGGAGACCGGTACAGGGAAAGAGTAGGAGGTGAAATGCAGATCTTGGTGGGCACTGTGGATGTGTAAGGATGACTGGATGACCTGATGCCCCCCACCCAGCCCTCCCCCCAAACCCCGCTCACAGCCTGAAAGATCAGTTTTGTTCTGACG
This sequence comes from Neoarius graeffei, assembly GCF_027579695.1. NCBI lineage: Eukaryota > Metazoa > Chordata > Actinopteri > Siluriformes > Ariidae > Neoarius > Neoarius graeffei. The sequence goes on along the minus strand of NC_083584.1, from coordinate 31,561,764 downwards.
TAGACGTAGATAGGAGGAGGGTCATGGATGTATGAACGAGGAGGACCCCCCCCTCCCAGGTCACTCACACACTTCCGTTCATTGCTGATGTGGCTCAGTCTGTTGGATTTCAAACGGAGATCTGTTCCTCAGCGCGCAGAGCTGTGGTAGGACTCACAGGCCAGAGACCATGACCCTGTAGGAGGGGGGCATGTGTCTGTGGCGGGGACTTGAGGCTGGGCTGCTGTTGGGACTGCAGCTGGCATCCACCCCACCTATGGAGGGTAAGTAGGCATGGTGCAGGATGGGCAGCTGCAAAGACAGCCTGCGCTGTATGCTGTGGACAGAGCACATGGAAACCCTGGTGAAATTGATAATCAAAGAGATCATGAAATACATCTCAGAAAAAAATGCACTTCAGATAAACGCTGTAACTCAGAAAGCATGCATTTTGCATTTGGTCATCTGCCAATTTCTATCCTTCAGCCATCTCTCCACTATCATGCAACATCTACCAACCAGGAGGGAGAAGGCTAACACATGCTTTCTCCAAGACATGCAGAGCCATCTACCACATTTTTTCAAACTGCTCCTCATGCTGCAAACTCAGATGAAAGTACTGTTTGCCCTCCTCCGCATACATGAGCTCACAGATGGTCACAATTAGCTAGTGTCTCTGTGATTGGCAGGCGAGTGAGTATGCCATCCCTTCCCCCAGAGAGCATGGCCAAATTTGATCCCTTGTCGCTCCCTTATGTACACTTCTGAATCATATTTATCTTATGTCAAATCAGTTACCAATGTACAGTAGAAAGACCAAACAGGAACTACAGAGCAACTATAAAAACAGAACTGCAGTGTCCTCATATGGACATTCGTTCTTGCACCAAGGAACAAATCAGATGTTCTGCAAAAGCAATCTTGTCCTGTACTTATTTATTTTATAACATAATTTTGCCATTATTTTTTTCTATTCTCTTTATCATGGATCATGAATATCACCATGAGTTATTGACATAAATGTGAACTCAGGGCTACACTGGAATGTGACAAATGACAGTCTTTGAACAGCAGAAATGTTGCAGGTGTAAAATATGTGGCTGTGATCATCAGAAAGCCATTATACACTTTGTGAGTTCACAGCCCCCTAATCCACTGCTCTCCTTCTCCTCATGTCCCCTGACATAAAGTACATTTCATACCTGCATGCAGTGTCAGTTCTCACCCTCTAACCCGAGAGCGGGACATGCTATCACGGTAATTGCATAATCAAAATGCCAGTTACATAAAATAACACAGAAGCACCTCTTTTTGACATGTCTAAGATTTATGATTGACTGAAAGTGCTGTTGGAACAGATTGCGCCTGGCTTTGAAAGATGACGGGCCTCCTTTTGCATGCATACTTAGATAATTTCTCAATATAATAAATAAATATCTATTCATCCATCCATCCATCCATCCATTTTGAGAAAAGTTGTGATATTTTCCAAAATGCAATAAAAGCAAAAATCAGTGATTCATTAATGTGAACCTTTATTTAACTGACAAAAGTACAAAGAAAATATTTTCTATAGTTGTACTGACCAACTTAATTGTATTTTGGAAATACAAACAAAGTTAGAATTCAATGCCTGCAACACACTCAAAAAAAGTTGGGACAGAGGCAAAATAGGACCGAAAGCTTTATAGGATATATTCAAGTAACACCATTTTGGAAGATTCCACAGTAAGCAGGTTAACTGATAACATGATTGGGCATACAGTGGTGCTTGAAAGTTTGTGAACCCTTTAGAATTTTCTATATTTCTGCATAAATGACCTAAAACATCATCAGATTTTCACACAAGTCCTAAAAGTAGATAAAGAGAACCCAGTTAAAGAAATATGAGAAAAATATTATACTTGGTCATTTATTTATTGAGGAAAATTATCCAATATTACATATCTGTGAGTGGCAAAAGTATGTGAACCTTTGCTTTCAGTATCTGATCAGCTGTTGTATGCTGAGATGCTTTTCTGCTCAGCACGGTTGTAAAGAGTTGCTATGAGTTGCTCTATCCTTCCTGGCAGCTCGAACCATCTCATCTCATTATCTGTAGCCGCTTTATCCTGTTCTACAGGGTCGCAGGCAAGCTGGAGCCTATCCCAGCTGACTACGGGCGAAAGGCGGGGTACACCCTGGACAAGTCGCCAGGTCATCACAGGGCTGACACATAGACAACCATTCACACTCACATTCACACCTACGGTCAATTTAGAGTCACCAGTTAACCTAACCTGCATGTCTTTGGACTGTGGGGGAAACCGGAGCACCCAGAGGAAACCCACGCGGACACGGGGAGAACATGCAAACTCCACACAGAAAGGCCCTCGCCGGCCATGGGGCTCGAACTCGGAACCTTCTTGCTGTGAGGCGACAGCGCTAACCACTACACCACCGTGCCACCCCAGCTCGAACCAATCCGGCCATTTTCCTCTGACCTCTCTTATCAACAAGGCGTTTCCAAACACATAACTGTCACTCACTCAATGTTTTTTTTGTACCATTCTGTGTAAACTCTAGAGACTGCTGTGTGTGAAAACCCCAGGAGATCAGCAGTTTCTGAAATACTCAAGCCAGTCTATCTGGCTCAAACCAACACCCATGCCACAGTGAAAGTCACATTTGAGATCACAGTTTTTCCCATTCTGATGTTTGAACATGGCGGCACGGTGGTGTAGTGGTTAGCGCTGTCGCCTCACAGCAAGAAGGTCCGGGTTCGAGCCCCGTGGCCGGCGAGGGCCTTTCTGTGCGGAGTTTGCATGTTCTCCCCGTGTCCGCGTGGGTTTCCTCCGGGTGCTCCGGTTTCCCCCACAGTCCAAAGACATGCAGGTTAGGTTAACTGGTGACTCTAAATTGAGCGTAGGTGTGAATGTGAGCGTGAATGGTTGTCTGTGTGTCAGCCCTGTGATGACCTGGCGACTTGTCCAGGGTGTACCCCGCCTTTCGCCCGTAGTCAGCTGGGATAGGCTCCAGCTTGCCTGCGACCCTGTAGAACAGGATAAAGCGGCTAGAGATAATGAGATGAGATGAGATGTTTGAACATTGAAGTGAACATTAACTGAAGCTCTTGATTTGTATCTGCATGATTTTATGCATTGTGCTGCTGTCAAGGGATTGGCTGATTAGAGAACGGTATAAAACAGCAGGGGTATGGGTGTTCCTAATAAAGTGGCTGGTGAGTGTATATACACTTTGTAGCTCGATGGTACCCGATTCTCAAACTCAGGTCTATGTGGAGGTTTGCATGTACATCTGGGTTTCATCAGGTTCTCTGGTTTCTTCCCATGTCCCAAACCCATGCCAGTATGTGCCAAAAGTTTGGACACCCCTGCTCATTCATATATTTTTCAGTATTTTTGACTATTTTCTAAAAACAAAATATGATTCATTTGGTTTGATACTGCAGTGATTTTTATTTAATATGCTACCACTGAATTATCTTTATACTTTGTATTTTCATACTTTAACGCTGCTCAGAGGAACGTGTCCTCCTTACCTACTTTTGTTTCTTGTACTTATTATTTCAGCATTTCTTTAAAACGGTCACATTTCTTTTTTTGTTCCAAGCCGTCACAATGGCTGTTCCTCCATTATGCATAGTCAAGCACAGCAATGATTATAAACACTTTGTCAGTAAATTCTTAAGTACTTATACAACCCCGATTCCAAAAAAAGTTGGGACAAAGTACAAATTGTAAATAAAAACGGAATGCAATGATGTGGAAGTTTCAAAATTCCATATTTTATTCAGAATAGAACATAGATGACATATCAAATGTTTAAACTGAGAAAATGTATCATTTAAAGAGAAAAATTAGGTGATTTTAAATTTCATGACAACAACACGTCTCAAAAAAGTTGGGACAAGGCCATGTTTACCACTGTGAGACATCCCCTTTTCTCTTTACAACAGTCTGTAAACGTCTGGGGACTGAGGAGACAAGTTGCTCAAGTTTAGGGATAGGAATGTTAACCCATTCTTGTCTAATGTAGGATTCTAGTTGCTCAACTGTCTTAGGTCTTTTTTGTCGTATCTTCCGTTTTATGATGCGCCAAATGTTTTCTATGGGTGAAAGATCTGGACTGCAGGCTGGCCAGTTCAGTACCCGGACCCTTCTTCTACGCAGCCATGATGCTGTAATTGATGCAGTATGTGGTTTGGCATTGTCATGTTGGAAAATGCAAGGTCTTCCCTGAAAGAGACGTCGTCTGGATGGGAGCATATGTTGCTCTAGAACCTGGATATACCTTTCAGCATTGATGGTGTCTTTCCAGATGTGTAAGCTGCCCATGCCACACGCACTAATGCAACCCCATACCATCAGAGATGCAGGCTTCTGAACTGAGCGCTGGTAACAACTTGGGTCGTCCTTCTCCTCTTTAGTCTGAATGACACGGCGTCCCTGATTTCCATAAAGAACTCATCTCATCATCTCTAGCCGCTTTATCCTGTTCTACAGGGTCGCAGGCAAGCTGGAGCCCATCCCAGCTGACTATGGGCGAAAGGCGGGGTACACCCTGGACAAGTCGCCAGGTCATCACAGGGCTGACACATACCGGTAGACACAGACAACCATTCACATTCACACCTACGGTCAATTTAGAGTCACCAGTTAACCTAACCTGCATGTCTTTGGACTGTGGGGGAAACCGGAGCACCCGGAGGAAACCCACGCAGACACGGGGAGAACATGCAAACTCCACACAGAAAGGCCCTCGCCCGCCCCGGGGCTCGAACCCAGGACCTTCTTGCTGTGAGGCGACAGCGCTAACCACTACACCACCGTGCCGCCCCCCATAAAGAACTTCAAATTTTAATTCGTCTGACCACAGAAGAGTTTTCCACTTTGCCACAGTCCATTTTAAATAAGCCTTGGCCCAGAGAAGACGTCTGCGGTTCTGGATCATGTTTAGATACGGCTTCTTCTTTGAACTATAGAGTTTTAGCTGGCAACGGTGGATGGCACGGTGAATTGTGTTCACAGATAATGTTCTCTGGAAATATTCCTGAGCCCATTTTGTGATTTCCAATACAGAAGCATGCCTGTATGTGATGCAGTGCCGTCTAAGGGCCCGAAGATCACGGGCACCCAGTATGGTTTTCCGGCCTTGACCCTTACGCACAGAGATTCTTCCAGATTCTCTGAATCTTTTGATGATATTATGCACTGTAGATGATGATATGTTCAAACTCTTTGCAATTTTACACTGTTGAACTCCTTTCTGATATTGCTCCACTATTTGTCGGCGTAGAATTAGGGGGATTGATGATCCTCTTCCCATCTTTACTTCTGAGAGCCGCTGCCACTCCAAGATGCTCTTTTTATACCCAGTCATGTTAATGACCTCTTGCCAATTGACCTAATGAGCTGCAATTTGGTCCTCCAGCTGTTCCTTTTTTGTACCTTTAACTTTTCCAGCCTCTTATTGCCCCTGTCCCAACTTTTTTGAGATGTGTTGCTGTCATGAAATTTCAAATGAGCCAATATTTGGCATGAAATTTCAAAATGTCTCACTTTCGACATTTGATATGTTGTCTATGTTCTATTGTGAATACAATATCAGTTTTTGAGATTTGTAAATTATTGCATTCCATTTTTATTTACAATTTGTACTTTGTCCCAACTTTTTTTGGAATCGGGGTTGTAATTACTTCTCAATGAATTGTTTTGCGTGGCACATGGAAGTATGATATGTTGGACAGAACAAATGTGATCCCAGCTCGACCACAAAGCTGACTTAAATAGTACACTTTTGTTTTTTGGGGGACTGGGAATATGGGAACAACTTCCTCACAATAACTGAAATGAGTCTGAATAGGGACGTACATTAAGACGATTAGTGTACATGGTTTAGGTTTTCGGGGTGGCACGGTGGTGTAGTGGTTAGCACTGTCGCCTCACAGCAAGAAGGTCCTGGGTTCGAGCCCAGCAGCCGACAAGGGCCTTTTTGTGTGGAGTTTGCATGTTCTCCCCGTGTCCGCGTGGGTTTCCTCCGGGTGCTCCGGTTTCCCCCACAGTCCAAAGACATGCAGGTTAGGTTAACTGGTGACTCTAAATTGATCGTAGGTGTGAATGTGAGTGTGAATGGTTGGTTGTGTGTCTCTATGTATCAGCCCTGCGATGACCTGGCGACTTGTCCAGGGTGTACCCCGCCTTTCGCCCGTAGTCAGCTGGGATAGGCTCCAGCTTGCGACCCTGTACAGGATAAGCGGTTATGGATAATGGATGGGTTTAGGTTTTCACTTAATATCACCATGTTCATGGCATAAAATACATCAGTGGATTAAAATATACTAAATCCAATCCAGTATTGAGCCAGGATTTTGGGCACACAAATATCACCACAAATATTCATCTTTAGTAACCACTTTATCCTAGTCAGGGTCACTGAGAATCAAGAGCCTATTCCAGGAACGATGGGACGACAGTATATCACAGTGCACCATGTGCACATATTCACACACTCATTAATATCTAGTGGCAGTGTAACATTGCCAATCCACCCTACCACCATATTTTGGGAGGTAAGAAGAAACCAAGGAACTCCAAGCCCACACAGATACGGGCAGAACATAGTACCAAACAGTGGCGAACTGTTACTGTTAGAGCTGGGACTTCAGCTCAGCAAAACCTTAGCCAGACACACCAAAAAAGCAATAGGGCAACGGATTTTACAAGGGATTAGCAGCAGATTGCCAGGTCGCTTCGTTGTGTGTAGGTGTCAGTGTTGATTTTAAAAGTAAGTAAATTACAGAGGGAAATGAATACTTAAGTCTGAGTGAAAAATACTGTAGTGAGCGTGTGTGGAAGAACAGTCTGGAGCCAGAAATCTTAGTTTCTCAGTCGTTAGCCTGTGCTACTTGCTCTCGATAGCACTGGCTTGACTGCTTTATTAGCATTTGCTAACACTACTGATGAATGCTACACCGGCTGGAATGCTGCGCTGACGGCGCCGACTCGCGGTTAAGCTCGCGTTGGCCTTCAAGAAGTCCTAGGGTGATAAATTTTTGGTCCCTCCCACTATAAATCAAAATCTGATGGGTTAATTCATCTGTCACTTCCTACATAAACATACACTGCCATAGCCTTCTGTCCCAGCAATGAAGTCCTAATCAATTACCCCTTTTCCACCAAATCAGTTCCAGGGCTGGTTCGGGGCCAGCGCTGGTGCTGGTTCACAACTTGTTCAACTTGCGAGCCAGCTGAGAACCAGTTTGCTTTTCCATAGCTCGCGGTGCTAAGGGAAGCCACGTCATTACATCGCTGTATACGTCAGTTACGTCGCTACGTTTGCATAAACCTTGGCGCGAATATCGAAGCAAAAACAACACAGAAGAAGCAGCAGCAGCAACAACAACAACAATAATAATGGATGACTTCGCGTTTGTACAGCTGCTGCTTCTTGTCGCTTAAAAATGGCGATCTTTCGCGGTCTTGTTATTGTTGTTGGTCTTAACAACTCCGCCCCCCCGCTGACATAAGCGGTTCTTTCCTCTGGCCCAGCAGAGTGTTGGTGCTAGCCTGGAACCAGTTTTTCTGGCCCAGAGCCAGTTCTTTGTCAGTGGAAACAGAAAACCCGGTTCCAAACTAAGCACTGGCCTCAAACCAGCCCTGGAACTGATTTGGTGGAAAAGGGGCAAATGAGTGAGCCGGCTCTAAACTCTTCTCCGCCTCAAGACAAAAAAAAATCTCACTGGATAACTCTATTTTAATGTTTTCAGGACAGTAACACTTTCATTTCTGAAGGAAATTTGATTGAAAATGAGGCCAAATTAAATTAGAAGAGAATAATTATAATGAAATTCAGAAATAATGAAAACAAAGAATGAAAGAAATTTGAAACACTATGTTTGGACCTTCTCTGAAGGACTAGAAGGCCCTGATGGTTCCCCTCTGGTATAAAAAAAAAAAAAAAATTCTATTTTGATCCAGTAAAAGTGACCAGACAGAAAACCTGTGAGTTAAAATATAGCAATTACGTGTTAGTGTTTAGAAGTCAAAAACAGCCTGAAAGTGTAAGTATGGGAGACGTGCGTGTGAATATGTTGATGAAAAGGTGAGCACAGTGTGAACTCGGCTCTGGGAATAGCTGTGAGTATTCCTCTCCTGCTCTTCTGTCTATTTTCAGGCCTCACTGCCTCCATCGCTTGTTGTAAATCATAGATTATACAACCGATTTCTGTCTTCTCTTTGCTCCTCTCTTGCTCGCTCTCTTGTTCTTGTTCCTTCCCTCTCTGGTTTAATTTCGGCATAAAATTGTTTCATTCCTTTCTAAAACACAAAGAATTGCGCTTATTATCTGAATGGGGCACTTAAATCACTCACTGTTCTGGTGAGTTTATGTCCTCGAGTGGGCCTCTGCTTATTCTAGAAGGATCCATGGAGCCCCTCAGTGCTTGTGGTTTCTGCTCCAGATGATTCTTCAGAACAGTTTTCTCACCATCTGCGGAAAATGAATGAAAGACAGGACACAATTTTTATCATGTTATTATTCCATGTAATTCTTATTTACATTGCTCTTGAAATGTCTCATGATTCCTTTAAGCCAAAATATATTGAAACTCTGATTATATTTAAGGGGAGAAAACTTATGTGCAATGGAGCTGATGATATAAAATTGAATAATACAAATGTATTAAAATGAGAAACAAACCATAAACTTGCTGAATCTAAATGAATAAATCATGCCGCCAATTACTGTTCATAATCTGAATGAATAATGTATGAATGATGAATAATGACAGATCAGTACTGTATTATTATACATACAAGACACTTTTTCGATGGAATAAAAACGTGTTTTTCATTCACTTCTAGCGGGTTTCGTTCATTTGGTTTGATAGCATGCAATATTATTAGCATATTGCTTCTCTTACATGTATTATGTCACGCTACCCAATGGAGAATAAATATAGTTTACGATATTGCATGGTTTCAAGACAACATAACGTCACACATCGGAGATGTTAAACTTCCATGCTACCGAGCGACTGTGACAATTTGTAAACCAACATGGCTGTCAGGTTTGCTTCGTTAAATACAGAAAATTTTGAAAGACACATTGAACACCCAAAAGAAATGTGTATGTATAATAATAATATTGGCTGGCTTTTTTTTCATGGTATATCAGATATATTCCATTCAGCTAGCATGATACTGAACTCAACATATCTGATATACCACTCAATGCCAGCTAATATTATTTAAATATTTCCAGGTAAAAGAAACATACTAAAGCTATAAAACATGCCCCATCATGGTACCATCCTAGTGAAAAAGAAAAATACAGATTACTGACTTTATGTCCAAGAGTGACAGACCCCTGGCTGCAAAAGAAGTACATTTGTTTGTACTGCGATAAGCTCCTCCCACCTTTGCCGTCTGTGAAGTTGCGTATGCTCAGGATGTTGTTGACGTCCTGGTAGTGGTTCTGTTTGATATAAGGGGTCTTCTCTGGCGTGTCCTGAAGCTGCATGGTCACCTCCTCTAATTCCTTATCCAACTAAACACAAAAATAACCCATAATCCAATGACTCATTGTTGACATCTTTGGATGTTAGATGTTCAACAGCAGGGTGGAGCAGTGCAAGTGTTTGTTGGACATATGTCCTACCTCTGTGATCCTCATCCTGAGGCGATGGTTGTCTGCTTGCAGGCCATCCAGGCGGGATGTGTTGGTCTGGTTAACACTGGTCACCGATGTAGATGTCTTTGAGTCTTCCTTTTTCTGATTCTGGGTGAACTTCAGCCGTCGGTTCTGGGTGGCCGCATCTGGGTTTGTCCTCATTGTGATAAGCTGGAGAGACAGAAAGGCCGAAAGGAAAGATTTGCCTTCCATTGTGTTATGTGAGCTGAAAGCTAGTTAAAGCACATAAAAGCCACCATTAGAAACTTGTGTTTTCCAGTACAGCTGTCTTATTTAGCTTAAAGCCAAAACATTAGAGATTTTTACAGCACCGTTTACAGATCCAGATGTTTCTTTTAGTGCATTGGAATTTAAGAGCAGTGCTGCCTCTAGTTCTGTTGTTCTGAAAATTGTGCCTTTTAAGGATCAGATGTTTTTCGTCCACTCTAGTAAATGGCATGCAGTTGAACTTATCATGGTGGAACAACTAAGGTTTCGGAGTTTCTCACCTTTGGCACAAACACCAAGCAGAGCGTGATAGTGCTGCAGAAAATAATGACCAGGGCTACAATGCAGAACTGCACGTTTGGCTGGTCCCGCGTCAAGAAGGACACAGCTGCGCCGATGATGCACATGATTCCCACGTTGTACACACTCATCCCAATGTACTTGCTGTCGTTCAGAGCAGGGATGCTGACATTCCTTGTCTCCCAGGCCAGGAAACAACCAAACAGCTACAACAATATGGAACAGAATACGAGAGATTAAGTTGCCATCTCAGAGCTGAACACTGCAGTCATTTTTGATCGTGTTCTTGCTTTGATTGTATCTAATGCTGCTTTGATGGTTCTGCTCAGCATAAGTGCCAGAGTTTATCAAATCAAGAGCACTGCTCATGGCTATTAGCAGCAATTTAACAAACACATCACTAGATACAAGTACAGCATTGCACTGAGATGTGCTTGTTGCTAAAAGACACTGCAGATGCTTGCAATAAGAAGCACTTAACACATAACATAATGATTACTTCCTGCCTGATACTTGTTTTTATGTTCAGCAAATGATTTGTTTTGACATGGGATTGACAAATACATCGTTAAATACTCACCTAGGACAACCTGTCATTGATTCCCTTCCAGACAAATCCCCAATGAATACATTATGTTAAACACGTGTCTGAGTGATGATGTATTACAGATATGCTCTAAGACACAGGAAGACAAATAGATATACACCAAGGTTCCAGGCTATTCGCTATGTAGTACCACCGATATAGCATACGCTTCAATTTACATTGTCTTTTGTTGCATCTGCATGAACTTTGTCAGTGCTAAGGCCAGTTTTAAGGTGATGATACATGGGGCAACTTTTTGGGCAATTGCGCTTTGGCGCTTTCCCATTGAGACTGGGCAACATAATTTCTATCGGAACGATTTTGATCGTTTTGGGCAACTTTTTAAGATCAACCAATCAGAGTGCTAGCAGCGAATCACATGACCACCTGAGAGCTTTGGAAATTTTTAACAAATATGGCGACATCTCAATGACAGTGGAGCGAAGAAAAAGAGAGACAACTTCTATCTTTTTATGCCGGTAAGTTGTTATGCGTAAACCCAAAGTGGTGAATTTACCTCCTCAAATGCTTAGAAAACCAACAGACATCTATTTTTATGTGCTCAGGTTGTAATTAAGACATCGATTTTTTTTCAGCTAAGTGTCAGCTGCTGTTAGCTAACCACCGCGCCATAGAGATTGAATGGGATTTAGCTAACTAGCAGTGGTTTTTGCTGACATAGTTAGCTGAAAGTTGTCGCTAGCTATGGAGGGATAACGTTAGCTCTCTTGCCTCAAGTTAAAAGTGATGGGCAGCTCATGATTTTTTTTTTTTTGAGTTGTAACAGAGATTGTCTAACTTTATTGTCTGATCTAATTCACACACAGAGCACGACTACTTGTGGAACCCAATGGCGAAACAGTACAAATTTCAGGATCTAAAAAAGAAAGCCTTTCAGGGACTCTGTCACCCCATTTTCCTCCTCAGCAGCCATCTCCTGCTCCACGTCCTTTTTTCTTTTTTGCTGAGATGAGAATTAAACAATTATGTTTTTGTCAGTTATTAGTTACAACATATGTGACTGAGGCTAGTTACATTTTAAAGGGATTTAAAATGTGTTTAATATAAACAGAATAATATGGTTATTTTGACTTATAAATGTTAAAATAATGGCTAAATATCTTTTGAGCAGAATATTTATTCAGTTTTGTTCCAGAAGTCATACTTGAGTGAAATAAAGGCTGAAGCCAAGACAAAAGTGACAGCTGCAAATGTTTCAGTGTCCATCTTTACAGTGTCAGTCTCCCTGGCAATAGATTTACTCTTATCTGATTGTCTGTTGCCCGAAAAGCTGCCCTGTGTATCATCACCTTTAGTCTCGAGGCGAGTATACCACATACTGGTGTTTTCTTAGTCTCAAGCCCTTTTTTGTCTCAATCCTAATATGCACTTGACCTATAAACTTCAGACACATCATCTACTTCTTCTGGCTGTTCCCATTAGGGGTCTCCATAGCAGATAATGTCCCTCCATCTCCTCCTGTCCTCCATATCTTTTTCTGTAGCACCAAGCATCCTCATGTCCTCCTTCACCACATCCATTAATCTCATCTTTGGTCTTCCCCTTTTCCTTCTCCCTGGCAACTCTATCTCCAGCATTCTTTTCCCAATATACCCTGGATCTCTCCTCAGTACGTGTCCAAACCATCTTAATCTGACCTCTCTCACTTTGTCTCCAAGCTGTCCTACATGTGTTGTCCCTTTAATATTCTCATTTCTAATCCTGTCCAACTTTGTCACTCCGAATGAAAATCTCAGCATCTTCAACTCTGTTACCTCCAGTTCAGCCTCCTGTCTTATCTCAGTCACAAATAAACCTCAGACACATATGATCTATATATTGATTTTATCAATATCATATTTAATGATTTTAATCATTTATGATCTATTTAATGACTTTTCATGACAGTTCATTTTCATCTTCAGTAAAACCTTTATCCAGTTCAGGGTTGTGGTGGATCTGGAGCCAATTACAGGAACACTGGGCACAAGGCAGACGTACACCCTGGATGGGACATCCATCCATCCATCCATCTATCTATCTATCCATCTATCACAGAGTGCTACACACATTCACACATTCACTAACACCTACAGTAGGAGCAAATTAGAGTTGTCGATCCACCTACCAGCATGTTTTGGAATGTGGAAGGAAACCAAAGAACTCAAAGTACATGGGGAGAACGTATACAAAACCTCAGCACTGACAGTATCCAGAGCTCAGGATCGAACCGGGGACCCTGGAGCTGTGAGGTGGCAATGCTACCCATTGCAACATTGTGCTGCTTAGTTTTCATTATAGTTTTTCTAAAACCAAATCAGTGTGGCAGTGTTAACATGTTTATCTGTACTATGGTTTGGATTTGTAAACCGTAAAGAGTTTTTTAGTGAATGCCACATCAATCACCTACAGAGATAAGTCATACTCTAACTAAGTAGCTAACTGCTAACTAGCTAGCCAACTTACAATAACAGAAAAGTAAAATTGTCATTCCTAAATACTGACACGGATTTAAGGTGTGTGGATTTAAGGGCGTGCCCCCCGTCCAAAAAAATATTTTTAGTACATGGCTATTTGGAATTGTGACTTGATTGTATTGCAGATACTGTTTTTAATTAATAAGGTTAAAAATAAATTGGATTGAGCTAAAGAGTTTATGGTATACATTTATATTTAATAGTAGGTTCAAGCTTAGGTTTCTTCGCTTGTAACATGAATGCAGTGAAAAGCAAGCAAGCAGTGATGGATTTTAACAGGGCGTGGGAACTTCATGCATCGACATAACAACATACTGTATTCCCGGACTGCACTGTAGACTACATGTAAAGGGTGTGCACCATCCTTTTATGTTTATGGTATCATTAACATGCATGTTTACAAGCCAAAATGATAAGATGCTGAAGCAGGCTTACTGTGTACACACATAGGTCGGCTGTCCGGCTACTGCTCGTATTCATTAATAGGGTATCCCTGTACTCACTATACCCTGTGTATGTACATGGTACATGTGCTGGTTTGGGGGTGAGCCTCACTTTGATTTTTACAACAGCGGCTGGATAGGTCTGTGAGAGATGTTGATTTTTGCAACGGTTCTGAAAAAATCTGCTTGAAATCTCCTGAGTCTTGGGAACTTATGGCCCTTTTCCACTACCCTTTTTCAGCTCACTTCAGCCCGACACGGCTCGCGTTTCGACTACCTCAGAGCAGCACGACTCAGCTCGCTTCAGCCCTGCTTTGCACCCAGAACTCGTACGGTTTTGGAGTAGGGCTGAAGCGAGCCAAACCGAGCTGAGTGGGGCTAGGGGCATGAGGAGACACTCCCCTGTGCACTGATTGGTGAGGAGGAGTGTCCTCACACGCCCACACACGCCCCGCGAGCACGCTGGGATCTGTAAACACCGTAAACCCGGAAGAATAATAATTAGGAATTACGAGAATTTCTGAAGCCTTATGCGCCTCGCCTCATCTATACGCTCTTGCCAGTATCTGTTGGCGTTGTCGGTGACAACAAGCCACAGCACCAAGACCAGCAACACTAACGACTCTATGTCCTCCATGTTTATTGTTTACTATCCGGATCGTGAGACTACCACTTAAAAGATCACTGATGTCACTGTTTGTGCCGCCTAATGACATCACGTGACGCCCACCCACTTTCGCTAACTCCACCCAATGTGTCCACCCACTTCCAGCCAGCACGGTTCAGCGCGGTTGTAGTCGAAATGCAACTCCAACAGCCCCACTCAGCTTGACTCAGCCCAACTCAGCCACGTTGGTAGTGGAAAAGCGGCATAAGACTTATTATAGGACTTGTTCACATGCAACTCACACACTCATTGTTTCGTTATCTCAGTCTATTAGACTCAGGAGCTCAGATTGCAGTTCCTGACTTTGTATTATAGACATGCAACTCTTGCAGTCTTTGTTTATCGTTATCTCGGTATTAAGCTCTGTCTTAAGTGGCCACTGACATTCCGTCAGTTTCCCTGGGTATATTCACTGTCTTATACGTACATTGAATGTCCTGAGCAGGAGCTCAGATTGCAGTTGCTAAAATAATGATAATTTATTGATATAAGGTGTTTTGTGGTCAGTGTACTACACTGTAGTGTGTCATGTGGTAATGCATTATAGGACAATACAACTTTCATAAATATTACCATATATCAGTTGTAATTATGTTCTACACATATACCTGCAACTCTGACAATATCATTTTCAGTGACTAATAAAATGGTTTTGAAAGTTCCTACTTTTAAAACATTTTTGATATGGTAATTTTCTTTCAGCGATTTCATTTACAACATGTCTCTGACAGCTCAAAATGCATCTCCAAGCATTTAAAAACTGCAGAGTTTCCGGGAGGCGGCACGGTGGTGTAGTGGTTAGCACTGTCACCTCACAGCAAGAAGGTCCTGGGTTTGAGCCCAGCGGCTGACGAGGGCCTTTCTGTGCGGAGTTTGCATGTTCTCCCCATGTCTGTGTGGGTTTCCTCCGGGTGCTCCGGTTTCCCCCACAGTCCAAAGACATGCAGGTTAGGTTAACTGGTGACTCTAAATTGACCGTAGGTGTGAATGTGAGTGTGAGTGGTTGTGTCTATGTGTCAGCCCTATGACCTGGAGACTTGTCCAGGGTGTACCCTGCCTCTCGCCCATAGTCAGCTGGGATAGGCTCCAGCTTGCTTGCGACCCTACACAGGATAAGCGGCTACAGATAATGGATGGATAGATGGAGTTTCCGGGGGACTCTGGTGGTCCCCGGACCCCTGGCCTTACTGGGTTGACACCCCTCCCTTCCCATTTTCCTGGATCCACCCTGAAATGGTTAACATTTTAGCTAGCTAACGTTAGTGCTCCTTGGTTGACATTTGCATTCTAGCCAGTTAGCTATGTTTTCGACAGTGCTAGCTAACTTTAGCTTGTTTTTATTCCCAACAATGCTATTCTTCTGTCATGGCCCTTTAGCTCCAACATAGCCGCAAAGTGCAAGCTGGAAGACACATCAATCCTGGTATCCATACTCTTGACTGAGATGGTCTTGGCTATAAGATGATCTTGACTATAACTGAGATGAGATGATCTTGGCCATAACTCTGTTGTGTAGTTAATTAGACAGTTCTGCCTGAGGCTCCAGACAGCACAGTCTGGAAGATGAACTGATTCTGACTTAATTTAATAACTTTAAAGGCAGATTTAATAACACCTGTCCAACTTTTCTGAGAAATCTATAATTAAGGCACGTTTAAACTTAATTACACAAAGCTGTTAATTTAGCAGAGCCATCTGGTTCAACACCCTGCATAAGACTGAAATCACTGACAGGCAAGTGTGTGTATGTGTTTGTATAGGAGAAGGGCGATGGAAGAACATTCCTGTTCAGTCAGTGATGATAGGCTCAGTTACGACCCCACAGCAGTAAAACACGATAGGGAAAACGCTAATGCTCTCTCTCTCTTTTTCTCTCTCTCACACACACACACACACACACACACACACACACACACACACACACACACACACACACACAAAATTACAGTAAATAGACTAAAAACAGTAATTTATTTCTCCAGGCCACACTGACAGAGCAGCTTTTATTCCCTGTTTATCCCACAATAAAGCTATTATTGCCTTGAATATAATGACCAGTACTATGGGCAATTAGCCAACTTGTTGCATTACATTTTTCTAGATTTTTCTGCTGTCATGCCTTGTACAGGTTAATTGTAATAGTGGCCTGGAGAAGCACAAACCTTTTCATCATTTATTTAAGTATAACATACCGTTTTACATTTATCACTGTTTTGTTTTTGGTTTCCCTCGTTAATTTAGACTTTAAATTTTGGGGGTAAAGACAGCCCATGTTTTTTTTTTTTAAAGCTGAATCAGACCTGGCGGCACGGTGGTGTAGTGGTTAGCGCTGTCGCCTCACAGCAAGAAGGTCCTGGGTTCGAGCCCCGGGGCCGGCGAGGGCCTTTCTGTGCGGAGTTTGCATGTTCTCCCCGTGTCCGCATGGGTTTCCTCCGGGTGCTCCGGTTTCCCCCACAGTCCAAAGACATGCAGGTTAGGTTAACTGGTGACTCTAAAGTGACCGTAGGTGTGAATGTGAGTGTGAATAGTTGTCTGTGTCTATGTGTCAGCCGTGTGATGACCTGGCGACTTGTCCAGGGTGTACCCCGCCTTTTGCCCGTAGTCAGCTGGGATAGGCTCCAGCTTGCCTGCGACCCTGTAGAAGGATAAAGCGGCTAGAGATAATGAGATGAGATGAATCAGACCTCACAAACAATCTTGCTTTACAAAATTACATATGTGTGAAGCCCCTCACATGACATTCAGAAGACAGAAAAAAAGCCAGCATGAACATCGCCATTATAGAAATTCAACCTGTTATGAAATTAGAAAATTGGAAATGAGTAAACTAGTTAAAAAAAGAATGACAGTGACAAAATTGATATTTTGAGCCTAAATATATGGGATGCTGTTCAAGGGGAAAAACATGTATGGTATGTATGTATTTCAAAACACTGTTTTTCAAAATTATTGCTTCTCATACAAGTGATACACGATTTGGCCAAAAGTATGTGGACATCTGACCATCACACCCACGTGTTATGCTGTAGCATTAATATTTCCTTCGCTGGAGCTAACGAGCCAAGACAAAACCATGTTTGAGCACATCAATGCCCCTGCGCACAAAGCAAGGTTTATATGGACATACTTTAAATACGTTAAAGTTGGAATGTAGGAAGTTGAGTGGGCTGCACAGGACCCCAATCCCACTGATCACGTTTGGGTTAAATTACAACCCTGACTGCACCCCAGTCTCTCAACATCATTTCTAGACTTCCCTCATGCTGTTGTGGCAGAATGGGCACAAATCCCCACATGTTTCAGAAATCAAGCAGAAAGCCTTCCCAGAACAGTGCAAGTTATTCAGACAGCAAAGGGGGAACTAATTCAGGAATGGGATGTTCAACAAGCACATAGGGGTGTAATGGTCAGGTGTCCACATACTTTTGGCTATATAATGTATTACTGAAGCCTCTGGGGAGAAAATAACAGTACCGAATCTCTTCCTGTGATGTCTAACTAGGCTAGAAAAACTTGAAGAAGGATCTTTGACAACTCCTTCACACACAACATTTCAGCCTCTGTTTTATTCTTAGATTTGTGTGTGTGTGAATATATTCCTAGAACAAGAACTCAAAAGGTTCCAGGAACTATGCCTCAAGAACAATAAGCCCTGGTTTATTCTGTGGAAATGCAGCTATACGTCTTAAAATACTATGGTGGTAAATGGGACAGAAATGTTTATGCATTTTCTCTCACTTACCATAAGGAGCCCTTTGTAGGCATAGACGATCCCAAGCCAAATGGTCATATGTGTGTTCTCACAGTGCTCCAGGAAGGGCCTGATAGCCATATCTCGCCCCTGAGGGTCCGCCTGCAGAGATACAGAATGGGGAAGGGGACACAGTGAGAATTGCCACCATGACTGTAATAATATCACATGCCACATAAGACTCCATGGTTTCACAAGCTCGTGGTCGTGCTGTGTCTCTTTCAGAACATGAAAAGCCATTTACTCAATAGCAGTATTAAAAGGAGCAGTTAGGATCACCATGAGTTGTTTAAAAAATATTCTATTCCCTTTCCTTTTTATGAAACTCAAGTGCGCATGAAGATGGAGTAATTAATACCTGTTATGCTTGTGGTATTCATGGCTACACATGGCGCTCTTTCATTAAGTGCTGTGTTCAGACCTCTCACCTCCTACACCTCTGTCACAGGGGACTTGGAGGACATTCAAACTCCCCAGACAGCACCGAACACTATAGAAACAGGTCATGTGATTTCCCCCAGGTGGGATACCACTTGCTGGTCTCTCCAAAAGGCCATGATAATAAGCCAATTAGCTCTGCAGGATGCCAGAGAAGTAAAGCTGATAAACAATATAACTTGGTCAGACATTGAACGCCTGATGTATTTACGTACAACAGACTGGTCTGCAGTAGAAAATAGGTCAGTGCTGCATTGTGTAGTGAAGGAAGTCTGTGAAGTGAGTATTTTTTTTTTTTATTTTTGGTCTGTACACACACTCCAAAGGCAATCAGACTCCAACAAACTCTTTGCTGTCCCACTTTAAAAAACTTTTCAGTATTCTATGGATGCAGCGCCTCCTCAAAAATGCACTCTGTCACAGACACACAGTAACACCCTCTAGTAATTCTTTCCACCTTGGTACGGTGTACCGAGGCCAGCCTTTTATCTGCTCCTTGTCTAAACAGGTTATAAATAAAGGCTAATAAAATTCACAAACTGATAGACTGCACAAAGGAGTTTACAATTCAGTGCGGTTGCTCACTGTCTCAAGGAATCAACTGATTAACAAAACACAACTTTGTTTCTGTGAGCATTTATGGGATTTCACCAAAAATTGTGCACCAAGTCTTCACACTTACCATGAATGCCTGGTCTCACTAACACCCTTGTGGCTGAGTGTGCACAAATCACTACAACTATGTTTCAAAATCTAAAAATTGTGGAAGTTATTATAATAGCAACAAGGGACCAGTTCTGAGTTAATGCCCATGGTTTTGGAATAGGCAAATATGGGTGTGATGATCAGGTGTCCACATTCTTCTTCTACAGTTGTGCTTGAAAGTTTGTGAACCCTTTAGAATTTTCTATATATTTCTGCATAAAATATGACCTAAAACAACATCAGATTTTCACACAAGTCCTAAAAGTAGATAAAGAGAACCCAGTTAAACAAACGAGACAAAAATATTATACTTGGTCATTTATTTATTGAGGAATATGATCCAATATTACACATCTGTGAGTGGCAAAAGCATGTGCTTTCAGTATCTGGTGTGACCCCCTTGTGCAGCAATAACTGCAACTAAACGTTTCTGGTAACTGTTGATCAGTCCTGCACACTGGCTTGGAGGAATTTTAGCCCATTCCTCTGTACAGAACAGATTCAGCTCTGGGATGTTGGTGGGTTTCCTCACATGAACTGCTCACTTCAGGTCCTTCCACAACATTTCGATTGGATTAAGGTCAGGACTTTGACTTGGCCATTCCAAAACATTAACTTTATTCTTCTTTAACCATTCTTTGGTAGAACGACTTGTGTGCTTAGGGTCGTTGTCTTGCTGCATGACCCACCTTCTCTTGAGATTCAGTTCATGGACAGATGTCCTGACATTTTCCTTTAGAATTTGCTGGTATAATTCAGAATTCATTGTTCCATCAATGATGGCAAGCCATCCTGGCCCAGATGCAGCAAAACAGGCTCAAACCATGATACTACCACCACCATGTTTCACAGATGGGATAAGGTTCTTATGATGGAATGCAGTGTTTTCCTTTCTCCAAACATAACGCTTCTAATTTAAACCAAAAAGTTCTATTTTGGTCTCATCCATCCACAAAACATTTTTTCAATAGCCTTCTGGCTTGTCCACGTGATCTTTAGCAAACTGCAGACCAGCAGCAATGTTCTTTTTGGAGAGCAGTGGCTTTCTCCTTGCAACCCTGCCATGCACACCATTGTTGTTCAGTGTTCTCCTGATGGTGGACTCATGAACATTAACATTAGCCAATGTGAGAGAGGCCTTCAGTTGCTTAGAAGTCACCCTGGGGTCCTTTGTGATCTCGGCGTCTATTACACACCTTGGTCTTGGAGTGATCTTTGTTGGTCGACCACTCCTGGGGAGGGTAACAATGGTCTTGAATTCCCTCCATTTGTACACAATCTGTCTGACTGTGGATTGGTGGAGTCCAAACTCTTTAGAGATGGTTTTGTAACCTTTTCCAGCCTGATGATCATCAACAACGCTTTTTCTGAGGTCCTCAGTAATCTCCTTTGTTTGTGCCATGATACACTTCCACAAACATGTGCTGTGAAGATCAGACTTTGATAGATCCCTGTTCTTTAAATAAAACAGGGTGCCCACTCACACCTGATTGTCATCCCACTGATTGAAAACACCTGACTCTAATTTCACCTTCAAATTAACTGCTAATCCTAGAGGTTCACATACTTTTGCCACTCACAGATATGTAATATTGGCTCATTTTCCTCAATAAATAAATGACCAAGTATAATATTTTTGTCTCATTTGTTTAACTGGGTTCTCTTTATCTACTTTTAGGACTTGTGTGAAAATCTGATCATGTTTTAGGTCATATTCATGCAGAAATATAGAAAATTCTAAAGGGTTCACAAACTTTCAAGCACCACTGTATGCCCTGATGCCCCTCCTGGGGTATAGGCCATTGACAAGGGATCTCCAGAGGATCCGGTCCTGTGCTTTTCCTTCTATCTGAGTCCAGGTGTACCCCAGCCTCTTGATGTCTGTCAGGAGATCTCTTCGCCAGGTGTTCTTTGGCTGACCTCTTCTCCTAGGTGTCCACATACTTTTGGCCATATAGTGTATCTCGGTCTCTACACTCGAAGCAAAAAGGTTGAATTTATAACCCTCAAAGGTTCTTCAGTTATCCTTTTAGGTTCCATGTAGACCACTACATCTGAGCATTTCAAAGAAATGATTCCATTCAAAACCCTTTTAGAAAACAGTACCATTAGCTATACAAGGAACCCTTCAAGAACTACTGTTTTTTTTACCTAAAAATGTAACAATCAGACAATATTGAACGCTAAAAGTGTATGAACATGTCCTCTACACCAAATTATATAGATTTGTGAAATACGTGATTAAAAAAACTTTCATCATTTCAAGATTTTGCTTTAGACAGACAAGCCGTGTCGTGTGATGTTGCCAGGCAACTGCCAATGGGCCGAGCGGCACTGCTTATTGGGCGCTGCTGTCATTTCTCAGCGCATTAGTCCCCTAATGTAATTGTTCATCACAGACTGGAAAGGGCAACTGACAGGATGTCTGCAGAGACATGGAGACAAGGGGACATGGGCAACGATGTGTAGAGTCCCTCAGTGGAAGCAAAAAAAAAAGAGAGCGAGAGAGAGAGTCTCTGTGGTTCCTGTTCGGAGTAGAAAGAAGGGACTTATGGAGACATAGTGGAGGAAAAGGAGTGCTCACTCATTGTCAGCCAAAGGGATGATAGTGGGGGAGAGAAAGATAGCAGGAGAAAGAAAGTCATCAACCCCCTTGACAACACCTTTCCATCACCTAAGAAAGTAATAACAGAGGGAACACAGGAACATGAGAATGTTGACCTGTGCTTCTGAACACTCTCTGGCAGCATGTGTGACACTATAATAGAATAAGAGATTGCTCAGCGTCAATCAAAGCAGCGATTATGTACAAGTTATGTACAATGCCGATAGCTACCGTACGTGAAGTGTTCGGTAAGTACAGAGATGTCTATGGGTTTGAGAGTTTTGCATGTTTTCCCCTGTGCATTTGGATTTCTTTTGGATTCTCTGGTTTTCTCCCACTGCCCAAAAGAAGACAAAGAAGAAGAAGCCTTTATTTGTCACATGCACACTTAAGCACAGTGAAATTTGTCCTCTGCATTTAACCCATCTGAAGCAGTGAACACACATGCACACACACAAGTGAGCAATGAGCACACACACATACCCAGAGCAATGGACAGCTAAGCTGCAGCACCCGGGGAGCAGCGGGGGGTTAGGTGCCTTGGCACTTCAGCCCAAGGCCGCCCCATGTTAACCTAACCACGTCTTTGAACTGTGAAGGAAACTGGAGCACCCGGAGGAAACCCGCAGAGACACCGGGAGAACATGCAAACTCCACAGAACCCAGAACCTTCTTGCTGTGAAGTGACAGTGCTAACCACTACACTACCATGCCGGTAGGGGGACTGGCTATGCTAAATTGCCCCTCGGTGTGAATGACTATGTGAATGTGTGTGAATGGTGCCCTGTGATGGACTGGAGTCCCATCTAGAGTGAATTCTCTGTGTTGTTGAGATGGCTCTGGATTCACTGTGACCCAGATTAGGATAAAACGTTTACTGAAAATGAATGAATTAAAAATAATAATAATAATAATCCCAGTACTTCTTTCAAAGGAACCTCACAAAGGAATTTACACACATTTGGATTTGCACACAGTTTGCAAGTCTTGTGTACATGTACAGATGTGGATAACCACAGTCCAGATCTGTAATTTCCCCCCATCGTCTCCATGCTGTGCCAAGCAGAGCAAGCACAGAAGCAGAAAATCAAACAACTGTCATTCCATGTGGCGACACACGTCCCTGTATAATATGTGGAACAAGAAAAGGTCTCGGGGCAAAAGACATGATGTTTAGGAGTTCTGTTTGAATTTTAGGACGAACCTGACTGCTTTCAATGCACCAAAGTCACACACACAAACTCAGAGCATAAACTCTGTGGAACGCAGAGAAATTTAGATTTTTTTTTTCATTCACATTGCAACCACATTGCAACATTTACACAGTCCCTCTGCACCTTCGCCAGCAAGCAACTGAGTACGCACTCTTGCTATAATCAGGCAAGGTGAGGGAGCTGAGAACTGGTGTGGCCTCTGTGTTCCCAGTGGAGCTCCAAATAAGGTCTAGCTACTCAAGCCTGAGCAACTCTCCAATCCACCTGCCACAGGGAGACGAGTCTCTCTGGATCATCGTCGTCCTCCACCTCCACCTTCTCACTGCTGCTTATTTCAGGCTCTAAACTCCACTTCAAAAGCAGGGACTTCAAAGTGCCAGTGCTGCAGTGCTCGCGGCAGCACCCGGGAGCTGCCAGAACTGATTTATTAGAAGCTAAATGCGTCATTAAACTAAGCATCTAACCCTGAACATCACACATGTTTAAATATGCAAATGCGAACGTGTGGTGCGTTGTATCTTGGATTACACCCTTTGTTACGGAAGCTGAAAAGGGATTTTTATTGCTGCCATTCTTTAATCTAATGCTTCGTCATAACCCAGGTTTAATCAGAACTCCCATCTGCTTGCTCTCTCTGTGAAGCAAAGACACAGATGACTTTTACCAAGCTGCTGTCACGTGATGACTAGGAGTATCTTTACTGGCATAATTACCTTCCCTGCCCTCTTGCACACACGCAAAGAGAGATAATTGGGCTCCTGCATTTGAAATTGTGTGCTATGTATACGCACACTATCTATCTATCTATCTATCTATCTATCTATCTATCTATCTATCTATCTATCTACACACACACAGTTGTGGTCAAAAGTTTATATACAGTGACATGAATATCATCTTGGATATGAATGGGCTTTCAGTAATTTCTTTGAACTGTTCTTTTTTGTGGTAGAATGATTGTACAGGATACATCTTTAATAAAAAAACACTAATTTGGTGCACAAGTTTTAATTTTCTTTGGGTTTACTGAAATCAGCACAAGGTCAAAATTATACACACAGGGTCAAAAATATACATACAGCACACCTAATATTTGGGTAAAATGTCTCTTTGCAAGATTCACCTTGACCAAACATGAACAAGCTTCTGGCAGAATTCTGGTTGGATATTTCATGACTCTTCATGATAGAATTGGTAGAGTTCAATTAAATTTGTTTTTTTTTCTTGGCATGGACTCTACTTATAAGCATGGTCCATATATTTTCAATAGGGTTGAAGTCAGGGCTTGTTTTAAGCTTAATGTTAGCCTGCTTTATCCTCCACAACCAGCTCTGATGTGTGTTTGGGTTCATTGTCCTGTTGTAACTCCCAAGTCGTGTTCAAGTTTCTGATGGTTTATGCTGAAGAATTCTTCCTCCTTCATTATTCCATCCACTTTATGCAGTGAACCAGTTCCACTGGGAGCAAAACAGCCCCAGAGCATGAGGATCCTACCACCAGCTGGTACAGTGTCCCTCTGTGCATGGTGGTCATTGTGGCCAAACAACTCAATCTTTGTTTCATGTGACCATACAGCTATCCTCCAGAAGGCTTTTTCTTTGTCTGTGTGGTCAGCTTCAAACTTAAGCTTGAAGGTGTCAATTTCAGAGCAGGGGGTTATTTCTTGGATAGCAGCCTCTTAGTCCATGGTGATCTGAACTGTAGACAGTGATCCATCAGCTTCCAGTTCATGGCAGGGCTGTGCCATGGTGGTTCCCAGGTTGTTCCTGACCATCCAAACCAATTTCCTTTCAGCTGAGGGTGACAGTTTGGGTTTTCTTGAAGCAAAGTGGCTTGGCAAAGTGACTACACCTCACAATAACTCCGACACAGTTGTTTGAACTGATTTTGGAATTTGCAATTGTTTAGAAATGGCTCCAAGAGACATTCCGGAGTTGTGTATATCTGCGATCCTCTTTCTCAGATCTGCACTGAGCTGCTTGGACTTTCCAATTTTACTGTATGTTGGTCAATCCAATGATTACTGTAAACAAACCCTTTTTATGAAGGCACAGAGAAGCTGCCAGCTGTAGTTAATCATGATCACTAACAGGAAGTTAAGAGACCTCGGCTTTGGCAAGATAAGAGACATTTTGGAAGTTTCAGCACCTTTGAATTAATGATCTTCATGCTATAACATTCATGTCACTGTATATAAACTTCTGACCACAACTGTATGTTATATATTAGTTTTGTTTTCTGGTCTTTTAAATACAAGCTCACAGTGCAGCTAACATTACATTAACATTACAGGCATTTAGCAGATGCTCTAGTGACATACAACATACCCAGAGCAACCTGGGGAACAGTTGGGGGTTAGGTGCCTTGCTCAGGGACACTCCAGCCATTCCTGCTGGTCCAGAGAATCAAACCAGCAACCTTTTGGTCCCAAAGCTGCTTCTCTAACCATTAGGCCATGGCGTCCCCCTTATTTTCTTCCCACAAGGAATATGTGCCTGCTTGCATGTCCATACTTTCTCATTGAGTCAGCGACAAACTATCATTCCTGATCCCTCATTAAGAACACTCTGCCTTCCCTGGCCCTTTGGTATCCAGGACATAGACTCCAAGTGGTGTTTGATGGAGTGGGATTAGTCTTCATCATTCTCCGTCTGCTGCCCCAGTGATCACAGATGTATATAGGCATACACAAATGTGCGTGCAGACGCATGTACACATACTGTTGTGGAAACTTCACACCACAGCACAATTCCTCAGAGAGATACAGTCTTAGTAAAAGCAAAACTTGGCAGTATGCACTACTATGTGTAAGAATAATGTGTGTCAGGAATAAAGCATGACAGTGTTTGCAGTTATAGGAAAGTAATCAGTGAGACGATGGTGTAATGACGGCTGACGCAAACTGTTAGTTGATTATTTTTTGATAAGGGTTTTCTTTCCCTTATACAGCAGCAATATGCAAAGGATTACATACTTTCCTTTATTAATGAATGACACATCATACTTTTTTATCTATTTATGGTTACATTTAACGATGTGGAACATCTGCTAGACTAGTTAGTTCCTGTTATCGCTTATATCATAGGAGTTAAAGAGTGTCATTCCCTCACCGGCATCTTTTTTCTCTATTGAAATTAATAAGACAAAAAAATATATAATACAGCTTGTCATGTTCTCAAGAAATCGGAAAGCGCAAAATCCTCTATCCTGAAGACTTTCCTGTGGCAAAAAACTTGAACGAACAGCTTTATCTGTGACTGTTACAAGGCTCATGCCTCTAGAGCAGGGGTCACCAAACTTTTTGCTCTGGGGGCCACACTGTCGTTCCTGACTGTGATGGGGGGCCGGGGTCGGGTCTATATAACATAGAATTGTATGACCCAGACAAATATGACCACCAGCAGGCCTCATTGTGTAGTAGAGATTACTAGTCTGGCACAGCCATCCACACTACTATATCCCCACTACTAGATCAACACTTAATTCCTGGCACATATTTGTTTATCTTTACTAGTGGTTTGCAAAAGTAGTAATCGAGATCTTCACACTTGGTTTTAATTTGAAATACCACAGATATTCCATTTATTTATTTTCTAATAAAAATAACATCAAAGCTGTCAAGGTAAGAAACATCTGCCTAGTTGAGGTGATTGACACTGGCAAAGGTGAGTGGAAAATTATAAATTGTAGGTAGGCCTGTTGATATTATTAATAATAATTGTGTGCAGCACTTAATAAAGGTCAAATAAATAGGCCTATAAAATAAATACATTAAAAAAAACAGTGAAATTATAATATGAGCAGTAGATCAATAGATCACAGCAGTTGTGCTGTGTCCTGCACGTCACTGCTCTCATCCATGGCCAAAGCAAAAAACTCGAATTCTGACGCTTTCTCATTCAGCTGGTCATACACGTTGTCCCCCAAATCTTCGGTTCGCCTGGTCATAGTAGGTGCGGAGAGACTCACCGTGTTGAGCACATCCTTCTTGTCGGGACACGCCTCCTCGGCCACAGCAAGCATGCATACTTTAACAAAGTCCCCATCAGTAAACGGCTTTCCATGGGTAGCTAGTAGGTGAGCTACCTTATAGCTAGCTCGGACAGCAGCCTGGTTGATCTGGGTTTGGCGAAGGAATACATTCTGTTGTGCAGCCAGTCCGCATTTCATCCTCCGAATCCTGTCTTCTCTTGTTTGCCCTCGCAAACTAGCATACTCTTTGTGGCGGGTTTCGTAGTGACGACGCAGATTATATTCTTTGAAAACCGACACACTTTCTTTACATACAAGACAAACTGCACGGTCCTTACACTGAACGAAAAAATAATCGGTGGTCCACTGTTCTTTAAAAACTCTGCACTCTTTGTCAGCTTTTCGCTTACCGCTAGCCATTTTACTGTCCTGAACACTGACAGTTCTCTGCGCGTGCGCTGCCTGTCACTGCTTGATCGCGAGCATATGACGAAAATTCGGAAAATATGAATAGTTCATTTTATAACTAAATATCAATTTTAATTGATAAAATCAACAAAATACAAGATGCAGACGTTATTATTTGTCAAAAAGCAATTTAAAAAAAAAATAGGCCATGACCACTTTTGGGGATTGCCTCATAGGGCTGGTTCAGTTGGTGTCGGAGTCGGCCCGCGGGCCGTAGTTTGGTGACCCCTGCTCTAGAGACTCCTTCCACGAATATTAAACATCAATAAATGTCACCTTACAGAAAGTTTCATCATAGCAACAATTATCTTTTTCTGTTATATATTATCAGAGCTACTGTTTACAGAAAACACATCAATGCTTATGTCACATTTCAGGCTATAGGTCAGGATTTTAATGTTATTTTTTTTTAATGTAAAAGTCTACATTTTACCCCAAAAGTTCAATACGTTGTCTACAGAGCTACCGGTATGCACTTATTAATTTATCCTTTAAAAAAACAAAAACAAAACAGTTATTCCTCAGCATAAATGCCATTATTTTTCCTGCTCCTGCAGTTCACTTACCCTCTGTTGATTCAGAGGATATATA
This sequence comes from Neoarius graeffei, assembly GCF_027579695.1. Classification (NCBI taxonomy): domain Eukaryota; kingdom Metazoa; phylum Chordata; class Actinopteri; order Siluriformes; family Ariidae; genus Neoarius; species Neoarius graeffei. The sequence continues at coordinate 31,533,668 of NC_083584.1, read as the reverse complement.
TAAGCTCTCGGTCTCATCTGCGGAAATTACCTCTGTGTTAACATTAATTGAACAGGATTGTGTTTGGCAAGCAATGAGTGAGCGTGATATCGTTCGACATTGTTAATTTGCTTCAAGACACCAAGTGATCTGGGTCATAATGTTATCAGCTATCATGATTGCACATAAAGCTGTTATCATAGCCTGCCCGAGTCTGTATCACTTGACACTACAGGTGATTTGAAATTCATTGTAAAAATACAGTATGTAAAAGATGAATGGGGTTTTGGAAATATGGATTGAGTATAAAATGTGTGTGAAATGGTATGGGTAAAATACTGTATTTCCCACACAGGGGCAGTTTAGCTACAGAAATTTTGCCTCTCCTTTGCGCTGTCTCTCCTTCTGTCCATGTTTCTGTCTAATTGTGTCCTTAGAGGCTAGTTACCATGAGGCCAGTGGTACACAATGTTATTTAAGTGTGTGTGTTATGCTCAGTTATATAGAACGTCTGCTTATTTTGCCTGAACTGTTGATCACACGTGGATAGGTCAATATGATGTGAAGAAAATGTGCTTACTTTAGAACTTACTTACATGCAACTGAAAAACTCAAATCTTGATGTAACACATTTTGAAATGAGTGTGTCTAGTGAAATTGAATAAACTACACACACAAGCACACAGCCTACAGCATCAGCACAGCAGGTCACAGCTCACAGTGTCAGCGTTAGACAAGCTCGTTTTCATCCTCTTCCTCTCTGTCAAAGAGTATCAAGAGAACCAGTGTAAAATCCCCTCTCTCTTTTAAAGCCATGTTTCCTATCAAGTTCTCCAGTCGACAGGTGAGCCCTGCCCATCGAGGTCATGTGACTCCCTTTCTCACTAATCAGCAAGGTCATGCAACTCTATTCCTCGTCCCTACAGCAACCCTCAGGCTGTGATCTAACTGCTGGCTCTGGAGAGGAGTTTAATGATGTACACAGCAGTATAATCACGAGTATAGAATATTGAGAACATGCTGCTGAGAACATACTATACATGGACAAATATTGTAAGCATGGAAGGGTCATATGTTTGGCAAAAATAATCACATTAATTGACACCAGCTATTTGATAGAAAGTCCTTTTAATTTTTTTTTAGTTATTCCTCCTTTTCCTATTCTTGCATGTGTTTAACACGTCTTCTGTTCTAAATATCTGATTATTAGTACCTCTTATAATTACCACACAATACATAGTGCAGTGGTTAGCACTGTTGCATCACAGCAAGAAGGTTCTGGGTTCGAGCCCAGTGGCTGATGGAGGCCTTTCTGTCTGGAGTTTACATGTTCTCCCCGTGTCTGCTTAGGTTTCCTCCGGGTGCTCTGTTTTCCCCCACAGTCCAAAGACATGCAGTTAGGTTAACTGGCTACTCTAAATTGCCCGTGGGTGTGTGTGTTTGTGTAGAAAGGAACTGGCCACCGTACTGCTGCAATTCTGGCCAAGTCAACCAAACATGGTTTGCCTCGAGCCTGGATCGGGTTCGGCAGTGACGACAACGATATACCAAAAAGACAATTCTTACTGTCCTTTACTAAATAGCCGATTTGATATGCTTTATATGTCATGAATCTACCCAAATAGGTGCAGGACAAGACAAGTAAGCTGAATGTAGAAGCCAGACGAATAGGACTGAAGATCAATGTAGAGAAGACTAAGATAATGAGAATTAACTCCAGAAACCAAGGCAGAGTAACCATCGATGGACAAGATATCGAGGATGTTGAAGAATATACTTACGTAGGAGCTACAGTCTGTAAAGAGGTGGCATGAAAGACTTAAAGAGCCGTCTCTCAAAAGTCAGGGGTGCTTTTGTGAGATTGAAGAAGATCTGGAGATCCAACAACATATCAAGAAGAACAAAACTGAAGTTGTTCAAGACACTAGTTGTGTCAGTCCTTTTATACGGTTGCGAAACATGGAAAATGAATCAAGCAGACAACAGAGTAGTAGGCGTTTTCAGAATAAGTGCCTCAGACAAATTCTACGAATCCACTGGGAACATCATGTGACCACTGAAAAATTACTTGAGAATGCAGATATGAAACCATTTAGCGCAGAATTGAGACGGCAATGATAGAAGACGATTGGCCACATTCGAAGACAAGCAACAGCAACACAGCGATGACTTGGGCGCCAGACGGGAAAAGAGGGTGACCAAAACCCACCTGGAGATGTACAGTGGAGAAAGAGAGAGGAGTGGGATGGGGCTTATGGGATGAGGCATGAGTGACTGCAGCGGACAGGAAGAAGTGTAGGAACTCTGTGGAGGCCTTATGTGCCACTCGGCGCACAGAAGACAGGTAACAGGAATCTACCCAAAGTCAAATAAATTATAATGCTTTAGGAGCAATTCCAGCGTTATGGACGTGACACTTGAACTCAAAATGGCAACAAATGACCCAGTGCATGTTTTATTGTCTCCCAGTATTTAAACAGGTGTTGCATATTTTAAGGCTGTACCATACTGGAGAAGTGATAGAACAAGAACAATTCCCATAGTACATCTAGGGCATGCCAGAAAACGCCAATAAAAGATGCGTTATGGACGTGACAGAAAAAGTATCACTTTTCTTGGGTGACTGTACATTTTTATCAAACTCTGTGAAACTGTAAACCTAATGTCGAAATGGAGATATCCATTTGATAGAGGGGTCCAAGGTGAATATTAAAAAATCTTTGTTTAAAATATTTTGTATTTCATGCAGAGTTTCGGAAGGAAAAGTCAGCGTTATGGATGTGACGCGTCTGAAATAGACATGGCATATGTTTAGAAAATCAGCAATTTAACCACCATAACCCTTTGAAAAACTCTCTAAATATCAGCTAAAACTATCAAAGTTCTTAAATAATATTTAGGATGGCTATTGTTTTGCTGTTTTGTGGATTTTAGCATACATTTCTGTGGCTTGTGGCAATAATATAGAATTGTACATGATCATAGTTGATTTTAGCTTGGGTTTTACATTATAAGAAAGAAAGACAGACAGTGACACATTAGGTTGGTTACAAATTGGTTCAACTTATTCACATCTGTAAAATACAGGCCTAGGTGATATCTCTGGGAGTGGTTTTGATGTATTACATGTTGCTTTATTTTTGCATGGTGAGGTTGACATTTACATGGAATTGCCCTTATACAGGGTGTTTCAAAAAATTTGATATCATTTCACAATCTAATAACTTTGTCAATTCTCGTTCAACTGACCTCAAATTTGAACAGCATGTTTGGAAACAGGTCAAAATTTTATATTGAATGTTTTTGTTTTTATCTTTTTAGGTATAGAAATGCCATTCACTGTAAAAGAAAAGGCGTTTTGTGTTAGAGTACGCTCGAACACAGCCGAACAAGACCGTGCAGCATACGTTTATGAAAGAATTCTCTAAAAATGTACTGTTACCAGAAAAGACTGTTACCAAAGACATGCTGCAGCGTGTTTGGCAGGAGCTGGACTACGGACTTGATGTGTGCCGTGTCTCAGGCGGCGCGCATATTGGAAATTTGTGAAATCATTCGTGGAATCCATATACCTTAGAATTTCTCATTCAAATTTTGAGGAATAAATCTTATATTGCTCAACATTACGCCTGTTCAATTTCATTTGCCTAGACTATGTAGTTTCTGGAATATTTACATCTCAAATAATATCAAATTTTCTAAACACCTTGTGTTATCTGGCTTTATTTAACACATTAGTTCACATGAACAAACCATGGATTTCAGCATTAAAACAATACAAAGCATTACCAAAGCAACACTTTTTATTATTTTTAAAAAAGTCAAAAAGGCAGTCAACCCTCACATTTACCAATATTCATACCATCAGTTAAGCCTACATAGGAACAACGTGTTTGTGGTTGTTAACTGGCAAATATCAGAACTTTTCACTTTCCCTGAAAAGCACTAATTCCTGGTCATGTGTATTTGAATTAGGAAATTGAAAATGTCGCTGCATAAATATCATAAATACTTTTAGCCACAGTGACACACGTTGTGGCTCAGTGTGAGAGTGGAGTCATTCCACCCCTATACCACTGATACGACAGCATCATGCCTTAGGACGTCTGAATGCTTCCATATGCTCTCTCTCTCTCGTTCTCTCTCATACCAATGAATAACAGCAAAGCAATGTCATTATCATGTCATGAGTATTTTGCAAAAAGCTTGTCTCTCGGTCTGTTATTCCAGTATAATCTCATACTATCTATCAATCAAAAGTAGTCAGCTGTCAATCAGACGTATGTCAGTTACAAACACTTGCCATTCTTATCTGCTCACGAATATAGCACAAATCTGTCTTTCGCTTGTGTTTAAGCCTTTGGAAAGCTGTTCAAGTACTCATAACTTGTATTTAGGGCACAAGAATACAGCCTCAGATAGGAGCGTGTGCTCTCGGCACTACTCTCCTCTACTGGGCAGCTTTATGAGAGCAGGCAGCATTCCAACAGTCTGTCTGTTTAGCGGCACAGTGAAACGCTGCTTTGCTGCCATGCTGACGCACTGAAGGCACTGCAGCTCACAGTGGTACATGCCAGAGACAGAAGGACACAGTCGGAGAAGCCACTATGAATTTGAGACGATGAAAGGTGTGATGTGTAATCAGTATCGCAAGCATAAATATTCAGGCTCTTCATTTGTCTCTTATGGATGGACTGGAATGTTTGCTTGTTCCGCTGTGTTAGTAATAGCGGAAAAAAATATTGATTCATTTAAAAACAAATAGACATATAATTGGAAATGGAACATTGATACAGTTGCTTGAGGACACAGAAAGACACGTGGATATACAATATGCAAATGTAATTAGTTTAGCCATTTTAATTACGTAAATAAGAGAAGGAAAGAGAAAGAAAGCCAGTGAGAGAGAGAGAGAGAGAGAGAGAGAGAGAGAGAGTGACAAATGACATAATGATTAATACTATGGAACTCTATTCATCTGTTTCCATGGCTACAGAAGAACAGCTCCGTTCTCCCTCTGCTGGAACATTCTGCTTTCTGACAATAAACCGGCTTTTCGTAACTTCACTTACAATCATAAATCATTCAGCACACTCAACTTGTGAAATATCTCACAGTTGGACAGAATATTGGAATATAACTCAAACCCCCCCCAATAGGTTATGGTTGTGCGCTTATGTGCGGGTGTACACGATGTGTGTATGGGGTGATGTGGTAAACCAGGGTCTGGCTGGAGGACTGGAGGGAAAGCTGCAGGCTGGACCAGTCTGTGTGCTGGCAGTGTGTCAGGGGTGCAGGGTAGGAGAGAGGAGGGATAGAAGAGGAATGAGACTGGAGGGAGTTGGAGAGCCATGTGGCTGCCAGGCTGACAGTCTTGCTGTCAGATGGTCAGAGCCGGTTTGTTATTGGAGCTCAGCTGCACAGTCTGGAAACAGAGACACTCACAACAGACCTGATAACCAACAGGGGGTGCCAGAGAGGTAACACAGCTTGTGCTGGAACACTTTATTTTTTCTTAAATTAACCTTATTTATCGCACACACAAGTGCATAATAATTGGTTTTGCATACAGCTTGTTTTTGTTGTTGCGTTTTTCACAACCGTTTCAAGACTTTAGTCACTTGGCCCTATCCAATTTGCTTCATCAGTGCATATCACTGTTTTTAAATGAATCCCTTATTCTAAATTAATGACTTCCACCTAATTTGTCACATCACACTGATACCATTGAGAAATGCCTGTGAGAGAGAACTGGCTGATCTTTTTCCTTTTTTTTTGCAGGTTGATTTATTTAATTTCGTCCTTGTGTTTGGGGAGTCTGCCACATGCTGTTGGGCAAACTCCAAATGTGTTTTTTTTTTTCTTTAATCAATGACTTTTTTCTGGTCACTCTTCCATAAAACGGTCCTATGGACAGATATGCCCATCTCTGCTGTGGATCTCTGCAGCTCCTTCAGTGTTATCTTTGGTGTCTTTGTTGCATCTCTGATTAATGCCCTCCTTGCCCGGTCTGTGAGTTTTGGTGGGTGGCCTTCTCTTGTCAGGTTTGTAGTGGTGCCATATTCTTTCCATTTTGCTATAATGGATTTAATGGTGCTCACTGGGATATTTAAAGTTTGGGATATTTTTTATAACTCAACCCTGATCTATACTTCTCCACAACTTTGTCTCTGACCTGTTTGGAGTGCTCCTTGGTTTTCATGTTGCTTGTTTAATCGTGTTGCAGAGTCAGGGTCCTTCCAGAACAGGTTGATTTATACAGACATCATGTGACAGATCATGTGATGCTTTGGTTGCACACAGGTGGATCTTAATCAACTAATTATGTGACTTATAAAGTGAATTGGTTGGAGCAGCTCTTATTTAGGGGTTTCATACGAAAGGGGGTGAATACCTATGCACACTCCAGATTTCTGTTTTTTCATTTTAATTATTGTTTGTGTCACAATAAAACAACAATGTGCACCTTTAAAGTGGTAGGCATGTTGTGTAAATCAAATGGTGCTAACCCTCCAAAAATCCATTTCAATTCCAGCTTGTAATGTGACAAAACAGGACAATGGGGGGATGAATAATTTTGCAAGACACACACACACACACACACACACATATATATAATATATACATATATAATGGGGTGCAGAAAACTATCTCAGAATGCACAGCATTCAAATATTAAACCTTGAGGTAGATGAGCTACAACAGGAGAAGACCACATTGGGTTCCACTCCCTTCAGCCAAGAACAAGATTCTGAGGCTACAGTGAGAACAAACTCACACAAAAAGCACAGTAGAAAATGGAGGAAAGCACGCAAAAAAAGAAACACAACAGACATTCTGCTTCAGAAAAACTAGTTGCTGAGCTATAGGCACTTATTTTTTCATATGCTGATCAGTTCTCATTCTCATCTCATCTCATTATCTCTAGCCGCTTTATCCTTCTACAGGGTCACAGGCAAGCTGGAGCCTATCCCAGCTGACTACGGGCGAAAGGCGGGGTACACCCTGGACAAGTCGCCAGGTCATCACAGGGCTGACACATAGACACAGACAACCATTCACACTCACATTCACACCTACGGTCAATTTAGAGTCACCAGTTAACCTAACCTGCATGTCTTTGGACTGTGGGGGAAACCGGAGCACCCGGAGGAAACCCACGCGGACACGAGGAGAACATGCAAACTCCACACAGAAAGGCCCTCGCCGGCCCCGGGGCTCGAACCCAGGACCTTCTTGCTGTGAGGCGACAGCGCTAACCACTACACCACCGTGCCGCCCCTGATCAGTTCTGCTACAGTATTTTTTGAGTGCTCAGTTCAGTCCACTGACTTTAATGGGTCCGCATCCAAACCGCAGTCTGCCAGTTGATGACCCTGGTCTAGTGTTTACTCATTGTTTTTAACAACTACTTTACATTTAAAGTCACAACCTTATCACTTACTAGCAGAAAAGATTAAGGGCCAATCTACCACTAAGGACACCATTACTGTCTCACAGAACTGAGCAGTCTCAATCATGTGATAGAAAAGTACATTTGCATTTACATTTATGGCATTTGGCAAACACCCTTATCTAGAGCAACTTGCATTTATCTCATTTATCTCACTTGAGCATTTGAAGGTTTAGGGCCTTGTTCAGGTTCCCAGCAGTGGCAGCTTGGTTGTGCTGGGATTTTAACTCATGGCTTCCTGATCAGTAATCCAATGTCTTATCCACTGAGCTCCCACTGCCTCGGACTACATATGTGCAATACGTACTGGACAGCAGGTAGCATTAAATCCAAAACCTTATTTCCCGGATAACTTGGTATCGTGTGAATTATCAGACTAGTTCTCTTTTTCTGACGCTCTAATTTATTACTTTATCTCAAGTCCGTGGCAGGAGCCCAGCACCTGCAACCCATCACATTGAGCCAGTCCCACCATTTAAGCCATGGCACTGCATTTCATTTTTCACCAAGATACAGGCATTATGAGCGTAATGAAGAGCTGCAGAATGAGTGTCTCTGCCACAGGAGGCTTTGTTCCAGTAACATCTACTCATAAATAATGGAATGTTCATACACCAAAATAGAAATATATTAAAATATTAAATTTGAAATATTAATTTTGTCTTTTATATAATAAAAGGTAGCAAAGTATGATGATCACAAAATATCAATCTCTTAAGCTACAGTGTCTTGCAAAAGTATTCATCCCTCTTTGTGTTTGTCCTGTTTTGTCGCATTACAAGCTGGAATTAAAATGGATTTTTGGAGGGTTAGCACCATTTGATTTACACAACATGCCTACCACTTTATAGGTAAAAATTGTTGTTTTACTGTGACACAAACAATAATTAAGTTGAAAAAACAGAAATCTGGAGTGTGCATAGGTATTCACCCCTCCCAAAAGTCAATACTTTGGGGGTTACTTTTGCTGCAATTACAGCTGCAAGTCTCTTGGGGTATGTGTCTATTAGCTTAGCACATCTAGCCACTGGGATTTTTGCCCATTCCTCAAGGCAAAACTGCTCCAACTCTTTCAAGTTAGATGGGTTGCGTTGGTGTACAGCAATCTTCAAGTTATGCCACAGATTTTCAATTGGATTGAGGTCTGGGCTTTGATTAGGCCATTCCAAGACATTTAAATGTTTCCCTTCAAACCACTCCAGTATAGCTTTAGCAGTATGTTTACGGTCATTGTCCTGCTATAATGTGAACCTTCATCCCAGTCTCAAACCTCTGGCTGACTCAAACAGGTTTTCCTCCAGAATCTCCCTGCATTTAGTGCCATCCATCTTTCCTTCAATCCTGACCAGCTTTCCTGTCCTTGCAGACGGAAAAATATCCCCACAGCATGATGCTGCCACCACCATGTTTCACTGGTGTTCTCAAGGTGTTGGGTTTGCGCCACACAAGGTATTTCCCATGATGGCCAAAAAGATCAATTTTAGTCTTTTCTGACCAGAGAATCTTCGTCCATATGCGTGGGGAGTCTGCCACATGCTGTTGGGCAAACTCCAAACGTATTTTCTTAAGCAATGACTTTTTTTTGTCCACTCTTCCATAAAGCCCCGCTCTGTGGAGTGTATGGCTTAAAGTGGTCCTATGGACAGATTCTCTCATCGCCACTGTGGATCTTTGCAGCTCCTTCAGTGTTATGTTTGTTGCATCTCTGATTAATGCCCTCCTTGTCTGGTCTGTGCGTTTTGGTGGGCAGCCTTCTCTTGTCAGGTTTGTAGTGGTGCCATATTCTTTCCATTTTGCTGTAATGGATTTAAATGGTGCTCACTGGGATATTCAAACTTTGGGATATTTTTTAATAATCCAACCCTGAGCCATACTTCTTCCCAACTTTGTCTCTGACCTGTTTGGAGGCTCCTTGGTTTTCATGTTGCTTGCTTAGTAGTGTAGCAGAGTCAGGGTCCGAACAGGCTGATTTATACAGACATCATGTGACAGATCATGTGACACTTTGATTCCACACAGGTGGGTCTTAATCAACTAATTATGTGACTTATGAAGTGAATTGGTTGGACCAGCTCTTATTTAGGGGTTTCGTACGAAAAGGGGTGAATACCTATGCACACTCTAGATTTCTGTTTTTTCATCTTAATTATTGTTTGTGTCACAATAAAACAACAATTTGCACCTTTAAAGTGGTCGGCATGTTGTGTAAATCAAATGGTGCTCACCCTCCAAAAATCCATTTTAATTCCAGCTTGTAATGCGACAAAACAGCACAAATACAAAAGGGGATGAATACTTTTGCAAGACACTGTATCTAGGATTTTTAGGAGTATAGCATCAGTCATATCAATTTATGAGTCATTTTTGAAGTATTGTTGGATTAATCTCACACAGGATTTTATGTAGCTATATGAAATATGAAACAGACTTGTATTAGTATGACACCCAATAAAATGGCGAAAAAAAATTAATCTTGCTACTTTAGTAAAGTCTTTATTGAGGTGCAGTATAGTGTAGCATTGCTGCCTTACAGCTCTAGGACACCTAATTCAGTCCTTAGCTTGGGTTATTGTCCGTGCTGGGTATTACATGTTTCCTCCATGTCTGCATGGGTTTCCTCTGAGTTCTCTGGTTTCCTCCCTCCTCCCAAAAACGTCAGTAGAAGTGGCTATGCTAATTGTCCCTAGGTATGTATGCATGTGTGTATGCGCATGGTTTCCTGTGATTATTGCCATCTATTCCTGACTCAGACACATCTTCCTGTGATCCACCATAAGCCTGAGCAGGATAAACCAGTTTCTGAAGATGACTGAATGAATACAATGCTAAAGAAAATATTTCTTCTACTTTTTATTTTTCTGTAGCATTCGCTTGCAGCCTTGCTGTATCTAGGATTTTTAGTCATTTTTTTTCTTTTTCAGTTCTATTTTTGCACTTAAGGGGGTAAAGAAATAATAATAATAATAATAATAATAATAATAATAATAATAATAATAAAGTATTAATAATACTACTAATAATAATAATTCCATAATTATTATTATTGTAATTAGATCTTTTATAATAATAATAATAATAATAATAATAAAGTATTAATAATAATACTAATAATAATAATTCCATTATTATTATTCTTGTAATTAGATCTTTTATAATAATAATAATAATAATAATAATAATAATATTATTATTATTATTATTATTATAATAATGAGAGTTTGAGACTTCTCCTACAATTTATACTCCTTATCTTAGTCACTCCTCTGTATCAAAGACTTTCCTTCCAGGAGAACAGCTGCTTGCATCCTTGTAACTACTCTGGAGGCATTTTTCTCATCGATTAACTTCTTAACCGCTCTTGTTACCTTCTCAACGCCACCGCCAAGACATCCAATAATGACTGGGATGATCTCGACTGCCAGCCCTAGTCTTTCCTCCCTGGTCTGGAAAGCAAGTTGTTGGTACTTGTCAAGCTTCTTCCTTGACACTTGCTCCAGGCTTTCCTCTTAGGGACAGGCCATATCGACAATCCAGATCTTTCTTTCATTTGCATCCTCCAACACGAGATCAGGTCTTCGCGCTGCAGTCTGTTTCCTCATTTTGAACTCGAAGTCCCAACAGAGTTTAATAATAATAATAATTTAATTTTGATTAGATTTCTATCCTCCACTTCTCACACTACACTTTCATCCTGTGAAAAATAACCATGCCATTTATATGTCCTTCACACACTCACAGGGAGGATGTACAAAACTCCAGACAAACAATAATCTGAGCTCAGCATCAAACCCCAGACCCGAGAGTTGTAAAGCACCAACACTACATGCTTCACCCCAGTACAGCCCACACAGTGACTGTATATCATATGCATATATGTATTAGTGAGCGAGCTAATGCAGTTGGTGTATGAATATCTATGTACATGCCTAAAGTGCTACAGTCATGACAGTTTTGTACAAATTAACTTAAGTTCTTAAACTCTCAGGACTCTCTGTGGATCCAGACTCACATTCCTCACTGTAGTAACGATATACTACGTAACTACAGTACATTATTTTCATTGTTGTTACTTAATAATTCATAGAAGCTTTTGAATAATGGGTGTATAACTGAATTATAGGCATAGCAGTTTTATGGTTTATAGTTTTTTGCTTAGTAACAGACTGTAGAAACACATAGCCAGCCATAAAATCCACCGAAGTAAAGACAGGAGTGAAGCAGCCTGGACAAACTGAAAACCTGAAAACAATGAGGAAATCAGTGACTTGTGATCTGCCTGCCAGGAAGAACAATGTTGGGAGAGAAAGCAAGATGGGAAAGCAAAGAGTAGCCCTGGCGGATTTGGAGCAGTAGAGTGTAATGATTCTTTGATAGTCTTTCTACACTCCCCTGGCTGATAGGATGGTTGAAGCAGGCCACATGAGTTATTCTCCAAGTGAATAAAACCAATGAGTTTGCACTGACATGGGAGTAAGCCTCATGTACTGTACAATCTCTTATTTGAACTTCTAGCATACTACAATATAATCATCTCTAACTTACAGTAAACTCATCTTTACTTAACTATCTTTATGAAACTAGGACAAGAATTAGGAAGAAATCAAAGATGTTTTAGCTCTGCATGACCCTCAGTTCAGCACTGAGAGATTATAGTGCTCCATTACAACACTCCATCTTTATTACAGTTTGTATGTCACCAGTCAAAACACAAGCTCCAGTCCCTCGGTAAAGAGATAGAAAACCTTCCTACCCAGTGATCAACCTCACATCAGGCTACTGCATTTTCCCAAAAACAACAACCTGAGAAGATTTTGATTGCTAAAATATTAATTACTTGGAAATCTACAGACTTGCAATCAACCTAATTGCTAGCAAAGATACAGCTTGATCCAGCTCTGCAATACCCATAATCAAAGAAACTGTGATTTGCAATACTCAAAGTATGTTTCCTGTGGCTGTTTGCATTCATTAAATTAGCCACACTCACAGACAGACCAGCACCGTTCAGCTCCAACCCTACAACCACACGTGACCAGTTTGTTACCTCTGCCAAATTTGTTGGAGGAGGTTATATTTCCGCCTCCATTTGTTTGTCTTTTCCCAACATAACTCAAAAAGTAGTGAACAGATTTTGATGAAATTTGGAGGGAAGGTGGGCCATGGGCCAAGGAACAATTGGTTAGATTCTGATGCAAATCCAGATATGTACAGTATGTGGATCCAGCATTTTTTTTTTTATCTGTTACCAACGTGACTCAAAAAGTAGTGAACGGATTTTGATGAAATTTGGTGTACAACTTTAGTATAATCCTAGGGTCAAGTGATTTGATTTTGATGTTGATAATATGTGGCTTGGTGGCGGTATGGACTCTACTGAGTGCCCTTCTAGTTTGTAGTTTGTTTCTTGTATATTGAGACAGCTGCTGTTGTCCCTTGTGGGTGTGCACCCTCCAGGGTCTTGTTTTCTTGGGTAAGATGAGAAACATTGCTAGCTATATAAAGCTTCTAAAACTAACTGGTTAGATATAAATGAAACAATGCACGAATTAGGTGTTTTTTGGTTTAGATTTTATGTGCTAGACATTGTACTAGCTTTGTTGGCAGATTAGCAAATCAAACTCTCTTCACTAACTATGTACACTCATTAGAGGAACCAGTGATCTCTGCTACTTCCTTCAAGCTTTATTTGTCTTTGTAATGTCTCTATACACATTTATTGAGAGGCATTTAATGAGAAGCATGGTTATAAGTTTTTCATACTTTCTTGTGCATCAAACACTAAAAGTGAATTATTGGCAAGTAGGAGCTAAAGTTGGGAGTGGGCAACTGAAGAAACATGAGGCCACATGCACCAGTGGTGAACTGTTACTATTAGAGCTGGGACTTCAGCTCAGACAAAACTTAGCCAGACACACCAAAAAAGCAACAGGGCAAAGGATTTTGCAAGGGATTAGCGGCAGGCTGCCAGGTCGCTCTTTTGTGTGTAGCTGTCGATGTTGATTTTAGAAGTAACTAAGTATATTTCATAGGGAAATTAATACTCAAGTATGAGTGAAATATACTGTAGTCAGCGTGCATGGAAGAAGAGTCTGGAGACAGAAATGTTAGGCCCTGTCCACACGGCAACGGATTCAGGTGAATCCGATAAAATTGTTTATCATTTCGGCCTGGCGTCCACACGACACCGGCGTTTTGGGTGCCCCAAAATGAAATCTTTTGAGAACGGGTTCCAGAGTGGAAAGATCTGGCAACGGCGCCGTTGCGAAGTCGTCTGGATGAGTAGAACGGATTTGTTTACGATGACATCACAACCACATGTGCTTCACGCCGGGTAGAAGTGTAACGAACTCGATGCGAGTTGTCAACAAATCCTATAACTTGGTTCATGAAACGCGCTTACAAAATATTTTCACTGTGAATATTTATTGTGTAATGGTGCAAAGTGAGAGAGAGAGAGAGAGAGAGAGAGAGAGAGAGAGAATAGCCCTTAGGGCAGAGTCAATCCCGCCAGCAAAAATAGGGAAAAAAAGGAGCGATCTCACCTCTTCAGATGTTGGTTTAAGTCCTACAATACATTCCTCAAAAAGGGCGTAGAAGAACAAATTAATCCATCAACGTGTCGCATTCAATTTATTCCGGACCATTAAAGACGCCGCCTTCCGCGTAGAATCATACGTCATCCTCGCCGCCATATTGGATGGGTCAAAGCGGTGAATAAAGATGCCTCATTCATGTGCTGCGTTTAACTGTACCAACAGGTTTGCCGTCCAAACGAGATCACATGGGATTACCTTTCACAGGTGAGACTGGAAAAATACTTTTCATTGTATTTGGTCATTATAATGTAATTTTACAAACAGATTTTTCTGACTTTGTGGCGAATATGAAGTCTTGCACATAATAGTTTATGTGCATGCGTCCTTACTTCTTCTATTGTTCTGGTGTCTCCGAAGGGACTGTCTTACAGCGCCCCTAGAGGTGTGGCATGTGTATTGCATCGTTTTCAGCAAGCGTTGCGTTGCCATATGGACCTGATATTTTACTGATCCGTTGCCCATGTGGACGCGATATTTTTTTTAATAACATCTCGTTGCCGTTGTCGTGTGGATGTAGCCTTAGTTTCTCAGTCGTTAGCCTGTGCTACTTGCTCTCAATAGCACTGATTTGACTGCTTAATTAGCATTTGCTAACACTACTGATCAATGCTACACTGGCTGGAAGGTGATGGTTAAGCTCGCGTTGGCCTTCGAGAAAGCCTAGGGCGATACATTTTTGGTACCTCCCACTATAAATCAAAATCTGATTGGTTAATTCATCTGTCACTTCCTACATAAACATACACTGCCATGGCCTTCTGTCCCGGCAATGAAGTCCTAATCAATGAATGAGCCAGCTCTAAACCCTTCTCAGCCTAAAGACAACAAACAAAAATCTCATTGAATAACTCTATTTTAATGTTTTAGGACAATAACCCTTTCATTTCTGAAGCAAATTTGACAGAAAATGAGGTCGAATTAGAAGGAAATAATGATAATGAAATTATGAAATAAATTAAAGAATGAAATAAATTAAATATGGTGGCATGGTGGTGTAGTGGTTAGCGCTGTCGCCTCACAGCAAGAAGGTCCGGGTTCGAGCCCCGTGGCCGGCGAGGGCCTTTCTGTGCGGAGTTTGCATGTTCTCCCCGTGTCCGCATGGGTTTCCTCCGGGTGCTCCGGTTTCCCCCACAGTCCAAAGACATGCAGGTTAGGTTAACTGGTGACTCTAAATTGACCGTAGGTGTGAATGTGAGTGTGAATGGTTGTCTGTGTCTATGTATCAGCCCTGTGATGACCTGGCGACTTGTCCAGGGTGTACCCCGCCTTTCACCCGTAGTCAGCTGGGATAGGCTCCAGCTTGCCTGCGACCCTGTAGAACAGGATAAAGCGGCTAGAGATAATGAGATGAGATGAGAAATTAAATATAACATTTGAAATGCTGATATGTTTGGACCTTCTCTGAAGGCCTAGAAGGCCCTGAAGGTTCCCCTCTGACATGCACCATAGGATTGGTCCAAGGAATTATTTAAGCCAAATGTGTGGATTTGTTACTTTACTATGCCATATCTAATTTACACAAAACTAAGAAAATTTCAAATGTCTCTTGTTGTCTCTTTGTTACTTGTCGCTGTACCTGAAATCACAGCTCTGTATTGCCTCACAGAAAAAAGGTTCTGGGTTCAACCCTCATGGCTGACTGGGATCTTTCTGTGTGGAGCCTGTGTGTTCTCCTCGTGCCTGTGTGGGTTTCCTCTGGGTGCTCCAGTTTCCTCCCACAGTCCAAAGACATGCAGATTAAGTCAACTGGTTACTCTAAATTGCTCATAGGTGTGAACCCAAGTGTGAATGGTTGTTCGTGAATGGTGTGTTAGTCCTGTGATAGATTGATGACCTGCCAAGGGTGTACCCCACCTCTCACCCAATATCAACTGAGGCTACATCCACACGACAATGGCAACGAGATTTTTTTTAGCGGGTAAAAAAAATATCGTGTCCACATGGGCAACGGATCAGTAAAATATCAGGTACATATGGCAACGCAACGCTTGCTGAAAACGATGCAATACACATGCCACACCTCTACGTGCGCTGTAAGACGGTCCCATCGGAGACACCAGAACAATAGAAGAAGTAGGACGCATGCGCATAAACCCCTTCTTCTATCTGGCGTGAATGAGTGAGTGCTGCTTGTTCTAGTCATGTGGTTGTGACGTCATCGTAAACAAATCCGTTCTACTCATCCAGACGACTTCGCAACGGCGCCGTTGCCAGATTTTTCCACTCTGGAAACCGTTCTCAAAAAATATAATTTTGGGGCACCCAAAACACCGGTGCCGTGTGGACGCCAGGCCGAAACGATAAACAATTTTATCAGATTCACCTGAATCCGTTGCAGTGTGGACAGGGCCTGAGATTGGCTTCAGCTTTCTCCGTGACCCTGATGGGTAAGCAGTATAGGTAATGGATGGAAGGATGGACCTGCCACTTTGTCACTTGCAACTGTGAATGTAAGATTAGGCTATGGTCACACTACAGCTTTGCAATGGGTTACCGATGAAAATGAGGTGTTTGGTGGCGATGCTTCCCTGAGCTTTGGGAAGTATTCCCAAACCCATCTGCGAATATTCACCACTTAGTTTGCTGACAGTAACATTGCCACCAAAGTTCAATGCATGCATTGACATTTTTTGTGACATTTTTGGCCATTCATGAGGCGGAGACACAGCAAAAAACAACTCGTGAAGCTCAGAGAACAATCACCGTGCATTGCACGATTGGTGGCGATGCTACCACTTTTTTATTGCCAAGCATTTGCAAACCCATTGCGAGCTATAGTGTGATCAGGACCTTACTCTCACAGCACAGGTAGTCTCAACAGATGACTTGGTTGGATGACTTAGGTTTGGTAGGAGGAAGCAGTTGTTCAGTGTTTTCAGTGCAATTGCAGTTTACCTCTCAGGTAAAACAAGAAATCTTTAACAGTAGGGGTCTTTAAAAATCTCTATCCACTCCTTTAAGAACCAGTCCTTCGAAAGACTTGTTTTCATCTTTTGCCAGTGTACTTTAGCCAGCATGTTTTTAATATGAAGCATCTTCTCAAATGCTTATGATTGTGCTTAATTCACTTTACACTGTTCTGTGTTGTTGTGGTGATTATAGTGCATTAATTGGAGGTGGCTTCAGAGAGCCTTTGAAGCCCTTTGATGTGACCCGAGTCTGGAGCTGTAGAGCTGAACAAGAGGGTGCCGACCTTTCTGATGTGTGTGTCTGGTACACACACACACACACACACACACACACACAATTAAAAGTACAATAAAGATTCACAAAAGAAAAAGACATGTGCCTCAAATCACACACTCATTTTTATTATTTTTAGTTACTGTTGGTATATTAATGTCACTTTCATCAAACAGTGTGTGAAAACACTAGCTAACTAACACCATTAACTAACTAATAACTAGCCGAAAGTTAATGTCGAGCCGTTGTAATACAAACTGCCTCGATCTATATGTGTACAAAGCAACATACAGATTACAGTGATGGGTATCAGTTTTCATTCTTGCTGTTACAGCTGTTGAATCTCATATTTGTTAAAAATTTAGCTCAACTCTTTGACTGGCTAAAAGTCACCTTATGACTCATCTCATCTCATTATCTCTAGCCGCTTTATCCTGTTCTACAGGGTCGCAGGCAAGCTGGAGCCTATCCCAGCTGACTACGGGCGAAAGGCGGGGTACACCCTGGACAAGTCGCCAGGTCATCACAGGGCCGAGACACAGACCCAGACAACCATTCACACTCACATTCACACCTACGGTCAATTTAGAGTCACCAGTTAACCTAACCTGCATGTCTTTGGACTGTGGGGGAAACCGGAGCACCCGGAGGAAACCCACGCGGACACAGGGAGAACATGCAAACTCCGCACAGAAAGGCCCTCGCAGGCCATGGGGCTCGAACCCGGACCTTCTTGCTGTGAGGCGACAGCGCTAACCACTACACCACCGTGCCGCCCCACCTTATGACTGATTTCAGAAAAAAAGTATAAAGTAGAGATTTTTAGTTTGTCTTGTAACAACTTTCTAACTTTGGGAAACAGAGGAACGGGAAGCAGGCTTCAGAACAGGTGAGTTCTTTTATTTTAATACACTTTGCAGTGACCATTCACAGAACAAACACACACGTGACAGGGTGTCACAGCTCGCTCTCTCTCATTCCTGACTGTCTGAAACACACACAGAGATACAAGTTAATAGACAGCCAGTAATTTGACACAGGTGCGCCTAATCATGTTACCTGCTGGTTCAACCTGCCTCCTTGCCGTTCACAGCCGATGCTCGACCACGCCCCCACTGCCACACGTCTTATAGAAAAAGTAAAGTACTCGACGAAAGAAAAACTCAAATACAGATACTTAAAACCAGGCTTAAGTGCAATAATAAAGTACAGTGGTGCTTGAAAGTTTGTGAACCCTTTAGAATTTTCTATATTTCTGCATAAATATGACCTAAAACATCATCAGATTTTCACACAAGTCCTAAAAGTAGATAAAGAGAACCCAGTTAAACAAATGAGATTAAAATATTATACTTGGTCATTTATTTATTGAGGAAAATGACCTAATATTACATATCTGTGAGTGGCAAAAGGATGTGAACCTCTAGGATTAGCAGTTAATTGGAAGGTGAAATTAGAGTCAGGTGTTTTCAATCAATGGGATGACAGTCAGGTGTGAGTGGGCACCCTGTTTTATTTAAAGAACAGGGATCTATCAAAGTCTGAGCTTCACAACACATGTTTGTGGAAGTGTATCATGGCACGAACAAAGGAGATTTCTGAGGACCTCAGAAAAAGTGTTGTTGATGCTCATCAGGCTGGAAAAGGTTACAAAACCATCTCTAAAGAGTTTGGACTCCACCAATCCACAGTCAGACAGATTGTGTACAAATGGAGGAAATTCAAGACCATTGTTACCCTCCCCAGGAGTGGTCGACCAACAAAGATCACTCCAAGAGCAAGGCGTGTAATAGTCGGTGAGGTCACAAAGGACCCCAGGGTAACTTCTAAGCAACTGAAGGCCTCTCTCACATTGGCTAATGTTAATGTTCATGAGTCCACCATCAGGAGAACACTGAACAACAATGGTGTGCATGGCAGGGTTGCAAGGAGAAAGCCACTGCTCATCAAAAAAGAACATTGCTGCTCGTCTGCAGTTTGCTAAAGATCATGTGGACAAGCCAGAAGGCTATTGGAAAAATGTTTTGTGGACAGATGAGACCAAAATAGAACTTTTTGGTTTAAATGAGAAGCGTTATGTTTGGAGAAAGGAAAACACTGCATTCCAGCATAAGAACCTTATCCCATCTGTGAAACATGGTGGTGGTAGTATCATGGTTTGGGCCTGTTTTGCTGCATTTGGGCCAGGACAGCTTGCCATCATTAATGGAACAATGAATTCTGAATTATACCAGCAAATTCTAAAGGAAAATGTCAGGACATCTGTCCATGAACTGAATCTCAAGAGAAGGTGGGTCATGCAGCAAGACAACGACCCTAAGCACGCAAGTCGTTCTACCAAAGAATGGTTAAAGAAGAATAAAGTTAATGTTTTGGAATGGCCAAGTCAAAGTCCTGACCTTAATCCGATCGAAATGTTGTGGAAGGACCTGAAGCGAGCAGTTCATGTGAGGAAACCCACCAACATCAGAGTTGAAGCTGTTTTGTACGGAGGAATGGGCTAAAATTCCTCCAAGCCGGTGTGCAGGACTGATCAACAGTTACCGGAAACATTTAGTTGCAGTTATTGCTGCACAAGGGGGTCACACCAGATACTGAAAGCAAAGGATCACATACTTTTGCCACTCACAGATATGTAATATTGGATCATTTTCCTCAATAAATAAATGACCAAGTATAATATTTTTGTCTCATTTGTTTAACTGGGTTCTCTTTATCTACTTTTAGGACTTGTGTGAAAATCTGATGTTGTTTTAGGTCATATTTATGCAGAAATATAGAAAATTCTAAAGGGTTCACAAACTTTCAAGCACCACTCTAATTGAGTGTTTCTGTGAATACTGAGAAATGTGTGTCCCAGAGCCATCCCTAGGCCTGTGTAATGTGGAGAGATCTAAAACCTGTCCATACAGCAAGAACTCCCTGGGGCCTCCTGTGAAAAAAATTCAACAGACCTCCCTGACATTTCTTAGTTGTTGGAAAAAATCGAAAAAAGTGTGAAAATGGCCAACCTGGCTTGGCCCGCCTGCAACCTTGGTTTGAATTAACAGTGTAATTTCTCCACTGAAAGCCAGCAGACAAGATTACCCTCGGTCATGTCACGGATAGGAGTGTGTTTAAAGAAAATACAGCTAAAACTTGATGCAGCTTTTAATCATTTCGACTGCAGCTCAGCCAAAGTAGGTGTCCCATGAACTTGTGGTCAACTATGTGATGGTGCTGAATTCAGCCTCAGTGTTGCAACGGTTACTCAGATACAAGGTTCGCCTGCCTCATGTTATCTGGCAGGGCAACAGAACAACATCTCGTACACACGATCGTGTGTACTGCTTTTGGTATGTTTTTTTCATGGGGTTGAGTGTGTAAAAATTGAAGTGTACTTTTTATATGTCAATTATGTGACGGGGCGGCACGGTGGTGTAGTGGTTAGCGCTGTCGCCTCACAGCAAGAAGGTCCGGGTTCGAGCCCTGTGGCCGGCGAGGGCCTTTCTGTGTGGAGTTTGCATGTTCTCCCCGTGTCCGTGTGGGTTTCCTCCGGGTGCTCCGGTTTCCTCCACAGTCCAAAGACATGCAGGTTAGGTTAACTGGTGACTCTAAATTGACCGTAGGTGTGAATGTGAGTGTGAATGGTTGTCGGTGTCTATGTGTCAGCCCTGTGATGACCTGGCGACTTGTCCAGGGTGTACCCCGCCTCTCACCCATAGTCAGCTGGGATAGGCTCCAGCTTGCCTGCGACCCTGTAGAACAGGATAAAGCGGCTACAGATAATGAGATGAGATGAGAACTATGTGACGGTGATTACATCTGCGTGATTAACTGTGGTAAGTAGTCAGTACTTCTTCCTTCACGCACATAACCCTGGGTGATGATAGGTTGATACCAATGGACATGGCAAGCCGAAAACGTGTCAACTATGTGACATCTAATTTAAGGTAGATTTAGCATTGCCAATGCTGCTGGATACTGCAGTGAAGGCTACAATTCCACCAACAATGTCTACTGATGAAGCCAAATTCCAGACAACAAGCCCATCCATCCATCCATCCATTATCTGTAGCCACTTATCCTGTGCAGGGTCGCAGGAAAGCTGGAGCCTATCCCAGCTGACTATGGGTGAGAGGCGGGGTACACCCTGGACAAGTCACCAGGTCATCACAGGCCTGACACATAACACATAGAGACAAACAACCATTCACAGTCACATTCACACCTACGGTCAATTTAGAGCCACCAATTCACCTAACCTGCATGTCTTTGAACTGGAAACCGGAGCACCCAGAGGAAACCCACACAGACATGGGGAGAACATGCAAACTCCACACAGAAAGGCCCCCATCAGCCACTGGGCTCAAACCCAGAACCTTCTTGCTATGAGGCGACAGTGCTAACCACTACACCACCGTGCCGCCCCCAGACAACAAGCCATTTGATCAAAATACTTCAGGATTACAGCCACCAGGATTGTATTACAGGAACAGATAGCAGCTGGTGTATCAGTCACATAGCTGACATCTCACAAAATGATGGATGTGATTAGTGTTGTATACTGAAAAATATAAAAGCATTTGAGCGCGGCTCTGCTGTGTGCCTTTCACTTGGAATGTAGTACCTTTCATTTGGCAGTATTTATACCAAAACCCAACATATTTCATTTTTGCTAAATCTCATCTCTAGCCGCTTTATCCTGTTCTACAGGGTCGCAGGCGAGCTGGAGCCTATCCCAGCTGACTACAGGCAAAAGGCAGGGTACACCCTGGACAAGTCGCCAGGTCATCACAGGGCTGACACATAGACACAGACAACCATTCACACTCGCATTCACACCTACGGTCAATTTAGAGTCACCAGTTAACCTAACCTGCATGTCTTTGGACTGTGGGGGAAACCGGAGCACCCGGAGGAAACCCACGCGGACACGGGGAGAACATGCAAACTCCGCACAGAAAGGCCCTTGCCGGCCACGGGGCTCGAACCCGGACCTTCTTGCTGTGAGGCGACAGTGCTAACCACTACACCACCGTGCCGCCTTTTGCTAAATCTGCTAAATCACCCAACCCAAATTTCTCAGTATTCACAGAAGCATTCAGTTACACTTTCTGTCGATATATATATATATATATATATATATATATATATATATATATATATATATATATATATATATATCACAATCTATCAAACTCCAATGTTTAATCTAAGCAATAGATTTGAGCGGTTTCTTTCCATTCTGTATAAAGTAAGCAGACAAATCAGGATCTAATGGCATCATTAGAAGTGCTCATGTACTTACTATGTTAAAGTAAAATCTGCTCCAGTGACTAATGAGTAAAATACACAGGATGGGGGTTAGTCTGGAAGGCGCTAGCATAAACATGACCTCAAACATTACCTTAAAGCATTTCTAAAGTGCCCAATCTGCAAACGCTGATTCATACACACACCAGGCTGTGTGCTCCGATGACACATTTAAAGGCATAACGCAAATGCTTGTAAGTATGTGCAGGTATGCTTTCTCTCTCTCTCTCTCTCTCTCTCTCACACACACACACACACAGAGAGGAGTGTTCTTGGCCCAGCTCCGTTAAGCAGTGTGTGGTGGCATGTGGGTTAATGAGTGTGCAGATGGTGGACAGGGGGGGAATCTGCTCCTGGGGTGTGCTTCTAAAATAACACTCATCTGAGACACCTTTCCTGTCCATTTCATCTCTCAATCCCTTACCTGTCTTTACAGCTTAAACATCATCAGTCCGTTCCATACGTTTAGCACCTGCAGTCATCGTCCTGAACATCCACAGCGTGCCAGAACTCACACAGAGCACACTTGCTGCACTTCACTAGGGGTGTGTGTGTATGTGTAGGCACACACACTTCATGTGAACAATACCACCCTGTTTACTTGATTTCACAGCTTTCCTAACAAGAGACGCTGCACAAGGATCGCACATGCATCGTTAATACTTCTCCACTCGGCATCCAGGCCTAGTCTACCTGGGAATTGCTGCAGGGTTAAATATGTTTAGCAAGACCCTGCTGTGTAGCTCATGCAGGCATGAAATCTCAATCTAAGCACCTTGTAGAGCACAGAAGAGCAGACCGGGCTAGGTCAGGACGGAGAGGCAGGCAGCGCAGCCTTGATTACAGACGTGAGCGTGGCGATGAGAGTGCAAAGGGAGAGCACGGCTTGTATCCTGCCTCTCATGGCCTGCTGGGCTCAATGACTGATGTATGGTTTAGCAATGCCATATGCTTTACAGCTCAGCACACACCATACCCTTCCTCCAGCGCTTGCATGAAGATCGATCCTCAGGCCATTCACCTTGCTACAGCCGTCATTCTTCTCTTTTCCTCCTTCCTTCCCTCTCTCCCTCTCTCCTTGATCTCTGCTTCCGGAAAAGAGATGACGGAGGCCGTAGTGGAGGAAGATAAGAGGAGTCAGAGATCATTTACAAAGAGAGCAGACACAGCACACACACTCTCCGCCAGAGTTAGATATCCATCTACGCTCTGTATTAGGGCATTAGTGGAACAGTGCACAGCGATTGTCTGAGTATACATACTGTGCTTATAGGAGCAGAATGAAGTTGAATCGGAAAACAAGCACACAAAAATATTGACAAAAATTATTTAAAGGTCAATATCCAGTTGGGCTAGTTGAACTTAAGGCTTGTAAATGAACTTATCTACAAAGCAGTGGTGTCATTTGTGTGCTGCAAGGTGTAAAAGCGAGATGAAATCGAAGACTACACATTTCTCAGCATTTTAGCAAAACGATCTCAACTCATTGCATTGTCATTAATTCACTCCACATTGGAGCAAAAGGATTCAGTCGTGATGTGAATGTTATACTGTATATACATGACAATAATGTAGAGAACATGTTGGTTATAGGGTAGTCACACTAGAGGCGGAATGAGCCAGAATGCTGTCGGAATGAAAATTCTTTGTATATTCCGGGATATTCGGAGTGCATTCTAAAAATTCTGACTGCATTCCAAACATTCGGGCCCATTCTTGTGGCTGGCCCAAATGTTTTGCTCATGCTCAAAACATTTGAGGTGCATTCGAAGAGGAGAAATATCGAACGGCATTCGAAGTGTATTCTAACTGCATTCTGACTGCATTCTAAATGTTCTTACGGCATTACAACAGCATTCGAAACATTCTGATCACGTTCAAGGGAAAAATCGAAATAGCAAGCCACTTCAAATCCTGCCAGAATGTCCCGAATGTGCCTCGAATGAGCTGGAATGCCGTCGGAATGAAAATTCTTCGTATATTCCGGGATATTCGAGGTACATTCTAAGTATTCGAGCTGCATTCTCTTTGAATTCTTAGACGTTTGAAACATATTCGGCGGCTATTCTGGGAGCATTCTGACTGCATTTGAGGTGAATTTGTACAGCATTCGAGGCACCTTCCGACCAGACTTCGGGTGGTATTCGGGCAGCAATCGAACCGCACTCGTATGGCATTCAAAGTGCACTCTTAATATTCTTACTGCATTCTAACAGTATTCTAGGTATTCCTACTGTGTTTCAACTACATTTGAACTGCATTCGAAAGCTAATACACCTGGAATGTGCAAGAATCATTCGAGGCGGGTTCGAAGCACATTCTAAGCATTCGAACGCCATTCTTACAAAGCTGTAAGAATGTTGGTCAATTTGAAATTCCCACCCGAATGTGGCACAAATTTTGAAAAATTTTTCATTCTGGCTGGTTCTGCTTGATTCCTGCTAATCCCGAATAACTGTGACGGGGGCCTTAGCTACCATCAGTCTGTAGCAAAGATCTCCAAGAGATCTGGCTGCCATAGCTCTGCTATCAGTTTTTATTCTATCACATTCATTGGATATGAGCAATCGCACGCTCTTATTGGCTACTCTACTACTAGGATATCAGCTCATATACAGTGAGTAGAGAAAAAAATGGTGGAGCATGTTGCTGAAGCAACCAAGGATGAAATAAAAACTCAACTCGAAAATATCCATCCATCCATCCATCCATCCATTATCTTTTTTTATTTTTTAAGGATTGTTATTATAGCATTTTTTTCACAAATTGCTACTCTCATTTCACAGGTTTGTTTACATTCTAAGCAGAAATTATTTTGTCAGACGTTTTGTATAAAGTTTTTATTTATCGAATTTGCAAAAAATAAAAATAAAAATGCTCTGTTTGTCAAAATCCAGTGAATGTGGATAGAATAAAACAGTTGTTCCACTCAATCTCATAGTACATGGCTTATAGCCAACTCGGCTCTACACGCCTCATCAGCTATCAGCTCACGTATGACTCGATTTCGTGGAATAACTGTTAATTATTTTTTTCGCTGTCCAGTTTCCATCAAATCGTGTGCTCTGATTGGCTTATGAGCGGTCCGGAATCCTACGATACGGACCCCGGTTATGGACCTTTGGCGACTCGTTCGTTCACAACAACAAACATAGTAGCAATTTTTTTTGTCAACATTTATTTTCACATTTCTCAGTAAAATAGCATTAATTTTACAGCATGGATAGTGATAACGACAGTGTTCACAGCGAAAGCGAGTTTTACTACCCTGATGAAGACGAAATAAAAGAAAACATTTCAGGAGAAAGCTGAAAACCTGTAACTATTGCTAACGCCAAGCAAAAACATGGCTGAATCCTGAATGACTCAATTTTGTATAAATAGGGGACTACATAGGCAGCAAAATGTAGTTTTTTTCCTGCCATGGAAATGCACTTGTATACCGAGGAGGAAGCCTTTTGCATTACAGCCATGAATGAGGATTCAAAATGCTGGCTCGCCTTGGCTTTGTTTTCCCTTTCGGGCGCTCTCATTTTCTGTTTTGGTAAAGAAAAAAATAAATATATTATTTACCAACTTGGGCGGCATGGTGGTGTAGTGGTTAGCACTGTCGCCTCACAGCAAGAAGGTCCGGGTTCGAGCCCCGTGGCCGGCGAGGGCCTTTCTGTGTGGAGTTTGCACGCTCTCCCCGTGTCCGCGTGGGTTTCCTCCGGGTGCTCCGGTTTCCCCCACAGTCCAAAGACATGCAGGTTAGGTTAACTGGTGACTCTAAATTGACCGTAGGTGTGAATGGGAGTGTGAATGGTTGTCTGTGTCTATGTGTCAGCCCTGTGATGACCTGGCGACTTGTCCAGGGTGTACCCCGCCTTTCGCCCGTAGTCAGCTGGGATAGGCTCCAGCTTGCCTGCGACCCTGTAGAAGGATAAAGCGGCTAGAGATAATGAGATGAGATGAGATTTACCAACTTAAGATCGGTCTGTATCGTGAAATACCGTGACCTTGGCCTTGAAAATACTGACTTCGGCCCAGAGGCCTCGGTCAGTATTTTCAAGACCTTGGTCATGGTATTTCACGATACGGACCGACCTTAAGCTGGTAAATATATATACATATGTGTGTGTGTGTGTGTGTGTGTGTGTGTGTGTGTGTATTCAATACCCTTGCCAACTATGGAAACGTCAGTACTTCTTGATGTTTGTGTAATTAGACATGAGTCAAGGCTGTCGATGCTACTTGTGACTTCTTCAACACATATGACTTCTACTGATGTTTTACTGCAGTCTGGGTTACTGCTTCTCTTTTACAGGTTGTGCTCACACTGTAATGGGGCATCTTTGCTTGGTGAGATATTGATTTACATAAAGAAACCAGTGAATGTTGGTTTCAGACTGTGTTTTAAGTTTTATTACAACTTCTGGTGATTTTGAGAAGCTACCACTAGAACAGATTTTTAAAAAAATATAGAATCTATTAGCCTGGGCCCGCCCATCCTAAGCGTGACGCAACACGAGGGCCTGTTGCGAGCTTAGTCTGGCCAGGCAAGCTATCTCCAGCATTTCCAAGCTCCGGAAAAATCGGGAGCCAATCAACTTTGAGCATCTCCAACGGCCCTGGGTAGAGGCGTGTTCAAGGCAGTGACGTAGAAGAACTGCGACCGGAAGCCATAGATTGTTTACAGAATCATGCTGTATTGAAAGCATTCAACGGGAAGTTCTCATTGAAAATGGAGCAAAGAGCAGCCCTGGAGGTATTTATTGAAAGGAAAGACGTTTTCGCCTTGCTCCCGACCGGCTTCGGTAAGAGTTTAATCTACCAGTTAGCCCCGCTAGTAGCCAAATCAATGGGGCTCAGCGAGAATCCTATCGTCGCGTCACATACGTCAGAGGAAAGAGTGATGTGATTGGTTTAAGCTTCTTCACAGCCTTTTCTGGCTTCGACCAGTAGCAAACTGAGGCATTTCAGGGAGGCGGGTCAACCACGGGCTCTGGGAAACGGTTGGGCTGAATATCTTGGCCAGACCAATAGCTCGTAGAGCTTTGCAGTCACGTTAGCCAGACTAAGAATCTATAGCCATATAGCAAAAAATAACATACTGACAATTTTCAGTAGGAACATTAATTCACCTGATGCACCTGTCTATTGTTGTATTTGCTGTCCATATTCTGAAACACATGTATTATATTACTGTGCCTCACACCAATCTACCCACTTAAAGCTTTACAGTTCAGAATGCTAACGAAAATAAGAAAAAATCTCCAAGGACGAAAAGCTTTGCTTTGAGTACACATGCTGAGTTTATAAAAGCAGAAAGAGTTAGGGACAACTGAGGTAAACAAGCGTGCGCACACACACGGACACACACACACAGAGTACTGTGCAAAATTCTTAGGCACATACAAATAAATGCTGTAGAGCAAAGATGCTTTCAAAAATAATGAATTAAATGTTTCTACATTAAAAAATACTATAAAGAGCAGTAAACAGTAATAAATGAAACAAAGTCAATATTTGGTGTGAGGAGACTTTGCTTAAAAATGGCAGTCTCGGGTACAATGAGTGCAGTTTTATAAGGAAATGAGCTGTAGGTTTTACTGAGCATCTTACAGAACCAGCCACAGTTCTTCTGGACACTTTGACTGTCACACCATCCATCCATTATCGGTAACCGCTTATCCTGTGCAGGGTCACAGGCAAGCTGGAGCCTATCCCAGTTGACTACGGGTGAAAGGCGGGGTACACCCTGGACAAGTCACCAGGTCATCACAGGGCTGACACATAGACACAGACAACCATTCACACTCACATTCACACCTACGGTCAATTTAGAGTCACCAGTTAACCTAACCTGCATGTCTTTGGACTGTGGGGGAAACCGGAGCACCCAGAGGAAACCCACGCGGACATGGGGAGAACATGCAAACTCCGCACAGAAAGGCCCTCGCCAGCCACTGGGCTCAAACCTAGAACCTTTTTGCTGTGAGGCGACAGCGCTAACCACTACACCACCATGCCACCCTGACTGTCAGAATCAGAATTACTTTATTAATCCCTGGAGGGAAATTCAAATTTGCTACCAAGCTCCTAAATCTGAGAAGTAAGCATGTCTAAAAATAGAAGATAAAATTGTCTAAAAAAAGAATAAATAAAATAAAATAAATTTAAATAAGTTTAATAACTTAAGTAAAAGCAAAATGAAGTGATTTCATATACAATGATTCCTATATACATATATTGCACCTGAGATAAAGATACAGTATACATGGTAAGACAGTGTAAGGTGGTTATACAGTGGCATTGTACAGCTTGACTGCAACAGGTAGGAATGATTTCCTGTGTCTCTCAGTTGTGCAGTGTGGAAGAATCAGCCGTTTACTGAATGTGCTCCTGTGGCTGATCAGCTCCTCATGTAGAGGGTGGGAAGGACAGTCTAAGATTGTTTTTATTTTGGACAGTGTCCTCTTCTCCAGCACCACTGTCAGAGAGTCCAGTTCCACGCCTGCAACATGGCCGGCCTTCCTGATGATCTTATTGAGTCTGTTAGTGTCCTTCACCCTCAAGCCACTGCCCCAGCAGATGACAGCGTACAGGATGGCACTGGCCACCACAGGCTCATAGAACATCCGCAGCATCATTTGGCAGATGTTGAAGGACCTCAGCCGAAAATAGAGATGGCTCTGGCCCTTTTTGTATACCGTGCCCACGTTTTTGGACCAGTCCAGTTTATTGTCCAAGTACACCCCCACGTACTTATATTCCTCCACCACGTCCACACTGACCCCTTGGATGTTAACAGGGTTCACCGGAGCCCTGATTCTCTTCAGATCAACCACCAGTTCTTTCGTCTTCGTCACGTTGAGTTGTAGGTGGTTCTTCCTGCTCCATGTGACAAAGTTGTACACCACCGTCCTGTACTCACTCTCATCACCACCAGTAATACGTCCAAGAACTGCAGAGTCATCAGAAAATTTCTGGAGGTGGCAGGTCTCCGTGCAGTAGTTGAAATCATTGGTGTAGAGAGTGAAAAGGAAAGGAGAAAGGACAGTCCCTTGCAGAGCCCTGGTGTTGCTGATCACTCTGTCCGACACACAGCACTGCAAGCACACGTACTGTGGTCTGCCAGTCAAATAATCCACAATCCAGGACACCAGTGGGGCATCCACCTGCATTGCTGTCAACTTCTCATCCAGCAGAGCCGGTCGGATGGTGTCAAAAGCACTGGAGAAATAAAAAAACATGATCCTCACAGTGCTGACTGGCTTGTCTAGGTGGTCGTAGACTTTGTTGAGCAGGTAGATGATTGCGTCCTCTACTCCAAGATGGGGCTGGTAGGCGAACTGAGGGGGGTCAAGAAGTGGTTGGACCATGGGCCGGATCTGCTCCAGGATGAGTCTCTCAAGGGTCTTCATGATGTGTGACGTCAATGCCATGGGCCTGTAGTCTTTGAGGTCACTGGGACACAGCTTCTTCGGTACAGGGTCGAGGCATGACGTCTTCCACAGCACGGGGACCCTCTGAAGACCCAGGCTCATGTTGAAGACATGCTGAAGTACTCCATTTAGCTGGAGGGCACAGGTCTTCAGGGCCCTGGGGCTAACACCATCTGGGCCTGCTGATTTTCCTGCATGGAGTCTCTTCAGCTGTCTTCTCACTTGCTCCTCACTGATGATCGGTGTGGAGGTGACGGGTGGGGGAGGGATGAAGGTGTTTCTTGGGGGGATGTGCTCAGCCAGGGGGTCTGTTGAGGAGGTGCGAGCGAGGTCCTGAAATGGGGATGAGGTTGGGCAAGAAGAAGCGGGGGAGGGGAGAGAATGTGAAGTGTGTGGTTGTAGCCATCCCGCAGAAGAGTGGTGGTGGTGGGTCAGGGTCACGCCATCGAATCTGTTAAAGTAGATATTCAGCTCATTCGCCCTTTCCACATTGCCATCCACTCCTTCACTGTTGGTTGGCTTGTAACCAGTGAAGGTCTTCATTCCACTCCACACCTCTCTCATGTTGTTCTGTTGGAATTTCCACTCAAATTTCCTCCTGTACTTATCCTTGGCCTCCCTGATCATTGCTTCTTAATTTTGCACCAAAACCCAGTAGCCTTCATTATGATTTTTGTCTGAAAAGTGTCTCTTATGTAATATACTACTTTCTTTCAGAGGTGGACAAAGTACCCAACTTCATTACTTAAATCAAAGTACAGATCCTACTGGTCAAATGTAACTTCGATACAAGTGAAAGTTGTCCAGTCAATTTTTTACTTAAGTTAAAGTACTGAAGTACTTGCTTTTAGAAATACTTAAGTATTAAAAGTACATTTTCTGTCAAGGCATTGTTGTATTATTGCCACAGTGCTCACAAAACCTAATGCCTCTGAAGCAACCGACTGGATTTACTGACTAACTTGTAGAACCTGTAGAATAAACACCTGGTAGAATGTTACAAAATGAAACACAACTGAACTCAAAAAGAGCCATTGTCATTTTTATTTATTTTTAAAATTGTAACACTCCTCCCCACCCCCACAAAGTAGCGTGGTAGTGTTCTGACACAGCTATGTGCACATATGCACTGTATGTGTATGTTGTATGTTAAATCATAAGTTTTTCAAAAAAAAAATACTCAAGTAAAGTACAGATACTCAAAATGTGTACTTAAGTATAGTACTCAAGTAAATGTACTTCGTTACTGTCCACCTCCGCTTTCTTTACTGGCACACAAACATTTTAATGTAACATTTAATTCTGTGCTGGAAAACTAACGTTTGGAACTCTAAAATGTTTTTGTACCGACTTGATAATGTAGAAGTCATAAAATAAAAATCTATAACAAACCTGCATATAAGAAAACAAATATGTTACTAAAATGACATGGAAATAATTTTATTAGGACACTTTCTATCCTATTTATTTATAAATTTATAATTTAAAAAATATATATTTATTTTTATTATTATTATTATTATTTTTATTGCCATGAGTAAAAGGTTATCAATGTTGAAGTAGGCTGAGCATCTTTCAGTGGAATTAGGAAAGAAACTTGAAATAAAAATTTCTCCCTTTTCACTTTTGGGCATAAGTAGATTTAAAAATACTAGAATTTTACTGCTGGGTGATACATGCAAAGAAGACACACACATATCGGTTCAGTTAAGTCTGTAGTTTTCAAAACTATATCTAATAGAAAATATCATATAGCGTGAAGATCAAAATTAGAGAACAACCTATGATTTGCTAAATTTTAAAGTCACTGCTTATACATCTCATCTCATTATCTCTCGCCGCTTTATCCTGTTCTACAGAGTCGCAGGCAAGCTGGAGGCTATCCCAGCTGACTACGGGCGAAAGGCGGGGTACACCCTGGACAAGTCGCCAGGTCATCACAGGGCTGACACATAGACACAGACAACCATTCACACCTACGGTCAATTTAGAGTCACCAGTTAACCTAACCTGCATGTCTTTGGACTGTGGGGGAAACCGGAGCACCCGGAGGAATCTCACGCGGACACGGGGAGAACATGCAAACTCCACACAGAAAGGCCCTCGCTGGCCACGGGGCTCGAACCCGGACCTTCTTGCTGTGAGGCGACAGCGCTAACCACTATACCACCGTGCCGTGCCAACCCTGCTTATACATATTTGAATTTATCTGAACAGGAATGGAAGGGCAGGTTTTTGAGCATATTTCATAATTTAAGTACATTGTAGGGCACAACATAATAACCTTAAATGAGAACTCTGAAGAACAAATCTGATCAAAATTTGAGAACACTTTCAGATACCTCCCAGTTATTAGTGTTAATCTGGCACCTGGTGACAATTTCCTTAATTATTTCACAAGCCCTATTTATCTGGCAGCCCTTCGAGTTACTTTGCAAGATGGCAAGCTGCTCTAAGGTGACTGAAACCCTGCGACAGCAGGTTGTCCAGATGAAGGCCAAAGGGATGACCCTCTCAGCCATTACAAGAGAAATTGGGTGTTCCAAGTCTGTGATTTCTAGAATATTGAAGTTTTTTTTTTTAAAGATTTTTTTTGGGCTTTTTCACCCCTATTGGATAGGACAGTGCAGAGACAGGACAGGAAATGATCGGGAGAGAGAGAGACGGGGAGGGATCGGGAAATGACCTCAGGTCGGAACCGAACCCGGGTCCCCGGATCCATGGCACGGCGCCTCAGCCACCTGAGCCACGACGCCCCCAGAATATTGAAGTTTTACAATGACGATAATTCATTCAAGTCCCCCAAAAAGGCTGGTCGTCCATGTAAGACAAATGCATGAGAGGACAGGATCATATGGAGACTCTCAACGGGGAATTGGTTCAACACTGCAGCTGGAATTGCTCGCCAGTTCGGTGCTGAACAGGGCAAGGATCTGTCTTGGCATACATTGTCTCGCCGTTTAAAGGAGAACTGAAATAATTTTTTAACTTGCGTTATTTCTTAATTAATGTGTTATTCAATTACGTTTTCGGTTTAGTAACCTTATATCGTGACTTGTATTGGCAATTAATTTCAATTAAATATTATACTTATCGGCCTATTCGGTTTTTAGCCATGTTGAATTGAGTTCATTTGGTCCACGGCAGGTGTCGCTTATCCACGCGATCTTCACGAGACTTGTGTGAGACTTCGAAACATGAATTGTCAGCCAGGTGTCAGTGCCGCCATTCTGAAAACTGTTTTCCAAACGAAATATTGCACAAAAACGAGTTTAAATGATGATTACTGCCTACTTTTTCAAACTTTCCTGATTGCTATCAAAACAAACAAAACTTCCGGCTTGACTACATCAGCATTCGAAGGAGGGCGGGCACGTCTTTTGACAACATTGGCAGATGTTGGTCACTTTGATTTCCTCTGTACGTTTTACTTCCGTCCTACGATGCTTTGCACAGATCTCAACGAATCTCGTTTATGGCCATTGCTTTGACATATGGACTGATATATTACATAACATATTTCAAACACTCATAACTTGCTATAGCAGTGACAAAATAGCTATCAAAAATGCATTCCTATATTTAATAAAATGAGATAAATAGAATTTTGATAATAAAAAAATTTGCCTTCAGTTCTTCTTTAAGACAATTTAGACTGAAAACCCACTCTGCGGTGACCAAAACTCTCATAAGTAGAAAGAATAAAAAGGCTAGATGAGCCTTTGCTGAGGAGCATGTTGTGTGGACAGAGGAGAACTGGTCCAAAGTTCACTTCAGTGATGAGAGCAAGTTCCATTTATTTGGGTCTGATGGGAAACATTATGTTCGGCGTCGAACTGGGGAAAGACTGAACCCAAAGTGTGTAAAGGAGTCAGTTAAATTTGGAGGAGGAAGCGTCATGGTTTGGGGGATGTTTTCTGCAGCAGGAGTTGGGCCTCTTGTACAGCTACAAGGGAGAGTGAATGCAAATGTTTATCAGAACCTCCTTCGGCAACATGCAGTTCCTTCACTGCAAGTGTCTCCCAATCAGCTCGCAATTTTCATGCAAGACAACGGCCCCTGTCACACTGCAAAACGGGTAAAGCAGTTCCTTGAAGCTAAGAACATTGAAACAGTGAAATGGCCAGACCAGAGTCCAGATCTAAGCCCTGTAGAGAATCTCTGGAAAATCCTTGGCGACAAAGTAATGGCTAAGAAACCCACTACAGTTACCGAACTGTGGAAAAGACTGCAAGAAGAATGGACCAAGATCAAACCAGAGCAGTGTGAGAAATTAGTGATGTCCTGTGGGCGCAGATGTGCTGAAGTCATTCAAAACAAGGGCCTTGACACTTCCTCTTGAGTTTTGAATCCTGTAGCCCTCAAAAAAATGTACTTTTAATCGTCTTTTCTGCTACAATGGTTACTGTTCTCTAATTTTGATCACTGTTGCGAGGGAAATTTAATGGACGAACATTATTATTCTCTGTGTTTCTGTATGTTGAGCTCAAGTGACTTAGTGAACTGAGAAAAGTTGTTTTTCCAATGCTGTAATCGCCTTTCTGTGGCCTTGGCTGGTGATAAGCAGGGTGTCTGAGTTCCTGCACATCTCAGAGAACGCCAGGTGCACGCTTTAACAAAGCTTCATAGAAAATCTTGAGCCAATCACGTGAAGATGCAAGCAGTAAGCGAATGCCTTTAGAGTATAATAGATAACAGCCACAAAAAACACAACTCAGAGAGCGCGCGCGTACTCTCACATCACTAGAGGTGATGTTCTGCTTTAATTTTCTTTCTTTCCTATCTTATATTTCTTTTATATGATCTACCATAATAAATGACTGAAAAGACAACTGCTAAGCGTTCTGAAGTGTTTATTAGAAATTTCCATTACAATTTGGCATCCCCTGGGTGGGCCCTATGCGTCTGATCCTCGGACGACGGAACACTCCCAAGGTTACGGTGCGGAGCTGAGAACTTGGACGAGAGACCAGGCCATCAGGGCTCACCGAACCAGTAAGTGATAACTTTGCATTCTTGTGTAAAGAAATTAGTGGAAACAGTATTTAAAGAATGATACAAGAAATGGACAGAGATTTGTCCTAGTATTTAAAGAATGATATAAGAGACGGACAGAGATTTGTCCTAGTCAATGAAGACTGATATAAGAGATGGACAGAGATTGTCCCAGTCAAGGAAGACTGATATAAGAGACGGACAGAAGTTTGTCCGAGCCCAGGAGGACTGCTAAGCTGTGGTACCATCAATATGTTTGCCGAAACGGATAAAACACAATTTTGAGACAATAAACCGCGAGTAGTTTATTGGGTTGTGTAAGAGAATTATCTGCCTAAGTGACGACTGGGTAATGGCTCACCTACTTGGGGGGGGGGGGGGGGGGGGGTACGGGTGCGTGTTTCGACAGATTCATGTTCAGCGATTCGTAGGAATTGAATCTTGCTCCCTTTGTTCTGTGTGAACAACTAGCCTGTCGGAGGAATGGGAGAGAGAGGTTTGATCACGAAAACACAAAGACACACCGGTGTGCACGCAAAATATTGATGAATTAACAGAGTACTGTCCTCCTCCAAATTCTGAAACAGAGAAATAGATCTTGTACACATGCGCGAGTTGTCTTTGAGGTTGTTGTGCTAAATGATATCTACTTTAGTTTAAGGCAAATGTCAGATAAATTGTTTACTAATAAGAACACACCTAAAGGATTATTGTGTCGCATTTTTGGACATAGTCCAACCTGTTCTTCTTGTGATCCTGATAAAGAAACTCAGCCGCTGTTGTCACAGCCTATTAATATAACAGTGTACAATGGGGAACAGAAACGGTAAGTTAGGGAAAGGAAAGGAAGAAGCAAGTAAGCCTGAAGCTACATGTGCTATAATAAGTATTGGATGTTCCTATGACAGCCCAAACATCCAGTTTATGAAAACCTCGTATGGCGAGGATTGTTTGGCACAGTTTGACATATGGGTAAAGGACTTAGGATTCCCTGAAAAGGGCAGTTTTAGTCCCAGGCAGATAGGGCAGTTAGAAGAAAAGTTGAAACAGAAGGAAAAAGAAGAGTCTGCAGATAATGTTAAGTTTTTAGGGGACTGGAGGGCGCTTTCTGCATGGAAAGAAGAAACACTTAAGAGAGAGTACAAAAGAGAGAAACGACAGGCAGGGCTCTCACCCTCTTCTCAGTGTTTGAAATTTCAGATGGACCCTGACCTGGAGTCTGCCCCACCACCCCGACACACACTGCCTCCTCAGCAAGGCGGAGCATCACTCCCACAAGCGCTTCACCCACAGAAAGGGGGAGAAGTCGAGACAAAAAAACAAAACAAAAAAAACCCTGAGCCTCTGAAATCTCTCCCAGCCTACCAGCCGCCTCCAACGTCAGCGCCTCCCCTCGCTTCTCCATCACACACGAGAACCGGTCTTGCATATGGCGATGGAAGAGACACCCTCCTGGACCTGACCGCATGCTCACCAGTGGGTCCGCAAGGCCGTAACCTAAAGTCTGAAGTCCTTCATCTTCCAGTGGTAGAAGTGGCTGGAGCTGACAGCGTGCTTCTAGTCCACAGACCCTGGACGACAGCTGACATGAAGGAAAGCATGGCTTCTCTTCCCAATGTGAGAGAGGTAGGAGGAAAGAGATTTGGTAATGAGCTGTTCATATTTTGCAGAGAATTCCGACCAACCACTCATGAACTTCGCCGCCTACTCATGACCAAGATGGGTATAGATTGGAACAAAGTTTCCAAAGAGTGGCCGGAAGCTGACCAGCGAGCGACTACACCAGACTGGAGCGCGGCTGGCAATGGTGAGTATAGAGATACCATTACTGCTCTCTGTGCTCGTCTGGACAGTGCTTTTCCCTTGAACATAGACATAACTAAGATCAGTATGTGTAAGCAAGAAGATGGAGAAGGTGTGTCAGCGTTTCTCGCCCGTCTCACCGCCGTGCATGAGAAACACAGTGGCCTGACCAGACCCGCGACCCTGGCTGGAGTGGAAGGCACTCCTGAGGTCTGGGAAGCGCACCTGCAGAACAGTTTCATGAACGGTCTGAATCCAGCAGTGGCCAAGTTAGTGAAGCAGCTCTGTCTCCTGTGGGAAACTGCCAGTCTCACCAAGATCAAGCAGTACGCTGTGCATGCAGAAAGGCTGTTGAAAGAGAAGGAGAAGACAAAGTCGGCACAAAGAGACCAAGACCTACACGCCGCCGCTCTCACTCTTCTCCAGACTGTTCAGCCTGGACAAGGAGGAAGAGGAAGAGGTCGAGGTAGGGGCCAAGGCAGGATGACCTGGGGTGACCCGTCCTGGATAAAAGGCGCAACCTGCTACAACTGCAATCGGAAGGGACACATTGCTCGAGATTGTCTTCACAGTAACAGGCAGAAGCCCCATGAGGAGTACAGCAAAGCAGACTGACGGGCGGACTCCGGGAACGGGTCCCACACAGAGAACAGGGGAGGTAACACACACACACACCTGATGATACACATACACATAGACAGGAGCATTCACATAACGTTAAACACATTAGTAGCAGCACCTGCATGCAACAGCAAGACTACACAGAAACGCCCGATACACCAGTCCAAATAGATACACCTGAAGTTGCATTAAGTTTGTTAACATACACAACTACTCCCTTCTCTAAACTCCCTTGTATGCCCCTCACTGTATGTGGGCATGTGTTAACCTTTTTAGTAGATTCTGGAGAAGGACACTCAGTGATGCAACATGGGGTACTTCCAGTAGACCCACCGCTCAACTCAAATTCTATTCAGACAATGGGCATCTCAGGACGACCTGCAACCGAAACTTTCTCAGTCAACCTCCCGTGTAAAAGCGAGGGAGGAATAGTTACGTCCCACTCATTTCTCATCTCACATACATGTCCAGTAAATTTGTTAGCACGTGATTTAATGTGCAAATTAGGAGTAAATCTCACGTCTACTCCAGATGGACTAACTATTGAAGTAAGTGAAATGTGCGGTGTGCAGTATGGGTTTGGAAGCCCTCTGTATGTGTATGTCTGGCGGCTCTGCTCAGATCAACTCACACAAACTCCCAAACACCTTGTACAGCTCGCACACTTGAACACCTCATCAGTTGACACAGATTATATGAAAGAGGAAGATTTACACTGCACAGCATATGTTCACCAAGGGCAAGATGTAGAGTTTGAAAAGACTTGGTTTGCAGACCCCCATGCATGTGAAAGATTGACCCTCAAACTATGTATTGGTCTAAACATTATTGCGCTGTGCAGGTCCACTTTACTCATTGTCCAAACAGCTGCATCATTGTTCATCGCAGTGTTCTCAAAACATGTTATACGCGGCCTCGTGTCAGAGGACTCCGAGGTCGGCTGCTGCCAACATGATTTCTTTGACATCATTAATTCTATATCCCATGTCTCATTAGCAAGGCCACGAGCCGCCCGTTGGAAAGACGTGGGGAAGTGGGTCAAGAAATGCGCAGTCAATGGCAATGAATGGTCCCAAACAGAGGACCCTAGTGTGTTGTTTTGCCAAAGCTTGGGGTCTACAAACAAAGTCATGCTATGTGTGTGTATGTTAAGCGCAGCGTAATATTAGTCACTGATGACCGGGATCCTGGGGACCCCGGCCATAGTGGCCTGTTTGTCTCTGTTTCCACAGGCATAACTCCAGCAGAGGTGCACCCCAAATTGGCGGGAGTTCCAAATTCCGTTTGGGCGAAGGGTAAACATGATGTAGGCCTAATAAAGAATGCTGAACCAGTGGTGATCACCCCCAAATCAGATTTCAGGCCTAGACAGACCCAGTACCCACTCAAACCAGAAGCAATCGCAGGTATAAAACCGGTCTTTGATTTGTTGCTGAAGGCAGATGTAATTGTCCCTTGCCAGGACTCTCCAGTGCGCACTCCTATTTTTTCCAGTTAAGAAGGCAAGAAAACCGTCCCAGCCCAATGAGTGGAGGTTTGTCCAAGATCTGCAAGCAGTCAATGCTGCAGCTGTCCCGCGCGCGTCTGACGTCCCTAAAGAGCGATCTGCAGACCACACCCACTCTGGGACTGCCTGACCCCAATAAACCATTTTGTTCAAAGTGTAGATGAAAAGAAGGGTTTTTATGACCTCTGTTCTTTTGCAGAAACACGGGCATAGATTGAGACCTGTAGCCTACTTCTCCAGCAGGCTGGATCCAGTGGCGGCTGGACTTCCTGTTTGCCTGCGTGCAGTTGCTGCAGCTGAAAAGGCGGTAACTGCCTCCAGAAATATTGTGGGGTATTCTAACCTCACCCTTTTGGTCCCACATGCTGTCTCCCTGCTTCTGTTGGAGAAAAAGACGTCACATTTGTCAGCACAGAGATGGTTGAAGTATAACACTGTCATACTTGATATGCCTCACATCATTGTGAAACATTATACTGTTCTGAATCCTGCCTCTCTTCTCCCTACAGAGGACAATGGAGAGCCACATGACTGTGTTGCTTTCACTAATGATTTTTGTTCCCCCAGGGCAGACTTAAAGAGTGACCCTTTGGAAAATCCAGACATGGTCCTCTATGTGGATAGTTCAGCCTCCAGAGACTCAGAGACGGGAAAGAAGAAAGTAGGTTTTGCCGTAGTCTCCGATCACGAGGTCCTCAAGGCGTCGTGTCTGTCCTCAAACCTGTCAGCGCAGGCCGCAGAGCTCTGGGCCCTCATTGAGGCATGCAAATTGGCTGCAGGGCAATCTGTCAATATTTTTACAGACAGCAGGTACACATTTGGCATTGTGCACGATTTTGGCACCATTTGGAAGCACAGAAATTTTCTCACTAGCACAGGATCTCCCATTGCACATCATAAACTGGTCTCTGAGTTGTTGGATGCTATTCTACTCCCTAGAGCCACTGCTGTGTGTAAGTGTGCTGCCCATACTAACAATACTGAATCTTGTGTCTCAAGGAAATGCCAGGGTGGACGTGGCAGCTAAGTGTGCAGACTCAGCTTCCAGTTCACCCTCTAACCTTGCTTTTCTAACAGGTTTCTACCCCCTGTTTACAGCTAGCGGACCTTCAGAGCACTGCCACCCAGGACAAGAGACGAGTCTGGAAACAGGCAGGCTGTATCTTTGCAAACTTGGTCTAGGTTTGTCCCTCAGGCCGTCCCTGTCTACCAAAATACATGTTCCCTTTCTATGCAAAATTGGCACATGGGCTCACCCATGTGTCAAAAGGGGGGATGGTAGCAGAAGTAACAAAGAGATGGTTCACAGAGGGGTTTTCAAATTATACTGCAAAATTTTGCAAGCAATGCTTGATATGCGCACAAAATAATGCAGGTCAAGGTATCAAACTAACTCAAGCAGCACACCCAATACCAGACAAACCATTTGATCATCTCCAAATGGACTTCATTGAACTGACACCTAGTGAAGGGAAAAGGTATTGCCTGGTAATAGTTGACATGTTTTCAAAATGGGTTGAAGTATTCCCCACAGCTAAACAAGACTCAGAGGCGGTAGTCAAAGCACTCCTGAGAGATATAATTCCTAGGTGGGGTATACCTAGCAAAATCTCAAGTGACAATGGAACACCCTTTGTTAATGCAGCCCTAAAGAAAATAGGAGCATTCCTAGGGATAGACCCAAAACAACATTGTGCCCACCATCCTGCCAGTGCGGGAGCAGTAGAGAGGGAAAATGGGTCACTTAAAAATAAACTAAGCAAAGCTTGTGCAGAAACAGGGCTAGGATGGACAAAGGTCCTCCCTGTAGTACTCACACAAATGAGGATGCAAATTAGACCTAAGCATGGGTTAAGCCCATTTGAAATTCTGTTTGGACGAGTACCCAACATGGGGATAGGGCCAGCCCAAGGAACACTGCCGAACAGCAGACTGTGTGATGATGCAATGTTGAATTACTGTGCAACGTTGTCCTCTGCTTTGAAATCTATCCACAAACAGGTAAAAGAAGCACTTCCCAAACCTGCTGAGGGACCTCTGCATGATCTACAACCAGGGGATTGGATAGTGGTGAAGGACTTCCAAAGAACCAAGTGGAACAAGCCACGGTGGAATAGCCCATTCCAGGTCCTGCTCACGACCCCAATGGCAGTGAAGGTCACAGGCAGAGTGACGTGGATCCATGCTAGCCACTGCAGGAGGGTTCCTGAACCAGCTGAGCAGGAGGAAAAGGAAGGCCTAAGTGACCCGGACACTGGTAAAGCTCGTGAGGAAGAAAGGCATCACTACATGGAACAGTGTGAGTATTACATCAATCACGCACGCACCCTCAATAGGGAGAGTATTTCAGTGTCTAGCCGATAGATAAGTCTTAGGGTTTTGAGTTTCCTCCAAGTCCCGGTGAGGTGGGACGAGGGCTGATAGGGCGTGCCCACCCTCTGAGCACCAATACACGTCAAGAAGGACAAGGGTTAACTCGGTAACATCATTGAGGCACTGAACAAGATGCGCAAGGTTGCTGAACAATTATGAGCAGATGAACATGGAGGAGTTGAAGACAGCTGATCATGTTAGTTCAGTGGATGGAAGACTCTTATTCTATCCACCATACTGGTCCTGGGCTTAGTGATTGTGATGCTATGTTTGCTCCCTGTTTTCTGTCAATGTTGTATGTCTGTGTTTCAGAGGCAGCTGACAAATATTGGTTACCAGATGGTGAAAATAGACCGAGACGACTTGCCTGACTGGCCTCCAAAACCCACACGAAGACCACAACCACATGTTCGAGGACATCAGCACAGTTGACATGAAATTAGTCCTAACTTAAAACATTTTCATTTGTGGTTGTTTCCTGTTCTATTGTTTCCTGATCTATGTATATAGCTTGCTAGCGTTAACTTAAGATGTCTATGTCTTACAAAACAGCCTTAGCATTATCCCTGTACACTCAATGACGTGTTAAGTCGAATCTCTCTGAGAACTCTTATCACTGAAACTGTGTACAGTTCTTTTCTTTTAGCAATTATTATCCTGTAGGATAATAAGGGGGGAAATGTGACGGAAATTTAATAGACGAACATTATTATTCTCTGTGTTTCTGTATGTTGAGCTCAAGTGACTTAGTGAACTGAGAAAAGTTGTTTTTCCAATGCTGTAATCGCCTTTCTGTGGCCTTGGCTGGTGAAGCAGGGTGTCTGAGTTCCTGCACATCTCAGAGAATGCCAGGTGCACGCTTTAACAAAGCTTCATAGAAAGTCTTGAACCAATCACGTGAAGATGCAAGCAGTAAGCGAATGCCTTTAGAGTATAATAGATAACAGCCACAAAAAACACAACTCAGAGAGCATGCGCGTACTCTCACATCACTAGAGGTGATGTTCTGCTTTAATTTTCTTTCTTTCCTATCTTATATTTCTT
Source organism: Neoarius graeffei (assembly GCF_027579695.1). Classification (NCBI taxonomy): domain Eukaryota; kingdom Metazoa; phylum Chordata; class Actinopteri; order Siluriformes; family Ariidae; genus Neoarius; species Neoarius graeffei. The sequence goes on along the minus strand of NC_083584.1, from coordinate 31,491,392 downwards.
TTATATGATCTACCATAATAAATGACTGAAAAGACAACTGCGAAGCGTTCTGAAGTGTTTATTAGAAATTTCCATTACACTGTGTTTCACACAAAATAAAGGTTTTTGTTGAAGTGCCTTGGTTATTAAAAAACAAACAAACATGCTAGTACAACAGTGGTATAACCACAGCTGATATTCCATCAAATTCCGAGCAATGAAGATTAACAATATTTCAGAGTAAATCAAGTATTTATTATTATAAATTGTTCTCTAATTTTGATCTCCACTGTATATATTTACTCTCTGAAAAGGTTCCAAGAATTTTCTAAGCATGTACTAATTTTAAGTCATATGACCATTAGAAGTCATAATTAAATACGCTATTTGGTGTGATCTTGAGATTTTTAATAGTTCCTAAAGTCAAATGTTAAATTAAATCAGTGTATTTTATGTCACTTAATGTTTAAGGTTCAGAATACTGACTGAAATGGTAAAAATCTCCGAGGGATAAATTGTACCCATGAAAAAATTTCCTCAGCTAGCCAAAGCCTGGGGTCTGTCTTTAGAGAGTTTTCCATCCCCGCAGCTATGAACTTAATCAGAGCTACAAGGGTTTAGAACTGGAGAGCTCACAAATCATCCCGACACTTCACCATGGCCCATCCATCACCCAGACGGGAACCCAAATACATCAGTGCTCAACACTGTCCCCCACCTCTTACCCCCTCCTTCAAAAAAATCCTTTTTTTAAATTTACAATCATATGATGAATGAGTGAATAAATAAGCCTTTCCCAGTGGCAAAGTAGTGAATGACTGAAGGCCATACTAACTGAGAGCGCACTTTTTCTTAAAAGCTTCCATGAGTCAGACACATTTATCCACAGTGTGCTGATGGACCGGATTCTGGCCTAAGCTCTGTGTCACCAGCTGTCTGTATCACACAGTCCAGGTAGACTGATGTGTCTGCTGATGTATTTGCAATTGAGTCAAAATAACCTTTTATAAATTTGTACTAAAAGTGGGGGGGAAAAAAACCAAAACCTACACTAAAAATCATTCTTCTTACACAAAGCCTTACATGTTTAGTGAAATGAAAACATCTCATCTCATCTCATTATCTCTAGCCGCTTTATCCTGTCCTACAGGGTCACAGGCAAGCTGGAGCCTATCCCAGCTGACTACGGGCGAAAGGCGGGGTACACCCTGGACAAGTCGCCAGGTCATCACAGGGCTGACACATAGACACAGACAACCATTCACACTCACATTCACACCTATGGTCAATTTAGAGTCACCAGTTAACCTAACCTGCATGTCTTTGGACTGTGGGGGAAACCAGAGCACCCGGAGGAAACCCACGCGGACACGGGGAGAACATGCAAACTCCACACAGAAAGGCCCTCGTTGGCCACTGGGCTCAAACCTGGACCTTCTTGCTGTGAGGCGACAGCACTAACCACTACACCACCATGCCGCCGAAATGAAAACATCTCATCTCATCTCATTATCTCTAGCCGCTTTATCCTGTTCTACAGGGTCGCAGGCAAGCTGGAGCCTATCCCAGCTGACTACGGGCGAAAGACGGGGTACACCCTGGACAAGTCACCACGTCATCACAGGGCTGACACATAGACACAGACAACCATTCACACCTACGGTCAATTTAGAGTCACCAGTTAACCTAACCTGCATGTCTTTGGACTGTGGGGGAAACCAGAGCACCCGGAGGAAACCCACGTGGACACGGGGAGAACATGCAAACTCCACACAGAAAGGCCCTCGCCGGCCCCGGGGCTCGAACCCAGGACCTTCTTGCTGTGAGGCGACAGTGCTAACCACTACACCACCATGTCGCCGAAATGAAAACATATTTTTTTTAAAAATCATATTTACACCACATTTAAATTAAATCTTAAATTATATTCAGGCGGCACGGTGGTGTAGTGGTTAGCGCTGTCGCCTCACAGCAAGAAGGTCCTGGGTTCGAGCCCCGGGGCCGGCGAGGGCCTTTCTGTGTGGAGTTTGCATGTTCTCCCCGTGTCCGCGTGGGTTTCCTCCGGGTGCTCCGGTTTCCCCCACAGTCCAAAGGCATGCAGGTTAGGTTAACTGGTGACTCTAAATTGACCGTAGGTGTGAATGTGAGTGTGAATGGTTGTCTGTGTCTATGTGTCAGCCCTGTGATGACCTGGCGACTTGTCCAGGGTGTACCCCGCCTTTCGCCCGTAGTCAGCTGGGATAGGCTCCAGCTTGCCTGCGACCCTGTAGAAGGATAAAGCGGCTAGAGATAATGAGATGAGATGAGATGAGATTATATTCATGACATTTTGAACTGAAAGTGACAAGGTGAAATAAAAATGGTTAAAATGAGTGCCGTTTTTAAATTTCAGCATGTCAAGGGGTTTTGTTTGTTTGCTTCAGGGGTCCTCAATTCATCAACTCACTTCTGGAGGGATGGTGTCTAGTTGGGTGTTTTCCCAACTCAAAGGCATCTGATTCACCTTTGAATTTACTAAATTTAAAGTGCTAGTCTTACGAAAATGGCATCACCCCTGGAAATGATACCTTATAAAATGAGACATGTTAAATAGTTTACTGTCTAAATTGTATTATAATACGAGACTGTATTAAAATGTTCTATTTAGCTGGTAAAGTTTGGCTCTTTGAGTCCGCCATTACATGAATGCGTTCCTGGTAAGTTATTGTTAACTTAAAGGAAGTGACATCATATGCGCAACGCTTGAAAGTTTACGGCATTTCTGGCTTCGGCTGCTTTGCAAAATGTAGCATGTTTTTAAGATTTTTTTTTAAATTCCAAAACAAAATTAAAACCAAAGCATGCCTCCTAAGAGGTGTGTCGTTCAAAGCTGTTCAAGTGTAGCCGATAAAAAAAGCAGAATTTTGATCCATTATAGCCCAAAGTCGGCAGGACGCTTACAGAATTAATGAGTTTGATTTTTACAGACAAAGAGAGGTAACTTCAAGCCAACACGACGGTTTGGTGTCTGCTCCATACATTTTGAAAAAGATAAATTTGTGAGGCAAATTCACATAGAGGGCGGCACGGTGGTGTAGTGGTTAGCGCTGTCGCCTCACAGCAAGAAGGTCCGGGTTCGAGCCCCGTGGCCGGCGAGGGCCTTTCTGTGTGGAGTTTGCATGTTCTCCCCGTGTCCGCATGGGTTTCCTCCGGGTGCTCCGGTTTCCCCCACAGTCCAAAGACATGCAGGTTAGGTTAACTGGTGACTCTAAATTGACCGTAGGTGTGAATGTGAGTGTGAATGGTTGTCTGTGTCTATGTGTCAGCCCTGTGATGACCTGGCGACTTGTCCAGGGTGTACCCCGCCTTTCGCCCGTAGTCAGCTGGGATAGGCTCCAGCTTGCCTGCGGCCCTGTAGAACAGGATAAAGCGGCTAGAGATAATGAGATGAGAATGAAAAATTCACGTAGAAGGATTTGAGCGAGGTCTGGTACGCGGAGCAGTTCCTACCATCTGGAAACAAAAGTCCAAAGCGCCATCCCAAAGAGCTCATCACCGCACAGTAAGGGTCAAGCTTGTGTTTAACCTGTTGCTTGAATTTATTAGTTGTTCTTCATCAGCTCAATAATGTTCTAAGATAGTTTCTATGTGGCCAAATATAATACTTAGCTAGATGACAGACGATTGCTGATTTAAAAGCAAACTAAAACATGCTTACTCTGAGTCACTTCTTCATCCTCGTAAAGTTGTGTGGAGAGCTTTACAAAAGAAGGCAGTTGTGCATATAATGTCACACATGCAGAGCCGCTGACTAATAAATTGCTGCGATCTAATGGCAGACAAGCTTTTAGTGATTTTTGGAACAGAATTCAGATGCAAAAAAATTATTTTTCAAACCAATTTTGTATTTATTGGTGAGCTTTACAACCTATTTGAGCCTATCAGACACAGAAAACCTGGGATTTTATGACCTCATTTTTGTAAGACTAGCACTTTTGTAAGACTAGCACTTTTTGCAGGGTTGATGGAAAATGATCTAACCATTTAAAACCAACTTGAAAATTCCCTCTTCCAAATTCTTTGCACCATTTTTACAATAAAACTTCGTGAATAGCATGACAAAATGTTTTAAAAAATATATATTTAATAACATTTAAGCACATTTCGTCTCATCTCATCTCGTTATCTCTAGCCGCTTTATCCTGTGCTACAGGGTCGCAGGCAAGCTGGAGCCTATCCCAGCTGACTACGGGCGAAAGGCGGGGTACACCCTGGACAAGTCACCAGGTCATCACAGGGCTGACACAGACACAGACAACCATTCACATTCACACCTACGGTCAATTTAGAGTCACCAGTTAACCTAACCTGCATGTCTTTGGACTGTGGGGGAAACCGGAGCACCCGGAGGAAACCCACGTGGACACGGGGAGAACATGCAAACTCCACACAGAAAGGCCCTCGCCGGCCACGGGGCTCGAACCCGGACCTTCTTGCTGTGAGGCAACAGCGCTAACCACTACACCACCATGCCGCACAGCACATTTCGTAATGAAGCAAAATTAAAAATACCCTAACATATTATTACTCATATTATTACTGACATGCTCATGAATACGGTAATAACTGGTGAGCCAATGCTTGGTCCTATTCTACTCCTTCTCTATATCTACTCTCAGTAATGTCAAATTCATACCATGACCCTTTAATTCATTCTTGCTTTCCTCCCCTGGACACTCATGTTTCTGCATGGATCTCAGCATATCTGGCAGCCATCTCGTTATGGATAGCAACTCATCAGGTAAAACTAAATCCCAGCAAAATTTCGCTGCTGTATATCCCTGGAGATGTATCCTCATGTCAAGATCTTGGAGAACTCTTTGATCATGCAACAACCCCAACCATAGGACACTGAATAAGGTTGGGTGATCAGCATCACTCAGGATGGAATGATTTTACAAAGCCATTTCATATAAACGCTCTAACACATGGCTATTTAAGTAGATGAGGTACGCTCAAAGTGCCATCTGTGTTGCTGATGCCCATTCAGACATTCTGCTGTCCTTTTGTCCTTTCATAATGCCATCTGCATATCACAACTGTGCTGAAGCAGCAGGACAACAGAACACAATGCACACTGCTGTCCTTGCTCTATCTACCACACACTAAGGTACAGCAGTGTGTTTTTGTGTGTATTGAGAAGTAGTGATTCTCTTTGTACACACACAAATGCACAGAACATACAAATTCAACAAATTCACACTGTTCATGTGAGCCCTCTGTTTCTCCATGTCCTTGTGTCTTCTCGTTCACTGAAAAGCATGTGAAATTACAGAGCTGCCTCATGCCTGTGTAATAAATTCCTACATTAAGACCTGCAGGTCAGACACAGACCCTCACATGACCAGTCTCTTCCCTGTGTCATGGCTTCCCTAAGGATCACACCTGTTAGACCATTTATGGCTCTTGGCCTGTATGCTCCTACAAGTGCGTGCACACACACACACACACACACACACACACACACACACACACTCTCTCTCTCAAAAGTGTACAGATGAAGCAAAAGTGTTTGCAAGTGTGTGTTAAAGACCCACTCCAGCAGCCTTCTTTTCCCCTGTTGTCACATTCCCATGTTCAAACCTTATCTGCGTCACCAGCCAGAGCTGTGAATGGCTGTATGTCCTTCTGTGTTAGCCCCGTGATAGATTGACGACCTGTCCTGGGTGTACCCCGCCTCTCACCCAGTGCAAGGCTCCAGCTCACTCACGACTTGTGATGGATAAGCAGTATAGAAAATGAATAAATGAATTATATACTAATTTAATCAAAATACATCATGGCACGGTGGTGTAGTGGTTAGCACTGTTGCCTCACAGCAAGAAGGTCCTGGGTTCGCAGCTGGCGATGGCCTTTCTGTGTGGAGTTTGCATGTTCTCCCCGTGGGTTTCCTCCGGGTGCTCCGGTTTCCCCCACAGTCCAAAGACATGCAGGTTAAGCTAATTGGTCGCTCTAAATTGACCGTAGGTGTGAATGTGAGTGTGAATGGTTGTTTGTCTCTGTGTCAGGCCTGCGATGACCTGGGGACTTGTCCAGGGTGTACCCCGCCTTTTGCCCATAGTCAGCTGGGATAGGCTCCAGCTTGCCTGCGACTCTGCAGAACTACAGATAATGGATATATAATCCTCCTGAGAACCAACCCATAGACTTGTGTCCTCTGTAGTTGACATTTGTTTTACGTGCACACCCTCTTACTCTTTCAAGCTCTTCACTTGAATCCTGATGTGTTGTAAAGAGCACACCCTGGGCTTTCCAATGATATATCATGTGGCTAGGAGGGTTGCTGGGAAATTCCTAGTAAGGAAATCACAACAAAAGAGAAATTGAGAGAGACATTTTTTTCTTGGTTCCCAGGAGGATATATATATATATATATATATATATATATATATATATATATATATATATATATATATAAATATCTAAAAATATTTGTTTCCCCATCTTGTTCTATGTTTTTGGTGATGGTAGCTGTAAAATTAAGCTTATTTTTACCTTGCCTGCTATGGAGTAAGCGGGGCAAGGTATTGTTTTTGGTCGGGTTTCTTTGTTTTTTTTGTTAGCAACATTATGGGAAAACAGCTGGACCAATCTTCATGAAACTTTCAGGATAGATGGGCATTGGTCTCAAATAGAACGTCCAACATTTTGATGGTCATCCGGTCAAGTTCAAGGTCACAGTGAACAAAAAGGTAAAAATAACAAAAAAGGTTAAAAAAAAGCAAAAAACCCCCTCTGACCTCAGACTGCAGGATTGCTGCCTTGGAAAGACCCCTCCCACAAGCATGCTGATTGGATCACTAGATGCCTCATTTGCATACAATGTTAAGACCAACAACAATAACAAGACCGCGAAAGATCGCCTTTTTTAAGCGACGAGAAGCAGCAGCTGTACAAACGCGAAGTCATCCATTATTATTATTGTTGTTGCTGCTGCTGCTTCTTCCGTGTTGTTTTTGCTTCGATATTCGCGCCAAGGTTTATGCAAACGTAGCGATGTAACTGACGTATACAGTGACGTAATGACATATACAACGACGTAACTGACGTATACAGCGACGTAATGACGTGGCTTCCCTTAGCACCGCGAGCTATGGAAAAGCAAACTGGTTCTCAGCTGGCTCGCAAGTTGAACGAGTTGTGAACCAGCACCAGCACTGGCCCCGAACCAGCCCTGGAACTGATTTGGTGGAAAAGGGGTAATAGAGTAAATATATATGCTGTATTTACTGTATGGACATGGCATCAGAGAACAGTTTTATTTATAAGCAGTAGCCCCGTGTACCTATAGGGTACCTTTTTTTGTGTGATATCTTCCTTCATATTCATCATAAGTGCTACCGGGCGAGGTTTGTTTTGCCTGGCAACACTTGTTTAGTCTAAAATTGATTGTTTAGAAAGGTTTTCTATTCCTTTAGTTCTTCAAATATTGACTTCTGTGTCACCAATGATCACTGTAATTTACAGAAGTCATGAAATACCAAATATTTAGTAGCTATTCCACAAAATCAAGTTATCCATGAACTGGTAGAGCCGAGTCGGCTATAAGCCATGTACAACGAGATTGAGTGGAATAACTGTTTTATTCTATCCACATTCACTGGATTTTGAGAAACACAGCATTTTTATTTATATTTTTTGCAAATTAGATAAATAAAAACTTTATACAAAACGTCAGACAAAATAATTTCTGCTTAGAATGTAAACAAACCGGCAAAATGACAGTAGCAATTTGTGAAAAAAGCTATAATAATAATTCTTGAAAAATAAAAAAAAATATGTTCTTACCAGCCAATACTTTTATTCCATATTTTATTGCTTTTTTGTATTTTTGGGGGTTTTGTTTTCAAGTAGAGTTTTTATTTTGTCCTCAGTTGGTTCAACAACACGCTCTGCCATTTTGTTTTTCTCTACTCATGGTATATGAGCTGATAGCCAAGTAGTAGAGTAGCCAATCAGAGCGTGCGATTGCTCATATCCAGTGAATGTGGATAGAATAATTAACAATATTCACAGCGTGTATTGCAATATCCATCACATTGCAATAAAATGGCTATGATGAGCTATCCAGTTTTTCAGCCAGTTTGGAGTTTTAGTCATCAGTGACTTCCAGCTGTGTCCCTTCCTCTTCCTCTGAAAGAGAGTGCTATCAGTCAGGGCATCGGACGGGGATGGACAATAACCTCAGCTAACTACAGGAGCCTTTGACACTACTTTTCATTTGGAACAGCTTTAATTGGTAAATCTCATGGGCCTTGTGCCCAATCAGTGGTTGCCTAGCAACAGTAGGAAGACATTGAATGGGATTTTTGGTCTGTATGAGTTGACAACCTTGTGAGAGAAAGAAAAAGACAATGTAAGAGAGAAAGGTAGTCATTCCCATTGGCAACAGACATTCATTTAAGGTATATTACTGAAAAAAAGCTGGATGTACTGTATTTTTATCTGCGGTTTACAGATATATTTAGCAATACATTTCCTCTAAATGACTAAAGTCTATCATCTAGTCCAACTAATTATGACAGGAACAGTCCTGATTAAAAAAAATCTGAGTATTACATAGAAAGGAATGTCCTACCAATTGGCCTGTAGTTCACTCCTACACATCAGAGCCTGCAGGTAATTATACCTTCTCATTCATCTGGTTCTTTAAATATACACCATGCAACTGTTTAGCATGGCTGATTTTTGTCTTGGGGTACATTTCTTCTTTATTGTGGTGCTGAGCAGCTTAATGGGCCTTCCTGTGGTTTTGGATCAAATTAACTTGGAGCATTTTATTAAATATCTTAATATCCTTTATATCCCTAGATCTTGTATTGAAAGCTATTTCGTACGCTGGGTTCCTGTAAGCAATCTCGTTCACATGGTGGTTTATGAGAATCCATTTAAAGTCTATGCGTATATGCACCCCACTGCATGTTGATCATATTATTATTATTATTATTTTATTTGTAATTCTTTAGTGATGTTTGCAGAAAATAGTACTAATTAAAAGACATGCTTGTTTTTTTGGAAGGCTATATTACTTTAATGATGGGTTTGGGCTGATGTAAAATGTAATTAAGGTGGATTCTATATTACTATACATATTAAATGTTGCTCACCTGGTGTGGTTAAAACCACTCCCCATAAAATACCAATTCAGTCAAGCCAATTGTATTTGTACACACAATAAAATTTTGAATCCTAATGAGCTCTCCATTGGTGCCAATGGCAAGGAAACAAGGTCTTTGAGAGGAAATAAAGAAGAAACTTTGAAAAGGAACCAGTAAAGGAACCCATCTGCTTGAGCGGACTGCATTTTCTTGGGACCTTTTACTGAGGAGGGAAGTAAAGGGTGCAGCTAGAAATAAATAAAGAAGCTTTTATTTATCACACGTATACTCAAACACAGACTTCTCTTCTCACAGTGAAATTCCTCTTCTGCATTTAACCCATCTGAAGCAGTGAACACACACATGCACACACAAGTGAGCAATGAGCACACACACATTCCCAGAGCAGTGGACAGCTATGCTACAGCACCCAGGGAGCAGTTGTGGGTTAGGTGCCTTGCTCAAGGGCACTTCAGCCCAACCTTCAGGTCATGGCTGCCCCATGTTAACCTAACCGCATGTGTTTGGACTGTGGGGGAAACCGGAGGAAACCCACGCAGACACAGGGAGAACATGCAAACTCCACACAGAAAGGCCCCCACTGGTTACTGGGCTTGAACCCAGAACCTTCTTGTTCCAAAAGGTACCAAACTGAGGTGGATTTCCCAAAAGCCTCTTAACACTAAGAGCATCTTAACTCGGAGAGAGAGCGCATTCATTGTGCTGCTCGCGCTACCATTTAATAATGATCTTTGTACTGCAATGTTTTTGGGAAACTCAAGCCTGTACTTTGCTATAACGTTTAAATATGTATCTTTTATTGGATTGGAGAACTTTAAACATAGTTTATGGTACATAATTAGACCTCATGGACCACTAGTCAAAGCTAATTAAAGGTAGACACATGCAGTTAAAAGATACACACTAAAGATAAGAAACATCAACAGCAGCCTTGATTGTATGACCCCAGTGATAAGGAATAGTAGAAGTTTGTTGCCTATATTTCTGAAAGTCAATAAAGTGTCTGCACAAATCCTGGGATTTTCTGGAGATCTTTGGTGACATTGGCCATTCTGTAACAGACAGTGATTGGTATCATCATGAACCAATGGGTTGCTTTCTGGAAGACTTTTCTTGATGTGGTTTATGTGTTGTTGATGTGATCTGGAGTACATCAAAATGTCATCAATGCACTGATGAGTCTACCAAACATGTCTCAGAGGCCATCATTAACATCTGAAACACTGAGGGGGCATTGACCAGGCCATATGGCATCACCAAATACTCATCAAACTCAGATATGGCACTGGAGACAGTTCTCCGCTCGTCTCCCTGTATTTGTATTCTGACCAGAGTGTAAGCACTTCTCAAAGTGCTGTAAACTTTTTTTTTTTGCACAACTAATCTGGAGTGCCATTGTGTGTGTATGCATATTTACTTTCACTTCAGAGCGTGTGTGGCGGTGGTGAGTAGTTTCCTCTCTAGTTTTCTCTGTTGAATACTGCCCTTTTAAACTACATGCTTTAAAATAACTTATCCCTTATTTTTGTAATTTAAATAAGTACAAATTTCATGTCAATCAGTGCTCTTTGCATGCTTCTATTTCTTCATAAACAAACTCATTCATTTTTTAAAAACGTTTTTGAACAGTTTTTGAAAATCTCTTCTTCTTTATGTATAAATTAAAGGATATACCTCACCTCTTTTTTTCTAGAAAATTTGAAAAGATTCTAGTCAAATGCATCAGCTGATAGAAATATGCTCTTTGATTATCCTTTCCTCCTTTTCCTGATGGATTCAGACCTGAGGTGGACACCTTTTTAGCCTTAAATGACTCTGACTGCTTTCTGAACAGAGACATAACTATTGATTTAAACCAGTGTTTCTTAACCACTGGGCCACGGAGCATCATCTAGTGGGTTGCAAATTTTTTTCAAGTTTGAAGCCAAATACTCAATTGTTCAGGATGTCGTAGTGTCCCAAATCCGGTAGCTAGTTTGATGTACACCTTTCAAGTGGAATAAATACATTTGTGAGTAAATTAAGAAGAACAAGTCTTTATTTTTGTCACATTCCTCCTTTGCATTTAACCCCCCCACCCCGTGCACGTGCGTGCGCACGTACACATAGAGCACGCACATGTGTGCATGCACAAACAAACACACACAGACACACCGTGCATGCACAGTGGGCAGAATAAATAAATATGTTTGTGGGTAAATTATATGGATCTGTGATGCCTGTTGGAAGAGAAGAGCAGGGAGGATTGAGAATTGAACAGCTGTGGTTTGTTTACACCCGATACTAAAACTTGTAGCATTAACAACCATCGCAAAAATGCGTATAAAGCCCAGAAATGCCTTCTTACCCAGGCAAAATCAATATAGGATTTATCTTGTAGTGTCCTGATCCCCAGATCTTTAACCCAACCACATGTAAAAAGTTTTACTCCTTCATGCTCTTCCAGGTTTTTATCTGTGTTTCCATGTAGAACGATGTCTGCAGCACCAAGTAGTTTGAGATGTCGGGGAACTCAATGGATGGATAATTTTCCAACTCAAAATGAATGAATGAATGAATGAATGACTTTATTTAAATACGATAAGTTGATCAGCAGATTTGGTGGGGTCGTACATGTACAGATACAAATAATTACAAATACAAAATACTAAAAATAAACAATCTTTAAAAAAACCTTAAAATCTGTTGATTATCTGTTAATTATCTTCACATTAAGTTATTTAATAGTATGCATAAATATTGTTTTTGTATTTAGTTATGGCTACAATAGGATCAAAATTTATTCTACTAATGTCAAATTTATCTGGTAAATTTTTCTTTCATGGGAAAAATCCTTCTTTGTTAGTGTGTAAGGATTTATCCCATTGAGTGGTTTCTATATCCACTTCTTTTGAGTGTACTTCTTGGTTTTAATAACTTGCTTGTTTGCTGTACACAAACATGGCAATAAGTTCTTGTGTTAATGGATCAGACTCCACTTTCGGATCATTAATCCCTTTTGACTGAGAATGACCCACATGCATGGTTTTATATTGGCTTCTTGTACATCCATACTAGCCTAGTAAACTAGACCCACCCGCCTAGCGGTCAAAAATATTTTTGCCTAGCGAGTGGGTCTAGCCTCGCACCATATAAACAAAAACACCCCGGGCATCAAATTGTGCCCGCCAATCACAACGCAAGGTTTTTGTTTGGATTCTTTGGGCGGGCTTTTGCAGGAGTGACGACAAAGCTGCGCGACGCTGAGAAAACACAACAGGAAAGATGGCTACGGGCTAGTGAACAGCGCACGTTTGACTCCGCTTTGGAATCAGTTTTAGAAGAATTAGACTTGGAGTTTTCGTTGAAACATGAGCAGGAAGAGGCTCTCCGCTCATTCCTTTTCAAGAAAGACGTTTTCGCTGTTTTGCCAACCGGCTATGGCAAAAGTCTGATCTACCAGCTGGCTCCGCTCGTAGCCAAAAGGATGGGGCTAGTTTGTGCAGTACAAAGAATTAATAAACAGCTTTGAAACATTACTTTTTGATTGTTTCTTATTTTCCCGTTATTTTAAATTTCAGGGAAATTATTTCACCAAACACCACCAAATAAAAACTCTCAAAAACAGTTTAAGCAAACCCTTGAAAAACACTTGAAAAAAATAAGAGTGTATGTTAAGTATGTGGTACAGACTCCAAACTTGTGGTCATTATCTCCAAACTTCTTAATATCTAGAACCTGTTTATTAATTAATACGCATTTTGAAAAATTATTTATTTCAAGGTCTCCCCCACTGCTTTCTGTCACTCTGACTATGTCACAGTCACTGTTGCGCTGATTGGTCAGAGCGTTGGCCTATACGCACAGAGACAGTCTGAAAGACAGCGGTTTGTTCCACCCCCACTCTTCAGAAATGTCTACGGATTGAGGCCAGACTAAATATTCACATTTAGTCTGGCTTGCCAGGCTACATCCATACAGTTTTAAATACAATACCTACAATTAAAAACAGTAGGGAGTGATATTGCATCACATTAATACACTTTACAATAGATTATTAGATTCTAATTGAATAGATGAGCCAAAATAATTAGGGATCTTTTTAATGGGCCCCGACTCATTACAAGTATGAATAGGTGGGCCTTAAAGTAGAAAATATTGAGAACCCCTGATCTAAACAACCACCAAAGCTATTTAATATAAAGACTCAAAACAGATACACACATGCAGTCCTATATGTGCATACACTTCAATTTAAACATGTAATAGCCATCAGACTTCTTTACTAAAGGGTTACCAGATTGTCTATTTTTGTAGGTACTTGATACACGAGTGAAACAATGACTATTAGAGGACAGAAAATCAGATCGACCTGCCAGCCAGGCAGTAAAACTGACACAGCTTGTAGTTAGATGCTGCTTAAATGTAGATGTTTATGTGTCCCTGAAAGGAAAGACTGCTTGGCCTTGTTAGAAAATTAGAAAGGTGAAAAAAAAAGTGATAATAATCATTCATTGCTGTCGCCTCACAACAAGAAGGTCCGGGTTCGAGCCCCGTGGCCGGCGAGGGCCTTTCTGTGCGGAGTTTGCATGTTCTCCCTGTGTCCGCGTGGGTTTCCTCCGGGTGCTCTGGTTTCCCCCACAGTCCAAAGACATGCAGGTTAGGTTAACTGGTGACTCTAAATTGAGCGTAGGTGTGAATGTGAGTGTGAATGGTTGTCTGTGTCTATGTGTCAGCCCTGTGATGACCTGGCGACTTGTCCAGGGTGTACCCCGCCTTTCGCCTGAAGTCAGCTGGGATAGGCTCCAGCTTGCCTGCGGCCCTGTAGAACAGGATAAAGTGGCTAGAGATAATGAGATGAGATATATGTGTATATATATATATTTTTTTTTGGGGGGGGGTTCTTCTTCTTTAGGGTTTTTTGGCGGCTGGCAAACTAACTTAAAGGTGCATTACCGCCACCAAGCATGCTGGAGTGTGGAACAAGAGATATTGGGGCAGAAAAAACTATATTCTTTTAGCTATTTCTGTTTCTTTTAAATACTTGATAATGACTGTGGTTGTTTTTGAGTAGAGTTTTTATTTCGTCCTTGGTTGGTTCAGCAACACTCTCCGCCATTTTGTTTTTCTCTACTCAGGGTATATGACCTGATAGCCTAGTAGTAGAGTAGCCAATCAGAGTGCACGATTACTCCTATCCAGTGAATGTGGATAGAATAAAAACTGTTCTGCATAGAGCAGAGTCCAAGAGCCATCTGTATGTACCTCCAACCTTGTTTAACATAAGGCAATAATAATATTCATTGCAAATATTAATTTTCATGCTGCTGATCATTTTGAAAATGGTGTACTGGAAGAGTAGTAATGTTTGAAAATATTTTGTGCTCAATCTATATAGCATGAAAAACTCAAAATATCACTCAATGCATGTTAACTTTATATGGTAATATCTGTTCTTTTTCATAAATAGCACCAATAATTTTGGAAGTGACAGTCAGTCTGACAACATTAAATAACAGTTTATGTGTGCCTACTAAATATGCATTCGCTCTGGAGTGTGAGACACACACACACACACACACACACACACACACACACACACACACACACACACACACACACAATTGCCATTCCCTAACCCAGTTTTCTTTGACTTTGCCAGACTATCCTGTGATCTGCTTTATCAAATAGTGTTGAGGAGGACAAAGACTCACGATGTGTAAAGTCAAAGAGAACAACCGTTGAGAGGTATGAAGTAGAAGAACTTTATTCATCACACATACACTTGTGAGATTCCATCCATCATCTCTAGCCGCTTTATCCTGTTCTACAGGGTCGCAGGCAAGCTGGAGCCTATCCCAGCTGACTACGGGCGAAAGGCGGGGTACACCCTGGACAAGTCTCCAGGTCATCACAGGGCTGACACGTACACAAAGACAACCATTCACACTCACATTCACACCTACGGTCAATTCAGGTGGGGTTTACATTAGACCGTATCAGCGGATCATCAGATTAACGTTTTTAAAACGATTAGTGTGCATACAGCAACACCAATACATGATTCGCGTGCACACAGCAACACTAATACACGGATACGCTCGGCTCTGCAGGCATCCTGCGCTCCAAATCACTCCGCCCTGAACAGCGAGTGCCCTCTGGAGGGTGCGCACTCCGGCCATGCGCAGCTCACAGAGCGCCCGAGTGAAGTGCACGAGCCACGATTCGGGACTGAGCCGCTGTGTGTGTGATCCCAGTGCATATCACTTACCACTTGCAAGTGGAAGGATGGCAAGCCTAAAGACAATCATAACTACACAATGGGCAGTATTTGCATCAGTATTTGCAGTATTTTCATACTTTTATACTCTTTAATGAAAGGTGATACAAGGCAGAAGTCCGCGCCGTTTTTCAGCAGTCGCGTCACATGACCAACGCCAGCGAATCAGGAAGGTGGATGTCACAGTGACGTTGTCCAATGACGACACCAGCTAGAGCTCAGCACAGCGTATCCGCGTATTCTCAATGTTTACACAGCACTGGACCAGACACGATCTAGATTGAATACGTGGACCCTGGCGGATTCCCGTTTCCCGGCGTTTCCAGGCGGTTTAATGTAAACGGACAGTGCATCCGCGAAGAAAACGAGACAGATACGGTCTAATGTAAACTTGGCCTTAGAGCCACCAATTAGCCTAACCTGCATGTCTTTGGACTGTGGGGGAAACCAGAGCACCCGGAGGAAACCCACACAGACACGAGGAGAACATGCAAACTCCACACAGAAAGGCCCTTGTCAGCCTCTGGGCTCAAACCCAGGACCTTCTTGCTGTGAAGCGACAATGCTAACCACTACACCACCGTGCCGGCCGTATGATGGGTTCATTTTAATTTCTTCTCTTTTTGACCATCTCTTTGGCATATGCGTTTTTGTGTGTGTGATGGCTCTCCTGCTGTGTAACTAGAATTAGTGGTATTCTCCACTATGAATCTGACCACACTCACTCCAGAGTCTAGCCCCAAACTGGTGTCTTCAGCCGTTGATAAAGAGATCTTACATGTTCAGACCAATTACTCCCTGTATTAAATATCCATCTTTGAAAGTGCATTAGCACATCAAAAGTAGTGGTGGCTCATGGCCTGCCTGCCTGCTGAGAAAGAAAGGAGAGAAGACGTGGGGAAGAGGAATTGAGGAGAGAGATTACAGCAGGAGAGTGGATTGTTTGTGCAGCAGGACTGTGTGTGTCTGTGTGTGTGTATGAGAAAACGTATGAGAAATTGGGTGTACTGTGACGTGAGCGCGCCACACTTTGACAGACAGCAGCATACACATGTCAAGGTAAAGAGAAAGTTGTAATTGATGAAGGGAGATGCATAACATATGGACGCCTCACTCTGTGTCTACTTCGTTTTCCTGAACCCCCGTAGTGTCAACATCATTTAGGCTGTCAGGTTTCCATATAAGCCTTTAAGCGCTTATGGGAAACATGTGTGGTTGTATAACTCACTCAAGTGTGTTCTACTTTTTCTATAGCCCCCTTTACACAGTCTGTTCAAGGTGGGAATCTTATGCCTTTATTCTGCCTCGTTTCTGTATAAAACTTCCAAATGAACAAATGAACATCTGAACAAAATCTGCAGTGTCTTTCAGGTAGGCAAAAGGAGTTTTAAACTCAAGATTAGTAACCTTCTCGGCTTGCTGCCAGTTGGTGTTTCTAACATTAACTGCATTTCTTTTCACACTATGTTGACTGCATCTTTGGGACAATCACAGTAGGATCTGCAAATGTATATTTTATGTAATGTAGACCAAGACTGTAATTTTGAAATACTTGTAAAAAATTGGGACAAGTCCTGTCATTTTGCACCATTTTTGATGTTGCTGCAGTTAATTATAGTTCAAATGTGAAACGCTAAATGTCCCAAAAGTTTTGATGACTCTTGAATAATATACAAAATGGCTTATTGTTTTGCTTTGTGTCAAGAGGCATGCTGTTTTCTTTTTCCCTTTTTGGTTTGCAGATCAAGAATGGCACTGCTGGTTTATGGGTGTCAGAAACCATGGCCATTGCCATGGCAACAGATCCCTGCAATACCATGTGTTTCTGCACTGCAGCGCCGGCACTGGAAAAAGAGCGAGCATGGTGATTGTCACCCGAGGTCCCTGTGGAATTCTAATCAGCTCTTTGTCCTTCAAATGCAATCTCTCTCTCTCTCTCTCTCTCTCTCTCTCTCACACACACACACACACACAGAATGTCTGGATGTATAGATGTCCTCTATTACAGCATAGTTGACACTACAGTCTCTTTCTCTCTCTCTCTCTCTCTCTCTCTCTCAAAGGCAATGATCTCCACACAGAGATCTATGCAGCACTCAAGATGATATATGGTGATCAAATGTAAGATGCATCTTACTAATCTGTACATGAAGCTACCTTACCAGGGTAGATCTATTTAAAACAAACAAACAAACAAACAAAAAAACCTCTCTAGTGTTTTCTCCCTGTGCCCTCTACCAGTAATGTAAAAGCTCTCTGCACCAAAGATGGCCCAGTTTTCCCCAGTCTATTCCTGATCCTTTAACTGGATCTAGATCAGGACAGGCCCAACTTTGCTTTGGACATTACTACTCAAAAACTTTCAGCTGAACAGCAAGGGAGCACTGGGCACAATGCAACTTGGTCAAGACACATAGAAACAATCTATTCCATGAGCACTGAGTTTGGTAAACGAAAATATTTTTATATTCATTATGGATGCTGTCTATTCTGGGACAAAGTCCATTATATTATCAATTTTATTTGGGAAAAAGTGTAGGCCCTGGTAGGAAACCAAATGGTCTAATGTAATTAAACAAAAAATTCATGGGGGAAGCCATGGCCTAATGGTTAGAAAACCAGTTTTGGGACCAAAAGGTTGCTGGTTCAATTCCCTAGACCAGCAGGAATGGCAGATGTGCCCTTGAGCAAGGCACCTAACCTCCGACTGCTCCCCAGGCTGCTCTGGGTATGTTGTTCTGGATAAGAGTGTCTACTAAATACCCTTAATGTATACTTCTGGTTTTAAAAGTTTACTCAAGTTTGAGTACATTTTTAAGTATAATTATTAATTTTACTTACAATTCCTCCAAAAGTGAAGTAAATCTAACATGACTATAGCATGTTGAAGAAGAAGCCTTTATTTGTCACATGCACACTCAAGCATAGTGAAATTCATTCTCTGCATTTAACCCATCTGAAGCAGTGAACACACACATACAAGTGAGCAATGAGCACACATACATACCCAGAGCAATGGGCAGCTATGCTACAGCATCCGGGGAGCAGTTGTGGGTTAGGTGCCTTGCTCAAGGGCACTTGCTACCTGCTTCTGCAGACTGCTTAGGTCACGTTATTTATATAACACAATAAAATCACAAAATCCTTATAAAATTGTCTATGAAAATACAATTGAGACATGAGAATGCCAAGTGTGAATGCTTATACGCTTGGGATTGAATCACTCGAGATGGTTAATATAGAAGCATAACATAACTCCACATTCAAGGAAGAGCTTGGGCCTCTTGATTAACCACATGACAATGTTCTGTGGTCTTTACTACTTGTTGAAGTCAGACAAAATGGCCAAAGTTTCTTTTTTTTTTAAAGATTTTTTGGGGCTTTTTCCACCTTTATTGGATAGGACAGTACAGAGACAGGAAATGAGCAGGAGAGAGACAGGGAGGGATTGGGAAATGACCTCGGGTCAGAATCAAACCCAGGTCCCCAGATTTATGGTATGGCCCCTTATCCACCTGAGCCACAACACCCCCAAAGTTTCTTTTTGGATCAAACAGCCTAGAAGTATGAATGCCCTTTCAAGCCACCCAAATGCATCTACATTATCTGCAAGAAGAACCTGACTCAGTAGGTATACATGCAATATGTCTACAAAGTAGTGCTTACATGACTGCTGTGTTTAAAAGTCCTCGGTCCTCCACAGTACATGTACAGTATAGTGTGTGTCATAAATACAAAGCTTCAGAGTTGGGGAAGGAGGAAGAGAAGGCACTAAGTACACTGGAGTGATGGTGGATTTAATGGGCCTTTTCGTAGTACCACTCAATCTGAGCTAATCTCCTAGCCTTCAGAGAGGGGAAGAGTCATGATTCCATCGGTCTGACATCTGACAGTACAGTGATGCAACCAATGCCCTCCTTCATCCACCCTGCTCTGGGCTGTTTGAGGGGAGCTTGAATCATATGCCTCTGTGCTTTAGTGATGGGACAGGGTTACAACAGTACCAAGCACAGAGAGAAAGAAAGAGAAGAAGAAAAGTCAAAGACCAAAACTGACACTCTGGTAATATAAACACATACAGTGCAAACGAAAACTTTGAGTCCACTACTGAAAACTGTTCTTATTTTGTAACCAATGATAACATACTTGTTCATTAATAGCAGTTCGTTATTAATTAGTGGAGATAATGCCGAAGGCATGATCACTAATTGAGTACTATTTACTTCCAAACCAGGCAATACTTGTTAAAAGATACTGGTAATCGAAAATAAAATCGCTCTGAGCACAAAATGTACTGTATGTGTTAATGTTTGAATGGACCTCACAAAACATGTGGCAACAGGATACGTCTCAATAGATACAAAAAAAAATGTATTATGGAGTAAATTTGGAGGAAAATTTTGAGTAACACACTCTACAAACCATCTATAGAAGGTCAAAAAGCTGTCAGGTGACCTTCATCAACAATATGTCAACAGTTTATAGCTGTTGATGTTTAGTTAAAAATCTATACACTATACACAGTCTATAGTTATCAACCTGCCCCTTTTTTTTCCTCACTTTACTTGTATGTTCCAGTTTCAATTCATCACTAGTCCTATCAAAAATGTAAAATACAGTTAACAGATCCCAGCACTGCCACTGCTGGACCCTTGAGCAAGGCCCTTAACCCACAACTGCTTAAGGCCTCTGCATGCTCTTGCGACAAGGCTTTCGCAGATAGCTTTTCGCAGACAGTTGTAATTTATCGTTGAGCGGGGAGTAATAGGCGTGCACGATGTTATTCACCACCACAACGCAAGGGGGCGCAAAGTCACGAAATCGCTAGGAGTAGTTGGTGGGTGTGGTTAGTGGAGTGTTTATCCTCCGGTTACTTATAATGACTAGAACTGGAGTTGTATAGATGTACGTACTTCCTCACTTCCTCAATCAACCGCTCTGCGTGCTGCTCCATCTTCGCTCGTGTTTTTAAAAATGGCAAACCAAACCGGGAAAGTAGGGAAGCGGAAGTGCGTGTACAGTGGATGTAGAGTGGACCAATCAGAGCCCTCTTGTCTGCGACGCTGTCTGTGAGGCTTCTGCGGTGGTCACAATTTTTGGGAGGTGCGCGCAGAGCGTCTGCGAAGGTGGGGGGGCTACGCAGACGGCATCGCAGATGGCGTCTGCGAGGACTGGGTTGTCAGCATAAATTGGCCTTTAGTTGTAAAAAATGAGATAAACCTAAGTCGTTCTTGATAAGAGTGTCTGCCAAAGGGCATAAATGTACAACGCCAAATCAGAAAAAGTTGGGATGGTATGTTGGAATTGAAATTAAAACTGAAAACAATGATTTTGTAAATAATATTTGACCAGTATTGTATTCAAAACAATACAGCAGCACATTATTTGATGTTTTAACTCATGAATTGTATTGTTTTTTCAAAATAAACACATTTCAATGTTAATTCTTGCAACACATTTAAAAAAGTTGGGACGGTAAAGCATTTGCCACTTTATAATGTTGCCATTCCTTCTCACAACACTTAAAAGATGTTTAGGGACTGGAGACTCCAAGGGATGAAGTGTTTCAGGTGTTATTTTGTCCCACTCTTCCTGCAAACAAATCTTCAGGTGTGCAATAGTACGGGTTTGTTGTCATGTTTTTCATTTCAAAATTCTCCACACATTCTCTATTGGGGACAGAGGGGACAAGCACCCTCTTCTTCCTCAGTCATGCCTTTGTAATGTGTGCAGAATGTGGTTTTGCATTATCTTGTTGAAATATCCCGGGAAAAGATGTCGTCCTGAAGGCAGAATATGTTGCTTCAAAATCTCAATATACTTTTCTGCATTAATGCTGCCATCACAGTATGTTACCTTTGCTAAGGGCACTGACCCAACCCCATACCATGACAGACCCCGACTTTTGGACTTGTTGCTGGTAACAGTCTGGATGGTCCGTTTTGTCTTTGGTCCAGAGAACACGGTGTCCATTTCTTACAAAAAAAAAAAAGACCTGGAATACTGATTTGTCTGACCACAATGCACATTTACACTGTGTGATGGTCCATCCCAAATACCTCTGAGCCCAGAGAAGTTGACAGTGCTTCTAAACACAGTTAACATGAGGCTTTCTTTTTGCACAGTATTGTTTAAACTGGCATTTGTGGATGTAACTGTGTATTGTAGTGCTTGAGAAAGGTTTGCCAAAGTAATCCTGAGCCCATGTGGTTATATCAGCTATAGATGAATGATGGTTCTTGATGCAGTACCGTCTGAGGGATCAGACATCACGGGTGTTCAGCTTAGGCTTGTGCCTTTGCCCTTTACACATTGAAATTCCTCCAGATTCCTTGAATTGTTTAATGATATTATGAACCATAGAGGGTGAAATATCAAAAACCTTCATATCTTTCTTTGAGGAACATTATTTTAAAACATTTCAATAAGTTTCTCATGCATTTGTTGACAAACTGGAGATCCTCAGTGCGTCTTTCCTCTTCAAAGACAAGGCCTTTCCTGAATACTGATTTTGTACCAAATCATGGTTACAATCACCTGTTGACTTCA
Source organism: Neoarius graeffei (assembly GCF_027579695.1). Lineage (NCBI taxonomy): Eukaryota > Metazoa > Chordata > Actinopteri > Siluriformes > Ariidae > Neoarius > Neoarius graeffei. The sequence goes on along the minus strand of NC_083584.1, from coordinate 31,469,447 downwards.
CCTCTTTCAAATCACATCATTACCAAATACCTTATTACTAGCCCTTAATTGTCCCCGTACCAACATTTTGGAATGTGTTGCAGACCTGAAACACAGGAATGGATGTATAATAACAAATGAAATAAAGTTGACCAACAAAACATGAAATATCTTGGGTTCATACTGGCTGCAATGAAACACAAGTCAAACTACATTTAGAAAATCACTGCTTTCTTTTTTATTTGCATTTTCCATACTGTCCCAACTTTTTCTGATTTGGGGTTTAAATACAAACTGATAAACATCGTTTGATAAACATGAGTTGAAAAGCTGGTTTATAGATAATTTGCCTAAGCTACAGTGTCTAGAGGGGATTATCCAAAATAAAGTGCTACCAGATTTTGTGTTGATTTTTTTTTGCAATTGCTGCAGTCTGTGACAAATTCCCCACGTCACTCTGTGAAGGCAGGGCAGGCCTTGATGGTTAAGAGTCTACCAGTTATCTTGACACAAAACATCTTTATACTCATACGCTGCTCTGCTTCATGAACACCTCACTAATATTAATATGCAACGTAATGTTTCAGTAACGTTAATATCACTGCACATACTGTTCAAACATACCAGATTTAGTGTACGATCTACAGAAACATGCCTCTGCACACCAGTCTCCCACAAACACACAGTATGGTCACTAACCATGATCATGGCTAACAATGGAGTGCTCATGCTGGACTTGTGCTCAGTTAAATGTGTCTAATCAGGGGTGACAGGGCTTAGCATGTTTGTAGCAAGCAGAGCTCTATTCTAAAAGCAGCTTAATTCTATTTCCCACATGTCATCCCTGACACTGCAGTAAGAGAAAGGCCCATCCAAGTGTTTCTTTTCCGATGGCTCGGGCCAACGCACCACAGGAGAGGGAGGGTCTGGATGACTCGCTTCCTGGACCACAAATAACACAAGCCACCTGAGATCTGATTTCTACAGCGATCCACAATTATGCTTCTGGCTGATTAAGACAAGAGACAAGTGACAGAATATCAGTGAGAACACTACAAGCGCACAAACCAACCTCCAAGCTGTACATTTCCACTGTCCTCTTCAGGGGATCCACAATCTGCCAGCATATAAGAATGCACAGATCAATTAGCAGCATTCCTCCCACAATGATCAGCAGCTTCTGGTCCTTGATAATCTGGAGGAAAATAGAAAACAAAACAGAGATGAGCAGGTGTGAATGTGAGAAATGAAAGAAAGGGGTCGACGCTTCCACAATTCAAAAGGGAGTACGCTGAACTTTTGGACGATGAAAGCAACGTCAGATCTTTTCTTTGCATTTAACAGCATTTGACCCGGACAGAATCAAAGGAAAGGTCATGGAGAGGAGGCACTTTAAAGGGATCACATTGCAGAAATGCAACGATTCCTTTCAGGTGCCCCACTGCATGGCTCAGAATAGAGCTTGTGATTGGGTTTGATCCATAGGCTTTTGATGGCTTTGGAAATGGACAAACAAAGGAACGCTAAAACCTTTCGTGCTACTGGAAATATTGCAATACATTAGGATACAAAGACACGGTAAGTGGGCACACATTTCAAGGGCAAGAGGTCCTTGAACACCCACACGTAAAAGTTCAATCACAACTAACTTGGCCTGTGCTTACCTGGCAAGAGTCATGAAAATTGTGAGGATAAAGGAAGAGATTTCCTTTATCCTCAGTCAGCCCAAGGTGAACGGTTCAAGTAAACAGTCAAAAGATGGAAGATCGGCAAATTTCATATGGTATTAAAATCAAATTGTTTGACAAAATCTTATATATATTGGATGCAGAATTAGCCAGGGTGGCATGATGGTGTAGTGGTTAGCACTGTTGCCTCACAGCAAGAAGGTTCTGGGTTCGAGCCCAGTGGCCGATGGGGGCCTTTCTGTGTGGAGTTTGCATGTTCTCCCCGTGTCTGCATGGGTTTCCTCCAGGTGCTCTGGTTTCCCCCACAATTCAAAGATATGCAGGTTAGGCTAATTGGTGGCTCTAACTTGACCATAGGTGTGAATGGTTGTGTGTCTCTATGTGTCAGCCCTGTGACGATCTGGCAACTTGTCCAGGGTGTACCCCAGCTCTCACCCATAGTCAGCTGGGATAGGCTCCAGCTTGCCTGTGACCCTGTACAGGATAAGCGATTACGGATAATGGATGGATGGAATTAGCCACATTATTACTGTCCTGTATAGTTCATGCCATTGTGTATGGTATACACATATCCAACTGTTTGGGTGACAGCAGCAACAAAGAAATAAGTTAGTTGGCAAGTCAGTGTTTCTGCTTTTGCAGTTAATATAACTATTCAAGTAGAATGAGACAAACACATGCTGTTAAATAATGAGCCAGACTAACAAAGGATGTGCTGCAGCCTTTCCTTGGGGAAAACTGTGTAAGTCCTGAACCTGAGGCAAACTATTCAGATCATGAACTATTCAGTTATTTGGTAAGTTAGTGATTCAGTTGTTTGTACACGATGGTGACACGGCGGCACAGTGGTGAGATAAGATAAGATAAGATAAGATAAGATAAGATAAGATAAGATAAGATAAGATAAGATAAGATTTATTTATCCCTCACCAGGGAAATTTACATCTTCCAGCAGCTCACAGATAGAAAGAGTCAGGAATAGACAGTAACAAAAAAGAAATAGAATGCAATAAAGTATAAAATATAATAATAAAATAAAATAAATAAAAAAGTTAAAAACAACAACAACTACACAGGCCATGTATGTAATGTACATAACAAAATAAGAATAGAACTTAAATAAGAGTAGTACTTCACCTGAAGTAGCAATATTGCACTAATAAAATACTGGCAACTGAAATAGGAATAGAAATATTGCACTAGGTAGTGAATGTTATTACACAGCATAACATAACTAACGAGGATGGAATATGTGTGTAAAGTAACCAATAAATGACAAAAAAAAAACCCACAGGCTATGAACATAATTGTATAGAACAATTATGAGAGTGAGATATGAATAAGAAAATACTTGCAAATGAAAAGGCTATTGTACCAGATAGTAATATTGTTGCACAGTGTAAGTAGATGATGGCGATGAGATGCGGATAAAGTGACAAAAACGTGATAGTGACATTGAGGAAAAAACAGTGCTACATTACGCCAGGCTGTCATTGAAAAGTCTGGCAGCAGTTGGGATGAAAGACCTGCGGTAGTGTTCCTTCTTGCACCGTGGGTGCAGCAATCTGCTGCTGAAGGAGCTGCTCAGAGCGCCAACAGTCTCGCGTAGGGGGTAAGAGGTGTTGTCCATGATTGACATTAGCTTAGCTAACGTCCTCCTCTCACACACCTCCTCAATGGAATTTAGAGGGCAGTTCAGGACAGAGCTGGCCCTTTTCACCAGCTTGTTAAGCCTTTTCCTGTCTCTCTCAGAGCTTCCACTTCCCCAACGGACCATGGCGAAGACGACAGCAGATGCTACCACAGTGTCGTAGAATGTCCTCAACAGTGTCTTGCACACGCCGAAGGACCTCAGTCTCCTCAGCAGGTGGAGACAACTTTGGCCCTCCTTGTACAAAGTGGTGCAGTGGTTAACACTGTCGCCTCACAACAAGAAGGTTCCAGGTTCAAATCTCATAGCCTATGGGGGCCTTACTGTGTGGAGCTTGCATGTTCTCCCCGTGCCTGTGTGGGTTTCCTCCGAGTGCTCCAGTTTCCCCCACAGTTCAAAGACATGAAGACTAGGCAAAATACCCAGCCACTGGGGTTGCACAAGCCAGTGCATACTTAGTGCTGGTCCCAAGCCTGGATAGATTGGAGAGGGCTGCATCAGGAAGGGCATCCACTGTAAAACCTATGCCAAATCAAAATATGCGGAGCAGAGCGGCTGTGGCGACCCTGAACGGGAGCAGCCAAAAGGAGAAGATACATGATGGTGGCACAATAAACTAGCAATGACAGGATAGCTGATTTACACAGGTTAACTCCACCAGCCTTTGTACTGGAGGCAGAGCTTTGTGTATATGCACATGTATGTGAAGTGAGTTCAAAGACTAAATTAAAATCACTTCAATGTTTTTTGTAACCACTTGAGCCAAAATTCTAACCAATGCACCTTTAAGCCAATAGTTTTTGAGATTTGGTTTAGAGCAGGGTCCTCAAACTTTTTGTAGGCAGGGAAGGACCTATTTAAACGGTTAAGTAAATTCCACAGAACACCTCAATTTGTTTTATTCATTTATGATTTAAGATTTATTTCACAAAGACTATCTAAATGTGTACAATAGTAAATTTGTCTATTTGTAAGAGTCATGGTTTTTAAAATCATAATCTTAATATATCTTAATATTTAACAGTTACTATACGAAATCGAGTTGTACATGAACTGATAGCCGACGAGGCGTGTATAAATGTAGCCGAGTCGTCTATAAGCCATGTACGACGAGATTGAGTGGAATAACTGTTTTATTCTATCCACATTCACTGGATTTTGAGAAAAGGAGCATTTTTATTTTTTGCAAATTCGATAAATAACTTTATACAAAACATCTGACAAAATAATTTCAAAATAATTTGCTGGCAATGTAAACAAACCAGTGACATGACATTAACAATTTGTGAAAAATGCTATAATAATAATAATAATAATAATAATAATAATAATCCTTGAAAAATAAAAAAAGATACGTTCTTACCATCAAATACTTTTATTCCTTATTTTGTTGCTTTTCTATTTTTTGGGGTTTTCTTCTTCTTTAGAGTTTTTTAGTGGTTGGCAAACCAACTTAAAGGTGCATTACCACCACCAATGGAGCACTTGCATGTGACGTCACAGCCGATCCAGATTGTGACAGACGCCATCTTGTCGGTCAAACGCCATATTTCCGCCTTCTACTTCTGGTTCTACTTCTGCTTCTACTTCTACCTTTTCTTCTGGAAAACCCTACTATATACAATTCTACTACAATGGCTGCAGCTACAAGCTCTCCCTACCTGTGCACGTTTATGTTTTTTGTGTGTATTTTTGCGTGTTGTTCGTCTGTACCGGACTTCAATATCCACTACAACCGTATGGACTTACTGGACATTGGTTTCCAGCAGAAAATGACGGTTTGTAGCGATTTCCATCGCATGCACAACATTCCGGATGAGATAGCGAGACCAGCGGGGTCTCCGTGGATTGTTATCGGAAGCAAAGCGAAGGAGGCGGCGTCGAGAGCGGAAGCAAAAGCGAGGCTGCAGAGCCGGCCTGTTGACTAAGCTCAGAAAACAGCTACTCAAATCTCCACTGCTAAGCCTCTACCTCTCCAACGCCAGATCCACGGTAAACAAGACGGACGATTTGGAATTACAGCTGGAATTACCTTATTCTATAATCGGCTGGTCAGTGCTGTACTCAATACTTAAGTGACTTACCCATCCAATGAGGATTGTTATTTTCTTGTTTACAAGATGCCACATCTGAGGGGGGCTGACAAATCCTGAGTTTCTGTAAAGATAACTGTCCAGAGATTTATAAGCACGCAGTGCTTCACCACTGAACAGCGAGGGAAAGTTAATGAGGTAATTATACACGTCTGGGTATTCCGCTGGCAGTTCAACATCCACTGACACGGTCGTGAAAACTACGTCCGGTAAGCGATAAGGGTCACTAATCTGTAGATCGTTTTAGACATATATCTAGTTATCTATTCATTAGAAAAATGAGCCGTGTAGTCTGTCGGTTGAAATTGATCCATTCTGTACACGAGTGCAGCAGTATTCAGCTGTGTTTTTTTACCGACAAGATGGCGGCTGTGTACTTTCCGGTCACGTGACTGCAAGATCTCTATTGGGCTGGAATATGGAACAGGAGATATCTGGGGGGGGACACACAACTATATGCTTTTAGCTATTTTTATTTCTTTTAAATACTTGATAATTTTTGTGGTTTTGTTTTCGAGTAGCGTTTTTATTTTGTCCTCGGTTGGTTTCAGCAACACACTCCGCCATTTTATTTTTCTATACTCACGGTATATGAGCTGATAGCCTTGTAGTAGAGTAGCCAATCAGAGCATGCGATTGCTCATATCCAGTGAATGTGGAGAGAATAAAAACTTGTATACAATGGGAAGACTGTGGCTGATTCATCACAGAGTTCAAGAGCTGTTGTATTTTTATGTGTGATTATGAAAGTGGAACATACTCTCTCACCTCTGCAGAACACCAGCACAATACCAGCACATGGACTGTCCTGGTTTGTGGAACTAGATCATCGTAAGACTGAGTTTTGTTTGGTTGCAACACCTTCAGCACCTGCTTTTTGTGCACGTGTCTGTATTAATGTGTGTGACTTGCAATGCTCTTGGGAATGAAATTCTGCAGGGCTTGATAATGCAGTGGTGTACTCAGCATGCTCCCAGAATTTGCCTTAATGCAGTTGGTGACTATGGCAGCTGCTTGCATCACTATGCTAATATTGAGTGTGAGATGTCTTAGAAAGTAAATGTCTGGAAAGTGGGTCTCAGCTTTATAAAGAGGTGACAAACACAATTCCAGAGCCAACAGCAGCCATTACTCGAGCACTCACTCCTCTATCAGTGTGTAGCGTCTGAGTCCTGCATGCTGGACCATCAGAGGAATCCAATTTCCCTGAGGATTAAAGAGCTAAGACAGGAGACATGCTGGTCTCCATCGACCGCGGCATTTGTCTTTACTCTGATGGACTGACAAACTAGAATTGCTAACTGTAAAGGATTTAGCTTCTTTTGCAGTCAACCTGCAGGAGAACTGGGGTTACTTATGGGGTGGTCTTTTGACCATCACTGCTGCTGTATTTTTTTAGAATGATAAATGCTCAAAATTTGTCATGTACTCTTTCTTTCTGTCAATAAACTCTTATGTAAATATATAGAAACCATGAATGGCCTGGCCTGCTGAGTGGTACATTGCCCCCACTGCCATTTCATACAGTGGTGCTTGAAAGTTTGTGAACCCATTAGAATTTTCTATATTTCTGCATAAATACATATGAGCTAAAACATCATCAGATTTTCACACAAGTCCTAAAAGTAGATAAAGAAAACCTGGTTAAACAAATGAGAAAAAATATTATACTTGGCCATTTATTTATTGAGGAAAATTACCCAATATTGCATATCTTTGAGTGGCAAAAGTATGTGAACCTTTGCTTTCAGTATCTGGTGTGACCCCCTTGTGCAGCAATAACTGCAACTAAACGTTTCCGGTAACTGTTGATCAGTCCTGCACACCGGCTTGGAGGAATTTTAGCCCGTTCCTCTGTACAGAACAGCTTCAACTCTGGGATGTTGGTGGGTTTCCTCACATGAACTGCTTGCTTCAGGTCCTTCCACAACATTTCGATTGGATTAAGGTCAGGACTTTGACTTGGCCATTCCAAAACAATAACTTTATTCTTCTTTAACCATTCTTTGGTAGACCGATTTGTGTGCTTAGGGTCGTTGTCTTGTTGCATGACCCACCTTCTCTTGAGATTCAGTTCATGGACAGATGTCCTGACATTTTCCTTTAGCATTCGCTGGTATAATTCAGAATTCATTGTTCCATCAATGATGGCAAGCTGTCCTGGCTCAGCTGCAGCAAAACAGGCCCAAACCATGATACTGCCACCACCATGTTTCACAGATGGGACAAGGTTCTTATTCTGGAATACAGTGTTTTCCTTTCTCCAAACATAACGCTTCTCATTTAAACCAAAAAGTTCTATTTTGGTCTCATCCATCCACAAAACATTTTTCCAATAGCCTTCTGGCTTGTCCACATAATCTTTAGCAAACTGCAGATGAGCAGCAATGTTCTTTTTGGAGAGCAGTGGCTTTCTCCTTGCAACCCTGCCATGCACACCATTGTTGTTCAGTGTTCTCCTGATGGTGGACTCATGAACATTAGCCAATGTGAGAGAGGCCTTCAGTTGCTTAGAAGTTACCCTGGGGTCCTTTGTGACCTCGCCGACGATTACACGTCTTGCTCTTGGAGTGATCTTTGTTGGTTGACCACTCCTGGGGAGGGTAACAATGGTCTTGAATTTCCTCCATTTGTACACAATCTGTCTGACTGTGGATTGGTGGAGTCCAAACTCTTTAGAGATGGTTTTGTAACCTTTTCCAGCCTGATGAGCATCAACAACACTTTTTCTGAGGTCCTCAGAAATCTCCTTTGTTCATGCCATGATACACTTCCACAAACGTGTTGTGAAGCTCAGACTTTGATAGATCCCTGTTCTTTAAATAAAACAGGGTGCTCACTCACACCTGATTGTCATCCCATTGATTGAAAACACCTGACTCTAATTTCACCTTCCAATTAACTGCTAATCCTAGAGGTTCACATACTTTTGCCACTCACAGATATGTAATATTGGATCATTTTCCTCAATAAATAAATGACCAAGTATAATATTTTTGTCTCATTTGTTTAACTGGGTTCTCTTTATCTACTTTTAGGACTTGTGTGAAAATCTGATGATGTTTTAGGTCATATTTATGCAGAAATATAGAAAATTCTAAAGGGTTAAACTTTCAAACACCACTGTATATAATATGAAATTTATATTTTATTATATATTTCATATATAATATAGAAGAAGAAACAGCCTTTATTTGTCACATGCACACTCAAACACAGTGAAATTTGTCATCTGCATTTAACCCATCTGAAGCAGTGAACACATGCATGCACCCACAAGTGAGCAATGAGCACATACACATACTCAGAGCAGTGGGCAGCTAAGCTACAGCACCCGGGGAGCAGTTGGGGGTTAGGTGCCTTGCTCAAGGACACTTCAGCCCAAGGTCACCCCATGTTAACCTAACCGCATGTCTTTGGATGGTGGGGGAAACCGGAGCACCCGGAGGAAACTCATGCAAACCCATGGAAAACATGCAAACTCCACACAGAAAGGTCCCCGTTGGTTACTGGGCTCGAACCCAGAACCTTCTTGCTGTGAGACGACAGCGCTAACCACTACACCACCCAGTATAGGTATAGGCTATTAGCTCATATACCGTGAGTAGAGAAAAGCAAAATGGTGGAGCGTGTTGTTGAACCAACCGAGGACGAAATAAAAACTCTACTCGAAAACAAAACCTGAAAAAATACAAAAAAAAGCAACAAAATATGGAATAAAAGTATTTGATGGTAAGAACGTATTTTTTTATTTTTCAAGAATTATTATTATAGCATTTTTCACAAATTGCTACTGTCATTTCGCTGGTTTGTTTACATTCTAAGCGGAAATGATTTCGTCGGTCGTTTTGTATAAACAAAGTTTTTATTTATCAAATTTGCAAAAAAATAAAAATGCTCTGTTTCTCAAAATCCAGTGAATGTGGATAGAATAAAACAGTTATTCCACTCAATCTCGTCGTACATGGCTTATAGAGAGCGTGCACGTGACGTCACGAGGTCACGTGATATTTGTTTATCTGCCATCTTGGACGGCATGGCCGCGCATAGAACTTAGACGAACCCGTTCTAATTATCAAGTGTGTGGGAGTAGATCTTTCGAGAATGGTTATATCTTGTTCAGCATTTGGTTGTACCAATAGACAGGGCCAAAAGGAGGGCCTGTCATTTTATAGATTCCCCGCAGACGAGGAGAGACGCGCAAAATGGGTGTCCGCTGTGCGAAGAGAAAACTGGTACCCCAGTTCTACCAGCCAAATTTGCACCACCTATCACCAAGTTGTGATCAAAAAAATATAACTGGTTTTCACATGGACGTGTAATATTAATGTTCTTAATAAAATATGTATACAAATGCATAACTTGTTTATAAAGTTCTTCCTATCAGATTGTGTAAAGTACTGAAAAAGAATATGTATGTTATTTTAGGCACATAGAGGTGCAAGAAAACATTTTTTAAAATTTGTTTGAATATAGAAGCTGGACACATCTGTGACCCCTATACATTTATATCTGATATTGAATAATAATTCTGCACAGATAAAGATAGCGGTGATTTGTGATTTTTTTTTCAGACAAAAACATACATATTTACAACCCTGTCATTATCTGGAACTGAGTTTAGACTTCGAACATTTTTACGATAAAACGTCCTGCATAGTCTCTTTATGATAAACGTCTTAATGCCACTTACCCGTGAGGTTATCAAGTAGACATTCTTCTTCGGAACCTTCCAGAGGTATAGTTGGGATACCCATCCCGCAACAAAATATTTATAAGCTTCCAGGCTCTTGTAAGCTTTGAGGGCTTTGCCAGTGTAACACGATTCACAATCTCATCTCATCTCATTATCTCTAGCCGCTTTATCCTTCTACAGGGTCGCAGGCGAGCTGGAGCCTATCCCAGCTGACTACGGGCGAAAGGCGGGGTACACCCTGGACAAGTCGCCAGGTCATCACAGGGCTGACACATAGACACAGACAACCATTCACACTCACATTCACACCTACGCTCAATTTAGAGTCACCAGTTAACCTAACCTGCATGTCTTTGGACTGTGGGGGAAACCGGAGCACCCGGAGGAAACCCACGCGGACACGGGGAGAACATGCAAACTCCACACAGAAAGGCCCTCGCCGGCCCCGGGGCTCAAACCCAGGACCTTCTTGCTGTGAGGCGACAGCGCTAACCACTACACCACCGTGCCACCCACGATTCACAATTAACAAGAAAATTGTAAATGTCGTGATAGGCCAGATCGGGCAAATCGCCAGCACCGCAGCTCCGAATTTCCCTGAACAAGGATTGTGGCAAGTTGTACGGATCTGCAATCCCCAACCTGGAACACTTTTCCACGTAACGCTGCCTCACGTCACCTTCAAGATGCTGAACAAACTTAGACAAGTTATCGCGCGATGTAGATGGGGTATTTTCTGAATTTTCTTGGGGATTACTCCCTGGATCCATTACGCTTGCGCAAGGTAAACAATCCTGAAGCCATCCAATATGGCGGAGTAAAATATAGTTCTTAGACTTATGTGTCTGGTAGGTTGCATTACATGTGTTTTACGTCTGACAGAACAAACTTAGTTTGGTTGATTGTGAGATTATTATAGAGTTTGTCTACATCTGACACACTATGGGCCATATTAGGTAAGATTAACCATTTATTTCAAGATTATGTCTCAAACAGTTGGCTCTCACAATCTACAATGGCCCATAAGGTGTCTTTAAACTGACTGACAGCCAGCACATCCAAACACAATGAGCATTCCAGACCAGAAGCCTGGGGATTGAGGCTACATCCACACGACAACGGCAACGAGATTTTTTTTTTTTAGCGGGTAAAAAAAATATCGCGTCCACATGGGCAACGGATCAGTAAAATATCAGGTCCATATGGCAACGCAATGCTTGCTGAAAACGATGCAATACACATGCCACACCTCTACGTGCGCTGTACGTAAGACGGTCCCATCAGAGACACCAGAACAATAGAAGAAGTAGGACACATGCGCATGTAATGGGTTTATTTTTTTCCACTTGCCATTGTGTGTAGTGGTGGGGAAATTCTGCGCTGGCCCTTTAAGAGCGCAGGTAGTTATGGGAACGAGGCGCTGGCCTCTTTCAGTTCGTTTTGGAAATGTAAGTGCCAATGCCACTGGACGTTTGCAGCCTGTCCTCAGCTGTATTTGTGTCTCATTTCTTCAGAATAAAAAGACTGGTGAACAACACAATGCAACGTCTGTTACACGCATAAACCCCTTCTTCTACCCGGCGTGAAGTACTCACAGGAACAAGCACACAACAACAAGAAGAAGATGGCTGCGACTACGTGAGGAAATCGTGCCTTCTGTGTGTACAAATTAGTTTTATTAGTGTGCATAGTTTTATATAACTTAATTTTCTTATTGTGTGTGAACATTTTGAAAAGCATTTTTATATAATTTATATAACTTTTTATATTGTGTGTGAACATTTTGAATAGCAGTCTTATCCAATAAAAAAAAGAAATTCAAGAAATGGTTCAGTTACTTGTTTATTTAAAAGAAAAGCTGTATACAAAAGTGAATGCAATGCAGTGGTTCATACAAAACAGTCTGTTGAAGGGTCTTCTGACCCTTTTCCCCTCTGCCTCCATTATAGTCAGGTAACTGTTGCTTTGTGTGGAAGGCTGTACTTTGTGTTCATCAAAGCAGGTGTAAATTGTCTGTCTGGCAGGTCAGTCAGGTTAATGTGTAAACAATTTCAATTTCTGTTGTTACGAATGGTGCGCGCGAGAGTGCTGCTTGTTCTAGTCATGTGGTTGTGACGTCATCGTAAACAAATCCGTTCTACTCATCCAGACGACTTTGCAACAGCGCCGTTGCCAGATTTTTTCACTCTGGAACCCGTTCTCAAAAGATTTCGTTTTGGGGCACCCAAAACGCCGGTGCCGTGTGGACGCCAGGCCGAAACGATAAAAAATTTTAGCAGATTCACCTGAATCCGTTGCCGGGTGGACAGGGCCTCAGTGACTTAAAGGTCCCATGGCATGAAATTTTCACTTTCTGAGGTTTTTTAATGTTAAAATGAATTCCTCTGACCTTCTTAAGTCACCCCAGTGGCTAGAAATTTCATAATGTGTAAACCAAACTATGCCCAATATTTGAGAATGGCGCGTCAAAACGTCGCGTTGAGAAGCTCTTCCCTTGCCGACGTCAGCAAGGGAGATGATCCCCACGCCCCCCCTCTGGATTCCCACCCACTGTATGGATTGCCCACCCAGTTGTTGTGAGTAGACCATAGAGGACACAACAACATGGCACCACCTAAGCGAGCGAAACATGGAAGTTGCGCTGTACATGGATGTGACAACACAGAAAGGAGTCTGTTTTTACTCCCGACGGGAGAGCCCCTGAAGACGCAGTGGCTTAATTTTATTTACTTCAATAATACGCCGTCGAGTCTACCTAAGACGGTGTATGTTTGTCGGAAGCATTTTCCTGATGAATGTTTCCACAACTTGGGACAGTACAGGGCAGGTTTTGCACATCAACTGTCACTGAAGCCTGGGTCTGTGCCAAGCATCCCTGCCGCATCAGCCACAAACACCGAACAAGTAAGTGTATAACTGGTCGTTTTGCCGTGTTTTAAAATCAGTGCCACGTTAGCCTTGCAATGGCTACATTAGCTGTGCAGCTAACCGCTTCCTGCAGTTAGCCAGGTACTCTGCGCTACAAAACCAAAAAGCATGCAGCATGCTCTGTTATAATAGCCAATCAAAACAGTTTTTACAAAGACACCCACATTCTTTTTTTTAAGTCACTCGTTCATTTTATTTGTTTGTTTGTTCAGTAAAAACCCAAACATTTGTTGAATTTATTTTATTTCCTCGCGTCGCACCTTAATGACGTCAGCGCGCGGTATTTTTCCCTTCGCGGTTTGTTCCTTCTCTCTCGCCATAGTAAGACACCCACATCCGCTTGTTCTGACCCACTGGAGGTAGCGTCACAGTGCTGTTAGCCAATCAGAGGTAACGCGTTTACATGTCATGAATATTAATGATAAGACTCGCCCCCACCCTCTACCCTTCCCCGCCTCCTGCTTCTCATTAGCAAAACGACACACTGGGAAAAGCGCTGAAATGGGGCTTTCTTCCAGGAGGCTATATCTACGTGCCGGAAACATCCAGGAAACCTCCACGAGCCCGTTTAAAGCATCAACAAACCACCATGCCATGGGACCTTTAAAACACTTTTGCTAACACTACAGCTAAATCCATTGTCGTTGCTCTTTTAATCATATTCTACATATCTTCCAGGTTACTTGTTAATTGAAAGTTAATTAAAAATAATTGAATTAAGTCATCAACAATATTACAGCAATATTTCCACAGAAACGTTACAAGTATTCAAAGTTTTTGTTAATTCAATGTGATAATTTGTGATAAAAGGATAATTTGACCATGCACCAATCTGCTATGCTTATGGTTCACTTTCAGTAAGCGTTGTTCATAATCATAGCCATAAAAAATTGTCCTTGAGATAAGCAATTGAGATGTTTTCTCCTCCTATATCCTCACTGAGAATTATTTCTATACTTAATATTTCATAGTTTTCAGCCAAAAACATGAATTTCAGTATGACGTATTGTGATTAGACCAAACTGTCAGCCAATGGCATTGGACTTAATACTGCTCCTTGCTTTATACTTTAGTACATATGTAACAAAAACACATCTTCTGCTGTGGCTTCTTTCTTTTTCTGCCACAATGATAACATGCTGTCACAGAACCTCATGTTTGCTTCCTGTTTCAACTCCACCTTTTGCTCGTTTTCTGTCTTTGTGGAGTATTTTGAACATTACCCCAGTAATTATAAATAATGGCACAGTACCATAGTGGGTAGTGTTGCTGTCTCACATATGCAAAGTGTGTGAAGTTTCATATGTTGTCCTTGTATCCACATAGGATTCCCTCCAGGTTCTTTGGTTTCATCCCATCTTCAAAAAACATGCCAGTATGTGGACTGGTTACACTATACTGCCCCTAGGTGTGAATGTGTGCATGGTGCCCTATGATGTATTCCTGACTCATGTCTAGTGTTCCAAGAATACATCCTCTGAATACATCCTGACCATGAACAGGATAAAGTGGTTGCTGAAAATGAGTGAGTAGTTTTCTGTTGGTGACTGGTTTCCAGGACAGGGTTTTAGTCTCCTAATTCTCCAAGTCATCTTTGCTTCACATTTACCGTATAGCAGAGGGGAACCGTCAAGGCCTTCTAGTCCTTCAGAGAAGGCCCAAACATATCAGCATTTCAAATGTTATATTTAATTTTTTTTCATTCTTCAATTGCTTTCATTCTTTCATAATTTCATTATAATTATTCTCTTCTAATTTAATTTGGCCTCATTTTCTATCAAAGTTGCTTCAGAAATGAAAGCGTTACTGTCCTGAAAACATTAAAATAGAGTTATCCAGTGAGATTTTTTTGTTTGTTGTCTCTAGGCTGAGAAGAGTTTAGAGCTGCTCACTCATTGGTTAGGACTTCATTGCTGGGACAGAAGGCCATGGCAGTGTATGTTTATGTAGGAAGTGACAGATGAATTAACTAATCAGATTTTGATTTATAGTGGGAGGAACCAAAAATGTATCACCTTCTCAAAGGCCGACGCGAGCTTAACTGCGAGTCGGCGTCGTCAGCGCAGCAGTGAAGTCACTTTCCAGCCGGTGTAGCGTTTATCAGTAGTGTTAGCGAATGCTCATAAAGCGGTCAAGCCAGTGCTATCAAGAGCAAGTAGCACAGGCTAATGACTGAGAAACTAATGCCATGTACACACGTAGCCGGGTATTTTTAAAACCGAACATTTTCCCCCCCTCCGTTTATAAAAATGTTTTATCCACACCACCTCGTCTTCGAAAAAAATCCCTTCCACACATAACCGAACATCTGCGTTTTCAATCATATTCATAAGCATTCCAAACCTGTAGATGGTTATTTCCCCAAATCCTACCCCCTAATCACATCGCCTGTGCTCTTGGAGCAGTAGTTGGGCTTCTAAAATTAAACATGTAAATAGCACCTGCACAATAATTAACGCTTTCAAGGCACTACTCCGATCCATTACTCTTTAGCTAGCCGCACACTACGCCGATTTTCAGCGTACCGAGCCAACTGAAGTCGCGAGTCAGGCGTAAAGACTAGTTTTCGATGGTACCGACTCATCTCACAGCCGATTCGAAAAACTAATCGGGAGCCAGACTGATCGGCGAGAGTCGCTAGCAATAGCCAATCATATCTTTCGCATATAACACGTGACATCATTAAACACAATTTCTAGCGCGAGAAATACGTGTTGGTAGCACCTAATGCAGGTATATACTGTAATTCCATAGACTGAAGCTTTATCCATAGACACAGTGGGCTGGAAAGCCACTCTGCTCAAGTTGTGTGGCTGAATTCCAAATCGCTTTAACTCCCCTATATAAGTGCACTATTTAAGGTTGGAAATAATAGCTCATGCAGCCTAGATAGTGCGTTACATATTCCATGTTGTGTCATTTGTAATTCAGCCTGTAGCATCTTCAAGTGTTGGATTTAACAGTAACTATATCCAATAGCCAATCACAAAGCTATTAAGTTGTCACGTGTCGCTTCAATCGCGACTGCACTCGTAAACAGTCGGGGGATATGTGCGTGCCCTGTCGGGAGTCGGCTCTGAAATGGGTCGGTTCGGTACCGCGTGGATCGCCGTGGTGTGCGGCTAGCTTAAGTCCATGCTTAATCTGGCTTCTGCAGTAAACAAAGGTCGCACGTTTGACGTCAGGGCAGATTTGTTGTCATTTTTTTGGCGCAGATTGTGACGTTCTAAAACGCAAAACTCCGGTTATCTCTGTCTACACGAAAAGGCATACACGGAGTTTTCAAAAATCTTCACTTTGCCCGGAGTTTTTTTAAATATTCGTTTTTGATGTGTTTTCATGTGGATGACAGGCCAAAACGTAGAAAAATATCTTCGATTTAGCAGATACCCGGCTACGTGTGGACGGGGTCTAAGATTCCTGTCTCCAGACTCTTCTTCCATGCTGCACACTCGCTACAGTATTCTTCACTCATCTTAAGTATTCATTTCCCAATGTAATTTACTTAGTTACTTTTAAAATCAACATCGACAGCGACACGTAACGGAGTGACCTGGCAGCCTGCTGCTAATTCCTTCAAAATCCTTTGCCCTGTTGCTCTTTTGGTGTGTCTGGCTAAGTTTTGGCTGAGCTGAAGTCCCAGCTCTAATAGTAACGGTTCGCCACTGCCATTATTTTGTGCACTATTTTGGATTTTAGCCCATTTAGATTATTGTTCAAATTCTTACTGGACAATCATATTTCCTTCATACAACATAGTACCACACTATATTATTACCCATAAGTCAAAATACATGATATTAGTTTCAGTTCCACACAGACGATGCATTAATTTGTAAGTTAGACAATATCCTCTGTCTTCTTTACTTCATCCACAAGTAAAATGGACAGCTTGGTTTTTGCAAGACACAAAGTAGCCCAAGGTGAAACCAGGACAAAACAACTATTTTGGTTGTGTGACACTACTCCTGCTGTCTCTATTGCTTGCAAACCTCCCCTCCTCTGCCATTTGCCATTCCTTTCATTTTCAATGAACAGTACATGCTCTTCTCCCCAGGCCTATGACTATCCATGTATGTTTTTATCTCTTCTCTTCATCGTATGCTTTTTATTTCACTTAAACACAGCACCCACACCGGTACAACAGCAGGAAATGTAGGTGTGTGTGTGTGTGTGTGTGTGTGTGTGTGTGTGTGTGTGTGTGTGTGTGTGTGTGTGTGTTCTCTATAAATAAAAAAGCCAGCTGAGCTGTGCAGTTACAGGCTGGCTATCCTTTACATAATGGCTCACACAACAAAAACCCTCTGTGTCATCCGCCTCCCTCTCCGTTTTCTTATTTTACATCTAAAAGTGAGAAGCAGTGGAAATAGAAAGCATGTCAGAAAGGAGGTCAGCAGGAGTGTTTGTGAACACGTGGTATAAAATCACACAGTCTTTGATGAAGTGTGTATCACTATTGTGTGTGTATGTATGTGGTGATGCAGCATTATAGGCCTGGAATATCACTAGGTTTTTTGGGGGGAAATGAGCAGAATACAAATCAAGGGCTCCACACTGGTGACTTGCTAAGTTGTTCGGGTGTCAATTTTCTCCTGTTTGCACACAGCTGCTATTTTTGGGGTTCGAAATTAAAAGCTGAATTAGGTATTATAACTCAACAGGGAGTGTGGCATTCAAAATCCACCAGTACAGTGATTCTTTTATTCTCCCCAATTTGGTCACCTGCCAATTCCCACCCACCAGCCAGCTCTCCCCATCATATGACAGATTCTAACTGGGAAGGGTGAGGGCTAACATGTGCTTCATCTGAGACACACGAAGCCAGCCACCCACATCCAAACACACAACACACCCAGAGGAAAGTGCTATAATCCCTCTTCCACATACATGAACTCAGACACCTACCATTGGCTAATGTCACAGTGATAATGCCATCCATCCCACCCTGAGACCTGAGAGCACAGACAATTTTGCTCCCTTGGCTAAGGTGTTGGCAGGACTAAAACTCAAGATCCCCCAGCAACATGATGAACAATTTCTGTTGTACCACTTGGGAACTGCAGGGATATTTTTTCATGTAATTTTGTTCAATTCATGCTAAATTTACCACCCATTTGATGTCCATTATTAGTACAGATGCAATACCAAAACGCTATTTTTCTTACTTTAAGCACAAGCTTAAGGGTGCTTTCACATATCCAGTCTTGAGTCTGTTTAAATTGAACTCTGTTACTATTTTCTCTTTGGTGTGATTTGTTTGTGCAGACGAGAACACAGCAATTGTCCTCGAGTGTGGACCAAAACAACCATTCGGCATGGTTCCAACTGAACTCTAGTGCAGTTTAACTGCAAAGAGAAAGCAATTGACCTGACTCAACTGAACTGACCCGATTACAGGAACCAAACATGCTGTTTGTATGTGTGTCTCTGTGTGTGTGTATACACTCACACACATACTGTATATATGTTGTGAAGAGAATAATTTATAAAATTGAGTACTGTCAGTATTGCAGATAATAACTGAACATTTTATATATTTTATATACAGTATATTTTTATATACTGTATTTGATATGACTGTGGTATGCTTTAAAACAACAAATATCTCACAATTCGCAGAGCACTAAAAAAAATTTTCTGGGGTCGATAAATATAATACACGTGAATTACATAGCTTTTACTTAAAATAATTGAGCTAACAAATGCAGTCTGTGATTTTAAGTAAAATCCATACCACTTACCAAAGTTTCTACAGTTAAAAAAAAAGAAACAAACAAACAAACAAACAAAAAAAACACTTGAGAAAAGCACTTAAATTTTACATAGCATTGTGCATATTTTGTAGTACATTGTTTCAAATAAAATCACACATTCTCAAAAGTGTGATATTTAAGGTACGAGATATTTTACTGATGTGACAGAATATAGTTTCAGTTGATTTGCAAACACCAATCAATGTTTGCTCAATCGTTGGTAAGCTACAACAAACCCGCTGGTTAATGCTAATTGCTGTCTTTTAGGAAACATTATGAAGCATTTTCAAACACAGTAGAATTTCAACACCATTGTTATATCCATCCATTATCTGTAACTGCTTATCCTGTACAGGGTCATGGGCAAGCTGGAGCCTATCCCAGCTGACTATGGGCGAGAGGCGGGGTACACCCTGGGCAAGTTGCCAGGTCAGTACAGGGCTGACACATAGAAACAAACAACCATTCACACTCATGGTTAATTTAGAGCCACCAATTAGTCTAACCTGCATGTCTTTGGACTGTGGGGGAAACTGGAGCACCCGGAGGAAACCCATGCAGACATAGGGAGAACATGCAAACTCCACACAGAAAGGTCCTCGTCGGCCACTGGGCTTGAACCCAGGACCTTCTTACTGTTACCCCTTTTCCATCAAATCAGTTCCAGGGCTGGTTCGGGGCCAGTGCTGGTGGTGGTTCACAACTCGTTCAACTTGCGAGCCAGCTGAGAACCAGTTTGCTTTTCCATAGCTCGCGGGGCTAAGAGAAGCCACGTCATTACGTCGCTGTATACGTCATTACGTTGCTGTATACATCAGTTACATCGCTACGTTTGCATAAACCTTGGCGCGAATATCGAAGCAAAAACAACGCGGAAGCAGCAGCAGCAACAACAACAATAATAATAATGGATGACTTCGCGTTTGTACAACTGCTGCTTCTCGTTGCTTAAAAATGGCGATCTTTCGCGGTCTTGTTATTGTTGTTGGTCTTAACAACTCCGCCCCCCACTGACGTAAGCAGTTCTTTTCTCTGGCTGGAACCGTTTTTTCTGGCCCCAGAGCCAGTTCTTTGTCAGTGGAAACAGAAAACCCGGTTCCAAACAAAGCACTGGCCCCGAACCAGCCCTGGAACTGCTTTGGTGGAAAAGGGGCATGTGAGGTGACAGTACACACAGGTGGCTAACCACTACACTACCACTGTTATATTATTATTATCACAAATAATTTGTAAATACTTGAGAGACATGACCCCCATGTTAGGTTAACATGGGGCGGCCTTGGGCTGATGTGCCCTTGAGCAAGGCACCTAACCCCCAACTACTCCCCAGGCGCTTTAGCATCGCTGCCCACTGCTCTGGGTATGTGTGTGTGCTCATTGCTCATGTGCGTGTGCATGTGTGTGTTCACTGCTTCAGATGGGTTAAATGCAGAGTGGTATTTCACTGTGCATAAGTGTACGTGTGATAAAGTTCTTCTGCTTCTTCTTTTTATTCTTCTTCGAGTATTTATGTTCTCCACAGTTGGATTTATATCCACATTAAATGATGGGATAATTAAAAGAGCATTAATAGAATTAGAATTTAATTCATGGTCTGTAAAATATGGAAAAAAACTCACCACCACCAATAAAACCCTCCCTGAAATAATTAGCTTAAATAAATAAATAAATAAATAAAACATATATTACACCATTCTTAAAAGTACCTTTGCACTAAGTAAAGGGGTAAAATGTATTGATGAGCGAGAAAATATCAGGTAGGCTTTACCACATGTGCATTGCAGATATTACCTGGTTAAATAGGTTAAACCATACTCAGTAGAACATGGGGTAAATTTGACCCCAAAAAAGTGGCTGTCAATTGTTGCCTCAATTTTTTCCCCCTTGGTTGGAGGTGTTTGTAAATAATGTATATTTTTTTTTAGTGCACATCTCTCTTGCTCTTCTCTGTCTTACATATCCTATTGTTGAAATGGGAATTGCATCAATGTACATTATGGCCCGATATAATCCACCCCCTGAACCTAAATAACTACTAGTGGACGAGCCATTATGTGAAGAGCCTGTTCCACAGCGCAGACCTCTACCTCGTTTACATCAACCTCTTCTTAGTTCAGGCTCTCAGCTGCTTCCAAAGCCAGCAATTACTGTGTGTGGGCTGCATTCAGAGTTAAGTTCAAAAGATATGTCAGGTGATAAGTGGGGGAAAGTTATCCATATTCACGCTGGTGCAAAACAGGTGCTTAGCATGATTTTCAGAGGAGCTCATGCAGATTACGCAAATGACCTGTGGACAAGTCACGCTTATGACATTGCCAGATTTTCCTTGAGTACAGTGATCCCAGTGAGAAGTGACTGACACACCTACATACTACTGTACAGAGGTGCTTGAAAGTTTGTGAACCCTTTAGAATTTTCTATATTTCTGCATAAATATGACCTAAAACATCATCAGATTTTCACACAAGTCCTAAAAGTAGATAAAGAGAACCCAGTTAAACAAATGAGATTAAAATATTATACTTGATCATTTATTTATTGAGGAAAATGATCCAATATTACATATCTGTGAGTGGCAAAAGGATGTGAACCTTTGCTTTCAGTATCTGGTGTGACCCCCTTGTGCAGCAATAACTGCAACTAAACGTTTCTGTTAACTGTTGATCAGTCCTGCACACCGGCTTGGAGGAATTTTAGCCCATTCCTCCATACAGAACAGCTTCAACTCTGGGATGTTGGTGGGTTTCCTCACATGAACTGCTCGCTTCAGGTCCTTCCACAACATTTCGATTGGATTAAGGTCAGGACTTTGACTTGGCCATTCCAAAACATTAACTTTATTCTTCTTTAACCATTCTTTGGTAGAACGATTTATGTGCTTAGGGTCGTTGTCTTGCTGCATGACCCACCTTCTCTTGAGATTCAGTTCATGGACAGATGTCCTGACATTTTCCTTTAGAATTTGCTGGTATAATTCAGAATTCATTGTTCCATCAATGATGGCAAGCCATCCTGGCCCAGATGCAGCAAAACAGGCCCAAACCAAGATACTACCACCACCATGTTTCACAAATGGGATAAGGTTCTTATGCTGGAATGCAGTGTTTTCCTTTCTCCAAATATAACGCTTCTCATTTAAAGTGTGACCTCACCAACTATTACACACCTTGCTCTTGGAGTGATCTATGTTGGTCGACCACTCCTAGGGAGGGTAACAATGGTCTTGAATTTCCTCCATTTGTACACAATCTGTCTGACTGTGGATTGGTGGAGTCCAAACTCTTTAGAGATGGTTTTGTAACCTTTTCCAGCCTGATGAGCATTAACAATGCTTTTTCTGAGGTCCTCAGAAATCTCCTTTGTTCATGCCATGATACACTTCCACAAACATGTGTTGTGAAGATCAGACTTTGATAGATCCCTGTTCTTTAAATAAAACAGGGTGCCCACTCACACCTGATTGTCATCCCATTGATTGAAAACACCTGACCCTTAATTTCACCTTCAAATTAACTGCTAATCCTAGCATGCTGCAATCCTAGGATTTAATTAACTGCAATCCTAGGATGCTAATCACATCCTTTTGCCACTCACAGATATGTAGTATTGGATCATTTTCCTCAATAAATAAATGACCAAGTATAATATTTTTGTCTCATTTGTTTAACTGGGTTCTCTTTATCTACTTTTAGGACTTGTGTGAAAATCTGATGATGTTTTAGGTCATATTTATGCAGAAATATAGAAAATTCTAAAGGGTTCACAAACTTTCAAGCACCACTGTATAACAAAGAATCCTGTCAAGTTTTGTGAAATTCCTCCAAAAATTGTGAGATGAGTTGATTTCAGAAGGTGAGTACCCTTCCCGGGACAGATGGACAGACAGACGGACGGACAGCGTCATGACAATCATTTTGACAAAATGCGTAGTTTGTGAGCTATGCTAGCTCAATTTCACTGAAGGTAGTGACAGTTAGCTATCTAGACGTATAAATAAGCAAAAAACAAATGCAGATGATAAAAATAATTTTATATTTAGTTTATTTACAATATTTGCCAATTGCAATGATAAAATAATAAGAAGACAAAGTCATCTATATCCCCCACCCTATATACCAACTATAAACCAAGTTTCAAGATATTATTTGTCACATTTTTCAAGTTCTGCTGCAGGAAACCAACTCTACCTCTTTACACTGACCTCAGCAGCCCATGGCATAAGCCCACTGGACCTTTGGTCCAGGTGCACTAAAAATGAAAATTTCTCACATTTTTTCATATCAAAAGGAACATATGCATTACTTAATCAACATACCAACTTTCAAGACCATACCGCTCATAGTTTTCAAGTTCTGCTCTGGAAACAAAACCTACCCCTAAAGACTAACCTGAGAGATTAAGTCTGAAATTGTTTCCATGAAAACATGAAAAATTAAAATTTCTTAAATTTCTTAGTATGTAAGCACATCTACATCACCTTCTTAACACGTATACCAAGTTTCAAATTCGTATCATAAATAGTTTTGGATATATGCTCTGGAAACAAACATTGCTCTTAGAAAGTAAGTCAAAATCTATTTTTTATGTAAAAATTTGAAAAATACTTTTTTTTTTTTCAAAAATCCAAAATAGCAAAAGGTCATCACAGGGCTGACACATAGGTGGTGTTTACATTAGACCGTATCAGCGGATCATCAGATTAAAGTTTTTAAAACGATTCGCGTGCACACAGCAACGCCAATACACGATTCGCGTGCACACAGCAACGCCAATACACGGATACGCTAATCACATGACTAATTAGACGGCACGCAAGTTGAAATGTGTCAGTGCGGCTCAGCGCTTCCTCCTCAGCGGCTGCGCTCCAAATCACTCCGCCCTGAACAGCGAGTGCCCTCTGGAGGGTGCACACTCCGGCCCTGCGCAGCTCACAGAGCGCGCGAGTGAAGCGCACAAGCAGTGATTCGGGACTGAGCCGCTGTGTGTGTGATCCCAGTGCATATCGGGCATGCGCAAGTCACTCACCACTTGCAAGTGGAAGGATGGCAAGCCTAAAGACAATCATAACTACACAATGGGCAGTATTTGCATCTTACCATGAACAACATTAAGAATGACAAAGCAAAGCATTATATTCATACTTTTATACTCTTTAATGAAAAACAAAAAGGTGATACAAGGCAGAAACAATAGCAGGAAGTGAAGTCCGCGCCGTTTTTCAGCAGTCGCGTCACATGACCAACGTGGCATGAACGACGCCAGCGAATCAGGAAGGTGGATGTCACAGTGACGTTGTCCAATGACGACGTCAGCTAGAGCTCAGCACTGCGTTTCCTCGTATCTCAATGTTTACACAGCACCGGATCAGATACGAACTGGGTTGAATACGTGGGCCCTGGCGGATTCAAGTTGTTCTGCCTGTGGAGTCGTTTCCCGGCGTTTTAATGTGAACGGACAGTGCATCCGCGACGAAAACGAGACGGATACGGTCTAATGTAAACACCACCATAGAAACAAACAACCATTCACAACTATGGTCAATTTAGAGCCACCAATTAGTCTAACCTGCATGTCTTTGGACTGTGGGGGAAACTGGAGCACCCGGAGGAAACCCATGCAGACATAGGGAGAACATGCAAACTCCATGTTCACATGTTGCTTGATATGTATACAAAGTTTCATAAAGATATAAAGATATGACCCAGAAATGAAAACGTGGCCAGACGGACGGAACCCGTTTCTATATCCCCTGCCAAACTTTATTTAGGTGGGGAATAACAAGCTATACTAGTTATGTAAAACTGTTATGGATTCGGTTGCCAACCAGCAGCTGCAGCTGTGTGTCAGACTGGCAATGATATATTTCTGATTGAGATGCCAATGACGTTCATTACTGTTTTAATAACTGGCAGCTGGTTATGAATCCTCCTCCCTTTTGAGAGGTCTCCCAATCATCATGTCGAGAAGCCATGTGTATGGGTGGGACAAGTGAAGAGTATAGCTACTGTTAACTGAATATTTAGGATTTTTAAAAATGTAAATCCCAACCAAAATTATGTATTAAAAGCTTGTCTGATGAGTGTTTATCTTTGTTCCCATTAAAACATATACTTGAAGTTGTTATTAGCCTAGTAAACTAGACCCACCCGCCTAGCGGCCAAAAATATTTTTGCCTAGC
The DNA here is from genome assembly GCF_027579695.1 of Neoarius graeffei. NCBI lineage: Eukaryota > Metazoa > Chordata > Actinopteri > Siluriformes > Ariidae > Neoarius > Neoarius graeffei. Next base: position 31,444,481 of record NC_083584.1, on the reverse strand, counting down.
GAGTGGGTCTAGCCTCGCACCATATAAACAAAAACACGCCGGGCATCAAATCGTGCCCGCCAATCACAACGCGAGGTTTTTGTTTGGATTCTTTGGGCGGGCTTTTGCAGGAGTGATGACAAAGCTGCGCGACGCTGGAGAAAGCACAGCAGGAAAGATGGCTACGGCTAGTGAACAGCGCTCGTTTGACTCCGCTTTGGAATCAGTTTTAGAAGAATTAGACTTGGAGTTTTCGTTGAAACATTAGCAGGAAGAGGCTCTCCGCTCATTCCTTTTCAAGAAGGACGTTTTTGCTGTTTTGCCGACCAGCTATGGCAAAAGTCTGATCTACCAGCTAGCTCCGCTCGTAGCCAAAAGGATGGGGCTAGTTTGTGCAGTATGAAGAATTAATAAACAGCTTTGAAACATTACTTTTTGATTGTTTCTTATTTTCCTGTTATTTTAAATTTAAGGGAAATTATTTCACCAAACACCACTAAATAAAAACTCTCAAAAACAGTTTATGCAAACCCTTGAAAAACACTTGGAAAAAAATGAGTGTATGTGGTACAGACTCCAAACTTGTGGTCATTATCTCCAAACTTCTTAATATCTAGAACCTGTTTATTAATTAATACGCATTTTGAAAAATTATTTATTTCAAGGCCTCCCCCACTGCTTTCTGTTGCTCTGACTACGTCACAGTCACTGTTGCGCTGATTGGTCAGAGCGTTGGCCTATACGCACAGAGACAGTTTGAAAGACAGCGGTTTGTTCCGCCCACCCCCTTCGGAAATGTCTACAGATCGAGGCCAGACTAAATATTCACATTTAGTCTGGCTTGCCAGGCTAAGTTGTTATAGAAGCCCATAGAAGGAGTGCGTCACTGGAGTTGTGTCAGTGGTGTTTCGGGTTGACAGTAGGGAAATTTTCATTCGGTGGATTAATTCGCATGTATGACAGATGATCTTTTCAGAATCAGGAACATACAGATATGTGGAAACAATAAAGAAACTGGGCAAATGAAGCACAGTGCAAAACTCCTGCTCCCACAACATGCTATAAGCTTGTGGTTAGATAGATCAAGAGACAATAAACCTGCTTGTCAAACAACACCGCAGCTCGTACCTGAAATTTTGGCCAGTGGCTTTCTGATGTTTTGTTAAGGGGATTTACAGTAGTCTGTATTAATGCATGTAGCTAGCTGATTACCTGGCTGTACATTATTACATTACATTAGCTACTACATTTTAGCCTCGTCAGTTAGGTTTCTGAGCAACTAGAACATGGAGCCAGACAGCACACTGGAACCTTGAACTGCACTAGCTAATGAATTTCTGTTTTGTCCATTAATGCATATAATAAGCTCATTGGTTGTATGCATTTAAACAAGTGTATTATGTTTATACAATTTTGTAAAGGTCAAATCAACAGCAAAAAAAAAGTTGCTTTTGCTTATTTAGCTTTTAATACAGCATGTTGAAGTGGACAGAACAACTGAAAAGCACTTTAGCTTAATATCTGAATATGATCCTATGTACATTCAAGTAAAAGTGAGTTTATGCCGAAACATCTGATGTCAAATCAGTTCCATAGACACGCAATGACATTTCAGTACGAAAGCATATCGGACTCATGTCATGTATAAATAAATAAATAAATAAATTGCTCACCTTCTTCTTCATTTTTACGTTCTTGAAAATGGCATGTACTCTCCAGGTCTTAGCAAACATGGCTCCAAACGCTGTCGTGTAACCCACGATGAGGATCCACGTGCGAACCTGAGCAGGAGACACATCAGTTCAGCTAGAACGCCTCCAAACAAAGCTTTCTTTTACTGATGGTTCACATTGCAATGATCACTGAAGCATCATTTTATTTTTAATTTGATGTGCACTATGACAAGAAAAGAATTAATACTATGTGTAAGATGATATGTTTACACTCAGTAGAAGATTTACACTTATAACCTTTTCAGGTTGATTAGTTCATAAAATGGGATGTTTACTCTCTCTTTCTTATTTATGATTCATAAGCATATATGATTGTGTGTGATTATCATTTATAATCAACTTTTTACTCCTGCTTGAGTCTGTTTGCTTACCCTGATGCCTCTAATGACAATATGTACAGTAGAGTCTGTGTTTTTAGGTTTTAAGTGTATCAGGTGTTTCATGGAAAGTGAAAAAATGTTGCTTTTTGGTCTGAAAGAGGTTTTTTTTATATAAAATTCCCATAAAGAGGTGTAGACAGATGTTAGCCATTAATCAGACAGTATACAGTGTCTTGCAAAAGTATTCATTCCCCTCGGTGTTTGTCCTGTTTTGTTGCATTACAAGCTGGAATTAAAATGGATTTTTTGGGGGGTTAGCACCATTTGATTTACACAACATGCCTACAACTTTAAAGGTGCACACTGTTTTTTTATTTTGACACAAACAATAATTAAGATGAAAAAAAACCCCAGAAATCTGGAGTGTGCATAGGTATTCACCCCCTTTCGTATGAAACCCCTAAATAAGAGCTGGTCCAACCAATTCACTTCATAAGTCACATAATTAGTTGATTAAGATCCACCTGTGTGCAATCAAAGCGTCACATGATCTGTCACATGATGTCTGTATAAATAAACCTGTTCTGGAAGGACCCTGACTCTGCTACACTACTAAGCAAGCAACATGAGAACTAAGGAGCCTCCAAATAGGTCAAAGACAAAGTTGTGGAGAAGTATGGACCAGGGTTGGGTTATAAAAAATAATCCTAAACTTTGAATATCCCAGTGAGTATCATTAAATCCATTATAGCAAAATGGAAAGAACATGTCACCACTACAAACCTGACAAGAGAAGGCCGTCCACCAAAACTCACAGACCGGGCAAGGCGGGCATTAATCAGAGATGCAACAAAGACACCAAAGATAACACTAAAGGAGCTGCAAAGATCCACAGTGGCTATGGGAGTATCTGTCCATAGGACCAATTTAAGCCGTACACTCCACAGAGCAGGGCTTTATGGAAGAGTGGCCAGAAAAAAGCCAATGCTGAAGAAAACACATTTGGAGTTTGCCCAAAAGCATGTGGCAGACTCCCCAAACACATGGAAAAAGCTTTGCTGGTCAAATGAGACAAAAATTGAACTTTTTGTCCATCATGGGAAATGCCATGAGTGGCGCAAACCCAACACCCTGAGAACACCATTCCTACAGTGAAGCATGGTGGTGGCAGCATCATGCTGTGTGGATGTTTTTCATCTGCAGGGACAGGAAAACTGGTCAGGACCAAAAGAAAGATGGATGGCACTAAATGCAGGGTAGTTCTGGAGGAAAACCTGTTTGAGTCAGCCAGAGGTTTCAGACTAGGATGAAGGTTCAACGTTCCAGCAGGACAATGACCCTAAACATACTGCCAAAGTGACACTGGAGTGGTTTAAAGGGAAACATTTAAATGTCTTGGAATGGCCTAATCAAATCCCAGACCTCAATCCAATTGAGAATCTGTGGCATAACTTGAAGATTGCTGTACACCAGCACAACCCATCTAATTTGAAGGAGTTGGAGCAGTTTTGCTTTGAGGAATAGGCAAAATCCCAGTAGATGTGCTAAGCTAATAGAGACATACCCCAATGAGACTTGCAGCTGTAATTGTAGCAAAAGGTGGCTCTAGAAAGTATTGGCTTTGAGGGGGGTAAATACCTATGCACATTTCAGATTTCTGTTTTTTCATCTTAATTATTGTTTGTTTCAAAATACAAAAACAATGTGCAGCTTTAAAGTGGTAGGCATGTTGTGTAAATCAAATGGTGCTAACCCCCCAAAAATCTATTAATACCAGCTTGTAATGCGACAAAACAGGACAAACACTAAGGGGGATGAATACTTTTGCAAGGCACTGTAACTTATGATCATCAATGAACATGATACCCACCAGGCATCTTGAGGTAACAAGTGCAACTGAGTGACCAGTGCAAGGCAAGGTACTTTAAAACTGTAATCAACTAACGGTGCATTCAGACTAATAACTGAAAAGTCACTGGTGTTGCTTGCAGTTTGTTTCTTGGGGGTGTGGTAACTGCGAATTAAGTAATTTGTGGGCATGCACTGTTCAGCTTTTTTAAAGGTGCAATAGTCTATTTCTATTTACTAGTAAACATAATGTGGGAAAATATACAGAAATGATAGGGTTAAGCCATGGCCTCAGCACAAGTGTATTATGTGGCTGAGAAAATCGATTTGGAAAGCTGCCTTCTCGTCAGGAAGTTTGTATTGATGAAAGCTTGTTTGTATTTGGATTGGCCTCCTGTCAATCATTTTATAGACACTACCCAAAGCCATTTTGTGTGCTAAAAAAAAGTTGAAAAATAAATAGGCTTAAATAAGCTTAAATAGGCTTTCAGACAGTGCCTAATTATTTTATCTAGCAATGCTAACATGCTAATATCAGGCTAAGAGCTTATTACGAATAAAATGAAGACAGTGACTGCATTCATGAACATCTATATTAATTATTATGAGCTGGATTCATAAGAAGTGCAGTAATGTATATGGCAGACTCAAACCTGACCCTACATACAGATGTAGCAGATGTCTGGGCACAACCCGTCCCATCAATGGAAGACCATGTGATTATTTGATGGTCGGGGAGCACTGTCTTGATGTGGTGGACTCCTACTGTTATCTAGGTTACACTCTTTGTACTGGTGGGGGCTACGAAGCTGCCACCATCACAAGAGTTAGAGGTGCATGAGGCAAGTTTAGAGAACTTTTGCCCCTGCTAACCAACAAGGCCCTATCTCTCCATACACGTGGCAGAGTATACAACTGCTGCATCAGGGGTGCCATGCTCTATGCCAGTGAGTGTTGGCCTATGAAAAAGATGGACTTGGCACACCTTGAGAGGAATGCGCGAGTAATGCTCCAGTGGATGTGTGGCATGAAGTCTATGGATGACGTAAGCTCAAACATCCTGCATTCAAGGCTTAAGCTAGTGGATCTTGAGAAGGAAATCAGATGCAGGCACCTGCGCTGGTTTGGTCATACTCAACGTAGGTCAGCCTGTGTCAACACCATCCAAGGTTTCCAGGTGGATGGCCACAAGCATAGAGGGAGACCTCGAAAAACTTAGAGGCTGTCCACACGGCAACGGATTCAGGTGAATCTGATAAAATTGTTTATCGTTTCGGCCTAGTGTCCACACGGCACCGGCGTTTTGGGTGCCCCAAAACGAGAACGGGTTCCAGAGTGGAAAAATCTGGCAACGGCGCCGTTGCAAAGTCGTCTAGATGAGTAGAACGGATTTGTTTACGATGACATCACAACCACATGACTAGAACAAGCAGCACTCTCGCTGTTTTGTATGAACCACTGCATTGCATTCACTTTTGTATACAGATTTTCTTTTAAATAAACAAGTAACTGAACCATTTCTTGAATTTCTTTTTTTTTATTGGATAAGACTGCTTTTCAAAATGTTCACACACAATATAAAAAGTTATATAAATTATATAAAAATGCTTTTCAAAATGTTCACACACAATAAGAAAATTAAATTATATAAAACTATGCACACTAATAAAACTAATTTGTACACACAGAAGGCACGATTTCCTCGCGTAGTCGCAGCCATCTTCTTCTTGTTGTTGTGTGCTTGTTCCTGTGAGTGCTTCACGCCGGGTAGAAGAAGGGGTTTATGCGCATGCGTCCTACTTCTTCTATTGTTCTGGTGTCTCCGATGGGACCGTCTTACAGCGCACGTAGAGGTGTGGCATGTGTATTGCATCGTTTTCAGCAAGCGTTGCGTTGCCATATGTACCTGATATTTTACTGATCCATTGCCCATGTGGACGCAATATTTTTTTTAATAAAATCTCGTTGCCGTTGTCGTGTGGATGTAGCCTTAGATGGAGGTGATCAAGGATGATCTGCATTTAACGGGCCTTATTGCTATGGACGCAACTGACAGAAAGGAGTGGAGAAAATTGCTAAAGAAATACCATGCGGCATCTTACCCACTAGAAGTGGAAGCAGATGTTAAAAGGATAGTGAGTGAGTGGACTTTGCATGTTCATAGAGTTGTAAATTAGGTTGGGGTTTAAGCAGTTGGATTTTCAAGTGCATTTGATAGTGATGTCATGACAGTCCTTTCTAATGCTAACTCTAGTTAGTATGCTAAATCCAGTTGAACCATCACAGGTTCTGGGGTGGAGCTTTGTGTGCCTGGGCAGGAATGGGGGTGATGGACTACAAAAAACCCATTCAAATATTATTCTACTTTGTTTAGTCTTTTGCAATCTAATCTTGCCTATCCATTCATTATCTGTAGCCGCTTATCCTGTACAGGGTTGCAGGCAAACTGGAGCCTATCCCAGCTGACTATGGGCAAGAAGCAGGGTACACCCTGGACAAGTCACCAGATCATCGCAGGGCTTACACATAGAGACAAACAACCATTCACACTCACACCTACGGTCAATTTAGAGCCACCGATTAGCCGAACCTGCATGTCTTTGGACTATGGGGGAAACCGGAGCACCCGGAGGAAACCCACGCGGACACGGAGAGAACATGCAAATGCCACACAGAAAGGCCCTCGCCGGCCACGGGGCTCGAACCCAGAACCTTCTTGCTCTGAGGTGACAGTGCTAACCACTACACCACTGTGCCACCCCTAATCTTGTCTAATTAAAACATATAAAATATATCACTAAAGTCCAAATGAACTGAATCTACTAAACATCAACAAACATGCAGTGTATAAAGTGAAAGCAAAAGGGAAAAGTTGATCTACTAAAGATCAACCATAAAATGAGCCATGACAGACCGACAGACATCAGTGAATCTTCATTTAGTCACAAAATACAGAAAATTTCCAGTGCAGTTTTTTTTTCTTTCCCAGATTAGAGTCAGAGAGTGAACTTGTTAACAGCCAGTAAGTCCTTCCAACCAACAGCCAAGAAATCACTAACTACATGGTTCGAATGTATTGTATGATTAGAAAACAAAATGTCATGGCAGTTATTGCTGCAGCTCTGCTATTCTGTTGATAAAATAGTTGCTTACAGGCTTAAGAGATGAGTCCAGGGTGAGACAGGATCATACACCCGGAGCTGTAGCTCCTGAAGTTAAGAGCAGGAAAACAATGAAAGTACCAACAGTCTCTGATCAAAAGTATTGCCAGAATAACTTGCGATGAATAAATCTGAGAAGGGTAATTTCCTCACTGGGAACTCATTTATTTTTGAGATTACTGAAGAAGAACTGGTACATATGCATATAAAAGCTCAAGACTATAATGAACAGCAATAATTTTGAGCCATAAAAAAAATCCTTATTTTATGTGAAAGATTCAATTACAGAGCTGAATAGTTTGAGGCAACCAAATAATTTGTTTACATCCAATGAAGCATTGTAGATATCTGAGTATCTGTTGTGTTACTGCCAGAAACAACTTGCTCTGATCCTTTAAATTTTATGAAGCTACAGTTTGTAGTCATTAAATCATTTTGTGGAAAATAAAAGAATTCTAACAAAGACTGATTTGACTCGAGCACAGCCTGCACTGAAATGGAAAAGATCATACTTGACTTTTTACAGGAATATAATCCTTAGAAAAGAAAAGTCAGTAACATTTCATTTAAGGCTGGTATTCACAGAGCTAGGTAACACCTATATAAGCCTTTCCTTGCAAATATCATAATTTGCGTAAAAATTATTAATACTAAACGCTGCTTTTGTAATTTGTTTACATTTTTAACTGGCATCACATCTTTTTTTTATTTTTGGTTGCTGATGATTTTTGATAACAAGGTGGTGTTATGATTTCCTGGACTGACATACAGTATGTTAGGACATCAGGACAACTGGTACATAAATGTAATAATGCATCACGCCAAACAACTAAATCACATTCACTACTATTAGTGTTAAAGGAAATATACGTACATAACTGTCATTATGGTGTCATAACCTTGGAATAGATTTTTATAAACAGTGAAATTGAACACACACAGCGCTGTTGAATTCTCGGATTAGACTGAACAGAAGGTGTTGAGTAATTTATAGCAGTAGCTCTGACATTTCACAACATTGTATGTAACTATAAATGGTTAAAACGTACATTGTGATGTTCATTAATGTATTAAAATTTGTAATCATGGGTAAATTGCTGTGGTAAAAAAAAGCACATAGGGCCACCAACCCATAATGGATGATGATGATGATGATGATAATAATAATAATAATAATAATAATAATCTCATTATCTGTAGCCGCTTTATCCTTCTACAGGGTCGCAGGCAAGCTGGAGCCTATCCCAGCTGACTACGGGCGAAAGGCGGGGTACACCCTGGACAAGTCGCCAGGTCATCACAGGGCTGACACATAGACACAGACAACCATTCACACTCACATTCACACCTACGGTCAATTTAGAGTCACCAGTTAACCTAACCTGCATGTCTTTGGACTGTGGGGGAAACCGGAGCACCCGGAGGAAACCCACGTGGACACGGGGAGAACATGCAAACTCCACACAGAAAGGCCCTCGCCGGCCCCGGGGCTCGAACCCAGGACCTTCTTGTTGTGAGGCGACAGCGCTAACCACTACACCACCGTGCCGCCCAATAATAATAATTATTATTATTATTATCTATTTATTAACTGAACAAGAGGTCGTTACAGGAAAATATCAGACTGAGGTCTTGACAGTACAGACTGAACCATAGGCAAGGTAAACAAAAAGACCAAGGTCTGATATTTTCCCAGAAAGACCGAGCAAGCGAGGTTAATAAGGAGTTTATTATATGGCTTTTTTATTTCTAAGATTAAAATAGACCATCATTATAATGAAGCGTGACACTGCTTTCAGTTTTTTTTGTTACATAGTTGAGTCACGCATGCAGAATAAATGGCTAGCGGTTTCAAAACCGAATTTGTGTTAGCGGTTAGCGGTTTCTGAATGATCTTTGTTGCTCATTTCTTGAATAATTTGGTGATTCTTGTTTGTCTTTTGTGTTTCGGCCGTTTTTGATTCTGTTTTGATTTCCAATTAATCTTTCTTCTCATTTCATTTTTGTTTTTAAAATATTGAAAGCCTTGGAAAGAAAGTCCGTAATCGCCCCGGGCATTACGGGAAAATTCTGCCCGCCATGGAACCAATCAGAGAGCATGATTTTACCGGAAGTAGCTCATGCCATATAATAATAATCTATAACAGCAGACCCCATTGTGTTTTATTTTTTACTTAAAGGTCTGAGAAAAAAACACATCAAACCTGACAAAATAAATACTTTGATGCCCATTGGAATAAGCATTTAAAACTGTTTACCTAAGCATATGCCAGTTGTCATTCACGGCTTATGAAGATATCATGTAGCCCTATGGATACCAGCATTCAGGAAACTATTACCAAGGACACTTCCAACCCACCTTAACGCCCTATCCACACGGCAACGGATTCAGGTGACTCCGATACAATTGTTTATCGTTTCGGCCTGGCGTCCACACGGCACCGGTGTTTTGGGTGCCCCAAAACGCAATCTTTTGAGAACGGGTTCCAGAGTGGAAAGATCTGGCAACGTTGCCGTTGCGAAGTCGTCTGGATGAGTAGAACAGATTTGTTTACGATGACGTCACAACCACATGACTGTGAGTGCTTCACGCCGGGTAGAAGTGTAACGAACTCGATGCGAGTTGTCAACAAATCCTATAACTTGGTTCATGAAACGCGCTTACAAAATATTTTCACTGTGAATATTTATTGTGTAATGGTGCAAAGTGAGAGAGAGAGAGAGAGAGAGAGAGAGAGAGAGAGAGAGAGAGAGAAAGAGAGAGAATAGCCCTTAGGGCAGAGTCAATCCTGCCAGCAAAAATAGGGAAAAAAGGAGCGATCTCACCTCTTCAGATGTTGGTTTAAGTCCTACAATACATTCCTCAAAAAGGGCATAGAAGAACAAATTAATCCATCAACGTGTAGCATTCAATTTATTCTGGACCATTAAAGACGCTGCCTTCCGTGTAGAATCATACGTCATCCTTGCCGCCATATTGGATGGGTCAAAGCGGAGAATAAAGATGCCTCATTCATGTCCTGCATTTAACTGTACCAACAGGTTTACCGTCCAAACGAGATCACATGGGATTACCTTTCACAGGTGAGACTGGAAAAATACTTTTCATTGTATTTGGTCATTATAATGTAATTTTACGAACAGATTTTTCTGACTTTGTGGCTAATATGAAGTCTCGCGCATAATAGTTTATGCGCATGCGTCCTTACTTCTTCTATTGTTCTGGTGTCTCCGAAGGGACCGTCTTACAGCACCCCTAGAGGTGTGGCATGTGTACTGCATCATTTTCAGCAAGCGTTGCGTTGCCATATGGACCTGATATTTTACTGATCGTTGCCCATTTGGACGCGATATTTTTTTAAATAACATCTCGTTGCCGTTGTCGTGTGGATGTAGCCTAAGAAACAGGAAGATAAACACCTAATCTCTTATCTCCTAGCATGATTTACCGAAAAATCCCAGCCACCAAACTCTCATCCCTCCAGAAGCATTAGAATGAAAGAGCTTAAGTACACAATGATGGCTCGCTTCATCAGAGCCATCTACAGGAATACTGATTGCTTGGCTGACGTCCATCATCGCTGCTATCAGAACGCCAGCCTTTGTCTCGGCTGTTTGGAATGGCTGGACTTGGCTCAGATATTGCCATGCGTCATACACCACACAATTATTGGACTCTCCCCAAGGACTTACGCTTTCACAGCAATCAAAACTTCTTAATTAAATTGAGGTTGAGATTGTCAAGTTCTGACGTAGAGTAGCAGGAGAACATGCCAAAATCATCTGAAGGGAAGCTCAGCGTTATATCGCATGCCAGTGTATGCAGACGAGTGAAGGTGGAATTGGTCTTTAATTACATTTGGCTGCACATGTTTAAGTCAGAACACAGATATTGCTAAAAGAACAGTCACTACTCACAGTGCACAAGGTCTCGAATGCTTGATCTGAGACAAAGGAGCCATCCAGGCCAAAGAGGAAGATGGAAGCGTAGGACAGCATGCCTCCGAGGATGATCAGGTTGTTCATGTAAGGACTGGACATTTTGATCAGCCTGTGTAAGGACAAAAGAGAACACTGTATTGACACACAAACATGCACATACTGATACTCAATCCCATATTCATCACATAGTGTCAGGCATTGGTTCTCAAAGCAGGGTCAAGAACACCCCAGGGGTCTGTAAAGTATAGTCTGTGATTTTTAAACATTTTGTTATAGTGGTGAAAATCACAACCCGCCATTATCAAAGTTAATATATTTATTATTGAGTTATTATTCTATTTAACTGGTCACTAGAACTGAATGAGTTTAATATGTAATGTTAATAAATAATGCATACTTGAATCTGTGGAGAGTTGAAACAAAAAAATAGCTCCAAATATGGCTCCAATAAATAGCCAAATTATTACACATTTAAATAGCCAAATTGTACACATCAGTGTTGGAGTTGAGTCACTAAACCTCGAGCCCGAGTCCAGTCCTGAGTCCCCAGTATTCAAGTCCGAGTCAAGTCCAAGTCGTTAAAAAAAATTTCGAGTTGAGTCCGAGTTAAGTCCACTATTGATCCGAGTCGAGTACAACACTCCAACTGCACCATTTGACAGTGGCTGTTTTAGCGCCATTAACATTTGTTCCTGAACGTGACGTATGAACAGGTGAATGTGCATTCTCTTTGTCAGGGAGTGCGAAGTATTCTGTCAGAGATGGCTGGGAGATGGATGCAAGTGCAGAAGGTGTGTTTATTAATACGAGTGAAGACAGGTAAACAATCCAGAACGGCAGGCAAAATCATAAAACAGTGAAACAGGCAATAGGTCAAGCAAGGCACAAACAGGCCATCGTAGACTCGGCAGAATCAAAGATGAGAAATAGGAAATCAGGGATCAGGAAACCAAACAAGAAAATAAGGCCCTGTGTTGGCAACGCAACTCAATACTTCGCAAAGTAAGTGTGTTTTCACAGTTTTTATATAGGCGTGCTGATTGCGCCTTAATCCTGTGCAGGTGCGAGTCATTTACTCGCTGTTTACTCATTTAGTCGCTGTCTGGAGCACACCCGAGAGTCTATCTGATGCATGTGCCAAGGCGCGCAGGTGTGACACTCTTGCACGAAATTAGTACAAAAATTAAATGTAGGTATAAATATCCTGTGCCAAATTATTATGGAATGTTACAAAAAATAAAGAAAAAATCTTAGTCCTCGTCTCCAATTTATCAGTCCTAATGCAGTTAATGCACGAGTCTGAGTCCAAGCCTGAGTCAGTGCTCAAGTCCAAGTCGAGTCACGAGTCCTTAAAATTAGGGCATGAGTCGAACTCGAGTCTGAATCCTGGACTCGAGTACTACAAGCCTGGTACACATTTAAATAATGATCTTAAGACTTACATAGTTGATTATGTTCATAAATGTACTCAGTGGAATTTTACAGTTAATGTGGTCCCTGGCGGCACGGTGGTGTAGTGGTTAGTGCTGTCGCCTCACAGCAAGAAGGTCCAGGTTCGAGCCCCGTGGCCGGTGAGGGCCTTTCTGTGTGGAGTTTGCATGTTCTCCCCATGGGTTTCCTCCGGGTGCTCCGGTTTCCCCCACAGTCCAAAGAGATGCAGGTTAGGTTAACTGGTGACTCTAAATTGACCGTAGGTGTGAATGGTTGTCTGTGTCTATGTGTCAGCCCTGTGATGACCTGGCGACTTGTCCAGGGTGTACCCCGCCTTTCGCCCGTAGTCAGCTGGGATAGGCTCCAGCTTGCCTGCGACCCTGTAGAACAGGATAAAGCGGCTAGAGATGATGAGATGTGGTCCCTTGCTGCAGAATGTTTGAGAACTCCTGGTGAATGTAAGAGTAAGACAGGTCTAACTGCATCCTGACCTGTGGTTTCGGTTTTTGATGTTGAAGAATAGGAAGGCGCCTGCCATGAGCATGCCCAGGATAGTGATGGTGGACAGGATGCTGTAAAGTGGTACATTGATATGGCGTCGCTCTAGACGCACGAACGTCCGGTCTTTGGGAGGCTCCACACCTAGGATGGATACACATTAATTAAGTCTTTAGGAGAAATTATACTTTATTGATTACATACTTCCGTTTTCTCAAAAATGCCATTTTCAGACAAAAAAAAAAAAAAAAAAAGATTATAATGTAATTTATTCTCACTTCAGAAAGATCACCCAGTTGGGCAAAACTACTAAAGCACTGAGTTAAACCATAGCAGAGTTTTTGCTAATGGTTCGGGTTCAGTTTCTGATTCTTTAATCCTGTCAGAATCTGCCACCCTGCCAGCTGGACTAAATTACACACTGCTTCTATTTCAGAATATGGCTGTTTCTTACTTCTGTGAGTGAGTGATAAGAGAAATACATAGCTACTGGGGGCAGCCATGGCCTGAAGGTTAGAGACGCAGCCTTGGGCCCAAAGGGTCACTGGTTCAATTCCCAAGATCGGCAGGAAAAATGTGAGGGGAGTTAAGTGAATGAACAGCACTTTCCCATCCCTCTGTATCATGGCTGAAGTGCCCTGGAGCAAGGCACCTAACCCCCAACTACTCCCTGGGTGCTGTAGCATAGCTGCCCACTGCTCTGGGTATGTGTGCGCGCTCATTGCTCACTTGTGTGTGTTCACTGCATCAGATGCATTAAATGCAGAGGAGGAATTTCATGTGACAAATAAAGGCTTCTTCTTCTAAAGTTAAAAATTTGGCATGTTAATTTTCTTCTTCATCAAACTACTACATAAATTTATATCAAATTGATGATTGAAAATACCCCTGGACACCCTGGGTGACCCTGTACAGGATAACCGGCTACAGATAATGGATGGATGGATGATATTGCCCAAGAGAGGATATTGTGGAGGCTAAAACTCTTCACTGTGCAGGCTTAATTGAACTCTGCTCTGAATACAGTGTGTATAAGTGTTTATTGGGTGACACTGTATTGTCTGAGGCTATGATAAATAATGCGAAACACAAAAGCAGAAAGGACAGACAATAATATAAGTCTGGATATTTTTCTGAATTTATTGAAGGGTTTATTTATTATTTAGCTTCATATCTAAAGTATAAAGAAGTTAGTCAGGCGTCAGCAGCTTCAAGGTCCTGAGAAACAGGCTGCTTCACCACATTATAATGGTCTTAAAGACAATTCAAAGGCAAATTATGTTGGGTCTATTCGTTTGACTTAACAGGACTTTGCAAATGACCCTCTGTTCGGTGTTTGTGGTCAGTGACCGCAATGTTTTGTCACTTTTTTCCCTCCTTTGCTTATTTTGCAAGCTTTTGTCTGTGTTCCAATTGATTCCTATGGCTTGTCTTACCAAGTTCTATTTGAAGACATGCCTGACATCAGAAAGAAGCATTTCCTTCTAATGCTCAGTGTGTGTGTGTGTGTGTGTGTGTGTGTGTGTGTGTGTGTGTTATTGGGATAGTATAAGAAAATGCTGGGAATCAAACAAATGACAAAATTTACAAAGGATGTGAACTCAAATAGGCATTGGAGGAAAAACAAACTAATCAATTATTCATTAGATAATACAAATGAAAAAAGAACACGCATGCACGCACACACACACACACACACACACACACACACACACACACACACACACACACACACAAGACCACATTGTGCTGGACTTTCCTTACCTTGGAACCTGATGGTGTTGTTGATAAGGTCCAGGATGTCGGCAATGGCATTGTACTCCCCAACCTTTACTTCCTGGCCCTCTGCAAGAGACAGCAGAAGGAAGTTGAGAATAGCTCTGATAAGAGCAGTAATCTGAATCACTCCTTTCGTCTGAGAGATAAAAATACGGCATGTCTAGCGATGGAGAAAGAACATTAACTCAAGTGAGCAGTGGAGCGTCTAACCATGGAGCTCTATAGCAGAGTTCTTCATCACTGTGTGCCTTTTCTCCTTTGTACGGTTTCTGTAGTTTACACATGAGATACATGTAGGCTTCAAACAACACAAGACCTGTAGTAGAACTTGGTTAACTATTTGGCAAAGTGAACCAGATTACAAATAAAACATATAATAATTTTTATAAAGCAAAAATGTTTTCACTTTATGGACCAGGACAGCTGGTATAAAAGGGCTAACAGGGCTGAGCTCCCCTGTCTTTTAAAGATAAAAGTAGCTCAATATAAGGTTTCTTTTTTTTTTTTTTTGGCTTTCACATCAAATTATTTGCCCTTAAATGTCTTCAAGTGGATACCAAAGAATGATATGAATAAATGAGGGTGGGGTTGATTTCTTTCTAGCCCAAACTGTAGATTCATGCAGTGGTTAATATTTTTCAGCCCACAACACTGACACATCTGTCACGTATCATCAGCACTGATTGAGAAGGCACACCTGAAATAGAGTTGCCAATGCAATGAATATGAGAGAGGCGTTTTATTTATTCTACTGTAGTTTTCCTTTCTCAAAAATCTTTTTCAAGGAGTAACTAAGTTAATAGACAGAGTACACAATACAGATGAAAAAAATTGTAGGTTTCATGCTTCTTCTTCTTCTTCTTACACTACCGTTCAAAAGTTTGGGGTCACCCAGACAATTTTGTGTTTTCCATGAAAAGTCACACTTTTATTTACCACCATAAGTTGTAAAACGAATAGAAAATACAGTTAAAACATTTTTCTGGCCATTTTGAGCATTTAATCGACCCCACAAATGTGATGCTCCACAAACTCAATCTGCTCAAAGGAAGGTCAGTTTTATAGCTTCTCTAAAGAGCTCAACTGTTTTCAGCTGTGCTAACATGATTGTACAAGGGTTTTCTAATCATCCATTAGCCTTCTGAGGCAATGAGCAAACACATTGTACCATTAGAACACTGGAGTGAGAGTTGCTGGAAATGGGCCTCTATACACCTATGGAGATATTGCACCAAAAACCAGACATTTGCAGCTGGAATAGTCATTTACCACATTAGCAATGTATAGAGTGGATTTCTGATTAGTTTAAAGTGATCTTCATTGAAAAGAACAGTGCTTTTCTTTCAAAAATAAGGACATTTCAAAGTGACCCCAAACTTTTGAACGGTAGTGTATTATTAGCTCATCCGGCCGACAGGTGATGAGCTTATGCCATCATGTGTTGTCCGTCGTCCATCGTCCGTCCGTCGGGCGTTGTTCATATTTCACAAAAATAATTTTGTCTCTCAAATTCTTCACCGATTTTTATTCTTTTTGGCAGGAAGGTAGGTCAGCCTTGGGTGCATACAGCTTCTATCCAAATTTGCATAATTGTAATTAATAATAAAGATATGGAGCAATTAAGCCCTAACGAGTAGTTTCCACACAAATCGCTTCTTCTCCCTCAGTTCTTCACCAATTTTGATTCTATCTGGCATGAAGGTAGGGGGACCTAGGGTGCATAGAACTTCTACCCAGATTTGCTTAATTACAATTATTAATGAAGTTATGGACTAAGTAACCCTTAATGAGCAGTTCAACAAAAAATTGCTTCTTCTCAGTCAGTTCCTTGCCATTTTGGATTCTTTCTGGCAAATAGGTTGGTATTCCTAGGGTATATATAGCTTCTATATATAGCTTGTATATAGTGTATATAGCTTGCAACATTTATTGCGCAAGGTGGCCCACTTTAGATTGTTCCTTCTGGACTAGACGGGGCCGAAGTGAGCTACGCCGTCATTGATGGTCT
This sequence comes from Neoarius graeffei, assembly GCF_027579695.1. Lineage (NCBI taxonomy): Eukaryota > Metazoa > Chordata > Actinopteri > Siluriformes > Ariidae > Neoarius > Neoarius graeffei. The sequence continues at coordinate 31,427,782 of NC_083584.1, read as the reverse complement.
CGTTATTATTACAGACAAAATAAGCTTTTCTGTTTACCACGTTTGGTATTTGGAGGAAACAATTAATGCAGTACAGCATTATGGACTGAAAACAGTTTTACAAATTTAGAAATCAGAAATGCAGCTGCCTATATACCTTTAAGTGTATATGTATGCGTGTGTGTGTGTGTGGGGGGGGTAATTTACTCCACATCATTGCCCCTTAACCCTAATAGTTTCATTGTCAAACTATTGACAGATATTAGACCTGCCATGTATTATCAGAGCCATCACTGGCAACAGAAAGTACATTTATACTGATAGCCATTATGCACCTGGCACAAGAAATGCAGTAACGTCTTTTCATATTCAGTAATGTCCTATGAGGAAAATAAATAAATAAATAAATAAATAAATAAATAAATAAAATAATAATTAAGCAATAGCACAAAGGTTATTGGATATTAGGCTGTGTAACTAGACATGTTTGTGGTTATGTGTCCATAGATACCATAGAAAATGACCTTGAATAACAGTTAATTCCAAATTAAACCCAAGGCAGCTCACATAGATCTGATTTTATTGACAGTTTGTATATGCCTCATGGGTATACCAGAAGAATTGCTATAAACTGAGTGGCATGCACAAGGAGACCATCATGAGCAAATCTGTAATATCATTAATCTGTTTCTTTCATCATGTGTTTATGGGTTTTCCTCAAATTGAATTAGAAGTGCCTTATAATTTTGTTAATGAAACTGAAATTGTGTCTTCTTTCATACCTGTTAATGTGACTCAGTATAAGAATTTGTCAATGAAAGAAATAATATAAGCAACAGAATGGAAACTATGTTTTTCCCTTTATTTGAATCCCCCCTTTTCCCTGCTCCATGTGTGGAAAGGTGGCCGAGGCAGAACGCCACTGTCTGTGCTAGTTATGGCCTGGTGAACATCCAGCCATGCAGGTCAGCTCTCTCTGAGCCACAGCACCGATACACCATTATAGACCACAAGATCACTGCTAACTGCACGCTCCCCTAACCAAGACCATCACCCCAGCCCCATTCCCACTCCTCTCTCTCTAGCGCTCTCTGTGCCCACATTAGCAGTCAGAACTTTGCTTTCAGAAGAGCTTTTTGTCTTGGTATTTACACTGAGGTGACAATTCAATGGCCAAACTGGGCTAATGGGTTCATGCATGCATGGCATGTTTAATGGCTTCTTCTAAGCTAACTGCTCTTATCAGGTGAAGGCTATTGCTACAGTCACTGAGCATTAGGTTTTTTTTTTTTGTTTTTTTTAACATACGTAATTAGAGTTAAAAAAAAAAAGAGTTTTCAGCAGGTATAAGCTTGTGATTAGTGCTTGTGGTAGTTTTGGAAACTATGTTAGATATTTTAAATGATTAATTCTTATTTTGTGCTCATACAGTAACTGTGAAAAGCATGGACAGTGTAATATCTCCAAAACATGAAGAAACCACAGATGTCACACTCCTGCTGGCTGACTGCAGGATAATGTGTAGCTCTGTCCATCCCCATGTGTTACAGTGAAAAAAATAGCCTATTTTCCATGTCACTTTTCTCATCTAGGGCGGCACGGTGGTGTAGTGGTTAGCACTGTCACCTCACAGCAAGAAGGTTCGAGCCCAGTGGCCAATGGGGGCCTTTCTGTGTGGAGTTTGCATGTTCTCCCTGTGTCCACGTGGGTTTCCTCCGGGTGCTCCAGTTTCCCCCACAGTCCAAAGACATGCAGGTTCGGCTAATTGGTGACTCTAAATTGACCGTAGGTGTGAATGTGAGTGTGAATGGTTGTTTGTCTCTATGTGTCAGCCCTGTGGTGACCTGGCGACTTGTCCAGGGTGTACCCTGCCTCTTGCTCATAGTCAGCTGGGATAGGCTCCAGCTTTCCCACGACCCTGCACAGGATAAATGGTTACGGATAATGGAATGGAAAAAAACTTTTCTTGTTTAAACTGTGTTTCCATATACATTATTGATTCAAGCAGTTAGTTTTCCCCCATGCTGATATCTGCACATTTTTTAAAATCTTCCCACAGAAATTAGTTTTTAAAATGTTATTCTACTATATCATAAGGAGACATGGAGACAGCTGGGAATGAAGCGATTGACAGCCTCTGCAATGTGCTGGAACATGGTATTGGGAGAAGTGGATGGGCCTGCCAAATGAGTAAATGTACCTGACTTTCGTCTCTACTGCGCAGAGTCTGGCTCCAAATCTGACAACATAGCAGATGAATTTTAGCTTCATTTCTGTAAAACAGGAGCCATCCATGTTTTTTTTGTTTTTTTTTTAAACAGTCATTGGTTTCAATAAATGGTCACACTTCAGTATAGACTGAAAGTATTCAACTGCAATTTGTGAAGGTCTAGCTAGATGAAATCATTATATGTCCAGATAAGCAACTTCCATGATTAGATGCCTACAACATTTACCTTTTAATTGTTAGCCATTTATGATTGGGTAAGCTGGCCCCATAGCCCCCACTGTAACCCTAGCTGTATAGGCAAGAGGCCAAGGGCTATGGAAACGGAGATCGGCGCCATCCAGTGCGCCTTAAGGGCCTGGTTAATACTGGGACAGGAGACTGCCTGGGAAGACCAGGTTCTGGTGTGGAAAGGACTTATGACTTATGCTGGCCCTGTATGTTAGGACTGCTACTCATGCTGCATCACAGTCAGTGAAAATGCACATTTCTATGAAAAAGCTTTTCTTTCTTGATGAGCTGCATTCAGGTAAATCATTTGCATGGATGAATGTGATTGGCTGCAATAGAGGATGCTGACCCATGGCCATGTTTTTCATATGTTGATTGCTTCTGTTCCAGTAGTTTTCAAGTGGTTGGTTCAAACTGCTAAAATACTTTGCCAGGACCATATCCAGATCACGGCAACTTGCTCAGTGAACATAATAAAATTATGGAAAGTATTTCCACCCAAGTAAAATGCGTTAACTTAGCCAGAAACAATTTTGTTGAGTGACCTAAATGTCAACCGTGACATGTTAGACTTAGGTTCATGTAACAAACACCCATGTTGGTTTTTTTGAGTGTAGACATTAATACAGCTAATAATTGTGTGCATAATTAGAGAATACAGGAGTAATTTGGCAAAATTAACTGTTTATTAGTGTTTTATTTAGTATTTCCATATTTCTAGCTTTTATATATATATATATATATATATACACACACACACACACACATACAATATATAGGTGTTTCTAGAAATGTATGTTACCCTTAACATAAAGTGTTAGTGTCATATTTTTACCTGAATACATACTTAAGTTCGCACTGTAAATGGAGCTATTTATTTAAACAATGTAATAAGAGCCATAAGTTGTGGAGTTCTGTCTTTATCTGCCTTGTGTTGAGACATTGTATCACCTCCAACAACAAAACAAGAACATAACAATAAAGCACTAACAAGGTGTGCATTTCTTAGCTATGAAACCATGTCCAATGTGACCCCACTGTACTGTAGTGATACTTAATAAACAACTGAAAGTTAATATCGGTGGCCTCAAAGCTCCAGGACTCCCTGTTAAAACTTGTGGTCTAGTTCTGTCTGTGTTTCTTATGTTCTCCCCGTGTCTGTGTGGGTTTCCTTTCACTTCCCAAAAACATGCAGCTAGGATGACTGGTGATCCTAAAGGTGTGAATAAGTGTGTGAATGTGGGTATGCATAGTGCACGGTCCCATTCCAGGTGTATTACTGCTTCACTTCCAGTGTTTCCTGAATAGCCTCAGGACCCAAATGGCCTAGGTCTAAATTTTTATGGAATATGACTCATTTGATATAGTGACAAACCTAGAATGCTTGCCACTTCTGCGTCATATCAGTTGAGCATAATTAATGAAACTCCATTGATACTGTGTCTAAAGCCATTTGGATAAAATATACGCTGGGCTTAATTGGAAGGTCATCATTACCATAACCAGTTTATATATTCCTCCCCTGCCTTGTCCAAATGGAGTTGACAAAGAGATATGAGAGATGGACTCAGACATGCATGTCAGCACTGAGCAAAGGTTCAACGTCTCTTTAAATATATGAGCTGGATAATTAACATGCAGAGGATGTGGTGAGAGGTGGGTAACAGAGATGCAGAGTGAATATGAAGAAGGAACGAATAAATAAATAAATAAATAAATAAATAAAGAAAGAAAGAAAGAAAGAAAGAAAGAAAGAAAACAGAGATAATACAGTATATTGGTCAAAAATGAAAAGAATATAGTGTGGGAGTTTATTTTGAGATGAAATATGTTATCAATGTTTAGAAACATGCGTTTCCAGTGTTGTAGTCGAGTTACTAAACCTCGAGTCTGAGTCCAGTCTCGAGTCTCCAGTGTTCAAATCCAAGTCATTAAAAAAAAATTCGAGTCGAGTCCACTATTGATCTGAGTCGAGTCCAAGAACAAGACTCCAACCACACCATTTGATGGTGGCAGTTTTAGCGCCATTAACATTAGTTTGTTCCTGAACATGCCGTATGAACAGGTGAATGTGCGTTCTCTTTGTCAGGGAGTGCGAAGTATTCTGTCAGAGATGGCTGGGAGACGGATGTAAGTGCAGAAGGTGTGTTTATTAATACAAGTGAAGACAGGTAAACAATCCAGAACGGCAGGCAAAATCGTAAAAAAGTGAAACAGGCAATAGGTCAAGTGAGGCACAAACAGGCTATTGTAGACTTGGCAGAATCAAAGACGAGAAACAGGGGCTTAGGAAACCAAACAAGGAAATAAGGCTCGGTAATGTGTCAGCAATGCAACTCAATACTTCGCAAAGTAAGTGTGTTTTCACAGTTTTTATATAGGTGTGCTGATTGCGCCTTAATCCTGTGCAGGTGCGAATCGTTGATGGTGCGCATGTGAGAGTCCGCTCGGCATGAGCGCGCTGTCTGGAGCACGTCCAAGGGTCTATCTGATGCATGCGCCAAGGTGCACAGGTGTGACACTCTTGCATGAAATTAGTACAAAAATGAATGTAGATATAAATATCTTATGCCAAATTATAATGGAATGTTACAAAAAATAAAGAAAAAAATCAGAGTCCTCGTCTCCAATTTCCGAGTCCTAATGCAGTTAATGCATGAGTCCGAGTTCAAGTTCGAGTCATCAGTGTTCAAGTCCAAGTCGATTCACGAGTCCTTAAAATTAAGGCACGAGTCAGACTCGAGTACTACAAGCCTGCTAGTTTCTAAAATATGGACATGACTCTGTTTAGTTGGTGTGCATTTTATGGGTGTATGTGTGTGAGAAACAAGAGCAAGATAGAGAGCACTGCCATGGGGCAAGGTGCCACTCTTGTGATTGTTCTAGTGGTGCACTTTTCACCACTTATCCATGGCTGTCAGGTGTCATCGAATAGGCAGCCAGTTCACAGCTTGATAGGTTAGTCTCTCTCTCTCTCTCTCTCTCTCTCTCTCTCTCTCTCTCTCTCTCACACACACACACACACACACACACACACACAACGTGCCCAAATGCATGCAGGAGACAAATGCACTGCCATGATTTTGTAGGTGTTTAGAATATTACAACATGAGCACGCAGCTGAGGACCATATTTCATCAAAACCTTCAAATTAGTGCACAGCAATTTGACAAACACTTTGTGGATAATAATAATAATAATAATAATAATAATAATAAAATACTAGCAGAACCTCATCTCATTATCTCTCGCCGCTTTATCCTGTTCTACAGGGTCGCAGGCAAGCTGGAGCCTATCCCAGCTGACTACGGGCGAAAGGCGGGGTACACCCTGGACAAGTCGCCAGGCCATCACAGGGCTGACACATAGACACAGACAACCATTCACGCTCACATTCACACCTACGGTCAATTTAGAGTCACCAGTTAACCTAACCTGCATGTCTTTGGACTGTGGGGGAAACCGGAGCACCCGGAGGAAACCCACGCGGACACGGGGAGACCATGCAAACTCCGCACAGAAAGGCCCTCGCCGGCCATGGGGCTCGAACCTGGACCTTCTTACTGTGAGGCGACAGTGCTAACCACTACACCACCATGCCGCCCACCACTAAAAGTTGTAGTGAAAAAAGCGCTCTATATTTCTAGAACAAGTTCCACTTTAGACTTTGGTAAAAATTTAAAACATTTGTCAAGCAGGATGTGAGTTTAAATGACACATGGGTTGGGAATATTTGAATACGTAGAGTATTTTGGTTTAGCTAGCAAGGATTTCCACAAATATTACCAATATCTTAAAGTTTGTGGAACTATTGATACATTCAGACTTAAATTGATCACTTTTAGTATTTTTTAAATCGGATTTACTGAATAATTCATAGTAGTTATTGAATAATACATTTTAAGATATGTAATTGGAAAATAAATTTAGACTTTAACATGTAAAGTTATGAAAATACCTTAAAAACATTTCACCATGAGAAGAAAGATAAGACTAATCTTACTTTCGCAGGCTGAGTAGCTACATCAGTACACTGTCAGAAATGGGGGTACAGTAGGAGTCCATTTCTGTCCCCCAAGGTACAATCTACAATAGCGTATCCCCTAAGGCTCATTACTGGACCTCAAGGAAACTAATTGCACCTTTTTAGGGTCAAAAAGGTACATATATGTTCCCAAGTAGTACCTAAAGGGTACAAATAAGTACCTTAGAGGGTACTGCCCCAGTGACGAGCTGTTGTACCCCTAAAGGTACAATAAGGTACTTTGTTTTCTGAGAGTGTAGCTCGCCAGCTTACTTATGTAAAAACCTAATTAATACAACAATAGATAATTAGGCATTAATTCTATCAGCAACATTATAAATTCCAGCTTTTCTTAAAATCATTTTATTCAATTTTATTACCATATTATCCAGTAACTAATAGGAATTATTCAGGAATTACATTGAAACCAATAGGAAAGGTGGAATGTATGATCCTGGAAGCTCATCATGCCTGTTTCAAAATGACCATCAAAAGAATCTGATGTAGTGTTTGCCTTTATTGTATGTTCAACCAATCCACTTTTCTATTGTCCAGAGTTCAATTTCACTCGCCTGCTGTATACTGGCTCCCCCCCAGTTATCAGTCCATCCACCTATCTACTGTGGAGGACTCAAATACAGGGTTTGTCAAAATTATGGGAACACTTAAATGGTAGAAACCATTCATTCACAAAACATACATCATATGTGCAAGATGATTTACAGGACGGGCTCAACCTGTTCCCCACTGTGTTCAACACACAAAAACAGCAAGCAACAATACCATTTAAAGAATAATAAAAATAAGAATAAGAAAAATAATCCATTAGTGTTAACATAATTTTGACTAACCCTGTATAAACTTTTCAAGCATGTTATGGACTTGAAAAGTCTTTGGTTCCAAAACTGGTTCCTGAGCCATCTGTATGTATTTGCTAGTTTGCAATCCTGGTTTTTATTTATCTTTTTTTTTGTATGTTCTCATCCTGTCACATGTTCAATAGTTGGGCTGTGTTTTGGGGTTTGTAATAGTGACTGTTGAATCTAGTTTTCCTTTAATAAAATCTTAATTTTGTATTCTACTAGCTTTGTTATTTCTAAACATTATTGATAGTAGACATACAGTTAGGTCCATAAATATTTGGACACAGGCAACATTTTTCTAATTTTGGTTCTGTACATTACCACAAAGAATTGTGAACAAAACAATTCAGATGCAGTTGAAGTTCAGACTTTCAGCTTTAATTCAGTGGGTTGAACAAAATGATTGCATAAAAATGTGAGGAACTAAAGCATTTTTTAAACACAATCCCTTCATTTCAGGGGCTCAAAAGTAATTGGACAAATTAAATAATTGTAAATAAAATGTTCATTTCTAATACTTGGTTGAAAACCCTTTGTTGGCAATGACTGCCTGAAGTCTTGAACTCATGGACATCACCAGACGCTGTGTTTCCTCCTTTTTAATGCTCTGCCAGGCCTTTACTGCAGCGGTTTTCAGTTGCTGTTTGTTTGTGGGCCTTTCTGTCTGAAGTTTAGTCTTTAACAAGTGAAATGCATGCTCAATTGGGTTGAGATCAGGTGACTGACTTGGCCATTCAAGAATATTCCACTTCTTTGCTTTAATAAACTCCTGGGTTGCTTTGGCTTTATGTTTTGGATCATTGTCCATCTGTATTATGAAACGTCGACCAATCAGTTTGGCTGGATTTGAGCACACAGTATGTCTCTGAATACCTCAGAGTTCATCCGGCTGCTTCTGTCCTGTGTCACATCATCAATAAACACTAGTGACCCAGTGCCACTGGCAGCCATGCATGCCCAAGCCATCACACTGCCTCCGCCGTGTTTTACAGATGATGTGGTATGCTTTGGCTCATGAGCTGTACCACGCCTTCGCCATACTTTTTTCTTTCCATCATTCTGGTAAAGGTTGATCTTGGTTTCATCTGTCCAAAGAATGTTCTTCCAGAACTGTGCTGGCTTTTTTAGATGTTTTTTAGCAAAGTCCAATCTAGCCTTTTTATTCTTGAGGCTTATGAGTGGCTTGCACCGTGCAGTGAACCCTCTGTATTTACTTTCATGCAGTCTTCTCTTAATGGTAGATTTGGATATTGATACGCCTACCTCCTGGAGAGTGTTGTTCACTTGGTTGGCTGTTGTGAAGGGGTTTCTCTTCACCATGGAAATTATTCTGCGATCATCCACCACTGTTGTCTTCTGTGAGTGTCCAGGTCTTTTTGCATTGATGAGTTCACCAGTGCTTTCTTTCTTTCTTTCTTTCTTTCTTTCTTTCTTTCTTTCTTTCTTTCTTTCTTTCTTTCTTTCTTTCTTTCTCAGGATGTACCAAACTGTAGATTTTGCCACTCCTAATATTGTAGCAATTTCTCGGATGGTTTTTTTCTGTTTTCGCAGCTTAAGGATGGCTTGTTTCACCTGCATGGAGAGCTCCTTTGACCGCATGTTTTCTTCACAGCAAAATCTTCCAAATGCAAGCACCACACCTCAAATCAACTCCAGGCCTTTTATCTGCTTAATTGAGAATGACATAACGAAGGAATTTCCCACACCTGCCCATGAAATAGCCTTTGAGTCAATTGTCCAATTACTTTTGGTCCCTTTAAAAACAGGGTGGCACATGTTAAGGAGCTGAAACTCCTAAACCCTTCATCCAATTTTAATGTGGATACCCTCAAATGAAAGCTGAAAGTCTGGACTTTATGTCCATGTCCATTATATAACTATAACTTGAATATGTTTCAGTAAACAGGTAAAAAACAAAACAAAATTTGTGTCAGTGTCCAAATATATATGGACCTAACTGTATGTGATAATGCAATGACATTAATCCAGAGGGAAAAGGGGATATATTGGCTTTACATCTACTTATTGGGCTTTTATCCAAAATGATTTACAATTGAGCTGCACAGATAAATCTTATTGGTCTTGCTCAAGGGCAGTCTGGCAATGCTGGAATTTAGAGGAACAACTTTATGATCAGTAGCCCAAAGCCTTAATCACTGGTCCGCCACTGCCATACACAGAGGGGGCTTACAGGATAATTTTGTAAGCCAGAGAGTGACATCCCATTTTGATCACTGACTACACATTGCACTTACCTTGAAACTGTGTGAATCGGATAGTTCCCATGCGCTCTCCATTCCTGAACATCACCTGACCCTGTGAAAACACACACAATCCTCAGATAAACTGCATATAAAATCCACATTGGCTGCTACTTAGGCAAGCATACAGGCTGCAGTAAATCCTTCCTATGTTTATGGCTAGCCATATTAAGAGTAATGTTTGGTTTTACTGCTGCAGCTTTGAATCTTGGCGCAGGGATAACCTGGAGTGTTTACCTATCAGTCTGCCATGGTCCATAGTCATGGGCTCATTTAGTAAATTACAGGTCAGTACATTGATCCTTTTATAAAGGCAAACATGATTAATACTGGCAAAATTGAGTGGTTAAATATTCGGCGAGCACGCTGAAGTCCCTAAAGAGGTCCAGTTCATGTTGACCAGTTCACAAGCCTGTAACGGTTAATGAGACTGCAGTCTTTTTTTTTTTTTGAGAATCCAAAGCCAAATACACTGTGCCACCAAAGTCATATTTGATTACTTGGCCACAAAATGCTAAAATGTAAAACAGGATCCGCAAACCAATAAAATACAAAAGCTACTGAACATTAAGAATTAATGGCTGTTTGACAGGTCACTGTGGATGACTGATCAGATAAAAGAAAGAAGAAGAAAAAAAACCAACAGATGCTGTAATAAGAGACCATTAACCATGAAACCTCAACATTGTGTCAAAACATCGTCTTGTGCTCATTATCTGTTAAGTCTTGAGCAAAGGCTGTGTGCCAACTGAGTTGGTTAATGAGGCATTCGGATGGATTTGGGTTCAATGGCGCCCAACATTACCGTGGAGATGATTAGAAGTCTGTTAGTTAGTAACCAGGGAAGGGATTAAGAGCCCAACTCATCTCTAAATGCGTTCTGCTTTGAAGTGCAGAACAGGTTGGAGTCCCTTCATCATATTCATCTTGATTTTTGAGGCTTTGTTGCATAAATGTTTGCATTATACTTAATTCTCGGACATGTGTATAAATGCCATGTCGTATAAATCACAGTAGTGGCTATAAAACTGAGCTTCCTCATTCATATGTCATCTATATCCAATGCACTAGTTACTACGCTAAAAGGTAAACAGTTTATATTGTAAAAATATAAAATGATGTGAGTCTAGTGATCAGTGCATCTCTACTGTACTATAACATTAATTTTCTATCCCAGCACAGCTCTGACAGTAGTGCTACCTGTAACGTAAAACACAGGTTTATAGTTGCGCATTTGTTCAAATATTTTATCATTTCTATTGAAAGTCTTTCCCACACCATATGGCAGCACCAATCTCCATGTCTGTAGCCCTCAGCCTCTCGCCTATTACATAGCTAGGGTTACAGTGGGGAGCTAGTCCTTTGGTAACCGAGAGAGTTTGACTCCCCACTTGCATCTGTATTGCAGCGTACCTTGCCAGATGGTGGTAGGTACCATTTTTATGATGGTCTTTCGTATGACCTGACCGCAAGTAGAACTTGCGATCTCCCGATCAAGAGGTGGACATACTAACCACTAGGCCAATTCGTGGTTATCATTTCTATACTAACAGCTAATTCACTGGGACTTGTGTAATAGATGTTCCACATAATCTAAAACTAGTAATAAAAGCATCAGAAGTTGCTTATTTAACAAATGTATAAGTGTTGCTACCGTATAGTGAAGCTTCCCGAGAGGCTACATTTAGGAAGGAGTCTCCAGTGTCAGCAAAAACTAAGCTAGAACTGATATGACATGCCTGGCTATGTCCGTGTCCATTTCTACTTAACACCAGTGCATCAGAGAACTGTGCTGAATTCTGGTTTTTGAGAATTCTGGACTCCTATCTAAAAAGATAGAATCAGCAGCAGTGGTGAGAACTGCAATATATTTTCTCAACAGCAGTCCACATAAATGCTACATTTGTGTATATTGGCAATTATTATACATATAGGACACTTTTTCGATGGAATAAAAATGTGTTCTGTTCCCTTCTAGCGGGTTTCATTCATTTGGTTTGATAGCATGCAATATCGTTAGCATATCGCTTATCCTACGTGTATTACGTCACTCTATCCAATGGAGAATGAGCGTTGAATATGGTTTACAACATGATGTCACACATCAGAGCTGATGCAAATATTCAATGAGAGTTTTCTGCTGTGCATGCACAGAAACATTTCTTTGTTTGCTGGTGGAACCCATAGTAAACTGTCGCAGTTAACTGAAAATGCCATAAGATACATATTACACGTAAAACCTCCGCACTAGTGAAATTGTTCCATTGAATGTGTATGTATAATAATAACAACAACAACAATAATAATAACAATAATAATAATAATTATAATAATAATAATAATAATAGCCCTGTGATGACCTGGTGACTTGTCCAGGGTGTACCCCGCCTTTCGCCCGTAGTCAGCTGGGATAGGCTCCAGCTTGCCTGCAACCCTGTAGAACAGGATAAAGCGGCTAGAGATAATGAGATGAATAATAATAATAATAATAATAATATTGGCTGTCTTTTTTCATGGTATATCAAATATATTCCATTCAGCTAGCAGGATATTGAACTCATCTTCAACTCATTCAATATCATGTTAGCTGAATGGAATATATCTGATATACTACTCAACGCCAGCCAATATTTTTTAAGTATGAGAGTGGCTGAAAAGCTCTGGTACAACCACCAGCAATCTTTAATAGCATTCTATGTGAATAGTTCATACATATACACTATATGGCCAAAGGTTTGTGGACACTTGACTATCACACCCATATGGGGATCTTCCCCAAACTGTAGCCACAAAGTTGAAAACATAGAATTGCATTGGATGTCTTTGTATGCTGCAGTATTACAATTTCTCTGCTCTATAACTAACGCTACGTTCACACTGCAAGGCTTAATGCTCAATTCTGATTTTTTTGTGAAATCCGATTTTTTTGTGAGGTCGTTCACATTAACAAATATATGCGACTTGTATGTGATCCTCAGTATGAACGAAAAGCGACCTAAAAGTGTTCCGCATGCGCATTGCAGGATACGACGACGTCACACGCAGTGAGCATGGCCAGTGTTTACGGAAGTAAAACCACCCAGTTGCGGTATGACCCATCCAATCTAGCTTGAATAGCTGCATCCCCCCAAATGGAAATCAGCTCCCTAACCTCTGCGTCCTTCCATTGAGAAGATTCAGAACCTTCACAGCCCGAAGCGTCCCTTGCATTGATGTCATGCGCAGGGGCGCAGATACGTTTTTTGAACTGGGGGGGACAAAGCAAACCAACCCCAACCCCGATATGCCTGTCAAACTTGTTAGTAACCATAGCAACCAAGCTCGAGCTCGCAACCTGTGCAGTCTGCGCAGCTCAACCAACCGAATATCAGTCTTTGTTTTATGTGAGTTGTTGCAACTATGTATACACTGCTGTGCACCTCAATAAACCGAATGGTAATTAGTCTCTTGATTTTTCCGTGAGGTTTGCCTTACACAAAGAAAGACAGCACAGACGTTTTTTCCTCCCTATAAGTGGGGGGGACCAAACGAGGTGAATTTAAATCTGGGTGGGACGAGTCCCCCCCCCCTCTATCTGCGCCCGTGATTATGCGCCATGTTGTTGTAACTTTTTTTGAGAGACCCGCCGCCTACTTCAGCGCAGAATAGTGGCGTTTGTGGCTTGTTGATGACGTGTAAGTCGGATGAATGCGACCTGGCGGTTCAGACTGAAGTCGCATATGAAAAGAGCGGATAGGGATCGGAATTAGGACCACATATCCAAACGGCCTGGGTCGGATTTGAAAAAATCGGATCTGTGTCGTTCATATTGTCAATAAAAGATCGGATACAGGTCACATATGGGCGAAAAGATCGGATTTGAGTCACTTCAGCCTGCAGTGTGAACGTAGCCTAAGAGGCTCGAACCTGTTCCAGGATGACAATACCCCTGTGCACAAAGCAAGGTCCATAAATACTTTTTTTTTTTTTGCCAAGGTTGGAGTGGAAGAACTGAAGTGTCCTGTACAGAGCCATAAACTCTGTATTTGTTGAGTGAATCCTCCATACCTGCCTGTAAATGACCCAACTACCAGTTTTCCATGGGCTCTAAGATAGAGGCAGCCTTGATGATGAGCGAGCGAGCAAGCGTACATACGTGAGAGAGAGATAGTGTGTGTGTGTCAGGGCTTTACATTAGCACCAACCCACCCGCCAAATGGGGGTAAAATTCGGCTTTAGCAGGTAATGACTTTAGTCCCACTCGCCACTTTGGCGGGTGGTTTATTTTGTGGTATGACAATACATTTTAATTGTAGTTTTCTCTGAAGACATCTGATATAATAAACGCATTGCAATGTAATATTACGCATTTACAACTCCCATGAGCACCTGCATAAACATTCTGACAACATGTTAGAATTGTTTAGAACGTTCGTTAACGGCTCAGATAAAATCAGTGATGCAGTAACCTGCGGTTAATGAACGAAGCAACAAAGTTGCTGACGACTGACAAGCGCACTATGTGGCGGCACATAGCTGGAGTTTCAAACCCTGCTGCTCAGGGAAAAAGAGGCAGAGTTGAGCAGGGCCGGAGCAGCATTTTAAAATCACCGAGGTCCATGATGCGCAAAGCGCGCACCGAAACATCTCATCTCATCTCATTATCTCTAGCCGCTTTATCCTGTTCTACAGGGTCGCAGGCAAGCTGGAGCCTATCCCAGCTGACTACGGGCGAAAGGCGGGGTACACCCTGGACAAGTCGCCAGGTCATCACAGGGCTGACACATAGACACAGACAACCATTCACACTCACATTCACACCTACGGTCAATTTAGAGTCACCAGTTAACCTAACCTGCATGTCTTTGGACTGTGGGGGAAACCGGAGCACCCGGAGGAAACCCACGCGGACACGGGGAGAACATGCAAACTCCACACAGAAAGGCCCTCATCGGGCATGGGGCTCGAACCCGGACCTCCTTGCTGTGAGGTGACAGCGCTAACCACTACACCACCATGCCACCCTGCGCTGAAACATTTTCGACATATTTAACCCTTTGATGCGAAACATATGCACACCCCTTCTAATGCACAACATGGGTCAAAAATGACCCGCATTCATTTTCCAGGTTATTTCATGCTGACTGAGTTTTTCTTTGCTCTATCTTTTGAAATCAATTTATGTTATGATTGAATATTCCAAGTATTCTTTAAATATCTTGTTTTTAATTCCCACAAATCATTAATTTAATTTTTTCTTTCCTACTTTATGAACAAAAATACTTTTTATATTACTACACATGGGTCATCCAAGTGTGATTTAAAATTAAATGTCTTAATACTATAAAAATAATTTGTTTCAAGTAATTACTTTAGCAGTGAATGGGGCCAGTTATTTATTTATTAACTATGTAGTTAGCTAAGCCAACGACAATAAAATTAGCTAACTAAAGTAGAATATGTCAACAGCTCGGTAGCTAATAGTAATTACTTGTAACTTTCTGACAAGTAATCTACTCACTCTCAAGGGAACCTAAACATAATCAATTTTTTTCTAAGGTAATGTTAGAACAATTGAAAAACATTACTTCCATGTATTAGATGGGCAAAGGACGCTGTGCTGAGCTGTGAAATGTCTGACGCAAGCACAATTCACAGTTCCCACCAAACGCTGGAGTAAATGCATGCGGGTCGGTTCTGACCCATGTGTGTAAACTTGATGTAGAATTACAAAAGCTGTGCTTGTTCATAACTTAAGAAAGGAAAAATAAAAATGATGATTTGTGCTAAACAAAATCAAGATATTTACTGCATATTTGGAAAAGTAAATGACAAAATGAATTTATTTCAAAAGTATATCATAGAAACACTCAGCCATACATGAAATAACCTGGAAAATGAATGCAGGTCGTTTTTGACCCATGTTGTGCATTAGAAGGGTAGTGATACAAAAAGGGTTTTTATTCAAAAAGTAAGAAAGGAAAAAATAAAATAAGGATGTATGATGATCAAAAACAAGTTAATTGAGGAATATCTTGAATACTGAATGATGGAATTAATTTATTGCAAAGATATAGAAGATAAAAACTCAGCCGGGTCACTTTTGACCCATGTTTTGCATCAAAGGGTTAAATAAGAGGGTGAATTACACATCACACAAGATATCTATTCCTGAAATTACTTTTAATGGTGTTTGAACTGAATATCATCAGTTTTGAAAAAAAAAATCATGTATGTGGCAAGAGTAAGAATAATTTAAGCTTGTTTAATGGTTTGATCTGGCCCAAGCAATGAGGACAAAAGATCCCCTAACCATGTAGCCTATGGAACTAAGATACAATCTGGCATCCTTTATACCTACACAAAAAAAAAAAAATTCTGGGAAAAAATCAGTATACACCACCATGTTTTAGGCAAAGTTATCCAAGGCAAACATAAGTTGAAACTTTCCACTCTACTGCTTTGGCTTATCTAATGATTTATTTTTAAAATCACAAACAAGGCAGGCTACAACTGCACTGCTGCACATGTAGTACGGAGTAAACCTGAAAAGTAAACCTAATCTTCTCAGAGAGTCATATGAGCTCCTCTTGAGCTCCTCTTTATGGAAAGCTACTAGAGGCAAAACATGGCCACCTTCACATTACACCACAGGTTCCTGAATGTGGTCCTGGAATGCACCATTTTCCCCTGGTTCAGCTATAATCAGCTCATTAACTAATTATACAACAGTTCAGTAATATACAGACTCACTAATTTGATTGGCTGAGCAGCGTTCCATTAGTGCTTATGTTTAGTATAACCAAACTGGGACGTTACCCCTTTTCGACCCACAGAGAACGAATTCTGTTCTTGTTCAAAGAATCCTGAATGGAATTGGTTCAAGAACCTGTTCCCTGTTGGTTGAAAAGGTGTACCTACTCATTCGTAAGTTTTTTTTTTTTGTAGGCTGTAGCCACGATGTCATCATGTTGTCAGAATCAGTGTAACACATCTCTCATAACCCAGGATGGAACAGTACCGTCGTGTGTGTGTGTGTGTGTGTGTGTGTGTGTGTGTGTGTGTGTGTGTGTGTGTATTATTTACCAGCTGGGGGGGGTCTGTATCATGAAATACCGTGACCGAGGTCTTGAAAATACTGACCGAGGCCTCTGGGCCGAGGTCACGGTATTTCACGATATGGAACGACCTTAAGCTGGGAAATAATCTCATCTCATTATCTCTAGCTGCTTTATCCTGTTCTATAGGGTCGCAGGCAAGCTGGAGTCTATCCCAGCTGACTACAAAGTTCGAAAATATAAATTTAACAGCTTCATGAAAGTGCGCTGATGGTTACCATGGAAACCCCGTGTCTCCTGCACTGTATTCCTCCCCCGAGTCGTGTGTGCGCTCATTCGCTTTTGTGTTCTCAGAGCCGCGTGCACCAAACAGAGACATTAACAATGCACTTTTTACGGAGACGTTTTAATGTTATTCTTTATTTTTTTATCCAGTTGAATATTTAGCATACAAATGTATTTTCGGCTCTTAA
Organism: Neoarius graeffei; assembly: GCF_027579695.1. Lineage (NCBI taxonomy): Eukaryota > Metazoa > Chordata > Actinopteri > Siluriformes > Ariidae > Neoarius > Neoarius graeffei. Next base: position 31,410,687 of record NC_083584.1, on the reverse strand, counting down.
AAATGACTGAGGTCTGGACCGCGGGGGCCTCAGAGCTGGCTGCGGCCATGGAGATGAACAAGACGCTAATAGGAAGATAAGACAGTTCAATAACAAATGGAAGTTCGGGTGAGATTGGCTAGTTCATAGCAAAACCGAAAATACCATGTACTGCGAAGACTGTAGAAAGTCTGGCAAAGACAGGCACCAGTAATTTTAAACTCGAAACTATAAAGGGCCACGAAAAGTCAAATACACACATCGGTACTATAACATCAAAACAGGCAAAGACGGCTGGTCACTACAGGACAGCATTGCTTTCAGTCCCTGGCTGTCATGAAGTCGGATGAGCTGGAGAGGATGGAGCTGCTGTTTAGAAACGTTCACGCGATTGGAAAGAGATTGATCTCGCCCCAGCCATCAACTTATGGCCTGCTGGAAGCCTCAGGTCACGAAAACCATTTTTCATGGACCATTCAGACTCATCTGATGATGAATGTAATGAGGACATTTAATGTCTCTCTCTACACATGTTCTCACACACACACACACACACACACACACACACACACACACACACACACTTAATAGATAATACATAATATACATAATAATACTTGATAATGCACATAATCCGTGCATATCAAAACATCAAATGTTTTTCAATGATAAATGTTTTGAATTGGACTTTTAATATTAGAATCAGTTCAGTTGTACTGAATGTTATTTTTCATATTATACGATATTTCATATTGTAAGGGGCTTGAATTTGAGTTCAATAAACAGAATACTCTGTTTATATTTTTGTCTGAATTGGTTGCATGTTTTCATATAGGGAGCTACCTTAACAGCACTGAATACTTGAGTGCTACTGTAGAGATACATTATACGCTGCCATTCATAATTAAATCTAGATCTTCCGAACTTTAACGTATCATGGTGAAGAAAAAACTTCGATTTCCTGGCAACAAAATTGTGGCTAGTGAAAAGACTGAATGGCTAGTGACTCGGGAAAACCACTAGCCACAGTGGCTGGTGAGCAAAAAAGTTAATGTAAAGCCCTGGTGTGTGTGTTAGAGAGAGACAGAGAGAGAGAGAGAGAGAGAGAGAGAGAGAGAGAGAGAGAGAGAGAGAGACAAACAGACAGACAGACAGACTGCAGGGAGGTGGGGGGTGTACCGTAAATGCTGTGCAGGTGTGAAAGTGTAATCGAGGCTCTATTCCCTCTTAGTTATGAAGTGGAGCAGGACCAAAGCTTATGTCAGCTGACTCATGATGCCTATATACCGGTTATCTTAGGTAAGAATTCTTTTTATAATATTTGGCCAAGTTCTCCTCATATTCTGGCAGCTTCAATAAAATACTTGTTCAGAGGAAAAACTCCAGCCTCTTTGGTGCTCCAGGCTCTATAAATGGGAGAAAGAAAATGATGTGGACCAGAAACTCTCACAGATTCCCCTGCTGCATCACTGGTCCCATCGCTGCCCCCGTCCTGTCTTGATTTGTTACCATTTTGTGTCTACCTGTTTTGTTTTAGTTTTTGATTAGTTTGGCTATGTATATCATGCTGTTTCTTCATTTCATCACAAAGTCTTATTATGCTTTATGCCCATAAATGCAAGCTTTAGTTCTATTCTCCAGGTTTGATTTTGATGCTCTCCTGGTGGTCTCTCAGGTTATTCTAGTTTGTTGCTGCCTGCTCTTTGACCTATGCTGTTTACACATTTTTGTCCTTTCTTATCTATACTACTAAAGGAAAGCTGTCTGTCTCTCTGTTTATTCACTTATACAAATCGACACAGCTGGACGCACATACGCTATACTTTGCACATGGATTGGTGGCATCTCAGAGGGTCCCAAGACAACATTTTCGATTGTCCTAAACATGGGATTAATACTAATCTAACACACTATTAATTTCCCATAGGTTACATGCTCACGCTAACACACTGTGCTAATCCAAGACACTATCATTTCCCATAGTCTACAGTGGTGCTTGACAGTTTGTGAACCCTTCAGAATTTTCTATATTTCTGCATAAATATGACCTAAAACATCACCAGATTTTCACACAAGTCCTAAAAGTAGATAAAGAGAACCCAGTTAAACAAATGAGATTAAAATATTATACTTGGTCATTTATTTATTGAGGAAAATGATCCAATATTACATATCTGTGAGTGGCAAAAGGATGTGAACCTTTGCTTTCAGTATCTGGTGTGACCCCCTTGTGCAGCAATAACTGCAACTAAACATTTCCGGTAACTGTTGATCAGTCCTGCACACCGGCTTGAAGGAATTTTAGCCCATTCATCTGTACAGAACAGCTTCAACTCTGTGATGTTGGTGGGTTTCCTCACATGAACTGCTCGCTTCAGGTCCTTCCACAACATTTCGATTGGATTAAGGTCAGGACTTTGACTTGGCCATTCCAAAACATTAACTTTATTCTTCTTTAACCATTCTTTGGTAGAACGACTTGTGTGCTTAGGGTCGTTGTCTTGCTGCATGACCCACCTTCTCTTGAGATTCAGTTCATGGACAGATGTCCTGACAGTTTCCTTTAGAATTCGCTGGTATAATTCAGAATTCATTGTTCCATCAATGATGGCAAGCCGTCCTGGCTCAGATGCAGCAAAACAGGCCCAAACCATGATACTACCACCACCACGTTTCACAGATGGGATAAGGTTCTTATGCTGGAATGCAGTGTTTTCCTTTCTCCAAACATAATGCTTCTTATTTAAACTAAAAAGTTCTATTTTGGCCCCATCCGTCCACGAAACATTTTTCCAATAGCCTTCTGGCTTGTCCACGTAATCTTTAGCAAACTGCAGATGAGCAGCAATGTTCTTTTTGGAGAGCAGTGGCTTTCTCCTTGCAACCCTGCCATGCACACCATTGTTGTTCAGTGTTCTCCTGATGGTGGACTCATGAACATTAACATTAGCCAATGTGAGAGAGGCCTTCAGTTGCTTAAAAGTTACCCTGGGGTCCTTTGTGACCTCACTGACTATTACTTGTACACATCTTGCTCTTGGAGTGATCTTTGTTGGTCGACCACTCCTGGGGAGGGTAACAATGGTCTTGAATTTCCTCCATTTGTACACAATCTGTCTGACTGTGGATTGATGGAGTCCAAACTCTTTAGAGATGGTTTTATAATCTTTTCCAGCCTGATGAGCATCAACAATGCTTTCTCTGAGGTCCTCAGAAATCTTCTTTGTTCGTGCCATGATACATTTCCACAAACATGTGTTGTGAAGATCAGACTTTGATAGATCCCTGTTCTTTAAATAAAACAGGGTGCCCACCATCGGCGTCGCCAGGGGTATTTTACTGGGGCACGTGCCCCAGTATAGATCTGTAGTGCCCCAGTAAAAAAAATCCAGTGACGAAACGCTCTGAATTTTAAACTTGGGAATAGCTGCAATTTAATTAATTCATAACGTGGGGTAGGCTAACCGATGCGCGAAGAAGACCATCTACAATGCTTTTACATTGGTAGTTTTGGCTGGCCTCGCGCACACTAAGCAATGTGAAAAAAGTGTGCGCGTGACATGAGTAACATCTTGGTTGCTATGGGGACCGCAGACTCCAGCAGCCCTCAGATGCAATGAAATTCAGAGCAGGGGAAACCATCTCTCCGTGTTTTTCAACTGTTTACAGGTTAGTAGACAGTAATTCCACTGTCATTTTTGTAACACACACACACACACACACACACACACACACACACACACACACACACACAGTGGTGCTTTTAGAGGCTTTTGGATTGTGTTTAGAGATGTTCAATGCTGAAAATGCGTGTGCTTACAAAGATATGTTTGGTGATTTAAAAGGTATCAAGTGTGAATACTGTTGGCCATTAAGTACTCTTGGTTGAGTTTAAAAACTCGGCGGTGTTGTATTGTATGTTAATATGTTCTTTTACAATATTACCAACAGTATAAGTATTACATTGCTATTATCACAAATGTTGCAAATATTCATACTGTTATTATTAAATGATTGACCTGGATTCAGTGTCCTCGTAATCATTTTGAGTTTTACAGCTCTAGTGACTAGTTTTAAGCAGGCCGTTTCTAAATATAAATATCAATATATAAATATATATTACATAAAATATAATATATATTACATAAAATGTAATATATATTATATAAAAAATATAAATATAAATATAAATATAGTGCAAAATTTTTAGCTCGCGCGCTTCGCGCGCTCGCATACATTTCCTGTGCCCCTTTTGTGCCCCAGTATGGTCTTGGGTCTAGTGACGCCCCTGGTGCCCACTCACACCTGATTGTCATCCCATTGATTGAAGACACCTGACTCTAATTTCACCTTTATATTAACTGCTAATCCTAGAGGTTCACATACTTTTGCCACTCACAGATACGTAATATTGGATCATTTTCCTCAATAAATAAATGACCAAGTATAATATTTTTGTCTCATTTGTTTAACTGGGTTCTCTTTATCTACTTTTAGGACTTGTGTGAAAATCTGATGATATTTTAGATCATATTTATGCAGAAGTACAGAAAATTCTAAAGGGTTCACAAACTTTCAAGCACCACTGTACATGCTCGTGCTAATACACTGTGCTAATCCAAGACACTATCATTTCCCATAGGCTATATGCTCACGCTAACACACTGTTCTAATCCAACACACTATTCATTTCCCATAGGCTACATGCTCATGCTAAACACACTATTCATTTCCCATAGGCTACATGCTCACGCTAACACACTATGCTAATCCAAGACTTTATCATTTCCCATAGGCTACATGCTCACGCTAAACACACTATTCATTTCCCACGGGCTATATGCTCACACTAACACACTGTGCTAATCCAACACACTGTTCATTTCCTATAGGTTACATGCTCACGCTAAACACACTATTCATTTCCCATAGGCTACATGCTCACGCTAACACACTCTGCTAATCCAAGACATTATAATTTCCCATGGGCTATATGCTCAAGCTAACACACTGTGCTAATCCAAGACACTATCATTTCCCATAGGCTACATGCTCACGCTAACACACTGTGCTAATCCAACACACTATTCATTTCCCATAGGCTACATGCTCACGCTAAACACACTATTCATTTCCCATAGGCTACATGCTTGCACTAACACACTGTGCTAATCCAAGACACTATCATTTCCCATAGGCTACATGCTCACGCTAACACACTGCGCACAGCCTCAGTAGGGAATACCCTCCCCAACTCGCTCCAGAGTTTCCATTGTCCGGGCCCTCACAATCAGTGCTCCTCTCCGGAGACTTCCACTATGGAAGTGTTTTGACAGAACACATTGAAAACATATATATCACATGTGTCCACTCAGCTCTCCACTGGGCCTTCTAGACCTATGTTATACAAAGGTACCATTCAGAGGAAATCAGGTTCACGGGCAATAACTACTAGTTCAAACAAACATTAAGGAAACACCCAAAGTATATGGTTAGCAATTTAAACAATCTCTTTCTGTGACAGTTGGTAGTTTTTGGTCATGTTTAGTTGTGAAGACTACCAGACTCTTGAGCAACAACTACTACTAACAAGCAGAGGTGGACAAAGTACCCAACTTCATTACTTAAGTCAAAGTACAGATCCCACTGGCTAAATGTTACTCCGATACAAGTGAAAGTAATTGTACAGTCAAATTTTTTACTTAAGTCAAAGTACTGAAGTACTTGCTTTTAAAAATACTTAAGTATTAAAAGTACATTTTCTGTCAACACTTACAATACCTAATTGCCTCTGAAGCAACCTACTGGGTTTACTGACTAGCTTGTAGAACCTGTAGCACTGAAGCTCCACCTGACATGCTCGCAAACTCTTTTCAAACTCAAAATCATATTGGGTAGCTAATGTTACTAGAAAAGAAAGATGTCTAGTCGATATTAAGCTTTTGCCAACTTCTATCACATTCGCCGACTACACCATTAAGCAAAGTGATTTCAAAGACCGGATGTATATTTCTTTATTTGACATTTCGAACTGTTGTAGATTTACAACATGGACAACAGGAAACAAATGAGTTTGAGGTTCAGCTTTAAAGCAGGCAAAGCTGTAGCTGGCTCTGATCCAGTCAAAAGTTCAGCAGCGGTTTAGCCCTCCATCTCTCATTAGAGTGATCTGTACTCCCCAGAGACTTCACTGAGCTAATGTTTTACTTCCTGAAGTGTGCTGCCGCTCGATCAATAGCTCTGCTCGGTGGTTTCAGTCTCTGAAAAAGAGAGTCCAGGAGTCAGAGTTTACAGAATAAAGGGACCTGGAGTGCAGGGAGCACTCAACAGTGATAAGAAATCTTATAGGTTTAGGAAAACGTCCTTTGAGAGAACAATCTTCCATCCATCCATCCATCCATCCATTATCCGTAGCTGCTTATCCTGCAAGGTCGCAGGCAAGCTGGAGCCTATCCCAGCTGACTATGTATGAGAGGCGGAGTACACCCTGGACAAGTCGCCAAGTCATCGTAGGGCCGACAGAGGGCCCGTTTACACGAGGACGCTGTCGGGTAAAAATGACTAAATATTTTATTGGAAGTGCCTTTCGTCTACACGGGGACGGCGTTTCTGAGGCTGAAAAACAGAAAAAATTGAAAACACCGTCTGTACATGCCAGCCCGGGAAGTAAGAAAGTAAGTAAAAAAGTAAGAGCATGTCTGATTACATCGATCCAACGGACCTTCAAGCTGCTCTGGCAGCTTTAATAAACGTCCAGGAGTCCTTCGAACATCTATACCGAATCTGCACATATACCGTTAATGAACAGAGGCGGGTACAGTATGCTCTTACTTTTTTACTTACTTTCTTACTTACCATAGCCAGAGTAGTCAAAGTTTTCGCGGCGCAGATGTGCAGATCAGACAAGACGGAAGACGTTGCGCAGAGTCCAGGAGTCAGAGTTTACAGAATAAAGGGACCTGGAGTGCAGGGAGCACTCAACAGTGATAAGAAATCTTATAGGTTTAGGAAAACGTCCTTTGAGAGAACAATCTTCCATTCATCCATCCATCCATCCATCCATTATCCGTAGCTGCTTATCCTGCAAGGTCGCAGGCAAGCTGGAGCCTATCCCAGCTGACTATGTATGAGAGGCGGAGTACATCCTGGACAAGTTGCCAAGTCATCGCAGGGCCGACAGAGGGCCCGTTTACACGAGGACGCTGTCGGGTAAAAACGACTAAATATTTTATCGGAAGTGCCTTTCGTCTACACGGGGACGGCGTTTCCGAGGCTGAAAAACAGAAAAAATTGAAAACACCTTCCAGAGTGGATAAGTTAAAAACAGCCCCCGTTGCATATCCGTCTAAACTACCTAATACGCGAAACTCTGCTCGGATCTGCTCACGTCGGGTACGCATTTACGTCATACATATGTCATATACTGTACATGCCAGCCCGGGAAGTAAGAAAGTAAGTAAAAAAGTAAGAGCATGTCTGATTACATCGATCCAACGGACCTTCAAACTGCTCTGGCAGCTTTAATAAATGTCCAGGAGTCCTTCGAACATCTATACCGAATCTGCACATATACCGTTAATGAACAGAGGCGGGTACAGTATGCTCTTACTTTTTTACTTACTTTCTTACTTACCATAGCCAGAGTAGTCAAAGTTTTCGTGGCGCAGATGTGCAGATCAGACAAGACAGAAGACGTTGCGCATGTGTGCAGACATAGCGGAGGTCTTTCACAGCACCACCTAGCCGCCTGGCATGCACATCCAATTGAATTCCACACATTTATGCTTCACCGTATAGACGCAGATTTCCTCCTTGAAAACGGTCGTGTAGACGCGGAAAAAAGTGAGAACGAAAACGGACTCTTGCGTTTTTGTTTCAGACCGTCCCCGTGTAAAGTGGGCCAGAGAACAATCTTGAATATTCAAAAGATATATGCAAAACCACAGACTGCAAATAAGGCAGTTATACTGGGGACCATGCACAGCTGATGTTTCAGTGCTTATTCTGCAAAATGAGCAGCACAGTCATATTTTGTGGAAAAAGTTGTCGCTGTGGGAATTACCACCCCAAACTCACATTCTCCTGTAAAATCCCCCACACAGCACTTCTCTATAAACTATCTTGTTTTGCTGTTCTGCTTACACTGCTGCTCCCTTTGTTCCTATAGAGCTGTTTGTTTTACTGCTGTGATTTTCACTCCATTATTGTGCAGTGCTGAGGAGGGAGGTTGTGTTCTCAGGGCCCAGGGAAGGTGCTGTCAAGCTGAATGTCTACCGCACTTCAGCAAGGGGACAATGATAGATGTGAAATAACCTCTGGCTAAGACCTAAGAGGGTTCAAAACGACTAATGGTGATTTACACTATATTAGCTCTCATGCTTTGCTCTTTGCTCAGCTATATTCAACAGCTTTACATTTGCTGTCAAGCTTTTTTCTTTCCTTTAGCTCTCTTTCTCTTTTTTTTTTTGCATCCAGCAGCATCCTGTCACTACACACACACACACACACACACACACACACACACACACACACACACACACACAAAGCATGTCTGCAGGCACGATGCTCCCTGCATACCAAATCTGTACAGCTCTCACCTCTGAGAGCTGCTTCTGTTTTTTTTTTGTTTGTTTGTTTGTTTGTTTTCTATTAGATTTTCTTTTTGCTCCTGGTCTCCCATGCCATGTACTGATCTCTTACCCCACCCCTAAACCACTGCCTTTCCTCAACCCTGTCTACACTCAGTAATGTCTCACTCATGCATGTCAACAACACCAATCATAAAGTGGCTTTTATAGTACATGTGCCTGAGGAAATGTCGCTTGACATCTCAGCAAAAACGGCATGCGTAGATCTTTCTAGTTGCCCATAAAGTTAGTGCTTTTTTAGCATAAATGGCCGCCAGGGACACCAAGAATTTGACTCTTTACACAGGCTCATTGCCCTCGAGTACAACAGATTGTTAAAGGATACTTAGAACACATACAATGTAAGGCCTGTATATAGAAGAATTGTTTCTCCAAGCTTCATTGACAATCAGTGTTGTTTTTCCTAACACATATCCATTTATGAATTTCGATGAGGTGTCACAAGGAACATCACAGTTCATTAGAGAGCTGGCTGTCAGCCTGCATTTCACACTTGCACTGAAAGGATGACAGAGGAATAGGAGTCTCACCGTCACTCCGAAGAAGTTGGTTTCGTTCATCACATCCAGCACCAACTTTCCCACCTCCCGGTCATCCATGGTCATGTTATGGTAAATGTCATGCCTCTGCTTCTGACGGAGCAGCTCCATTACACGGCTTAGTGTCTTAGCAATCACCCAGATGCCATCGTAGGCAAAACCGTGAAATTTGCTGGCCTCCACTCCTTTTTGCTCTCGCTCTCTGGTGTACTCCCGCTCATACTCTTGGGGTGTCTGAACATGGAATAAAGAAAACAAAGCCATGGTCGGGATTTCTGATTAGTAGCAAACTTTCTGTAGACAGAAGTATGGTAAATGCAAACAATAAATGTTTCGGTACAGTCAGTTATCATAAGAAAAAAATGTATCATTAACTATTAATTGATATTGAGTAAAAATGATCTGGATGATCATTAATTAGTCATTGGAATTGTAATTACAAGGTGTTATCAAGGTTTTATTGTTTAAATTCACAGAAATGTCAAAAAACTTTATAAATCCTAAGTGTAGAATCAGGTCAAAACATATAATGTAACATATACACTATATGATCAAATATATGTGCACACTGACAATCAGAACAGCCTTCACTCTCCAACGAAGGCTTTCCACTAGATTTTGGAACATGGATATGGGGATTTGCTCATTCAGCCATAAGAGCATTAGTGAGGTCAGGCAGTGATGTCGGGTGAGGTGGCCCGGTGCACAGTTGACGTTCCAATTCCCTTAAGCATTCAGTGAGGTTGAGGTAAGCGATCTGTGCAGGAAAGTTGAGTTCTTCCAAACCACCCTTGGACAAACCGTGTCCTCATGTCTCTTTATGCTTTGTGCACTGTACTGTATTTTAAGAATACAGTTCTAATTTTACTTTTATAAGAGACATTGTTCTTGACCAAACAATAACTTGCTGGACATATGGATGGATGGAAGGATGACTGAAGAATTAAAGTTTGAAGTTGAAATCATGTAAAATGCCTAACACTCACCCTTCCAGAGATTCCTTTAATCCGTTTGGCACTCAGAGGCTCAAAGTCCACACTTATGTACCCCTCCATAGCAGTAAGCAGTTTCCTGGTGGTGCAGTTGGTAGAGTTTGCCTGCTCCCACCAATTGCCTTGGTACCATCCTGGAATGATCCACTGATATTTACTGCCATACATGTTCAGGTTATAGGCCTAGAAGGCAAAAAGATGCAGAAGGGATTCATAGCAGCGATTCATTGGACACTCACATCATACCCCAATCAAAGCACAGAAGCAAGCATATTGACAATATACTTTCTAAGGATAACACGGGCTTAGTAAAGTTGCATGTATTTTCAGTATAGTGCATTTTAACCATGCATGCCATTAAAATACATTTATGACCTCAAAACTGTAGATATGACCTCACTGACAAATATTTAAAAGTACTCACACAACAGAAGACTTTCGCAGCCAGGTTCTCATCAAACTGACCAATGATGATCCTCACGTCATTGTCCTATAAGCATAGTAAGCAAATATTAAACACACTTTGCAAAGATCATTCATTCATTCATTCATTACCTTGCCTGCGATGGAGTAAGCAGGGTGAGGTATTGTAATCAGTGCGGTTCCTTTGTTTGTTTGTTTGTGTGTTTGTTTGTGTGTTTGTTTGTCTATCTGTTAACAATCTAGCATCTAAACAGTTGCACTGATTGACTTCAAATTTTCAGGGTAGGTGGGCAATCGTCCGTAGATTACCTGATTAAATTTTGGCAGTAATTGGGTCAAAGTGAAGGTCAAGGTCACCGGAAAGGTCAACCTTTCGGTCGAAATAACATTTTCCATTATAACTCAAAAACAGTTGCCAATAGACAAATGCTTATTATGAGCATATAAGAACTCCCATATGGCCTTTCATTTGGCACCATGATCTTTGACCTTGAGTAACCTTGAAAGGTCAAACTCAAGGTCACGGATTTTCAGAGGGCTGTAACTTGAAAACGGTTGATGGTAGACATATTTACCGGTATCAACTTATAGGAAGTGCCATATAGGCTTTTATTTGGCACCATGACCTTTGAACTTGAATGACTTTGAAATGTCAAACTCAAGGTCATGGATTTTCATCGGACTATAACCTGACAGCTGATGATTAAGAAATATTACCATTATCAACATATAGGTATAAAATAAGTGCTGCTAGGCGAGGTTTGTTTTGCCTGGCAACACTTGTTCATTCATTCATTCATTCATTCATTCATTCATTTTTAAGCACTTTATCCTGATAAGGGTCACAGTGGAACTGGAGTCTATCCTGAAAACACTGGGCCAGCTGGAATAAACCCTGGATGGGATGCCAATCTATTACAGGGCACCATACACACACTTTAACACATTAATTCACCCCTATGAGCAATTTAGCTTCGCCAATCCACCTACTATTATGGTTTTGCAAGGTGGGAGGAAACCAGAGAACCTGGAGGAAAACCATACAGACACAGGAAGAACTCCTCACAGGCAGTAGCTCAGGATTGAACTGTTGGCCCTGGAACTATCAGGTGGTAACTCTGCCTACTGCACTACCACTATGCCACTCATAGTGCTTTCAGTATGCTTTCAGCATAGTGCATGCACTCATTCACTTTCAATAATTATGTTATCCTGGTCAGGGGTATAGTGGATCCATAGTCTATCCTGGGAACACTGTCAGCCTGGAATATGCCCTATAGTAGATGCCAGTCCATCAAAGGGCACCATGCGCGTGCGCGCGCGCGCACACACACACACACACACACACACACACACACACCTGGGAGCAATTTATCATGGCCAATCCAGCTACTGGCATGTGCTAAGGAGGTGGGAGGGAACAGGAGAACCCTGACGAAATCCACGCAAACACCAGAAAAACATGCAAAACTTCACCCAGACAGTAACCTAGGCTCAGGATCAAACCTGGAGCAATGCTATCCTCTGTGCCACTATGTTGCCCATGCCACCCAGTTGTACAAATCTATTAAAATTGAACAATTAGGAATTTCTGTCCACTACCTATCCTGAAGTACATCTCTTGGAAATCATATCCCATTCCCCAAACAGCACAGGATGATGTAGAATACTGTAGCATTCTGTCAGAAGTGAGAAGAATTGTGTGTGGTAAGCGTGACTGGGCAGGGCTATATTATACTGAGTGACTCCATCTGTTACAGTGCAGACATTAATGTCAATGCTAAGACTTGTTTAATACCCAAAAAGGCCAGAGCACTGCTCTCTATCAGCAGCCTAAATACATGCTGCCTGATTGAGTCTGTAAATAATTCAGCTCACTCTGCAGCACTGCGTTTCCACCTCATCCCGTTCCACATCACAAAAGATCAATCTTTCAGCCATTCAGTACACTGAGGCAGTGTAGACTGCAGGCTTTAGACTGCCCCTCTTCACCTGGCACACTCATACACCAGGAGACGACACAGTTTTAGATGGTGTGCTGGACATTTATTTTTAAATCACCACTGTTATAGACATTTGAAGAGAAAAGATCTTAATATAGTATATCCAGGCTATGGGCCACATTGAGTTGGCAATTCCCAAATGATAAGAAGACAGATAAATATTTCCAACTTTCATGAATTCGCTGTTAGTATGGAAAATAACAAAACAATAGAGCCAAATTAGAAAGGAAGGTTCTTCTGTCTTATGTATCCTTCATGTGAAGTTGAAGTCATATAACTGGATAAAAACATTTCATGAGGTTTGAAATAAGCCTTATGTAAATTCTGCAGCATTACTTTATATTAGAATCATGTCGATGAATGTTTTATGAAGGCCTTGTGTAGGGAAGCAAATAAATTGTTCCCAATCACCGATAATAGCCATCAATTATCCATACCCCTTATCCATCTGGGTCATGGGGGAAGCTTGAGCCAATCCCAGCTGACTTCGGCGAGAGGCGGGTTACACCCTGGCCAATCTATCACAGGGCTAGCACAGAGACAAATAACCAATCACACTCACATTCATGCCTGTGGGCAATTTAGAGTAGCCAGTTGAGCTAATCTGCATGTTTTTGGACTGTGGGAAGAAACCAGAGCACCCAGAGGAAACCCATGGAGGCACAGGGAGAACATGCAAACTCCACACAGAAAGTCCCCAGTAAGCTGCAAGGTTCAAACCCAGAACCTTCTTGCTGTGAAGTGTGACAGGATAATCAATGGCGGAGTAGACAGAAGAGGCCAAAAGTGTTTTCCACAAAAAACATTCCTTTATTTTTCTTCTTCTTCTCTTTTTCCTTTAAAATTGTGCAAATAAGCATCCCAAAATGCAAAACAAAACTGTTCAAAAACAAAACAAAATAGGCATAGGTTTGCCATGCTATATCTTTCTAGACCCTGCATAAAACTCTCAACAAATTTCAAATCAGCCATGTTACCTGCACCCACCACCACTGACATACTGAGGCCTAATGGAGGCCTAATACAGCCTAAGGCTAGCTGTAGCCCCACCCACTAAGCAACCCCATTGCCAGAAATAATCAATTAACTAAATAACAACCTTATTACAAAATAATATTTCAAAGAAACAAATACATAATAAAGAAAATCTCAAAACCATTTTCTCCCACCACAATACCTTATGTGCAGATAAAAACATAATTTAAGTAATAAACATTAAAACACTCCTGTCAAAATGGTTCAACCCACCATCCACCCGAGAAAACCCCTCTATTTGACCCAAGTGGCACAGTCTCTCGGTTTCCCCACATAAACCAGGAAGTACCAGAGTCTGAATGGCGGTGAGTAAACTGAATACGGAAACGTAATTACAAAGTTTTACCCAATAAATGAGAGTGTTTTTCACAGCCCGTGTGTACATTTGCATTTCTTGATAATACAGATCATCTTCTTCTTTTGGCTGCTCCCGATTAGGGGTCGCCACAGCGGATCTTTCATCTCCATTGCTCCCTGTCTTCTGCATCCTTCTCTACCACACCTGACACTTTCATGTCCTCTCTCACCACATCCATGTATCTCCTCTTTGGCCTTCCTCGTTTTCGTGTGCCTGGCAGCTCCATCCTCAACATTCTCCTTCCAACATGCTCTGCATCTCTTCTCAGGATGTGCCCATACCATCTCAGTCTCATCTCTCTTAGCTTCATTCCCAAGCTCTCCACACGTGCTGTCCCTCTGATGTACTCGTTCCTTATCCTGTCCAACCTCGTCACTCCCATCACAAACCTTAACATCCTCAACTCCACCACCTCCAACTTTGCCTCCTGTCTCTTCGTTAAGGGTACCGTCTCCAATCCATACATCACAGCTGGTCTCACTACTGTCTTATACATCTTACTTTTCACACAGACAGAGTTAATACAGATGAGAGATGTAAATGACAATGAGCATGAAATGAGCATTTTGAATGAGACATGACAAACAAACATTTGCTATAGACCGTTTGCACATGACATCATATGTCCCATGACCCTCTCTGATTTAGCTGTGTCCACAATCTTTGTGGAATAACATATGCGCAGCAACAAGTACCTTAATACGAAATGGTGCAAATTTGCACAGTTATCGGCTGCTCGAACAATTCTGCTAAGGCTGGAGTCAGATTGTTTAGTTTACCCACTGTTCAAATGCAAGAAAGATTTCAAATGGAAGATCTAACCTGTAGACGACAGAGACAGTGGCTTGCAAATCTGAACAGATCGGACATTAAAGAGACCAGCTACAAATATGTACGAGTATGTGCAGATCATTTCGTAAAGGGTAAGTTTATATTTCTACCATTTATGTGAACCACAGACAAAATATATATATACGACATACTGTAAGTGATATACACGTAAGCGCTACTCCAATTTATATTGCAGCTACAAATGCATAGCACAAAGCCCCAGTAAAATGTAGGTGGTTGAACTCGGTAAAATGTTGCTTTAGAAGACAATAATTAGGTTGAGGGGTTTTTTTTGGTTTGTGTTTTGTGTAACATTTGCCCACATCAGGAACCTACTGGATCCTTACAGTAAACTTGCGTTAAACTTTTGTATGCTTTCATCTGCTTCCCAGTGACGAAGCTAGTAGTTAACACCAGGTAATTCACGATGTCTGTGTAATTCACATTCAGCCACATCCGTACATCGTCTACATACTCTACAACAGTGTTGTGCGGATCCACCCCTGAACATTCTTTTATCTTTTCTCTGTACCTGACCTTGTCACCATTACTCAATTCGTGATACATTTGCGAAAAATTACAGTTCGCCAATGTACTCTACTCATTCGCCATGGATGCTATACCACAAAGCTGGCAGACACAACAAAATCGGAGAGCATCATGGGGGATTCGTGACGCAAGTGCAAACGATCTATCCAAAAATGCCGGTAGGCCTTTCCCCGCACGCCACACAGTGTAGGAAAAGTTAAATGCATGAAAATGAAGTTATGGCAAACAGTGATTTATGACAAGCATGACTGAAGAAACCAGTTATACTGAACAATGAAAACGGGATGGACAAGGAAAACAGCAATACACTAGCGACAGGTCAGCTGATGGTAAAATGCCGGCAAAAGGCTGCCTGCGCGTTGCGTGAGCGTCACGGCTCACTCCATGACATGAAGCGACAGTGCTAACCACTGTCACCTATAACATACATCACCTAACCAGTATTGTGATGTCAAATAAATACATTCCATCCATCCATCATCCGTAACCGCTTATCCTGTGCACGGTCGCAGGCAAGCTGGAGCCTATCCCAGCTGACTATGAGCAAGAGACGGGACCCTAGACAACTTGCCGGATCATCGCAGGGCTGACACATACTGTAGAGACAAACAACCATTCACACTCACATTCACACCTACGGTCAATTTCGAGCCACCAATTATCCTAACCTGCATGTCTTTGGACTGTGGGGGAAACCGGAGCACCCGGAGGAAACCCACACAGATACGGGGAGAACATGCAAACTCCATCAAATAAATACACATTATCTCATCTCATCTCATCTCATTATCTCTAGCCGCTTTATCCTTCTACAGGGTCGCAGGCAAGCTGGAGCCTATCCCAGCTGACTATGGGCGAAAAATACACATTATATATATATATATATATATATATATATATATATATATATATATATATATATATATATATATATATGATTTATTTATTTCTATAAATGTGTTATTCCATTTTGATCCATAAAGCTTTTACAGCTGTAATCAATAAAATCTACAAAAATGAACTATTTACTTTAGAGCAGCTTTCATCTTGAACGCCCAGAAACCACAGGACACTCAACCAATAAATGTACAATAATGAGCAACTTACATTTGCACCAATTTAAAGTCTACAGGACTTTTCCTGCCAGCACCCACAGCCTCAGAACAATTCAGTAAATTCATCACTGAAGAAGTACGCATGGTGTGTGGTCTAACAATCTCCTGTATTCTTCCTCACACAGCCTCAGTAAATGCCTTCAAAATGCCTGGCTCCCCTCAATATCTCCACAGCACTTCACAAGAGCCAGAGTGCATGCTGGGATATTGTAGCATTTGTAAGGAACAATCCCGCTTTGCTTGTCAGGCTCTTCCGCATGCCTCAGTCAGTAGAAACTTATGCTCAGTCTCTCCAGTGAGTGCTTTTAACCTGTGAAAATGCTTCCAACCATCCAGGAGTTCTGAGACAGTCAAATAAAGGCTGAATCACACTGTTTGTGATATTCAACAAGCCAAAATGAATGCTAACTATGCCAAAGTCTCTTTCATTCTCTGAATACACCATTAAACTCAATTAGCTGTAGTATTATTATGGCAGGATCTGTACAAATTACTAGTCCAGTTTACATATTTGAGGTGTTAATTTTTCATTCATAGTTGCCGTACAGACAAGCAGGTTCAGTACATTGTTGATTCAGTGATCACAAACATTTTTTTACTTCATTCATCCAACAACCTAAGAAAGGAAAACAATCTACTTTCTGACTTTTGTTTGTTTCAATGGGCATCAAGCAGTGTAATGGTATTGTTGCTGCATCACCACTCCAGGATCCCCAGTTTGATCCAAAGCTTGGATTACTGTCCGTGTGGTGTTTAAAATGAACCCTAGTTGTGAATAAATCCTAGAACTATCTCTTCCTGGGTGTATTCCCACCCCATGGCCAGCGTTGCCACGAGATGTTCCAGATCCACTACTACAATGACCAGGATAAAGATAAAGCATGGGCAGCACGATGGTGTAGTGGTTAGCACTGTCACCTCACAGCAAGAAGGTTCTGGGTTCAAACCCAGCAGCTGACGGGGACCTTTCTGTGTGGAGTTTGCATGTTCTCCCCATGTCTGTGTGGGTTTCCTCCTCCCCACAGTCCAAAGACATGCAAGTTAGGCTAATTGGTGGCTCGAAATTGACCGTAGGTGTGAATGTGAGTGTGAATGGTTGTTTGTCTCTATGTATCAACCCTGCAATGACCTGGAGACTTGTCCAGGGTGTACCTCGCCTCTCGCCCATAGTCAGCTGGGATAGGCTCCAGCTTGCCTGTGACCCTGCACAGGATAAGCGGTTACAGAAAGTGGATGGATGGAAGATTGGATGATGATTATGATGATGCTCTTATTGATTTATAGATTTCTTGGTGATGCAAAGTGCCTTAATATGGTGGCGTGTGCTGCTCTTTTCTGAACTCTGCTACCTGCTGATCTATGCTTGTGCACTGAGGACATGGTCTAGGAATTATTACTAGGCATCTTAATTAGTATGAACAGATGCTAGATATCAAGACGCGGAAACAGTGTCAATTGTGCAAAATACAGTGCAGTGTATCCTTGGGTATTGACAGCCTCTCCAGTTTCATTTACTCCTCCCCTCCTGATCAACTGGTTACCCTCTACAATGATCATCTCCACACTCTGTTGAACTCACTTGCCCCTGTAAAAACTCGGACTGTATCATTCACTCACTCTGCTCCCTGGTTTTCACCTTTTCTACGACAACTCAAAACCAAAGGACGTCAACTTGAATGGCTCTACAAGAAAACTGCACTCTCTGTTCACAAGGAAAGGTATCACTCCCACATCATTTACTATAAAAACACCCTTTCCTCAGTCAAATCCCAATATTATGCTGGTCTGATCAGTGCTGGTGATGGGAACACCAGGGCCCTATTCTCAGTGCTGAACAAAATACTACGCCCCCCGGACTCTTTTGCCCCTCATTTCTACTCCACAGAACACTGTAACTCTCTAATGACATTTTTTAATGCAAAAATAAGTAAGATCCACCAGCAACTGACCCCTCACTCATCCTGCAATCTTTCTCCTCTGGCTTCTCATGCCCCCCTCTTTCAACTGTTCTCAAGCTTCCAACTCCCCTCTTCTAATGTAATTTCTGACCTCATCCTGAAATCAAAAACATCCACCTGCCTGCTCGACCCACTGCCGACCTCTTTAGTCACTGCATGCCTTCCCTCTCTGTTGCCCCTGATAACTGCCATCATTCAGTCCTCCCTAACCTCTAGCTCTGTTCCATCATTTCTCAAATCTGCGGCTGTAACACCTATTCTCAAGAAACCTGGTTCTGATCCTAACAACTTCAATAACCTTTGTCCAATTTCTAATCTACCATTTCTTTCAAAAATCCTGGAAAAAGTAGTGGCATCCCAGCTTCATGCTCATCTCCATAATAATAACCTATATGAACAGTTCCAATCTGGTTTCGGCCCACGTCATAGCACAGAGACCGCTCTTCTAAAGATCACCAACAACCTCCTGATGGCAGCTGATTCTGGACTATCATCCATTCTTATCCTCCTTGATCTGAGTGCGGCCTTCGACACCATCTCCCACACCATCCTCCTTGATAGGCTAGCATCTATTGGATTATCTGACACACCCCTGGACTGGTTCATTTCCTACCTCTCTGGCCACACTCAGTTCATCCAGCTAAAGACATTCACATCCCAACCCTCTCCCCTCTCCTCTGGTGTTCCCCAAGGCTCTGTCCTCAGTCCCATCCTATCTCCTTCCTCTTGGTCATATTTTCCGTAAATACAACATCCATTTCCATTGTTATGCGGACGACACCCAGCTCTACCT
The DNA here is from genome assembly GCF_027579695.1 of Neoarius graeffei. NCBI lineage: Eukaryota > Metazoa > Chordata > Actinopteri > Siluriformes > Ariidae > Neoarius > Neoarius graeffei. The sequence continues at coordinate 31,391,464 of NC_083584.1, read as the reverse complement.
CTCCTCTAAACCCACCTCCACCTTCCCGCCCCCCTCCCTCTGTGTCTGTTTACAGGAAATCAAATCCTGGCTCTCCTCCAACTTTCTCAAACTCAACAGTGATAAAACTGAGGTCCTCCTCGTTGGTTCTAAATCCATTCTCACTAACACTCCCAGAGTCACCATCCCCACTGACAACTCCTCTGTTTCCCCTCCCCTCAGGTTAAGAGCCTGGGTGTCGTCCTTGACAGTTCTTTGTCATTCCAAACCCACATTAACAATGTTACCGGTTTGGCCTACTTCCATCTTCGCAATATTAACCGCCTCCGTCCATCCCTTACTTCCAATAGCACTGCCATTTTGGTCTACACTTTAGTCACATCCCGCCTAGACTACTGTAACTCCCTCCTCTTCGGTCTCCCCCACAAGTCCATCCATAAGCTCCAACTGGTCCAGAACTCAGCGGCTCATATTGTCTCCAGAACTCCCTCCATCAATCATATCACTCCTGTTCTCCAACAACTCCACTGGCTTCCTGTCAAATTTCGCATAGACTTTAAAATCCTGCTCCACACTTTCAAGGCCATCCACAACCTCGCCCCCTACCTCTCTGACCTTCTCCACATCAATACTCCCTCCTGGACACTCAGATCAGCCTCCTCCATCAGCCTCACTGTGCCCTCTGCCCATCTGTCCACCATGGGGTCCAGAGCCTTCAGCCGTTCTCTCCCTCGCCTCTGGAACTCCCTCCCCCCGACATCAGGAACATTAACTCATTATCCATCTTCAAAACCCGTTTAAAAACCCACCTTTTCAAACTTGCCTACCCACTATAACTTGTTATCCACTACTGCTGATTTCTGATTTTATTTTGATTTTATTGCATTTATATTGTGTCTTTTTTGCTCTTTTTATTGTCATTTATGTGTATTGTGAGGTGATCTTGAATGCCCTGAAAGGCACCTTAAATAAAATGTCTCATCTCATCTCATTATCTCTAGCTGCTTTATCCTGTTCTACAGGGTCGCAGGCAAGCTGGAGCCTATCCCAGCTGACTATGGGCGAAAGGCAGGGTACACCCTGGACAAGTCGCCAGGTCATCACAGGGCTGACACATAGACACAGACAACCATTCACACTCACATTCACACCTACGGTCAATTTAGAGTCACCAGTTAACCTAACCTGCATGTCTTTGGACTGTGGGGGAAACCGGAGCACCTGGAGGAAACCCATGCAGACACGGGGAGAACATGCAAACTCCGCACAGAAAGGCCATCGCCAGCCATGGGGCTCGAACCCGGACCTTCTTAGACTCAAATAACCCATACCCAAGATGCTAGCTGAAGACTTTTTGCCTTTTTTTTTTTTATTGGACAAACATGATACACTTCATCACCAGAGATATTCTCATTAAAGGACTATGGATTTGAGTTAAATTATATTAATTGCCACTTTTTACCCTAGTTAATTGGACTTCCAGGCAAGCAGTACACAAGACTAGGGAGCACACTGGAGCTAGTTAATAACCCAACAGGCCACTGGGCTAGTTTATGAATTTATTATTTGATCCAGGGTTGCAGGGGAAGCTGGAGCCAATCACAGCTGACTTTGGGTTTAAGGCAGGGTACACCCTGGGCAGGTCACCAATCTATCACAGGGGCAACACAGACAAGCAACCATTCACACTCACATTCACAATGGACAATTTAGATTGGCCAGTTGACCTAATCCACATGTCTTGGACAGTGGGAGAAAACCGGAGTACCCGGAGGAAACCCACACAGGCACAGAAAGAATATGCAAACTCCACACAGAAAGGCCACAATTGGTTGTGAGGTTCAAACACAGAACCTTCTTGCTGTGAGGCAACAGTGCTAACCACTCTGTATCCATCAATGTAATGTATGACAGAAGTGAAATGGAAAGCATTAACCACTTGTTAATGAATAAAATCATGTATTCTATTACCTTCTAGCAGGTTTCATTCATTTGGTTTGATAGCATGCAATATTGTTAGCATATTGCTTATCCTATGTGTATTACGTCACTCTACCCAATGGAGAATGAGCATTGAAAATGGTTTACAATACTGCATGGTTGTTAAGACAACATGACATCACACATTGGAGATGTAAAACTTTCATGCTAGTGAGCAATTGTGAAAATTTGTAAACAAACATGGCTGCCAGGTTTGCTTCGTTAAATACGGAAGATTCTGAGAGAATTTTGAAAGAGAAAATGCATTGAACACCCAAAAGGAATGTGTATGTATAATGATAATAATATTGGCTGGCTTTTTTCATGGTACTGTATATCATATTCCATTCAGCTAGCATGATATTGAACTCGTCTTCAACTCATTCAGTATAATGCTAGCTGAATGGAACATATCTGATATACCACTCAATGCCAGCCAATATTATTTAATTGCTCTGTAACTACAGGGGATGGGAAATGTAAATCTGGACCCAGTAACAGGAAAAATACAATACATTAGAATTCAATTTGACTTTCAATTCAATTTGAATCAATCCCTAACCCAGTACGTATGGGATATAATACATTTTACACAGACTATCTGTTCTAAGTACAAATAAGAAACACAATGAGTAGAGATTATTTCAGACTTTCATACTGTTTGGCATAATTAAGCATTTAAAATCCTACCATACATTGTGGCATACTGTATATAAAATGCTGAGCAGCCCCAGTTGACCTCAATTTTGTGTGACGATCACAAGAGGAAAAGATTTAAATTATTTTGAAAGCAGGTTCATTATTGGGGAATGAATGGCAGGAGCTGCAGTCCCAAAAACTTCTCAACTGTCTCACTGTTTCAATAGGAGCAGTGGCATGTGCATTTAGATCGATGGGATCTAGTTTTTCAGGTGATGGGGTATATAAATGCAGGATGTGATCGGACTGTCAGCAAGAACAATTACATAGAGATGGATATTATAATTGTGTTGCAGTATATAAAACCTTCATTACAAAGACAAATTTCAGAGTTCAGTGGTGCAAGAAACAGCTACTGGTATACAGAGATGCGGGGAACATGTTATATGGTCAGGTGAGTCATCCTTTACCATATTCTCAACAAGTGAGTAAGGGCATGTGTGGCATACACCAAGAGAACAGTACAAGCCTGAATGCTAGAATGCTACAGTGAAGGGGTCTGGTTGCCCATAAAGGGAAGATTCATGGCAAATAAATACAAAATTATGCTGATTGATCACCTTTATCCTATGGTGAAACATTTCTATCCAGATGGGAGTGGTCTCTTCAAGAATGACCCCACCCCCATCCCATCCACAGTGTGTTCACAGAATGGTTTAAAAGAACTGGAATCATTTTTAAACTTGTGTTATTTCTTCATTAACGTGTTTTTCAATTACGTTTTCGGTTTTAGTAACCTTATATCGTGGCTTGTATTGGCAACTAATTGCAATTAAATTTTATACTTATCGGCCTATTGGGTTTTTAGCCATGTTGAATTTAGTTCGTTTGGTCCACGGCAGGCATCACTTATCCGTGTGATCTTCACGAGACTTGTGCGAGACTTCGGAACATGAAGTGTCAGACAGGTGTCCTTGGCATCTTGTGTCACATTTATTCCACCAAATGGACTGTTTTCCAAATGAAATATTGCACAAAAACGAGTTTAAATGACGATTACTGCCTACTTTCTTCAAACTTTCCTGATTGCTATCAAAACAAACAAAACTTCCAGCTTGATTACGTCAGCATTCGAAAGAGGGCGCGCGCATCTTTTGACAACGTTAGCAGATGTTGGTCACTTTGATTTCCGCTGTACGTTTTACTTCCATCCTACGATGTCTCGCACAGGGCTCAACGAATCTCGTTTATGGCCATTGCTTTGACATATGGACTGATATATTACAGAGCATACTTCAAACACTCATAACTTGCTATAGCAGTGACAAAATAGCTATCAAAAATGTATTCCTATATTTAATAAAATGAGATAAATAGAATTTTGATCATAATAAAATTTGCCTTCAGTTCCCCTTTAATGAGTATTAACATGATGTAAATCATATGCGATGGTCTTCATACAGGAGATTTTGGACTGACATGTTAGACAGTGTTCACCACCACCATCATCAAAATACAAACTGAGGGAATATCTTTTACAAAATATATCCACATCTCCAATATCGTTCCAGAGATTTATAGGTTCTGTACCAAGGCACACTGAAGGTGTTCTAGTGATTTGTGGTGGCCTTAAACCTTACTAGAAATTTTATGTTGGCTTTTCCTTTAATTTTTCTAGAGTGGAGAATGAGATGTAAAAAGTGTTTATAGTTCAGAAATAAATCATATATGCTGTCTTACCTCCAGTTTCTTCACATTAATACAGGGGTCATTAGAAAAACTCTCAGTGTCTGCTATTTGGATATCTGCCTTCTCAAGTTCATTGGTCAAATCATTGCGCACCTGGGAGAGAGAGAGGGGGGGGAGGAAGAGGGTGTTAGTAGATGAGTAATAGCATACAGTGAGCCAGCCAAAACCAATCTCCTTGATTTATGCTTCAGTTCACTCTAATCTCCGGTGGATCTGACACTAGAGACATGCTGTTCACATCCACAACTGCCTGAAGTCTCTGAGACCTGTTCTCTAGTGGTCTGCTGTTCCCCCACTGGGCTTTGGACATGACTGGGCATTGCCTTCATCACCCCCCAGCCATCAATTATGCCTGCCAATGTTCATGAAAAATGGACCAAAAACAATCCATACTGTTTTGTATGCATCATGTAACCTTGCAAGTGCAAGCACAGTCATATGCTGTTTGTTGTTCTGTGATATACAACAAAGCTACCCAAGAATATCTTTTCAGAGCAGAAAACCAAGTGAGAGAAGCTCAAATCATCAGACGTCCTCATGATAAATGGATCCCAAATATTGCTCTAATAGGCAACTTCACTCTGGACATCAGTCATTGTGGAAGATTGAATTAAGATTGATCACTGGGCCTTGTTCTACTTCTGCATTGGATGGTATCAATAACTTGCTTTCACAAAACACTAAAGCAGTAGAGAGAGAGCTCGAAGTAAAAGCTTGCGAACTCGAAAGATGGACTATGAAAGGTCCTTCCTAGGCTTGATCTAAAACGAAGTAGGGAAGCAGTAATTACAAGTTGGAATGTCAGAAAAGTGCTTCAGCTATCAGAGACACATTTGGTCACACAGAGACAAATTGTCCATGATATTACTCCAATAAATGAAGCAAAAAGTAATTAATAGGCGGTATAAACGGCGATCAACTGGCAGTACCGTGTCTGGTCAGAGCTAAAGTTTGGCTATAAACCAAGTGCACTCCACATTTTGATAACACCATTTAAGGAATACTTGGCACATGTTTATGGGCTTTATTACCTTGTGTATATTGTCAAGCCAACCATCCATTCAGAATCCACCTCTGTCATGAATGGAGGTCATGATGTGTACAGTAAATCAAAATATGTATATATAATTTGAAATACTAACGTTAAACATGGACTGAATTATTTGACAAAGCTACAATGCTGACATAAGCCTATTTAAACATACAACCCCGATTCCAAAAAAGTTGGGACAAAGTACAAATTGTAAATAAAAACGGAATGCAATAATTTACAAATCTCAAAAACTGATATTGTATTCACAGTAGAACATAGACAACATATCAAATGTCGAAAGTGAGACATTTTGAAATGTCATGCCAAATATTGGCTCATTTGAAATTTCATGACAGCAACACATCTCAAAAAAGTTGGGATAGGGGCAATAAGAGGCTGGAAAAGTTAAAGGTACAAAAAAGGAACAGCTGGAGGACCAAATTGCAACTCATTAGGTCAATTGGCAATAGGTCATTAACATGACTGGGTAGAAAAAGAGCATCTCGGAGTGGCAGCAGCTCTCAGAAGTAAAGATGGGAAGAGGATCACCAATCCCCCTAATTCTGCACAGACAAATAGTGGAGCAATATCAGAAAGGAGTTTGACAGTGTAAAATTGCAAAGAGTTTGAACATATCATCATCTACAGTGCATAATATCATCAAAAGATTCAGAGAATCTGGAAGAATCTCTGTGCGTAAGGGTCAAGGCCGGAAAACCATACTGGGTGCCCGTGATCTTCGGGCCCTTAGACGGCACTGCATCACATACAGGCATGCTTCTGTATTGGAAATCACAAAATGGGCTCAGGAATATTTCCAGAGAACATTATCTGTGAACACAATTCACCGTGCCATCCGCCATTGCCAGCTAAAACTCTATAGTTCAAAGAAGAAGCCGTATCTAAACATGATCCAGAAGCGCAGACGTCTTCTCTGGGCCAAGGCTCATTTAAAATGGACTGTGGCAAAGTGGAAAACTGTTCTGTGGTCAGACGAATCAAAATTTGAAGTTCTTTATGGAAATCAGGGACGCTGTGTCATTCGGACTAAAGAGGAGAAGGACGACCCAAGTTGTTATCAGCGCTCAGTTCAGAAGCCTGCATCTCTGATGGTGGGGTTGCATTAGTGCGTGTGGCATGGGCAGCTTACACATCTGGAAAGACACCATCAATGCTGAAAGGTATATCCAGGTTCTAGAGCAACATATGCTCCCATCCAGACAACGTCTCTTTCAGGGAAGACCTTGCATTTTCCAATATGACAATGCCAAACCACATATTGCATCAATTACAGCATCATGGCTGCGTAGAAGAAGGGTCCGGGTACTGAACTGGCCAGCCTGCAGTCCAGATCTTTCACCCATAGAAAACATTTGGCGCATCATAAAACCGAAGATACGACAAAAAAGACCTAAGACAGTTGAGCAACTAGAATCCTACATTAGACAAGAATGGGTTAACATTCCTATCCCTAAACTTGAGCAACTTGTCTCCTCAGTCCCCAGACGTTTACAGACTGTTGTAAAGAGAAAAGGGGATGTCTCACAGTGGTAAACATGGCCTTGTCCCAACTTTGAGATGTGTTGTTGTCATGAAATTTAAAATCACCAAATTTTTCTCTTTAAATGATATATTTTCTCAGTTTAAACAATTGATATGTCATCTATGTTCTATTGTGAATAAAATATGGAATTTTGAAACTTCCACATCATTGCATTCCGTTTTAATTTACAATTTGTACTTTGTCCCAACTTTTTTGGAATCGGGGTTGTATATAAAGGCTTATTTTATCGGGTGCCGGCATTCATAAAGACTGTTTGCCAATATTGTCAAGTTGATGTTAGGTGATATAGATTACTGCTAATGCAATGAACCCATAATGACAGGGTTCTGCATGTGTTCAAGTTTCAGAGAAAGGTGATTTTGGAAGTTACCACTTGATCAGTTTCCCACTTATACTCTTTTAACAAGCTATTTCACATCACCATTATATGATGCACCATAATGTTCTCATGAAGCCTGGGAAGTGTTATAACACAACCATATGCCACTAAAAGTCCATATAATGGGTGTTACCCAGTTCTATGCACATCACATGGTTGGAATAAGCATTTATGTATGTTTATGTCAGTGGTAGGTGTTGCAGCAGCTGGGACCTTCAGGCTACATAATGGTTAGCTCAAAGCAAAGAAGTGTGAGACGGATGAGAGAAATTATCAGGTGAATGCTGAATGGCAAAAAGGGCTCCAAAGGATTATGGGATTTGAGTCTAAAGCTGGGAGAGATGAGCATGATGTGATGAAATTTACAATGCATTTAGGCAGTGACGTGTCAGATGAACCCAGCCTAAAAAGAGTAAACAGGAAGCAACATGACTCCATACATGGAAGTGAGGCAAAGTGTTGTATTAGCTGGCACTACAGGCTAATTAACTGTTAGCTACAAGTGTTTATCACTTACATGCAGTTAGATGAGCAAAAGCAGCCTAACACCAGATCAACCACTACTATTCTAGTCTTTCTGTTGTTGAACGTTGAGAAGAGCCCAGCTATACACCAGAAAGCCAGACAAGCTGGTTTGTCTCTCAGCACTAAAACGGAAGGTCCATGATAAATTACAGGGCAGGCTCGAGTGAGGCCTTGTTGTTTTAGCCTGTAGTTTTTTCCCCCCACCCTTTTGAACTGCACAGTGCTCCATCTCATGTCCTCCAGCGATCCGCCCCAATTCCCCCCCAGCTCTGCCTCGCCTCCAGCTGATCTGACTTCTATCCTGTGGGATTCACACATAGAGGATGTTGAGACATCAGAAGGTGTGTGTGTGTGTGTGTGTGTGTGTGTGTGTGTGTGCCAAGCAGGATCTGTCATGAGCCAAGAGGCCAGAAAGGGAAAAGCAGATAGATATATAGTATAGAAATACTCTGTATTTTTCATCCCTGTCTTCCTGTCCTGTCTATTCCCCGTGTCAATTGTATGTATGTGTATATGTACGGACGGGTTGACGGCTAATTTCACTGGTACTTGTGACTAAGTGACAATAAAGGGTTCATTCATTCATTCATTCATTCATTCATAACACTTCCAAATGTCACAAACATCTGCACTGTTTACCATTTGACATACACACAAAGAAAGGAACGTGTGACATACTTTCTTTTATTTTTTTTAAACCTGCAATAACATTTTCAATAATCAAAGTAATTTTCAAGAAGATAATTACATTTCTGTGTGCTAAACGGTCCAACAATCAGGCCTGACCTTGAAAAAGGCATCTTGTGTGTATCTAAAATGAATTAATGCTTGCTCATTTACAACTTGTAAAGGTCTCAAATTTTGAGATATTGGACAACATTTGAAGGCTGTGAAGTAGCTTGCTAACTTTGATTAATAAACAAGCAAAAACAGTGTATTATGTAGCTCTCAGACAGCTTAGAGATGAATCTTAGCTAGTTAAATTACCATCTAGAATGTAACATTGCGAGCAAGTGTGTACTTATTCAACATATACTTGTGCAATAACTAGTTTCCACAGTTTGTCTTAAACTCGATATATTTGTATTACTGAAATAACCAATGAATGGTGATCAAAAGTTACATTTATTTATGGTAACAAAAAAAAACAAAGACAAAAAAACTATTTTTGACATGTCGCCTGTAGACAAGTGATAGATGTCCACATGGTATACTGTCCCACAAGTGAGTTTTGTCCTGCTGTATGACAAATTACACAAATAATGACCTTTTATAGAAGGATTCTTTTATTAAGTTTAGTAATATGCTACTTGGGTTGCAATACTGACATAACATGCCCTATTTTAACTATCTAAGCACATAGTCTGAAGCACATGGCACAAGTGTATTTAGCGCGTGTCCAAATACACTTCTGCTAGTTTAATGGTGGGAAAAAATGGTTGAAGTGTCAGGCGCATGGTTCAAAAGGGTTATATTTAGTCTCTTAATTAATCATGATTGTATTTTGGGCGTAACATGCAGTAAACCAATCAGAGTGTCATTTCCCGTTCCCTTTATAAGCCAGATGTGCTTGCACCTTGGTGTATTGTTGTTGTTATGGCAGATTTGTCAAGTAGTAGTAATAATAATAATAATAATAATAATAATAATAATAAGTTCAATTTATATAGCGCCTTTCTCGAAACCCAAGGTCGCTTTACAATAATAGGCAATAGTAGAAAAGAATGCTTCTCAGCAGAGGAAATGGATCCACTTGTGCGTGAATTTCCTCCGTATCTCAAAATTGCGCCTCGTGACTTCTGACTGGTTTCGTAATGGAGGGTCACATACAAGTATCAGGAGGGTCACATAAGATATCAGGCATTACATGTGTAAGATGTTGTTATGCCAGTCTTCAGAGTGAAAAGATTTCATGAAGTGCACATCTTCAGTAAAAGTGTTACTTATATTAGATCAATCTTCTTCTTCTCATAGCCAGCAAGGGCCGTAGGGGCACCACTGATGGCATTTTAACAGTCCATCACTGGTGTTTCTAGGGCATTTAAATTTGGCGTAGCCCATCCCTCTCCAAGCTTGATTAATGGACAATTTAGAGTAGCCAGTTAGCCTAACTGCATGTCTTTGGACTGTGGGGGAAACCAGAGCACCTGGAAGAAACCCACACAGACACGGGGAGAACATGCAAACTCAACACAGAAAGGCCCCCGTCAGCCACTGGGCTCGAACCCAGAACCTTCTTGCTGTGAGGCGACAGTGGTAACCACTGCACCACAATGCTGCCCATTATATCAATACTGCATGATATTTACCTGTATGTGATATTGCATCATAACGTACTACAGTACTTCCAAGTCCAAGTGACATAATGACATACAATATTTGCCATAAAAATGACAGTACTTTTATGAAGTCCTTTTATGAAGCCATCTATAGTGATCTATGGATACATTCATAGCATGCAGTGTATTTTAATATACACTACCGTTCAAAAGTTTGGGGTCACCCAGACAATTTTGCGTTTTCCATGAAAAAAGTCACTTTTATTTACCACCATAAGTTGTAAAATGAATAGAAAATATAGTCAAGACATTTTTCTGGCCATTTTGAGCATTTAATCGACCCCACAAATGTGATGCTCCACAAACTCAGGCCAAGTTTACATTAGACCGTATCTGTCTCGTTTTCTTCGCGGATGCACTGTCCATTTACATTAAAACGCCTGGAAACGCCAGGAAACGGGAATCCGCCAGGGTCCACGTATTCAATCTAGATCGTGTCTGGTCCGGTGCTGTGTAAACATTGAGAATACGCGGATACGCTGTGCTGAGCTCTAGCTGGCGTCCTCATTGGACAACGTCACTGTGACATCCACCTTCCTGATTCGCTGGCGTTGGTCATGTGACGCGACTGCTGAAAAACGGCGCGGACTTCTGCCTTGTATCACCTTTCATTAAAGAGTATAAAAGTATGAAAATACTGCAAATACTGATGCAAATACTGCCCATTGTGTAGTTATGATTGTCTTTAGGCTTGCCATCCTTCCACTTGCAAGTGGTAAGTGATATGCACTGGGATCACACACACAGCGGCTCAGTCCCGAATCACTGCTTGTGCACTTCACTCGCGCGCTCTGTGAGCTGCGCAGGGCCGGAGTGCGCACCCTCCAGAGGGCACTCGCTGTTCAGGGCGGAGTGATTTGGAGTGCAGGATGCCTGCGGAGCCGAGCGTATCCGTGTATTGGTGTTGCTGTGTGCACGCGAATCGTGTATTGGTGTTGCTGTGTGCACACTAATCATTTTAAAAACGTTAATCTGATGATCCGCTGATACGGTCTAATGTAAACCCCACCTCAATCTGCTCAAAGGAAGGTCAGTTTTATAGCTTCTCTAAAGAGCTCAACTGTTTTCAGCTGTGCTAACATGATTGTACAAGGGTTTTCTAATCATCCATTAGCCTTCTGAGGCAATGAGCAAACACATTGTACCATTAGAACACTGGAGTGATAGTTGCTGGAAATGGGCCTCTATACACCTATGGAGATATTGCACCAAAAACCAGACATTTGCAGCTAGAATAGTCATTTACCACATTAGCAATGTATAGAGTGGATTTCTGATTAGTTTAAAGTGATCTTCATTGAAAAGAACAGTGCTTTTCTTTCAAAAATAAGGACATTTCAAAGTGACCCCAAACTTTTGAATGGTAGTGTAATGTTCAAGATATTTTTGAACTGATTTCTATGCATTTAATAAAGCTAACCTGTTTCACAGAAATTTCATAACATTAAATTTAACTATAAACAGAAAAATAGTATGTATGTAACTGTTTTCAAATTGTTGTGATAGAAGCAGAATAAAACACTTCAAGATGTTAATTATTTTCCTATAACAGCACACCCAGTCATATTCTATTCCTTACATCTAGCACAACTGCTTTTATCCCCAATTATAACATTTTCACAATTAATTAGAATTCACAGTCAGAATATAATGCTCGTTATTCTCTCCACATTCACTAGATATGAGCGATTGCGTACTCTGATTGGCTACTCTACTACTAGGCTATCAGCTCATATGCCATGAGTAGAGAAAAACAAAATGGCAGCTGGTTACTGAACCAACCGAGGATGGGAAAAAAAACAAACAAACTCTATTTGAAAACAAACCCCAAAAAATTATCAAGTATTTAAAAGAAACAGAAATAGCTAAAAGAATATAGTTTTTCCCCGCCAGTAGCTCCTGTTCTACACTTCAGCCCAGTTGGTGGCAGTAATGCACCTCTAAGTTGGTTTATCAACTGGCAAAAAAAAAAAAACCCTGAAGAAGAAGAAAACCCCCAAAAATACAAAAAAAGGAATAAAAATATTTGATGGTAAGAACATATCTTTTTTTTCTTTTTCAAGAATTATTATAGCATTTTTCACAAATTGCTACTGTCATTTCACTGGTTTGTTTACATTCTAAGTGGAAATGATTTTGTCAGACGTTTAGTATAAAGTTTTTATTTACCGAATTTGCTAAAAATAAAAATGCTCTGCTTCTCGAAATCCAGTGAATGTGGATAGAATAAAACAGTTATTCTACTCAATCTCGTCGTACATGGCTTAGAGCCAACCTGGTGCTACGCGCCTCATCAGCTATCAGCTCATGTACGACTTGATTTCGTGGAATAACTGTTAAATATTTCAATGTTTTATCCCTCATATTTAGGGGTACATCTTGTTTATATAAAACAATAGCACAGCCAGAATAAAATTTATTACCAATAGTAAGGAAGGGGACTATTCCTTACAATTTCAGTGAGCAAGATAATTGAATGACAAGATTCATCCCCGTCTTTTAAATGGTCTCTCTGAAGCTGATTTATGCGCCTTTCAACAGATAACAGCAATTGTGCTACTTGAAAGCTTGTCATTTTGCTGTGACATGACACTGAATGAGCCCTCATACCATCCAATATTTATCTTTGTGACCTCTAAATAAATGCCCATGGCTAGATTATGATTGTGATAGTTGGCATACGACACGTACATGATTGAGCATGCACAAATCCTTAATTAAGACCTGCAGCAGTGGGGGAATGCCTAACATTTACTCAGTATCAATTCTGGCCTCATTTATATTCTGTTCACTTCATCTGCCAGTCTTGGTGAAAATCCCTCTTGCACAAAAACACACACACAAACACACATGGACACACAGAGGCACATGGAAAGGTACAAAAAACAAAACAAAAACAAAACACTGGACCCACTGCTCAGAGGAAGAGGAAACAATGTAAAACATCGTGTAGACAAGTGAGATCGATACAACCTGCTTTTGCTCTTCAAAAACCATAAGCACTCAGATCTAGGCGAAGCATGCCACTCATATCGCCACAGATAAGAGATGTGCTAGACCACAAAGCAATCAGAAAACAAGTGTTCCAGAAGCTACTGGACTGGATGAGTTGAGAGAGAAGGATGACTGCTTGACCTTTTTTCTGTGTTTGATTCCGTGTCAGACTATTCCCACTGGCCAAACACACTCACGCTCATGTGGCTGTGGGAACAACGTGCTCAGCCTGAGTAGAGTAAAAGACGAGTCTGGACCAGACTGTATGAAAGCACTGGGATTCCCCCGTCCTCCCAGAGGAGCGAACATGCCTTCTAAACAAAGAGATTAAAAGGCCTAAGCACAAATGAACAGCAGGTGTGTATATGTGTGTATATTAGAGCTAAACGTCTATATTTAAATCTAGTTTTAATGAGTCTTTCTGGCGAAAGAGTCACAAATGAGTACAAATGAGTACAAAGGTGCAAAGATACGCGCCAATCCAAACACTGCCATCAAAGCAGAACAAGATGGATGACTTTTGCTTCAGTGATCTCCTCAGGGAATGCAATTAGCTTTGGTAAGCTTGGCTGTTGTGTGTGTTATTTGACTGTTTATTCAGTGATCAAAGAAGCTGCATTTTCTACACACACCCATACACCTGCATACACACATCTCAAAATAAAGATCCATTACTGAAAGGACTGGAGTATATCATAGAAGGCCACTAATGGAGCACCTCCATATGAGAGAGACTATATCATAAAAAAAGCTCCTCTCTTATGAGTATATTTTTACGCACTTAACCCATCCATTTTAATCCAACAGTGCATATAGTAAATGTACATTTCATGCATTGATAGGCTGTTGCTACACAAGAAAGGAGATTTACCAGCAATGCTGTTCTAGACACAGTTCTGATTTGCACTAAGAATTATGCTAAGTACACTTGTGGAATATGTGTGGTCTTCTGGGAAAACCTGTTGGATGTCACTGTGGAAAGCAATCAAAAAAGGCAGAACATTGTGTTTTGGCCAAAAATTCCCACCTACAACACAACACAACACAACACAACACCGCATTTAGCAAACGCTCTTATCCAGAGCTACGTACGAGTGCAAAGGTCAGGTACACAAAGTATTGAGTTCCAGACAAGAAAGTTCTAGTGCCAACTGAACAATTGACAACAATACCTTGTGTAATATCCTGTTGAAGAACCAATACTCAAACAGCCAAGGAAACAAACCAACCATATAAAGTACAACTAAATAGAGAACTCAAACAGTTAACCCCAGGTTAGACAGAACACAGCGTGGGCTGGTTTAGACCGATACGCAGTTACACAGTGGGCAGGGAAGAAGGGGAGAGGTGCAGCCTGAAGAGGTGGGTCTTCAGTCTGCACTTGAAGGTGGTCAGGGAGTCGGCAGTTCTGACCTCAAGGCAAGGCAAGGCAAGTTTATTTATATAGCACATTTCATACACAATGGCAGTTCAATGTGCTTTACAGAAGCAAAAACAAAAACAATAAACAATAGAGAAATAAAATTACATAAAATAATTTTATTTTTAATCTGAAACAATTAATTAAAAGAATTAAAAGAAAATAATAAGAATTAAACAACAGTAGAAATAAAATAATAAAATGCCAAAAAGAAAAAAGGAGAAAAAGAAAAAGAAACCAGCGGAATAAAATAGAATAAAATTAAAGCAAATTTAAAACATGCAGAGAAAGTAAAGATTATAAAAAATTTAAAAAATATTAATTATTTAACAGAAAGCATCTGAATCAATGGGAAGGTCCTTCCACCAAGAGTGAACCAGGACAGACAGCAGTCTTGAGTGGGCTGGGCAGGAGTGGAGAAGAGGAGGGTCCAGGTGACTAGTAGTAGCAGAGCATAGGGATCTGGCTGGCGTGTAGGGGCAGGTCAGACTTTAGAGGTATGCTAGTCCTAACCCATTGACAGCCTGGTAAGCTAGCACCAATGTCTTAAATTTGATGCGAGCTGCAATAGGTAGCCAGTGCAGGTCGGTAAGCAGATGGGTGACATGGGAAGAATAAGGGAGGTTGTAGACCAGGCAAGCTGCAGCGTTCTGGATGAGCTGAAAGGGTCTGATTACAGAAGCTGGAAGGCCAGCAAGGAGAGAGTAGTCCAAGCGGGAGAGGATCAGTGCTTGAGTAAAGTAAGTGGTAAGAAAAGGGTGGATCCTTTAGATGTTGTAGAGGAGGAATGTACACGTTCGGGTCACTGCAGTGATGTTCGCTGAGGCGGAAATCATAACCATATTTCATCAGTGGTAGGAAAGTTTCCAGTTGGCTAAGAGGCAGGGCTTTTTTTTTTTTTAAACATCTGCTTGAAGATGTTTAAAACCTTGCTAGCCATGTGTTATTTACTTTGGGAGCAGCCATGGCTTAAAGATTAGAGAAGCAGCCTTGGGCCCAAAGGGTCACCAGCTTGATTCCTTGGACAGGCAGGAAAAACGTGGGGGGAGTGAACGAACAGCACTTTCCCCTCCCTCTGCATCCATTAGCCCTTGAGCAAGGCACCTAACCCCCAACTGCTCTCTGGGCACTGCAGCATAGTGTGTGTGTGTGTGTGTGTGTGTGTGTGTGTGTGTGTGTGTGTGTGTGTGTGTGTGTGTGTGTGTGTGCGCGCTCACTTTCAGGTGGGTTAAATGCGGAGGAGGAATTTTGCTGTGCTGTAGTGTACATGTGACAAAATAGTTTAGAATAATAAATTCTAAACAATTTTCCTCATGATCAATAGATCTATCTTACACAATGAAGGCTGGGTTTTCATCAAGTTTTTGGATATCTACACACCACAGTGGAACTGACGTGTCAAACCAGTTGAGTTTTTAAATCAGATACAAGCTCTTCAATTGTCAGTGATGTTCCTGCACTGCAGTCACAATAAGATCTTTAAAAGCAATTTTCTTCCTTTTCACTTTTGTGTGAATATAAAATGTTCTATCTTCACTTGTGGTTGTGATCCACGCAAAAGAAAAACACATTTCAGCTCAGCAAAGCCGACAGTTTTCCAAAATATATCGTAGAAAATGTCAGTTTCACCATGTGAAGGATTTTCCCAAGCCACCACACGCTGATGATATACAGTACCAGTCAAAAGTTTGTATAACCCTACTCGTTTATAGGGTTTTCTGTATTTTGACTATTTTCTACATTGTAGATCAATACTGAAGACATCAAAACTATGAAATAACACATGGAACATATATGGAATTATGTGGTAAACAAAAAAAAAGGTTAAATAAACAAAATGTTTCATATTTTAGATTCTTCAAAGTAGCCAGCATTTACCTTGATGACGCATTGCACACTATTGGCATTATCTTAACCAGCTTCATGAGGTAGTCACCTGGAATGCTTTTCAATTAACAGGTGCCTCGTCAAAAGTTAATTAGTGCAATTTCTTGCCTTCTTAATGCATTTGAAATCAAACAGTAAATAGTAAATAATAAACATATAGTAAATAGCCTGATTCCATAACTGTAGTAATCCATATTATGTCAAGAACCAGTAAAGAGAAAGACATCCATCATTAGTTTAAGACATGAGGCGTCCTTTAATTAATAAAAATAAAAATGAAAAAACATTGAACAACATCTGAACATAATCAAACTACTCAATTATTAGGCGCATTATTTAACTCTGCATGCACAATAATATTCTGAAGCATTTTATTCCTGAATTTTCTGCAGACAGAACCAAGTTGACATGTTGTTTATAGGTGACTTGTTTTTGAGTTTGTTTTAAGCCCATTCAATTCAAGGGACCAGTCAAATATCCACTAGGCTAAAAATTCTAAAGAACTCAGTAATAAATAAAATACAATAACTTGGGATGTGAAGTAAAATAAAAAAACAAAACAAATCACTGACTCTTTGGCTGTGCTTCACAGACCTCTACAGGTGCGTGCACGCCACGTTGAGAACCACTGAGGTAAACACATAGCCACTTTAGTACACACCATGGTACACACGAACAACACAGAGCAGGAGTATCAAACAGTAAATAATAAAAATACAGTAAATAGCCCTATTCCACAATTGTAGTAATCCATATTATACCAAGAACCGCTCAACTCAGTAAAGAGAAACGACATCCATCATTACTTTAAGGCATGGAGTATCTTTTAATTAATACAAATAAATAAAGGCCATTGAAATAAAAAGTGTATCCAAACTTTGGACTGGAACTGTATGTCAGACTTCAAATTCTGTATGTCAGTATGAAATTCTGTATGTCTGTATGTCAGAGTCTGTATGTCAGACTTCAAATTCATCTGATGTTCTGATCAAAATTAGTTTAGAAATCTAAAGAGCATTTTCTAAGATACGTCACCAAATAATATCATGGCATGTTCTGATATAAAGATGTAACAATATTAATTACAAAAAGTCACAATTTTATTCAAATTCCATGAGCAGAGATAATGTTGGCCTTCACTCATCTGTGACTTTAACTGAGACTTGCAGTGCGTCTTTCTGTCGATTCGTTCTTCAATACACTGCATCGCTCAGTTTGAGAAATGCACAGTGAGGAACAGGTTGTAATTGTCTTTGCATTGTTATCACAAGTAGCTATTTTTAGGTAAGGTGGTCAATCAATTATTAGGCACTGGCTGATGGGGATGATTGAGAATGATGAAATTTGCAGTGTGAGAAAGGGACAGAAAGAGAGAGAGACAGGTAGAATGGTATCTTGCAGTACAGAAAGTACTTTGAAGTTTAATATGTAGTAATTACTGTAGTCTAAATGCCTTAGGCAGATATAAATACATTTTCCAAATCAAATACAGTATTAAAAAATATACGTACAGAGCAGTAATATACATTTGCCTTTAAAAAGGCATCTATTGTCCCATCATGAATCAGCTTGGGCAGGGGGGGCTGGCACCATAGCCATAACAGGTGCTCAGGTAGTCATCATAATTAACTATTAAATAACTATTATTTTTAGAATTTCTATCTATAAAAAATTTACTAACACAAATGATTAGCAAATAAAATAATACTCCCCCTCCCCCTCTCTCCTTCATTATGATCCAGTTTCCTTCTCCCTGGCCCGACACAGACCAGCACTGCTTACATACACACACACACACACACACACACACACACACACACGTGCTTACTTTCACATATCCCGCTCCCCCCCAACATATACACACTGTCCCTTCACCCATAATTCAAGGCCCAAAACCCCTCCAAATCTCCCCCACCTACCCTCCTCTATCTCATATGCACATTCATTACCCCTAATCAACCCCACCCATCCTCCTCTATACAGCAATATAGCTCTTGTTTATCTTTGTCGAATTTGTCTCCATGTGTTCTGTTACATCTCTTTGTTAACATATTAGTAGTATTGTCCAGCCTTTGAAATTGTTGTTAGTTACGTCAGTGCGTCTGTTGTATGTCATGTGTATGTATTATTTGTTTCATTCTGTCCTTTTTACTTTGTATTTGTTTGTATTTGTTAGCAAATAAATAAAAAAAAAAGGCATCTATTCTCTCTCAAATACACTGTTGTGCAGTTTTATAAGGAAATCAACTAGTAGGTTTTTCCAGTATCATGGAGAACTTGTGATGTATTAAAAAATTCTTGCAATTACCACATATTTACATGTTAATTACTAGGCAAAATTAAACCCTGCCAAAAATAGCACAACATCTGGCTCCACCACCACACAGACAGCCAATTACAATCGTACCTAAGGTGCGATGCCTCATCTCATCTCATTATCTCTAGCCGCTTTATCCTGTTCTACAGGGTCGCAGGCAAGCCGGAGCCTATCCCAGCTGACTACGGGCGAAAGGCGGGGTACACCCTGGACAAGTCGCCAGGTCATCACAGGGCTGACACATAGACACAGACAACCATTCACACTCACATTCACACCTACGCTCAATTTAGAGTCACCAGTTAACCTAACCTGCATGTCTTTGGACTGTGGGGGAAACCGGAGCACCCGGAGGAAACCCACGCGGACACGGGGAGAACATGCAAACTCCACACAGAAAGGCCCTCGTCGGGCACGGGGCTCAAACCCGGACCTCCTTGCTGTGAGGCGACAGCACTAACCACTACACCACCGTGCCACCCTGGTGTGATGCCTGATAAATAAATTTTATTCCACAGCGAGGTCCATCATCATCTAATCTGTTCCTAAATAATAATAATTTTAAAAAATGCAGACTGCGGTTTAATATAAGACAGTACAGTGGATTGTGTTCTTAATCCACTTATTGATAGACACTCGGGCAGAACACTGCTAACAGCCTCCTGCAATGTGTCAGATATCAAACCCCATTCAGGACAGGAGAGGAATCGGTTCACAAAAGAAACTCATATTAAAGCAAAAACTCATACATACAAACACATGAAACACAGCCAAATATTAGTAAATGTGAATATTTTGACAAAATTGCTCTAATGCCACTTACCAGGATGTCTTGGTTTGAAAGAGCCTTCCTGTTATAAACAGGCACAATGTAATTGTACAACTTTGAAAAAGTTATATTTAACAGTTATTCCATAAAATCGAGTCATACATGAGCTGATAACTGACAAGGCATGTAGCACCGAGTCGGCTGTTAGCCATGTACAACGAGATTGAGTGGGATAACTGTTTTATTCTATCCACATTCACTGGATTTTGAGAAACGGAGCATTTTTATTTTTTGCAAATTCGATAAATAAAAACTTTATACAAAACATCTGACAAAATCATTTCCGCTTAGAATGTAAACAAGCCGGCGAAATGACAGTAGCAATTTGTGAAAATGCTATAATAATAATTCTTGAAAAATAAAAGAAAAATACATTCTTATTAACTACTTTCATTCCTTTTTTTGGGGGGGTGAGTAAAGTTTTTATTTCGTCCTCGGTTGTTTCAGTAACACGCTCTGCCATTTTCTTTTTTAGGGTTTTTTGGCAGTTAGGAAACCATCTTAAAGGTGCTTTACCAGCACTGACTGGGCTGGAGTGTGGAACACGAGATATGACTTTTTTTTCCGTTTCTGGTTGAGAGTACGCCGTGCGCATTCTGGCTGCCACTTGTCACCGGAGCTTTTTATTTTTATTTTATTTTCTCTTTTGTTTTTCTTTTGTGTGTTTGTTTTTGTTGGAGTGTTTTTCCGCCAGTTGTGGTGTAGCTCCGGACCCGGTTTTGGGCGTCAGTTCCCTCCAGGCCTTGGTTCACCGTGGGTGATGCCTGTGCTCCTAGCTATGGATTGCAGTGAGCTTGTTGCTTATTTTAACATTGTGGTTGTCCAGTGCTATGTGCAGCAGTGCTTTAGTGCTTGGCATGATGTTCCGAGCGATGTTGCTCGGTGGCATCACGATGGCTGTGCAGACGGTTTGGGACATACCAGCGCTCTGAGTGGCGGTGCATCTGTGCTCGCTTTGTGGATCCATGGCGTGGTGTTCCGAGTGATGTTGCCCGGTGCCGTCACGGCGGCTGTGCTGGCGGTGTGGGACTTATTTTCATGCGCCTTTTGGTGGGACTGTGGCTGCTACACCATTAGAATGACATCCTGACCTTTATTTGGTGGACTTTTTTTTTCCTATAATTGTAAAGCGACCTTGGGTTTTGAGAAAGGCGCTATATAAATTGAAATTATTATTATTATTATTATTATTATTATTATATGGGGGGGCAATATTCTTTTAGCTAGTTCTGTTTCTTGATACTTGATAAAGTGAGATATCTGACTTGATGTGCTCTGCCATTTTGTTTTTCTCTACTCATGGTATATGAGTTGATAGCCTAGTAGTAGAATAGCCAGTCAGAGTGTGTGATTGTTCCTATCCAGTGAATATGGATAGAATAAATTATAACATTTCATATGTCAAATCAAAGATAACATGTAGTATTAACTTGAGGTGACTTGAAGGCTGTGCCTGGTAAGGCCAAATTTTAGACTAAGCAGAGTGATGAAGCAATCATGAAGTGGTTTGTTTTGAACTTCACATAAGTACCATTTTATATATTTTTATCCATTCTTGTTTTCTATGGATTTGATTGTATTGAACAATTCTAAACTCTCATGTCTAGTAAATGCACATGCCATGTTTGTGAGAAATGTATACCCTCGTTTTTATTTTAGACAAATGTTAGACATCTGATTGTTTTTACCACCATGTTTGTTCCTCATTATTCAACACAATCTTTGTAGGAAGATAATCCAGGTAAGATAATGTACGGTTTCTTAACATAAGCAGAAATTGTTTTATCAAATTTGTAGTCAAAACCAGACTTTCCGCTATTTTGGGCTATTTTCCAGAAGTCAGCCGTAGTGATATTGGACAGGGTTTTCCCTGGCTGCTACAGATTTGTTGGTGTCACGGAAAGCTTTAAAAAAAAAAAAACCAAACCAAATATTTTCCACTCTGATATGGCACATGAGTGATTGTCATTGCTGAGTGCCTGTCCATCTCGCTCTACTGCACAGTTGAAGGCAGCACAGTGGCACTAGCATAATGTGCTAATCAGGCTGCCAAAGCTTTCCTCTGGCAGGTTGATAGGACCTTGTCTGTTTATGCCCTGCAACTACATCACGACAACCAAGATAATGGGATTATTCATTTCTGCTACTCTCGTAGAGACTTATTATTCCTGTACAGTCAATAGACCAGGTTTAACCAGCCTGCTTTCCAGACATTTTTACATTTAATTAGTTTCAAAATAGGGCCATAGTCTTGAGAGTTAAGCCAAATTTTAATACTTTTTCAATGGCATGTGAGTTAATTATGTCTATTCATTACTTTAGACATGAAGAAATAAAACTTATATTTGTATATCTACATAGTTTTACATACAGTAATAATGTGGCTATGATGTACGTGAAGATTCTGCAAAGGAGATTAACCATAATGGAGTTAATTTTAAGCCACTTCACTTGTCTAAAAATAAAACAGCTATCATTTTATAAAAATACAGAATGACAGAGATATGAAATGTCTAATTACAATGTAAAAAATGTCCATAAAGTCTTGATCGTAACCTGACCGCAAATAAGCTTGTATCTTCAAAATATGGTGATGTGGTTGGATTTTGGGGTGAAGTAGAAAGAATAGAATGTCTTTGTCACTGCACAAATAAATTTTAGTTCATCATAGGAGGGCAAAGCCTCTGCATACGTGCATGCCACCACTCTTGGGCACTTCAGCCCAAGGCCATCCCATGTTAACCTAACTGCATGTCTTTGGACTGTTGGGGAAACTGGAGCACCCAAAGGAAACCCACACAAACACGGGGAGAACATGCAAACTCCACACAGAAAGGCCCACGTTGGCCACTGGGCTCGAACCCAGAACCTTCTTGCTGTGAGGCAACAGTGCTAACCACTACACCACCGTGTCGCCAAGACAAACAGTAACAACTTCCCTACCCTTGAATTTTTTAAAATACAAAACGTGAAATTGGAATTATAAGTAGGGATCAGGCAATTCTTTGATTTTATTTTGACCCGAATTTTCAGCTTGAGAGATTTTATACTTTCAAGCATTATTCTGTTTGCCTTTTTGCTATCTCTTGCCTTGACTACATTCTGGATTATACCTGTCTGTTTTCTGTTCTGCTTTTTTGTTTATGACTTTTTGCTTAGTTTGGGACTATGATTTTGGATGGCATTTAATAAACCCCTGGATATGGATCCGGTCACAGGTTGATTACTTAGAGGCATATTGTTGATTACTTGGAAGTATATTAATATTTATAATATTAACTCTTTTTTTGGCAAAGGAAGTTATCTAGAACAAGAGTAGGTAGTATAATTCTAAGGTCTTAAAACTGAGTTGTGTGAATTTCTATGAATGATAAATGCTATTGCCTGTTCACTGCTAAAAAGTGAGAGAAATGGAGCAAGAGCAATGAAAACAAAACTCTGAAGTCTGAACTCTAAAGACTGCCGATGCCCATCCATCCATCCATTATCTGTAACCGCTTATCCTGTACAGGGTCGCAGGCAAGCTGGAGCCTATCCCAGCTGACTATGGGCGAGAAGCAGGGTACACCCTGGACAAGTCGCCAGGTCATCACAGGACTAACTGCTGATGTCTTAAACGAAATTTTACAATCAACCACCATCCATAAATCTGCTCTTTTCCATCTACATCTATTAATCTGTACCTTTACTGGAGCAAAGTACAAAAGTATGATTGAGTTTTACCCTGCAAATATGATCTATTTTTACTGTGACAGTTAGTATGCTTTAAACCACCAAATGAAGCATTAACTGCTACACAGTGTCTTACAATCCATCCATCCATTATCCATAACCACTTATTCTGTACAGGGTCGCGGGCAAACTGGAGCCTATACCAGCTGACTATGGGCGAAAGGCGGGGTACACCCTGGACAAGTCACCAGATCATCGCAGGACTGACACATAGAGACAAACAACCATTCGCACTCACACCTACGGTCAATTTAGAGCCACCAATTAACCTAACCTGCATGTCTTTGGACTGTGGGGTTAACCGGAGCACCCGGAGGAAACCCACGCAGACACGGGGAGAACATACAAACTCCACACAGAAAGGCCCTGTCGGCCACTGGGCTCGAACCCAGGACCTTCCTGCTGTGAGGTGACAGTGCTAACCACTACACCACCCCTTGTCTTACAGTCATTGTATGATAAAAAATAAGTTTAATATCTATCAGATCCAACTTTTTCTCACAGTGTAAAGCAACAGCCATTAGTGTCAATTGATATGGACTTTTGAACATTTTATTTCCTCAAAGACAAAGTCCTAAAACAGCAAATTTCACAAATAACAAAGACAAGGACCTGAAGCAATAAACATATCTCATAAAAAAGCTAGCCAATAATGTGCACACTTTGCAAAATAACTTTTCACAAAATTTATAATGGAAGATAATAAAATTTAACATCTTAATAACGTCATAAATATACACTCAACTAGGACTTTATAAGCAACATGCATATTGACTCATGCAATTATCTAATCAACCAATCATGTGGCAGCAGTTCAGTGCATAAAACCCATTCAGATATGGGCCAGCAGCTTTGGGTAATGTTCACATCAACCATCAGAATGGGGGAAAAATGTGATCTCGGTGATTTTGTCCATGACATTATTGTTGGTGCCAGATGAGCTGGTTTAAGTATTTCTATAATTGTTGATCTCCTGGGATTTTTACTCACAACAGTCTCTAGAGTTTACTCAGAATGGTGCAATAAAGAAAAAACATCCAGTGAGCAGCAGTTCTGCAGACAGAAACACCTTGTTGATGAGAGAGGTCAATGGAGAATGGCCAGACTGGTTCAAGCTAACAGAAAGCCTACAATAACTCCATTAAACACTCTGCACAATTGTGGTGAGCAGAAAAGCATCTCAGAATGCACAAAGCATCGACGCTTGAGGTGGATGGGCTACAAGAGCAGAAGACCACATTGGGTTCCACTTCTGTTAGTCAAGAACAGAAAGCTGAGGCTGCATTGGGCACAGGCACAACAAAACTGGACAGTTGAAAACTGGACAAATGTAATTTGAGTTTAGTAGAATTTGGTTTCAACAGCATGAATTCATGGACCTAATCTTCTTTGTGTGAACAGTCCAGGCTGGTGGAGGTGGTGTAATGGTGTGGGGAATGGTTTCTCAGCATACTTTAGGCCTATTAATACTAATCAATCATCATTTGCATGCCACAACCTATTTGAGTATTGTTGATCATGTGCATGTCTTCATGGCCACAGTTTACCATCTTCTCATGGCTACGTCCAGCAGGATAATACACCATGACACAAAGCAAAAGTCATCTCAAACTGCTTTCATGAACATGACAATGAGTTCAGTGTTCTTCAGTGGCCTTCCCAGTCACTGGATCTGAATCTAACAGAACACCTTTGGGATGTGGTAGAACGGGAGATTGGCAGCATGAAAATGCTCCTGAAAAATCTGCAAGAATTGTGTGTTGACAATCATCTCAACATGAACCAGAATCTCAAAGGAATGTTTCCAACATCTTGTAGAATCCATGCCATGAAGAATTGAGGCTGTTTTGAGAGCAAAGGGAGGCCAAACCCAATATGAGTACAGTAGAGTGTTCCTAATAAAGTCCTCAGTGAGTGTATAAACCCAGTACATGAGGTTGAGACTCTTTTAAACAGAAGCCCATAAGTATGTCTAAATCAAATGGTAGGAAAAATGTGTCCTATATTTGCATACACTTTCACATTTTTACACTTTGAGGTTGCAGAAACATGTTCAGTCTTAAGATGATCAACCTTTTCAAGTATAGTTGTTTTTTGTTATATGTTTAATCCCTGAAAAATACAATTTTGTCATGTCTATCCTATTAGATTAATGTGATAAGTAGTTAATGTGCTCACTTCTCTATGAAAAGGCTGCTGCATGTTAGAAACATGGTGTAGTTATCCATTACTTTTAGCAAATTCAGGATTTTTTTTTTGGAAATTTTTACTATAAATCACAAACAAACAAAAACAATTAACGAGCTTAAATTATGTAGCATCAGTGTCATCCATTGGCTTATCCAATTACATTATCAAAGCTCACAAGGATGTTAAATTAATTTAATTAAAAATACGCAGTGTGGTTGCATTATGTTGCAGCTTCACAGTCCTGGGGTCCTGGGTTTGACTCTGAGTTCGGGTGACTACATGGAGTTTGCTTTTATGCCAGGGCTTTGGATATATGATCAAATCATGTTGGCTGTCCAAAAACAAACTGTGTTAATGCAAATCAATTCATTCACATGAAGCCAATATATGCATTTGAATCAAGTAAATTTCACTGAACCATTAACAGAACAATGACCAAAAGGAGTACAGAAGCTACACTATAAAGCTACCAAAATAACAAAGCACTCAATGAATAATGACTGAGTCAGATTACTTGTTAATTTACAAACAAGTTCACATACTACGTTAGTTACAAAGGGTTTGGGAGGGAAACCCCACTCATTTATTAAAGAATGTTCTTACAAACAAGATAGTGAATTACTTCATACTGATTGTTCTACTGAACTCAGATCTTTAGACTGACCTCTGAGAACCTCTGGACGTCCTGAGTCAAGGTGCCCACTCTGGTCCAATTGTAGTAGTTGAGGAACTTCACAACAGCTGGGTTGACTGCGTTGTCTGAAGGAACGGTCCTGAAAAAGTTAGGGTATTTCTTCTTATCTGCCAGGACTGGTGTCGTTGCGGCAAAAGATAGCTGCAAACATGGAGAAATTGGAACTATTGTTTAGTAGAGGTCAAAGAACAACCAAACACTGCAAAACACCTGACTACTCAAATACAGCAAGTCTGATATGTGACTGCTGTTTATTTTAACATGTGATCGAAGTAATGAGTTTTGTGCTAGCTTACACTGATCTCACCATGATAAGAAAGACAGAGCAATAAGGAGAACTGCAACTTATGTCCAAGTCCATACAGTTGTGGTCAGAAGTTTACATACAGTGACATGAATGTCATCTTGGATATGAATGTCATGGCAATATTTGGGCTTTCAGTAATTTCTTTGAACGGTTCTTTTTCTATGGCAGAATGATTGTACAGCATATGTCTTTAATTAAAAAAAACCACTAGAATTTGGTGCACAAGTTCTAATTTTCTTTGGGTTTTCTGAAATCAACACGGGGTCAAAATTATACATACAGGGTCAAAAATTTACATATGCTCATTTAGATTATTAATTCAGAGGTGCTGAAACTTCCAAAATGTCTCTTATATATTTTAATTTTATAGGCCAAGGCCTCTTAACTTCCTGTTAGTGATTATGATTGAGTACAGCTGGTAGCTTCTCTGTGCCTTCATACAAAGGGTTTGTTTACAGCACTCATTGAATTGACCAACACACAATAAAATGGGAAAGTCCAAGGAGCTCAGTGCAGATCTGAGAATTTGCAAAACAACTGCAAATTCCAAGATCAGTTCAAACAATTGTATCCAAGTTATTGTGAGGTGTAGTCACTTTGCCAACCCACTTTGCTTCAAGAAAACCCAAACTGTCACCCTCAGCTGAAAGGAAATTGGTTTGGATGGTCAGGAACAACCTGGGAACCACCATGATACAGCCCTGCCATGAACTGGAAGCTGATGGATCACTGTCTACAGTTCAGATCACCACGGACTAAGAGGCTGCTATCCAAGAAATAACCCCCTGCTCCAAAATTGACACCTTCAAGCTTAACCAAAGTTTGAAGCTGACCGCACAGACAAAGTCTTCTGGAAGAAAGCTGTATGGTCAGATGAGACAAAGATTCAGTTGTTTGGCCACAATGACCACCATGTACAGAGGGACACTATACCAGGTGGTGGTGGTAAGATCATCATGCTCTAGGGCTGTTTTGCTGCCAGCAGAACTGGTTCATTGCACAAAGTGGATGGAATAATGAAGAAGGAGGACTACCTCAGAATTCTTCAGCATAAACCATCAGAAACTTGAACACGACTTGGGACTTGGGAGTTACAACAGGACAATGAACCCAAACACGCATCAGAGCTGGTTGTGGAGGATAAAGCAGGCTAACATTAAGCTTAAAACAAGTCCTGACTTCAACCCTATTTAAAATATATGGACCGTGCTTATAAGTCGAGTCCATGCCAAGAAAAAAAAACTAATTGAGCTCTATCAATTCTACCATGAAGAGTCATGAAATATCCAACCAGAATTCTGCCAGAAGCTTGTTCATGGTAAACAAAAATGTTTGGTCAAGGTGAATCTTGCGAAGAGACATTTTACCCAAATATTAGGTGTGCTGTATGTATATTTTTGACCCTGTATGTATAATTTTGACCCAGTGTTGATTTCAGAAAGCCCAAAGAAAATTAAAACTTGTGCACCTCAGTATTTTTTTTTAATTAAAGATGTATGCTGTACAATCATTCTGCCATAGAAAAAGAACAGTTTAAAGAAATTACTGAAAGCCCAAATATTGCCATGACATTCATATCCAAGATGACATTCATGTCACTGTATGTAAACTTCTGACCACAACTGTACACTATTTTTGGCTTTTTGATGCTGGATTAAGTGTGACGAGTCAGGCCAAATTCTCTGACTCAGGACTATGGGAGGCCAAGGTACAGGTGTGAACAAATAAACACAGTCACACATCTCTATAAAAAGATAGCACTCACACCTTCAGAGGGCGCCTATGGAGACACGAACCGTGAATGTTTGCACCACTGACAGTCAACCTCAGCTGACTGGCTTCAGTGTGTGTGAGAATGTATAATGACACCCTCATGAGCCTAATGAAAACTAAAAATGTATATAAATTTTAAAAAGTGCTTGCTTTTTCCATTAATTTACATTCTTGTGTAACGATTTAGGTCCGTTTGGATATTTTTTTCTCCATAGAAAAAAAGAATGAAAGGAAAGAACATTGAAATCCAAAGTCAGTTGACAGATTATTCTCTATTTCCAGTTTATCTGCCAGCATCAATGGAGTGTCTGACTCTCGAGTAGACAAGCAAGCCTTCCCAGAGCAGCAAAGATGTGGTCAATTACATTAATTGACACTCACTGCCACAGGATGTCAACAAAATGATGATTTTAAACTGAAAAAGCACTGCTGGTCACAACGACACAATAAAAGTTCAAAATGAAATTATTTTCTCATCCTGTGTACAGGCTTATATTGAAGCTGAAATGAAAGTGACCTTTTGCCTGCAGCATGTTATGGTTATGACCTTTGTGACCTGAAGAGAAACCTAGGAAATATGTCTTAGCCGCGCCAATGTCTCCAATTTAAATCTCACTGGTTCTAATCTGTTTCAGCAAGACAGTCCATCTAATAGGGGTAACATTTTTTGTTAAAGAACATCTTCAGTGTCCAGTTGTTCTGACAAAATCCATTAACAAACAGTTTGAGGTACTGGCTCAAACAAATAGTTTTCTTTGACAGTGGCTGGGTGTTATTGCCCTCCATCAGCACCTTCCTACACCCTTATGTCAAGGTGTGATCTGGTTTCACTCAGTGATGTTAACTGGGACATGCTGAACCTATCTGAGAAAATTATGGACAAGATTGAGTCTCCGAATAGCAATATCTCAGATAACAGTCCCTTGCACTCAAGTCCTATTTGAACCCCTGTTTAATTTGCCTCCAATATTTCTCTAGTTTTCCTCTTTTGATCATTTCAGAAGATGAGGTCTGGAAGGTACTTATTATGTTAGACTGGGTCAAGACAAGACCTTAATGATACTACAGTAGTTTTACAGTTTGACAGAAACTCTCAGTCACATCACCACTGACAGTAAAGCACTAGAGGCCAAGCAGAAACTACAGCAATGTAATCATTTCTTCTGATATAGCCTTACAACGTGAGGTCCAACTGCATCTGTGAAATGTCTGGCAGACTATTGCAACAGCAGTGGGCTGTGACTTCTGTTCTTTCCAATTACACAGTGACTAAGCTATCACGTACCTTGCAGTGAATGAGCACAAGCTACCACCACTGCTACCATTTGAGGATGAGATTTAATCACCTGTCAGCCTCCAGTGGGAAAACAACCTGTCCATACTGGAGGCGAAGTTAGTCAAGAGGACAAGACTAAGAAAAGGATTGAGAAATGGTATAGAAATACTGATTAAATTAGTCAGCAAAGGAAACAATAACTTATCTATTTGACTCATCTACAACCCTAAATAAGACAAAGTTGGGATGGTAAAGAAAATGCTAATTTAAAAGAAAGCAGTGATTTCTAAATTTACTTTGATTTGTTTTTCATTGTGTATAGTATGAACCCAAGATATTTCATGTTTTGTCTGGCTAAATTCATTTTATTTGTTAAAAAGACATTCATTCCTGTGTTTCAGGCCTTCAACATATTCCAAGAAAAGTTGGGACAGGGGCAATTTAGAGCTATTAATAAGGTAAAACAATTAAATAATGATGTGATTTGAAACAGGTGATGTCAAGAGGTGATTATAATCACGATTTAATACAAAATCAGTATCCAGAAAAGGCCGAGTCTTTGAGGAGCAAAGATGGGCTGAGGGTCTTCAGTTTGTCAACAAATGCATGAGAAAATTATTGAACTGTTTAAAAACAGTGTTCCTCAAAGAAAGATAGGAAAGGATTTGGATATTTCACCAACTACAATGCATGATATCATTAAATGATTCAAGGAATCTGGAGGAATTCCGGTGCATAAAGGGCAAGGGCACAAGCCTAAGCTGAACACTTGTGATCTCCGATCCCTCAGATGGCACTGCATCAAGAACAGTCATTCATCAAAAGCTGATATAACCACATGGGCTCAGGATTACTTAGGCAAACCTTTGTCAAGCACTACAATATGGAGTTATGTCCATAAATGCCAGTTAAAACTTTACTTTGCAAAAAGGAAGCCTTATGTTAACTATTTCATGAAGCGCTGCCAACTTCTCTGGGCTTGGAGGCATCTGGGATGGACCATCACACAGTGGAAGCATGTATTGTAGTCAGATGAATTAATATTCCAGGTATTTTTTGAAAGAAATAGAGAAATTGATCCTGACCATAGATGAAAGTTGTCATTGAACAACAGGTTTTTAACGCAACATTTTGACCCATGCCCGGATGGGCCTGGATGACCCATGCTTCACTGGGGGTGAATGGGAGTGTGGGCAGGTACATTTTTGTATAGGGAGAAGGAAAAAAAAACATATCAGTGTTGATAGGACCATATACTTTTTATCTGTATGAAACATGCCTGGAAACACAACTTCTCCTTAGACCAAAGGGGCAGAACCTCGTAACCAGCTGCCAGTCACTGAAATGGTAATGAACATGTCTGACATCTCAAACTTAAAACTATCAGTCAGTCATCGCCAGTATCATTTGGAGCCTGTATTAGGAGGGTCATGTGTGGTGTGTAAATATACTATAAACTATAAAGTTATATTTGATTATTTGCATTCATTTCAAATAAAGGGAGCAAATAAAGGTCTTTTTATACAGTCCCTCTGAATGAGCTGTTACTGTAGAAATGAAAATGTGTTAGTACGAGCACATTAATATAAACCCATCATTCATGTTAAATATGTATCCGTAACAGAGAGTTGTTCTTCCCTATTTTAATCATCACCAGCCACCACTAGGCAAATGTGGATTAATATAAGACTACTTTGGGATCTTTGTGAAAGATCTATTCAGACAAGCTATGTGCTTTAATACTACTTCTCCACTGTAAGCTTTTGTGCAGCTCTGGCAATCCTGGTCATAGCTCATATGTCACAAACTCGTACAACAAATTCCACATACAGTATTCATTGAACAGGTTAACACACTAAACATCACTTTTGTGTCAATGCAAATTTTTATGCTGCCAGATCTGCAGCTGACCACAAGAAAATATAAAACAATGTAATGATATATCTTTCTACAAAGTACAACCCCGGTTCCAAAAAAGTTGGGACAAGGTACAAATTGTAAATAAAAACGGAATGCAATGATGTGGAAGTTTCAAAATTCCATATTTTTTTCAGAATAGAACATAGATGACATCAAATGTTTAAACTGAGAAAATGTATCATTTAAAGAAAAAAAAATTAGGTGATTTTAAATTTCATGACAACAACACATCTCAAAAAAGTTGGGACAAGGCCATGTTTACCACTGTGAGACATCCCCTTTTCTCTTTACAACAGCCTGTAAACGTCTGGGGACTGAGGAGACAAGTTGCTCAAGTTTAGGGATAGGAATGTTAACCCATTCTTGTCTAATGTAGGATTCTAGTTGCTCAACTGTCTTAGGTCTTTTTTGTCGTATCTTCAGTTTTATGATGCGCCAAATGTTTTCTATGGGTGAAAGATCTGGACTGCAGGCTGGCCAGTTCAGTTCCCAGACCCTTCTTCTACGCAGCCATGATGCTGTAATTGATGCAGTATGTGGTTTGGCATTGTCATGTTGGAAAATGCAAGGTCTTCCCTGAAAGAGACGTCGTCTGGATGGGAGCATATGTTGCTCTAGAACCTGGATATACCTTTCAGCATTGATGGCGTCTTTCCAGATGTGTAAGCTGCCCATGCCACATGCACTAATGCAACCCCATACCATCAGAGATGCAGGCTTCTGAACTGAGCGCTGATAACAACTTGGGTCGTCCTTCTCCTCTTTAATCCGAATGACACGGCGTCCCTGATTTCCATAAAGAACTTCAAATTTTGATTCGTCTGACCAGAGAACAGTTTTCCACTTTGCCACAGTCCATTTTAAATGAGCCTTGGCCCAGAGAAGACGTCTGCGCTTCTGGATCATGTTTAGATACGGCTTCTTCTTTGAACTATAGAGTTTTAGCTGGCAACGGCGGATGGCACGGTGAATTGTGTTCACAGATAATGTTCTCTGGAAATATTCCTGAGCCCATTTTGTGATTTCCAATACAGAAGCATGCCTGTATGTGATGCAGTGCCGTCTAAGGGCCCGAAGATCACGGGCACCCAGTATGGTTTTCCGGCCTTGACCCTTACGCACAGAGATTCTTCCAGATTCTCTGAATCTTTTGATGATATTATGCACTGTAGATGATGATATGTTCAAACTCTTTGCAATTTTACACTGTCGAACTCCTTTCTGCTATTGCTCCACTATTTGTTGGCGCAGAATTAGGGGGATTGGGGATCCTCTTCCCATCTTTACTTCTGAGAGCCGCTGCCACTCCAAGATGCTCTTTTTATACCCAGTCATGTTAATGACCTATTGCCAATTGACCTAATGAGTTGCAATTTGGTCCTCCAGCTGTTCCTTTTTTGTACCTTTAACTTTTCTAGCCTCTTATTGCCCCTGTCCCAACTTTTTTTGAGATGTGTTGCTGTCATGAAATTTCAAATGAGCCAATATTTGGCATGAAATTTCAAAATGTCTCACTTTCGACATTTTATATGTGGTCTATGTTCTATTGTGGAAACAATATCAGTTTTTGAGATTTGTAAATTATTGCATTCCGTTTTTATTTACAGTTTGTACTTTGTCCCAACTTTTTTGGAATCAGGGTTGTAGATTATTCTGTTCACAGCGGTCTTTTCATTACAGTAAAGCCAATTGGCGTATGAGCCATATTCACTACCTACACACAGTTTACTTCTGATGAAATTAGAGTCTTCATTTAATAATAACTCCATTTGTAAGCATGTTTATAGTATCTTCTTTACTGAACTTGCCTGTCTTATTTAGATGCAAGCTTTTTGATGGCTCTGACTGTGACAGACCATTTCCACAATTTTACAGGGGTTTTAAAATCACAGTTTTTGGCTAACACAGAGAACGGCAAGTAGGTGGTCACATGCACAGGTTGTGTGTTGAGTGACAACCATAGTAAACTGAATGTTGATGTCAGAATTATTACAAGCTCATTTTGCAGAAGGATCAAGTTTAATGCTATGCCACCTCATGTACATACAGCTGGCACTGAATGCCAAAATCTATTTGGATGCCTGTCAAATGTCTCAAATTCAGAGAACATGGAGAAAAATTCAAGCACACTTTCAACTTTATTTAGCCTCCAGGTTTTACAGATGGATGCAAATGCAAGTGAGATGGGAAAATAGGACCCGTGTGGCGCCAAGGAAAAGAAAACAAAGAACAGCTACACTGACTTCAGGTTACTGGCTTGGGAAAAGGTCTTATTCAACACTGGACAAAGAGTGTTTATGAGTAGTTTGGGCTGCAGAAAATTAAAGACTTTATCACTGAATTGAAGTCATAATTAACTGTACAGCTTTTACCTAGCTGTTTAACTCGTACTGAAGATCTTTTCAACACAGTTTTAGTTTAAAACAGTTTTGCTGTTTTAGTTTACAGTGTACAGCTGTTAATCACTGCTGTTCAAATTGTATTATTATTATTATTATTATCCATCCATCCATCCATCCATCCATCATCCATAACCGCTTATCCTGTGCAGGGTTTCGGGCAAGCTGGAGCTTATCCCAGTTGACTATGGGCGAGAGGCGGGGTACACCCTAGACAAGTCGCCAGATCATCGCAGGGCGAACACATAAAGACAAACAACCATTCACACCCTATGGTCAATTTAGAGTCACCAATTAGCCTAGCCTGCATGTCTTTGGACTGTGGGGGAAAACCGGAGCACCTGGAGGAAACCCATGCGGACACAGGGAGAACATGCAAACTCCACACAGAAAGGCCCCCGTCGGCCGCTGGGCTCGAACCCAGAACCTTCTTGCTGTGAGGTGACAGTGCTAACCACTATACCACCGTGCCACCCATTATTATTATTATAGTCAAAATCTGACTATTGAAAGGTCAAATCCAAGCTCGACTATAATATAATTGTTTCAGTTTACTGGCATGTTGGTTTTGCAACTTGGTTCTAAATTATCATGCGATTTTTTTTTTTTTGCTTCATCTGAAACATATAAGACAGCAAGAATGCTGAAATGGTAAGGCTGTACCCCTAGACATCATGCTTTGTTTGCCAAAAACGAACCACATCACGGCCTATAAAAACTCACCATCCAACCTGCGGGAGCATATTGAGATATATAAAACATTTTATTCCAAGAGAAAGCTTGCAACGAAGTTGTCTGTTCTTTTAGAGCTAGCACTAACATTGCAATAGCTATGCAGTCTGGTTAGTCAAATGACTTTCTATGGATTTGCCCACCAAGTTGCCATAGCCTTGTCCATGGCTAACGTTAACACATACTGTAGCTAGTTAACTTGGACACTGTTAGTTAGCATGCAAAAATGGAATTATGCTAACATGAATAACGTTCACTTATCTGAAGTCCTTTCAGAAATATGTTTTAGCATAATCTTGCCAAACAAACAGAATGTAGAAATCTTTCTTTTCTAGTAACATTAGCTACCCAATATGAGTTTGAGTTTAAAAAGCATTTGCTAGCATGTCAGGTGGAGTTTCACTGGCTAGCGAGCTTAACGTTAAACCACCATGATGGCACAGCATGCATTCATTTTGCGAATTCACATTTCTGTCTTTGGTAACGACATTAGGTTTTGTAAGCATTGTGGCAATAATACAAGAATGCGTTGACAGAAAATTTACTTTTAATACTTAAGTATTTTTAAAAGCAAGCACTTCGGTACTTTAACTTAAGTAAAAATTTGACTGTACAACTTTCACTTGTATTGGAGTAACATTTGACCAGTGGGATCTGTACTTTGACTTAAGTAATGAAGTTGGGTACTTTGTCCACCTCTGCTTGTTGCACCTCACTGAGATTACAGTTTACACACACACACACACACACACACACACACACACACACACACACACACACACACACACACAGTGCTGAGCGTAAATGAGTACACCCCCTTTGAAAAGCAACATTTTAAACAATATCTCAATGAACACAAACAATTTCCAAAATGTTGACAAGACAAAGTTTAATATAACATCTGTTTAACTTAGAACGTGAAAGTAAGGTTAATAATATAAACTTCGATTACACATTTTTTTCAGTTTCACTCAAATTAGGGTGGTGCAAAAATGAGTACACCCCACAACAAAAACTACTACATCTAGTACTTTGTATGGCCTCCATGATTTTTAATGACAGCACCAAGTCTTCTAGGCGTGGAATGAACAAGTTGGCGACATTTTGCAACATCAATCTTTTTCCATTCTTCAACAATGACCTCTTTTAGTGACTGGATGCTGGATGGAGAGTGATGCTCAACTTGTCTCGTCAGAATTCCCCAAAGAAAATAATTTCTTTACACCACAAAGGTGAAGGCTACAAGATCATCAACAAAGCTTTACTTATCAGTCAGAATACTGTAGCAAAAGTGGTACAAAAATTTAAGAAAGATGGAACTGCAACCATCTCACAGAGACGTCTAGGTCGTCCATGGAAGTTAACACCTTGACAGGAGCATCTTCTGATGAGAAGGGTTGAAGAAAATCGGCATGCGAGTTCACTGCAGTTATCTAAAGAAGTAGAAAGCCAAACTGGGGTGACTATTTCCCGTGACACAATACGGCGTACACTGCAGAGGAATGGCATGCATGGATGCCGTCCACGAAAGAAGCCTCTCCTAAAGCCCAGGCACAAAAAAGCCCGCCTAGAGTTTGCCAGGGCCCATGCTGACAAAGATGAAGACTACTAGGACTCTATACTCTGGAGTGATGAGACCAAGATAAATGTTCTGGGAACTGATGGCTTCAAAACTGTATGGCGTCGCAAAAGTGAGGAATACAAAGAAAAATGCATGGTGCCTACAGTGAAACATGGTGGTGGCAGTGTCCTTATGTGGGGCTGCATGAGTGCTGCTGGTGTCAGGGAGCTGCATTTCATTGATGGCATCATGAATTCACAGATGTATTGCTCTATACTGAAAGAGAAGATGCTACCATCACTCCGTGCCCTTGGTCGTTGTGCACTTTTCCAACATGACTAAACACACATCTAAGGCCACTGTTGCATTTCTGAAGAAGAACAGGGTGAAAGTGATTTGGTGGCCAAGTATGTCTCCTGATCTGAACCCAATCGAACACCTATGGGGAATTCTGAAGAGACAAGTTGAGCATCACTCTCCATCCAGCATCCAGTCACTAAAAGAGGTCATTGTTGAAGAATGGAAAAAGATTGATGTTGCAAAATGTCGCCAACTTGTTCATTCCATGCCTAGAAGACTTGGTGCTGTCATTAAAAATCATGGAGGCCATACAAAGTACTAGATGTAGTAGTTTTTGTTGTGGGGTGTACTCATTTTTGCACCACCCTAATTTGAGTAAAACTGAAAAATGCGTAATCCAAGTTATATTATTAACCTTACTTTCACATTCTAAGTTAAACAGATGTTATATTAAACTTTGTCTTGTCAACATTTTGGAAATTGTTTGTGTTCATTGAGATATTGTTTAAAATGTTACTTTTCAAAGGGGGTGCACTCATTTACGCTGAGCACTATATATTTTTTTTTTAATAGAAGAGAAATTGTTTGATCAGGTCCTCAGATCTCAATTGCAATTATTGTGCATAGACTGCCAGTGAACGTGTGAATAGCAACACATTTTGCGTGTGAATAGCAACACATTTTGCATTCTGTTAAAAAAGTGCGATAAATCATCAGGAGAAATAACAATGTTTAGACAAGGAAAGAGAGACAATTTAGTTAGTTAGTTAGTTAGTTAGTTAGTTAGTTAGTTAGTTAGTTAGTTAGTTAGTTAGTTAGTTAGTTAGTTAGTTACATGCCACTGTTGGTTATTATGTGTACTAGAAAGTTGATGATGAAATGGACAGTGTGCTGCTGCAGCAGAAATAGTAAGACAATGTCAGCTTTTCATTGGACAGAGACAGCTGTGACTGTAGGCATGTTGCAAATGAATTTTCAGCCACAAATAAATCTCACTTTCTCAGTTTAACCTTTCTGAAAAAACTCAGAAACAGCAGATTCTGAACTTTTACTGTCATGTCCCAGAGCCAATAAAATACACACATTGTTTTCTTTTGCTCTAATGGGTCATGGTCCAACATACCAGAGCCAAAATATACAAATATGAATCTAAATTTAAATCACTGTGTACACTATAGCACCAACAAAATGATGGCGGTCTATAGACATATCACAAGACATTCCCTGTGTCCGAAATTGCTCCCTACTCACTATATAGGGCACTATATAGTGGGAACGCCATTTTGTAGTGCTGTCCAAAACCTTAGTGAGGATTATTCACACCCTATATAGTGCACTCAAAGTATCCTACGATGCATCATGAAAAGTAGTGTACAACGATGGTCACTAACCAAAGCAATATATCCCATCATGCATTGACAAAGGAGGTGGTGATCGATTTCAGAAGGACGGTTCCTCAAATTGCACCAGTGAACATCCAGGGTTTGGACATTGAGATCGTGGAGGAGTACAAATACCTGGGTGTTCACCTCAACAACAAACTGGACTGGACTAACAACACAGATGTCCTGTACAAGAAGGGCCAAAGTCGTCTCCACCTCTTGAGAAGACTGAGGTCTTTTGGTGTGTGCAGGACACTGCTTAGGACTTTTTATGACTCTGTGGTAGCATCAGCGATTTTCTACGCTGTGGTCTGCTGGGACTGTGGAAGTTCAGAGAGGGACAGGAAGAAACTTAATAAACTGGTCAGAAGGGGCAGCTCTTTTAGTAGTAGACTGCTACACCCACGGTGTAAGAAGGAGAGATACCGCAGGTCATTCATACCTACTGCTGTCAGACTGTATAACACCCACAACTTGTAACGTAGCACCAATAACCTGTTTGTCGTTTAATTTGCACTACTTCACCACTACTACCTCTGCCATCTCTCATCAATGCAATTATTATGTGCAATAATATAGGCCCTAAACTATTTTTATGCATAATTATATATATATATATATATATATATATATATATATATATATATATATATATATATATATATATATATATATATATATATATATATATATGTGTGTGTGTGTGTGTGTGTGTGTGTGTGTGTCTACAGAGTCTACCTGTAATGTGCAATTTTTCCGAGCCTCTCAATAAGGCAATTTTTCTATACTTTTTCATGGTAGATAATGCAAATAGCCCTCTGTATTTAATCCTTCATTTGTCTAATTTTTATTTCAGTTTTATTTGTTATCTGTTTGACATTTTCTTGCTACTGTAACACGTGAATTTCCCCAATGTGGGATGAATAAAGTGAATCTAATCTAATCTAATCTAATTGCGGTCGCGCTGAAAGAAATCAAGTTAAAAGTCTCAAATTTGATTTAATAAAAGGCAGCAGCAAAGAAGAAAATATTCAGCCTTGATTTAAAAGAACTGAAAGATGCAGGTACTTTGTATTGATTAATGTGGGAAATGTGCTCAGTATAATATGTATTCATCACAAAAATACATGCATGTATTTATTATTTTGAAAACCCATCAGCTGGCTGATCTGGCACATTTTAATTGTGCAACAGTAGTGATGTAAATACCAGCACGATGGACAAATGTCCAAAAGCGTTTTACCAATGAGCTCACTATATAGTCCTCTATATAGTAATTCCCTATATAGGGAGTAGTGAACGAGTGAGTGATTTCGGACACAGGGATTGTCTTGCTGGCAGTACTTGTAAGCTAATGGAATTAAGCAATCCTTTATGTTTTAAAGTCTCTCTCAGAGATTAAAAAAAAGAATAAAATGTATCCTCTGACAGACAAAAGCTTTGCCAAAATTAGAACGTTAAATAATAGGCTAACTAATGAGTGAGAAACTGATTACAGAGAGAGTTAGAAAATAAAGAGTTTATTTTAATTAATTTATTGTTTTTAATTATTTCCAAAAGTATCAAACAGTCACTAAACTAAATTAAGCATATCGTTTATATTACTCATCCTTTTATCATTTAATGTGCCCTTTAATTTTTTTCAATTTGTCACTTTTCCTTTTTTATGGATTTCAGCACATTACACATTTCCTAATCTCCACATCACAGATAATAATAAAGGGGTGTGTCCAAACCTATCCAGGCATTAGATTAATGGCATCCTGGCTGAATGGGTATTTCCCCGACCAATCAAGACTAGAGCATGAAAACCGTCAGTGATGACCATGTTGTCTTTGCCCAGTGAGATGCTGATGATTAGGGTGGAATTGGACAATGATTACACAATGTTCTCCTCATTATTTACACATTTACATCATTTATTGAGACATCTAAAATATTTTCAGAAATGTATTTAAATTAATTCAAAATGTCATGACCTGGTAAAGTTTGCCTATCAGTTTTGCAGCCCTGAAGGGACAAGCTGGGAAATGAATAGTTTTGCATTTTCTTGTAGGTTTTAGAGACAGACTGGTGAAATGGAGCATTTGTGTCTTATAAATGTTTCACTTTTCTAGTGTGGGATTACGAAACAACAATTAATAATGCACTATACTTAATGTGTGTAGTTTTTAGGTTCTGTGTGCTATTCCACTCAAGCCTTAATAGCAATTAATCTACTGGATTTGGCACAGGCTATGCTTTCTCAGCTCACTTTAATGAATGTGGTTTAATGCTATGCTCCCAGAATAATGTGGGATAACTAATTAATGATGCATGGTACTAATTTGTATAAGTACAGGCGTTAGGTTCGATACCTGTTCTGTTTGGCCACATTTGTGAATATGGTATTGTTACCGACAATAAAACGTCTTTCAGTTAGTATACTGACCTTACATCAACCTATGACTTTAATTTAGTA
This sequence comes from Neoarius graeffei, assembly GCF_027579695.1. Lineage (NCBI taxonomy): Eukaryota > Metazoa > Chordata > Actinopteri > Siluriformes > Ariidae > Neoarius > Neoarius graeffei. The sequence goes on along the minus strand of NC_083584.1, from coordinate 31,351,103 downwards.
ATACTACTCCTAGATTTTAATAGTCAACACTTGTTCTGCAGAATGTTTAGCCAATGAATCAGATGCTGTCAGAGTAAGTAAGATGAGCCACTCTCATTACCAGATACACGGTGAAGAAATTAGAAATGTCTAATGATAAATGACTAAAGGTGCTGGAATCGATAAAGTAGGAAAAGTGCAAAGTTGAAAACTAAAAATGGACAGTCAATGATAAATAAAGGAGTAATACGAAAATTTAGCTTTTCTTCAATATAGTGATTGTTTAGGAGGTCAGGAAACGAGACCGTCAATGACGACGTAGCTCACTCTGGCCCCATCTAATCCAGAAGGAATGATCTAAAGTGGGCCATCTTGCACAATAAATGTTGCAAGCTATATACACTATATGCAAGCTACCGTATATATAGAAGCTATATACATCCTAGGAATACTCACCTATTTGCCAGAAAGAATCCAAAATGTCGAGGAATTGAAGAAGAAGTGATTTTTGTTGAACTGCTCATTAAGGCTTTATTAGTCCATAACTTCATTAATAATTGTAATTAAGCAAATCTGGGTAGAAGTTCTAAGCACCCTAGGTATCCCTACCATCATGCCAGAAAGAATCAAAATCGATGAAGAGTTGAGGGAGAAGAAGCGATGTGTGTGGAAACTGCTTGTTAGGGCTTAATTACTCCATATCTTCATTATTAATTGCAATTATGCAAATTTGGGTAGCAGCTATATGCACCCCAGGCAGACCTACCTTTCTGCCATAAATAACAATCGGTGAACAATTGAGAGAGAAGAAGCGATTTCGTGAAATGTGGACAACGCCAGACGGACAACACGATGGCATAACCTGTCATGTTGTCTGTCGGCCGGATGAGCTAATAATTACAAATGATTTATTTGTTTTTGGTTACTCTATAATAAATTTTTATATTCAATTTTTTTATATCATAAGATAGCCTATTAATTATTTTGAGGGGTTGCTTAAAAGAAAAAAAAAATATTTAGTCAGGTTAAACCTGTGTAAAGTCTGAATATTTTTGTAAAAATGTATATTTTTAGAGATAGTCAGTGTTCTCATGGCAAGACATTTAGCGAAGAAGAAGAAGAAGAAGAAGAAGAAGAAGAAGAAGAAGAAGAAGAAGAAGAAGAATTCTGTATGGTCAGAAAAAATTCACTCAAGAAGTAAGCTAGGTTTTCTGCCCAAATAGAGTCAGCTATTTCATTTCATCTTTAATCATCAGGGTATAATGAACAGAGATTTTGCCATCATTTTCATCATCAAATATTTTTTCATTTATGTTGCTGTTACAATTTAGTTGTGAAATAAAAGGTCGTCAATGTAAACTTATCATCAAAATTTTTGTTGACAAAATTAACACTGCATACTGGCATGTTTTAGAGAGATGGAAGAAATTTAGAGAACCAGAAGGAGACCTACAGAGACACAGGGAGAACCTACAAAACTTCACATCGAGCAAACAAAATTAAACCTCATCACCTTCATTTTTTGAAAGTCATACTTACATGATGAAGCTGAATTTTCTTGACTAACAATGTGTAAAAGCTGATTTTCAGACAAAATGCTCTACAACTGCGATTCCTTTGCCTCATGGCACCATTTTGGCATTTCACTGGAGAGCCAGTATTTCTTTAAACCAATCCCCCTGATCTGTGTCCTTTCTGACTTTACAGTAATGACCTTCAGCTGTTTGAGAGTCATCCTGTTTTTCAAGCCAAAGTTGTAGCATGCAGTCAGAAGCAAGGGCAAGTCAAGAAAAGGAATCACATGGAATTAGGCTTCCTTCCTTTCTGCAGATATTGTGTCAGCAGGAGATTGGCTTCTTCCACAGACATGCAGCCCAGACTGTCTTATTTAAAAGGGTATCGTCTTCACTAGATGAGATATTTCTTTCAGATTAGGTCTTTCAGACTGCAGGTTTACGTAACATTAGGAGAAATGGATTTATTCACATGCAGTCTTGCTTTCATACAGCTAGTGCACAAGGTATGCTTACACAGACTAGTCGACTAATACATTCACTAGCTGCCTCTGTGGGGAGCCGTCAGTTAGCCAGGGCATTGGAAAAAAACAAGTAAAGCAGTGAGACAGATGGCAAAGGAATGCAAGCAGATATTAATAATAATAATAATAATAATAATAATAATAATAATAACTAGACAGGGACACTCTAACGAGTGCAAACCCCGCCTTTTCCCTATTAAAATACATTGGGCGAAAATTTTGAAGTTCTGCCATGACCTTGACCTTTGACCTCCAAAATTTAATGGTTTCCTTCCTGGGTGATTGGCAACACATGTACAAAATTTGGTCCAAATCGATCCATTGGTTCTTGAGATATCTTGCAGACACACAGACAGACAGACAGACAGACAGACAGATACACACACACAGAGACTGACGCAGGTGAAAATAATAACCCCTCCGACTACTGTCGGCGGGGTTAATAATAATAATAATAATAATAATAATAATAATCAGGCTAAATGCATTTTGCTAGTCTGAAAATATTTCAGACTTGATGAAACCAATTCTGCAGTGAATTGCACACTGTGTAAGACTGTTGGGTAATTTTCTTTCGTTAATTTAACAAAGAACATTCATATCACTTGTCTCAATGTGTCAGCTCTGCGATGATCTGGCGACTTGTCCAGGGTGTACCCCGCCTCTCGCCCATAGTCAGCTGGGATAGGCTCCAGCTTGCCTGCGACCCTGCACAGGATAAGCGTCTAGAGATAATGGATGGGCATTCAAATCACTTTGAAGTGGATTTTGAAGACGTGTTCAGGACTTTTTGTAAAGACTCGAAACATGGAAATACTCAACAATGGGATATAAATGCATGTAGGATTTAAACAAATGAATATAAAACAACACAAAAATAACTAGGATAGTGAGAAACCAGATACAAGAAACATTAAACAAGAATCAAGGATGTGCAATTACTTTGAAAATAAACTGGAAATGATTAAGTACAAGACACAGGTGACAATGATAGGAGAAGAAAAGGAAGCCTTTATTTGTCATATGTACTCAAGCACATTTAAATTCTTCTTCTGTGTTTAACCCATCTGAAGCAGTGAACACATGCATGCACACACAAGTGAGTGTACACACACACACACACACACACACACACAGAGCAGTGGGCAGCTACAGTGGGGCAAAAAAGTATTTAGTCAGCCACCAATTGTGCAAGTTCTCCCACTTAAAAAGATGAGAGAGGCCTGTAATTTTCATCATAGGTATACCTCAACTATGAGAGACAGAATGGGGGGAAAGAATCCAGGAAATATCATTGTAGGATTTTTAATGAATTAATTGGTAAATTCCTCGGTAAAATAAGTATTTGGTCACCTACAGACAAGCAAGATTTCTGGCTCTCACAGACCTGTAACAACTTCTTTAAGAGGCTCCTCTGTCCTCCACTCGTTACCTGTATTAATGGCACCTGTTTGAACTCGTTATCAGTATAAAAGACACCTGTCCACAACCTCAAACAGTCACACTCCAAACTCCACTATGGCCAAGACCAAAGAGCTGTCAAAGGACACCAGAAACACAATTGTAGACCTGCACCAGGCTGGGAAGACTGAATCTGCAATAGGTAAGCAGCTTGGTGTGAAGAAATCAACTGTGGGAGCAATTATTAGAAAATGGAAGACATACAAGACCGCTGATAATCTCCCTCGATCTGGGGCTCCACGCAAGATCTCACCCCGTGGGGTCAAAATGATCACAAGACCGGTGAGCAAAAATCCCAGAACCACACGGGGGGACCTAGTGAATGACCTGCAGAGAGCTGGGACCAAAGTAACAAAGGCTACCATCAGTAACACACTACGCCGCCAGGGACTCAAATCCTGCAATGCCAGACGTGTCCCCCTGCTTAAGCCAGTACATGTCCAGGCCCGTCTGAAGTTTGCTAGAGAGCATTTGGATGATCCAGAAGAGGATTGGGAGAATGTCATATGGTCAGATGAAACCAAAATAGAACTTTTTGGTAAAAACTCAACTTGTCGTGTTTGGAGGAGAAAGAATGCTGAGTTGCATCCAAAGAACACCATACCTACTGTGAAGCATGGGGGTGGAAACATCATGCTTTGGGGCTGTTTTTCTGCAAAGGGACCAGGACGACTGATCCGTGTAAAGGAAAGAATGAATGGGGCCATGTATCGTGAGATTTTGAGTGAAAACCTCCTTCCATCAGCAAGGGCATTGAAGATGAAACGTGGCTGGGTCTTTCAGTATGACAATGATCCCAAACACACTGCCCGGGCAACGAAGGAGTGGCTTCGTAAGAAGCATTTCAAGGTCCTGGAGTGGCCTAGCCAGTCTCCAGATCTCAACCCCATAGAAAATCTTTGGAGGGAGTTGAAAGTCCGTGTTGCCCAGCGACAGCCCCAAAACATCACTGCTCTAGAGGAGATCTGCATGGAGGAATGGGCCAAAATACCAGCAACAGTGTGTGAAAACCTTGTGAAGACTTACAGAAAACGTTTGACCTCTGTCATTGCCAACAAAGGGTATATAACAAAGTATTGAGATGAACTTTTGTTATTGACCAAATACTTATTTTCCACCATAATTTGCAAATAAATTCTTTAAAAATCAGCCAATGTGATTTTTCTGGATTTTTTTTTTCTCATTTTGTCTCTCATAGTTGAAGTGTACCTATGATGAAAATTACAGGCCTCTCTCATCTTTTTAAGTGGGAGAACTTGCACAATTGGTGACTGACTAAATACTTTTTTGCCCCACTGTATGTCACTCTTTTTTTTTTTTTTTACACCATACTGCCTGCCCCTGAAGGAATTCCTCATGCAGTTCTTTTTGCTGTCATTTAAAGCTCAGTAAAATGGAAATAAAATCTTTCCACTGTAACTTAGTGATTTCTGTAATGATCACAGCTGTGTGAAAGAGTGCATTCTTTTGTCTCAAGATGCACATCGCTATCCAGTCCCACTCGGTTAGTTCTAAACAGTACCTGCTATCTGATGGACACCCAAACCAAACAGACTCATTTTCAGACACCACTGAGGCCAGAGTCGAGTATGGCATTTCAACACACAGGTCATTATCAGTGTGGAAAATCCTTTTATACTCTGCTGTAGATGTCTGTAACATCATCCATCCAAGAAAGGCTGGTCATTGTGCTACTATAAACAGGGCTTTGTTGATGGACATGAGCTTCAATGCTGCAACCTCTCAGTTCCAGAATCAGTGAGTTCAGCAGAGCCAATATGCTGCCCACACAAAATATAAGATTTGGAATATTCTTACAATAGTATAATATGATACACAGATTCATTATTTTGCACATTTGTTACACTGATTTACTTATTTTTGTTATTAACAGAAAGAGCGTTGAAGATGGAAATGTTATTTGTAGACTATGTATAGGTGTTTATTAAAGTGCAGTTTGACTCATTCTTTGCCGTTGTTATTTAACAGTTATTCCATGAAATTGATTCGTACATGAGCTGATAGCCGACAAGGTGTGTAGCGCTGAGTTGGCTATAATCCATGTATGATGAGATTGAGTGGAATAATTGTTTTACCAGAATTCGCTGGAGGGGCGGCACGGTGGTGTAGTGGTTAGCGCTGTCGCCTCACAGCAAGAAGGTCTGGGTTCGAGCCCCGTGGCCGGCGAGGGCCTTTCTGTGTGGAGTTTGCATGTTCTCCCCGTGTCCACGTGGGTTTCCTCCGGGTGCTCCGGATTCCCCCACAGTCCAAAGACATGCAGGTTAGGTTAACTGGTGAGACTAAATTGACCGTAGGTGTGAATGTGAGTGTGAATGGTTGTCTGTGTCTATGTGTCGGCCCTGTGATGACCTGGCGACTTGTCCAGGGTGTACCCTGCCTTTCGCCCGTAGTCAGCTGGGATAGGCTCCAGCTTGCCTGCGACCCTGTAGAACAGGATAAAGCGGCTAGAGATGATGAGATGAGAGAATTCGCTGGATTTTGAGAAACAGAGCATTTTTATTTTAATTTTTTGAAAATTCGATAAATAAAAGCTTAACACAAAATGCCCAACAAAATAATTTCTGCTTAGAATGTAAAACAAACCAGTGAAATAACAGTAGCAATTTATGAAAATACTGTCATAGTAATTTTTGAAAATTAAAAAAATATATATTCTTATCGTGAAATACTTTTATTCCATAGTTTGTTGCTTTTTTGTATTTATTTATTTATTTGGGGGGGTTCCTTCTTCTTTAGGGTTTTGTGGCGGTTGGCAAACCAACTTAAAGGTGCATTACCGCCACCGACTGAGCTGTTGTGTGGAACAGGGGAGCGACTATATTCTTTTAGCTATTTCTATTTCTTTTAAATACTTCTAAACATTTTTGGAGGTTTTGTTTTCAAATAGCACCATTTTGTTTTTCTCTACTCATGGTATATGAGCTGATAGTCTAGTAGTACAGTAGCCAATCAGAGCGCATGATTCCTCAGAGTGGCACGGTGGTGTAGTGGTTAGCACTGTTGCTTCACAGCAAGAAGGTTCTGGGTTTGAGTCCAGTGGCTGATGGGGGAGTTTGCATGTTCTCCCTGTGTCTGTTTCCTCCTGGTGCTCCGGTTTCCCCCACAGTTCAAAGACATGCAGTTAGGTCAACATGGAGCAGCCTTGAGCTGAAGTGCCCTTGAGCAATGCACCTTTCCCCCAACTGCTCCCCAGGCACTGTAGCATGGCTACCCACTGCTCTGGGCATGTGTGTGTTCACTGCTTCAGATAGGTTAAATGCAAAGATTAATTAAGTTATTTTTCTTCTTTTCCTCATATCCAGTGAATCTGGATACAATAATAGCATTTGCATAATTGCACTAATAAAATAGCTTGAAAATAACAGTGTCCTGAATCCATTTCTGTTTTAGCTATGGAAAAGACAACCATTCTGCTCTTTTCTGAATTACTGTTCAGCTACTAAAAACGAATAGTCGTGCAACCCCTGGCACATGGACACATTCTCACGTTGGAAAAGTACATGCAAATGCCCTCAGCAAGAAGTCTACATTCTGTATGTGGAGTTGGTACATAATCAGAAAAATACACTGCCACACTTATCCATCAAATAACACCGTCAGTGTTGCTGTCACACACAGAGACACCTGGCACATGTTCCTGCATTTTTTATGAGCTACTCAGAAGTGGTAATGAAGTCTCCATCCATTTCCTAATCCCTTCTCCTCCCTTCCCCCAATTGTCCCTCCATCCTGCTGTGTCTGCTGCCACACTTCACCCAGGTTTTAATTGCCACCCCCTCACGCCTTCCAGGGGGTAGTGGCAAACCCAACAAGCTGTGTCTCCTTTCCATCAATCTCCTGGTGCCAGTGTTAATTAAAATTAGGGAGTCTGTGTGTGACACCGTACAGCTCCATAGACATCTGACTGGAAGGTCACACACTCCTTTAGTAAGTCCAATAAAGTAGAGAACACTTTTTAAGGATAATAATAAATGACTTTGTGAAAAGAAGATGGAAAAAGCAAAATGAATCTTGTGTGTGGTTTTGGGGGGGAGGGGGCATTAGGGGCATATATTTAAACCCAAATATTTTAACCCAATATATGTTTTTAACCAACATATATAGTATATATTTTGTCTTTCTCTGCTCATAGTATATGAGCTGATATCCTAGTAGTAGAATAGCCAATCAGAGCACACGAGTGCTCTGATTGGCTACTCTACTACGAGGATATCAGTTCATATACTATGAGCAAAGAAAAACAAAATGGTGGCACGCATCAAGTCAGATATATCACGTTATCATCAAGTATTTAAAAGAAATAGAAATAGCTAAGGGCGGCACGGTGGTGTAGTGGTTAGTGCTGTCGCCTCACAGCAAGAAGGTCCGGGTTCGAGCCCCGTGGCCGGCGAGGGCCTTTCTGTGTGGAGTTTGCATGTTCTCCCCGTGTCCGCGTGGGTTTCCTGCGGGTGCTCCGGTTTCCCCCACAGTCCAAAGACATGCAGGTTAGGTTAACTGGTGACTCTAAATTGACCGTAGGTGTGAATGTGAGTGTGAATGGTTGTCTGTGTCTATGTGTCAGCCCTGTGATGACCTGGCGACTTGTCCAGGGTGTACCCCGCCTTTCACCCGTAGTCAGCTGGGATAGGCTCCAGCTCGCCTGCGACCCTGTAGAACAGGATAAAGCGGCTACAGATAATGAGATGAGATGAGAAATAGCTAAAAGAATATAAATCCCGCCAATAGCTCCTGTTCCACACTCCAGCCCAGTCGGTGGCAGTAATGCACCTTTAAGTTGGTTTGCCAACCGCCAAAAAACCCTAAAGAAGAAGAAACAACTGGCAGAGCATGGTTACTGAACTAATCGAGGACGAAGTAAAAACTCTACTCAAAAACACCCCCCCCCAAAATACAAAAAAAAAGCAACAAAATATGGAATGAAAGTATTTCATGGTAAGAACATATCTTTTTTTAATTTTTCAAGAATTATTATTATAGCATTTTTCACAAATTGCTACCGTCATTTCGCCAGTTTGTTTACATTCTAAGTGGAAATGATTTTTAATTTATTGAATTTGCAAAAAATAAAACTGCTCTGTTTCTCAAAATCCAGTGAATGTGGATAGAATAAAACAGTTATTCCACTCAATCTCATCGTACATGGCTTATAGCCGACTCGATTTCGTGGAATAACTGTTTTATATATATAAATAAAACACTTTTATATCTCATCTCTCTCATTATCTCTAGCCGCTTTATCCTGTTCTACAGGGTCGCAGGCAAGCTGGAGCCTATCCCAGCTGACTACGGGCGAAAGGCGGGGTACACCCTGGACAAGTCGCCAGGTCATCACAGGGCTGACACATAGACACAGACAACCATTCACACTCACATTCACACCTACGGTCAATTTAGAGCCACCAGTTAACCTAACCTGCATGTCTTTGGACTGTGGGGGAAACCGGAGCACCCGCAGGAAACCCACGCGGACACGGGGAGAACATGCAAACTCCGCACAGAAAGGCCCTCGTCGGCCACGGGGCTCGAACCCGGACCTTCTTGCTGTGAGGCGACAGCGCTAACCACTACACCACCGTGCCGCCCACAAAAACGATAAATGGTCTTCAAAATTTTAAACAAATAAAAATCTGAAAAATGTGATGTGCATTAGTATTCAGCCCCCCTGCGTCAATACTTTGTAGAGCCACCTTTTGCTGCAATTACAGCTGCAAGTCTTTTGTGGTATGTCTCTACCAGCTTTGCACATCTAGACACTGAAATTTTTGCCCATTCTTCTTTGCTGAGCTTGCTGGCTCAAGCTCAGCCAGATTGGATGGAGAGCGTCTGTGAACAGCAATTTTCAAGTCGTGCCACAGATGCTCAATGGGATTTAGGTCTGGACTTTGACTGGGCCATTCTAACACATGAATATTCTTTGATCTAAACCATTCCATTGTAGCTCTGGCTGTATGTTTAGGGTCATTGTCTTGCTGGAAGGTGAATCTCCTTCCCAGTCTCAAGTCTTTTGCAGCCTCCAACAGGTTTTCTTCCAGGATTGCCCGGTATTTAGCTCCATCCATCTTCCCATCAACTCTGACCAGCTTCCCTGTCCCTGCTGAAGAAAAGCATCCCCACAGCATGATGCTGCCACCACCATGTTTCACAGTGGGGATAGTGTGTGCAGGGTGATGAGCAGTGTTAGTTTTCCGTCACACATAGCGCTTTGCATTTAGGCCAAAAAGTTCAACTTTAGTCTCATCTGACCAAAGCACCTTCTTCCACATGTTTGCTGTGTCCCCTACATGGCTTCTGGCAAACTGCAAATGGGACTTCTTATGCCTGTCTTTCAACAATGGCTTTCTTCTTGCCATTGTTTGTGGAGTGTACGACTTATAGTTGTCCTGTGCACAGATTCTCCCACCTGAGCTGTGGATTTCTACAGCTCCTCCAGAGTGATCATGGGCCTCTTGGCTGCTTCTCTGACCAGTGCTCTCCTTGCTCGCTCTGTCAGTTTAGGTGGACGGCCATGTCTTGGTAGGTTTGCAGTTGTGCCATACTTTTTCCATTTTTGAATGATGGATTGAACAGCGCTTCTTGAGATGTTCAGAGCTTGGGATATTTTTTTTATAACCTAACCCTGCTTTAAACTTCTCCAGAACTTTATCCCTGACCTGTCTGGTGAGTTCTTTGGTCTTCATGATGCGGTTTGTTCTTCAGTGTTCTCTGACAAACCACTGAGGCCTTCACAGAACGAATGTATTTATGCTGAGAGTAAATTACACACAGTAGGAATCTATTAACTAATTAGATGACTTCTGAAGGCAATTGATTGCACTGGATTGTATTTAGAGGTATCAGAATACAGGGGGTTGAATACTAATGCACACCACATTTTTCAGATTTTTATTTGTTTAAAATTTTGAAGACCATTTATCATTTTCGTTTCACTTCACAATTATGTGCTACTCTGTGTTGGTCTATCACATAAAATCTCAATAAAAAACTTTTAAGTTCGTGGTTGTAAGGTGGAAAAATGTGAAAAAGTTCAAGGGGTATGAATACTTTTTCAAGGCACTGTAATGTTAAAAAAAAGTAATATGTCTGTTTTTTACTGATCTAAAGCCAATACTGCTATGTAACTCATTTAAAAGTAGAGAAGGGGCACTTTACACTGTTCACAGTGTGCAAAGCCATGTAGATTTTATGTAAATTGGGAAGGAACCAGTAGTTGAGAAGACTAAACCAAGTTGATGAGTTGAACTTGCAAGTTGAAGGGCGTGGTCAGTTGTTTTTACTGGTTGAAAGTAGGGAATTACAAGTTGCAACTTTGCCTTGAATGCAGCATTAGGTTAGGGTGAGATTTAGGATTAGATGTAGAAATTGTTTTATTACCTATACAAAACTGTGCAAAAGTCTTAGGCACTCTATTTTTTTCATACAGACTTTGTTATAGATTTCTCTTTTATGACTTCTTCATTATCGAGTCAGTACAAAAACATTTTAGAGTCCAAGCATTCGTTTTCGAGCACAAAATTAAATGTTACAGAAAACAAAGTTTGTATCTGAGCAGCATATTACATAATAGACGACTTTTCAGATTAAAAAAGAAAAAAACGTCATGAAGGCTGCTGGGTTTTGGTGCAAAATTAAGAAGCAAGTGCGACAAAGTGTCCAGAAGAACCGTGGCTGGTTCTGTAAGATGCTCAGTAAAACCTACAGCTCATTTTTCTTATAAAATTGCACTCATTGTACCTGAGACGACTTTTTTTTTTAAAGCAAACGGTCGTCTCACTAGCCTAGTAAACTAGACCCACCCACCTAGCGACCAAAAATATTTTTTGCCTGCGAGTGGGTCTAGCCTCGCACCATATCAACAAAACACCCCGGGCATCAAATCGTGCCCGCCAATCACAATGCAAGGTTTTTGTTTGGATTCTTTGGGCGGGCTTTTGCAGGAGTGACGACAAAGCTGCGCGATGCTGGAGAAAGCACAACAGGAAAGATGGCTACGGCTAGTGAACAGCGCGCGTTTGACTCCGCTTTGGAATCAGTTTTAGAAAAATTAGACTTGGAGTTTTCGTTGAAACATGAGCAGGAAGAGGCTCTCCGCTCATTCCTTTTCAAGAAGGACGTTTTCGCTGTTTTGCCGACTGGCTATGGCAAAAGTCTGATCTACCAGCTGCTCCGCTCGTAGCCAAAAGGATGGGGCTAGTTTGTGCAGTACGAAGAATTAATAAACAGCTTTGAAACATTACTTTTTGATTGTTTCTTATTTTCCAGTTATTTTAAATTTAAGGGAAATTATTTCACCAAACACCCACTAAATAAAAATAAAAACTCTCAAAAACAGTTTAAGCAAACCCTTGAAAAACACTTGAAAAAAATAAGAGTGTATATTACGTATGTGGTACAGACTCCAAACTTGTGGTCATTATCTCCAAACTTCTTAATATCTAGAACCTGTTTATTAATTAATACGCATTTTGAAAAATTATTTATTTCAAGGCCTCCCCCACTGCTTTCTGTCACTCTGACTACGTCACAGTCACTGTTGCGCTGATTGGTCAGAGCGTTGGCCTATACGCACAGAGACAGTTTGAAAGACAGCAGGTTGTTCCACCTCCACCCTTCGGAAATGTCTACGAGCGAGGCCAGACTAAATATTCACATTTAGTCTGGCTTGCCAGGCTATCGTCTCACACCAAATATTGACTTTGTTTCATTTATTATAGCTTGCTGTTTAGAGTATGTTTTTTAATGTTGAAACATTTCATTTCACTATTGTAAGCCATTTTTGGTCTACAGAATTTCTTTACATGTGCCTAAGACTTTTGCACAGTACTGTAGGTGGCTATATACAGTACATAAAATATATATGTTATATATGTATCAATCTATGTCCTAAAATGTCATTTAAAAAAATGTGTGTGTATATATACACGTGCATGTGTGTCTAAAGGACGAGGACAGACAATGAAAGAGCAAGGGTTTGAAAAATGAAAACCAGGGCCATTGTCCATTCTGAGAGCTCACCCCAACTGATCTGGTATAGCAGTCTTTCCTGACACACAGGTTGCCAGAGTCAATAGACAGTGTTTCATTCTCATTAAAGTTCTCCAGCCAATTCCAAGCACAAGGACCTCACCGAATGAAGTACTGACAGTGCTCTACTACAGCCAGCATTGACTTACCATGAGCAGTAAAGTAACTTTTTTTGAGGACCCACAAAATCTTTAAGCACAAGATCCTTAAGTGTAAAGAAAAAAATATAATTTTGCTTCACTTCAATCATTCCTGCTTTAAATTTACAGAACCAGTGCTAAATATATAGAACTCTCTGCCTTTGTATAAAATTAGGGCCTTCACAACCTTTCCTAGCGCTCAACCCTATACGGTATGTGAAAGACAACACATTCCAGCTAGTAATGAACAGCACTGGCTCACGCCCTATTTTTGGAAACTAAAACCCGATTAAGAATGGTGTTTTATATAAGCTAGTAAGTATAAACAGTGCATTTATTGTGAAATATTATCTTCTTTTTTTTAGTTAAACCTAATTACAGCTTCTGCATACATTCCCAAACAATTCCTGTGTAATTACATCCTCTTAAAAAAAAAAAGAAGAAAATCGCCAGAATCACAATAAGCGTGTACACACAGATTTAATTGGGTAGTGTAACTATAAACGGGTCCTACAAATGTGACCTGATTCCCAAACCATTGCCTCATATCTATTGCCCAGGGTTTCTCACATCTTCAAACAGTGTAGAAAGGACAGCAAGCTTCATCTTTCCCCTGTCACTAAGATACAATTGGCACAGTCTTGATGCTTGGCACAGTCTTCAAAGTACATCCAGCTGCTCAGTAATGCTGCATGGAGGGCATTTGGAGAACATGGTGGTGGCGTAATGCTCATATACAAGAAGCTGGTTTTGTAAACACTGGTTGGATGTTTGACTTCTTGTATGCAATTCTAGAATTGTAATTATTAGTTCGTCCGGCTGACAGGCGATGAGCTTATGCCATTGTGTGTTATCCGTCATCTGTCATCCGTTGTCCGTCCGGCGTCGTCCACATTTCACAAAAATCGCTTCTTCTCTCTCAATTCTTCACTGATTTTTATTCTTTTTGGCAGGAAGGTAGGTCTGCCTGGGGTGCATATAACTTCTACTCAGATTTGCTTAATTACAATTATTAATGAAGTTATGGACTAATTAAGCCTTAATGAGCAGTTCAACAAAAATCGCTTCTTCTCGGTCAATTCTTCACTGTTTTGGATTCTTTCTAGCAAATAGGTCGGTATTCCTAAGGTGTATATAGCTTCTATATATAGCTTGTATATAGTGTATATAGCTTGCAACATTTATTGTGCAAGGTGGCCCACTTTAGATCATTCCTTCTGGATTAGATGGGGCAGGAGTGAACTATGCAGTCATTGACGGTCTCTTTTATAAATCCTATTATCTGGTATCACCCAGAAGAAGAGGAGTTCCCTCAAGATTTCTTCCTCATGTCATCTCAAGGAATTTCTCCTTGCCCCTGTCACCTCTGGTTTGCTCTTAGGGATCTAGAACTGTGTATACATTTCTGTGAAGCTGCTCTGAAAATGATTTTTTTAAAGCACTAAACAAATAAATTTGAATTTAATTTATTATAGTCATCATGTGCCTCCATGGGTAGACAAGCAACAAGTCAACTGGGATCCAACAGAGTTCATATAAGTCAAAAGCACATAATCAGTGTTAAATCATTTCATCAGTGCCCTTTGAATATATGGATTGTTCAGTGGTTTGGTAAACCAAAAGATTGCCTTTGACCTAAATCACAGATTCCCATTCCTGGCCCTGGAGAACCCCTATCCTGCACATATTCATATTTTCCCTGCTCTAACACACATGATTCAACTAATCAACTAACAAACAGCCCTTCATGAGATAAGTGTGTTAGAACAGGAAAACTCTACGGTTGGGAACCTACAACCTAAGCATCCTGATCTCATGAGAAATTTGGATAAATTCAGATAAATGAAGATGTTTGGATTTTGATTGACTTAATATGAATTACATCATCAGAAATTAATTAGGCCCAGAATTCTAACCTTAACCATGTTTTCAAATGACCCAAGTTGTGTGAATTGTTATAAATTTGCAAGTGTGGGGCAATGCTGATATACAGTAAATATAGGCTTGTCTGGCAGTAGACACGTGCAACACTAAGGTGGTACACCCAGTCACCGAATGACCAAATCGTACAAATTTTCATCATTATTATTATTATTATTATTATTATCACTAGATATTCAGATAATCAGTCTTTTCATGCATACTCATATTTACAGGATATATATGTATTTATTCTATCCACATTCACTGGATATGAGCAATTGCACACTGACTGGCTATTCTACTAGTAGTACATCAGATCATATACCATGAGTAGAGAAAAACAAAATGGCAGAGTGTGTTGCTGAACCAACTGAGGACGAAATAAAAACTCTACTCAAAAACGAAACCCCCAAAATTGTTAAGTATTTAAAAGAAACAGAAATAGTTAAAAGAATATAGTCCCCCCCCATTATCTCCTGTTCCACACTCCAGCCCAACCGCCAAAAACACCTAAAGAAGAAGAAGAAGAAGAAGAAACCCCCAAAAATACAAAAAAGGCAACAAAATATGGAATAAATTTATTTGATGGTAAGAATAATTTTTTTTCCAAGAATTATTATTATAGCATTTTTCACAAATTACTACTGTCACTTTGCCAGTTTGCTAAGCAGAAATTATTTTGTCGGATGTTTTGTATAAAGTTTTCGTTCATTGACTTTGCAAAAAATGAATATAAAAATGCTGTGTTTCTCAAAATCCAGTGAATGTGGATATAATAAAACAGTTATTCCACTCAATCTCTTCGTACATGGCTTATAGCCAACTCGGTGTTATGCACCCCGTTGGCTCTCAGCTCATGTACGACTCGATGTCGTAGAATAACTGTTATATATAGGATTATCAACTTGATTCCATTAGAAATTTGTACAAACTCAACCAACCATATAAGGATTGGATTTCATTCAATTTTGTTCAATTTCATAAGAAACCCTGCTGCTAACCCTAACCACAACTTTTAATCTTTTCTTATAGCATGAGTGATGCTAATTGTCACAAATTTTCCAAGTATGAAACCATAGTAAGAATTTGATTTTTTTTTTTTTTTTTGCAATTTCCAAATTTTGAAATACAATTATGTTTAAATTAAATAAATTTCCACTTGGGAACTGTAAGCAATTATTGCTCATCAGTAATATAGAATTAGCATGACAGGCTGTGTTGATTAATAGGCTTAGTAGAATTCCCTAAACATGCCTCAGCATTATATGATATGACAGTTATTTGTACATGATCAGCCAGTACAGTTGCTCTAACACACAGTTTAATTAACAGAAAAACATTTGTAGCATTTGTGGCCAAAGTGGAAGATATTCAGAGCAGAGCTGCTTGATCTACAAAGACGACAAAATGTATTCAGTATACAATAGCAATCAAAAGTTTGTACACCCCTACTCATTCATAGGGTTTTCTGTATTTTGACTATTTTCTACATTGTAGAGCAATACTGAAGACATCAAAACTATGAAATAACACATGGAACATATATGGAATTATGTGAGGAAACAAAAAAAAAGTGTTTAAAAAACAAAACGTTTCATAGTTTAGATTTGTCACAGTATCCAGCGTTTACCTTGATGACACTTTGCACACTATTGGCATTATCTTAACCAGCTTCCTGAGGTCGTCACCTGGAATGCTTTTCAATTAATAGGTGCATCGTCAAAAGTTAATTAGTGCAATTTCTTGCTTTCTTAATGTGTCTGAGACCAAAACAATAAATAGTAAATAATAAAAATACAGAAAATAGCCCTATTCCACAACTGCAGTAATCCATATTATGTCAAGAATCGCTCAACTAAGTAAAGAGAAATGACATCCATCATTACTTTAAGACATGAAGTGTCTTTTAATTAACAAATATAAAGAAAAAAACAATTAAATTAGAATGTGTGTCCAAACTTTGTATTATACAATACAAGAGATTTTGGCCAAGGACCTTCTCATTCACTTCTTTTTGACACTGTTTAGATATACTGTATATGGTATATATTGTACAGCATGCATCTCATCTCATTATCTCTAGCCGCTTTATCCTTCTACAGGGTCGCAGGCAAGCTGGAGCCTATCTCAGCTGACTACGGGCGAAAGGCAGGGTACACCCTGGACAAGTCGCCAGGTCATCGCAGGGCTGACACATAGACACACAACCATTCACACTCACATTCACACCTACGGTCAATTTAGAGTCACCAGTTAACCTAACCTGCATGTCTTTGGACTGTGGGGGAAACCGGAGCACCCGGAGGAAACCCACACGGACACGGGGAGAACATGCAAACTCCGCACAGAAAGGCCCTCGCCGGCCACGGGGCTCGAACCCGGACCTTCTTGCCGTGCTGCCTCAGCATGTATATATAATATATAATTAGTAATGAGACATGATTTGCACAAATATCAGAGAACAGCATGAGAAAAGTATATGAGTTTCATATCTGTATGCACATTCTCAAAGAGAGGAGACACTGCAGCACAACTCCACTAATGTACTGCTAATTGAGGCTATTTAACCCCAATTAGTACAGTCTAGCTGGCAGGTTGTTTAGATGCCTGCTGCCACAGAAATGACCAGCAAACCCACATTTTACGGCTTTATATTCCACCATTGATGTGCACATGGGCTGGGATTATAGGAGGCATGGTGATTTTCTGTCTTTCCCTCCCACAGAATGAAGAATTTTGTCACCTGTTGTTCATTAATTGCCTTTTAAATCTGTCAGTAGGTTTCCAGAATCCTCAGCTCATCCATGATTAAATGCTGAGCGTGCGGATCAGTGCGGTAATTATATCCCACTGTAAGTAAGAAGAAAGTGTTGGGAGCACTGATCCTGATAGCCTGAGAGACTGATAACCCAAGTCTATCTGCAATGATAGATGGTTATGGCAAAAGTGTCTGAATGAATGTCAAAGTGCTAGCTTCACAATCCAGCATATCAGGCCTTACTGCATGCCCAGCTGGATATTTTTCACCATCACCAACAACATGCTGATGCTCAATTAATCAGTTACATATTGATGAATTCTCCATCCTGCTTCCTCATACTTGCTGTCTGAGCAATTTGAGCCCTGGGTACACAGGCTGAAATTTAGCCCCAATGGCTGCAGGCTTTGTCATTTTTGGAGGTTACATTGTGCAGAACTCTCCGAGACAAAAAAAAAAAAGTCTGGAATGAGCATGCTCAGACTCAGAGCTGGAGAGAAATGCACCATCAGCAACACTGGTGAAGGCAGAGAGAAACAGAAAGCCACAGACGTTAACACACAGCATGTAGTCCTGCTCATCTTCGCCTTCTCTCTCAGCAGGTCAAAGTCATCAGGAGTTGTGTGTTTTCCTGCACAGAGCTGAAACAGCAAGATAATTAACTGCCATTAAGTATCTCCTGGACAAAGTGAAGGTCCTGAAAGTGGGCAACCTAGTCCAATGGCATGGGGATATTGATTCCACTGATCAGGTGCCCTTCAGAGTGCCCTGGTTCCCTGGAGGTGAGGACTGC
Source organism: Neoarius graeffei (assembly GCF_027579695.1). Taxonomy (NCBI): domain Eukaryota; kingdom Metazoa; phylum Chordata; class Actinopteri; order Siluriformes; family Ariidae; genus Neoarius; species Neoarius graeffei. Next base: position 31,332,969 of record NC_083584.1, on the reverse strand, counting down.
ATTTCTCCTTAGCAAGAGAAAGTTTTCACATGGATCTTCTTTTCATTAGCTTATTGATCCTTTCTGAAGAAGCCAGTGCTGCACAAGAGTACTGCATGTCATTTAAAATGCATTTCAATTAAGAAGCCTTCTCTCTCCATTGGCTACACAGCTGAGGCATGGACAGTTATAGCAGACAGTAGAGGCTTTGCACAGTCACGTGACCCACATAGCAATAGTAACTACGCCGCCATGACAGGGGGCATGCTTGTAGTGCTTCACTCAGCAGAGCTAGTTGTTATTGATCAGTATGGGAAGGCTTTGCTGCATTTTTGGATGTGCAAATCATTTCAAATGAAACAAAGACATCCGATTTTTTTGAATTTACCAAAGGTAATTCATCATCAGTCAAAAAAGAGACAGATTTCTAAATGTAGAAGGGAAAATGGGGTGGGGGGGCATTCAGGGACTCGATGTTGAACGGAGAGGTCAAAAACCCTATGGTGTGCTCACTTAATAATAATAATTTCACAACTACAGCAAGGTGCTCATTCTTATACAGCGAAGTGAACATGAGCAACACAGCAGCTCAGCATCATCTCACCTTCCCCGAGACTTAAAAAGTGTATTTACATTCAGGGATCATTCTGAGTGTGTTGTGCGCACGCTTGGGACCCAGTCGTTATGGGAAACACCTGATACTGATTAAGCACAATCCATACACACAAATAAGGACACGGAGGCTTTGTGAAGTATCATTATCATGGTCATGTTTATTTGTAGCCATGTTTATGACTGTGCTTTTGGTTTCACTTGTGTTTTGTTTTTGTAAATATCACGCCTGCTAATAAACACTCTTCCTGCACTTAGATCCATCTACCGCCGCACACCTGACAGAATACTTCACAAAGTCTCTGTGAAAACAGTGTATTGATTGCGCTCAAATCAGTATCAGGTGTTTCCCATAATGACTGGGTCCCAAGCGCATGCACAACACACTCCAAAGGATCCCCGAATATAAATGCGCATTTTAAGTCTCAGTGAAGATTAGGCTGTGCCGAACCGCTGTGTTGCTCATGTTCAATTCACTGTATAAGAATGAGCACTGCGCTGCAGTTGTGAAATTATTATTATTATTTTTTTAGTTCTTACCTTTGTGGAAATGAAGTGAGCATACCATTGGGTTTTTTACCTCTCCGTTCGACACCGAGTCCTGCTCTATGTCAATTTGCACATCCAAAAATGCAGCAAAACCTTCCCATACTGATCAATAACAACTAACTCGGCTGAATGAAGTGCTACAAGCATGCCCTCTGTCATGGCGGCGTAGTTACCATTGCTATGGGGTCATGTGATGGTGCAAAGCCCCTATTGTGGTACCCAGAAGTTTGTGAAGGTTAGCATAAGCAGCACATTTGATGAGGTTCACTTTGACTAACAGCATTAGCATGCAAAAACAGAGTGGTAAAGCCTGTTTACAGATCCGCAGTATACATGTATAATTTACATTCTTGTGATGTCCTTCTGTGCACATCTCTGTGAGATACTGATACTGTGCTGGAAAGTGGGAAGTGCAGAATCACCACAATTCTGAACTTAATTATCTCTCCATTTCTGGCTAAGAGATGTGAACAATTCCATAAAGATTACCATTATAGTTTGGGCCCATCGTTTGGGAAGGAAAATGGTTATAATCTTAATCCCTTAAAATTTACAGCTTATTCTTCAGTTCTTCTTCTTCTGGCTTTATTCCCACTATGTGGGGTGGCCGGTGTGGATTTTTCTCTTCCACTCTTTCCTGTCCATGGCATCCTTCACTTTTGCACCAACAGAAGCCATGTCTTCTCTTATACAATTTTTCCACCTCCTATTTGGTCTTCCTCTTTTCCTACTACCAACTTTCAGTTCTTGTACTTGTTTTCCAACATAGTCCTCATCCCTCCGGTACATATGACCTTACCATCTCAGCCTATATTCCCTCAACTTTTCAGACAATCGTCCTACTTTTAGCTTTTCTCTAATCACTTCATTCTTTATGTGGTCCAATCTTGTAATTCCCAGAGAGAATCTTAGCTTTACAGCTTATTCTTCAGTTATTCATTCAAATATTTTACAAGTCTCTGTGTAACTACTACTACTGTTGTTGACTCCACTTCCATTCAGAAGACTGAGGTCTGATATCCATCATATGATGATTTGATGAAGAGTTCAGTAGTAACTATAAAGTCCAATCCACGCCTTGAAGGTTCATGTAGCATCATGTTCCCACTGCTCTTGCCAGTTCTTGACTAGAAGCTTCCGGCCTCACAAGCCCACTCCTGTTGCCAATCCCTGATCGGGGGCAGACTTTGATTTGGGTGGTGATGAACAATGATGATGTTATGTAGAGTGAGATCAGACGCCTGCACATGGATTTGTCTCATGCGTATTGAACGCTGCGCTACATCCAGCACACCAAAAACTTGACAGGCCTGAGGGTGGACCCTGTAGCAAGATAAAACCGAGACGACTGGCACTCCCAAGTCTGCTGCAGCCTTCTTTCACCTTCATAGCTGTTGGGTTTAATTAACCTCATCCGCCTGCTCCGGCGTTGAAGTCTTCCATCGGTTACTATTTAACCCATAGCTGGGGCCCTCACAGGTACTACTGCTCCAGGCCAGAGTGGACCTGGGAGTAGTGGTGATTAAGGGGTAACTTCACATTCCCTAGAACTCTGGAAATCCCGAACCAGAGCCTCACCACCGGCTGCAGTTTAGTGTCATGCCCAGGACTATCTACTACTACTACTACTACTACTACTACAGCACTACTGTCAGAGCTGTGCTGTGATAGAAAATTAATCAACACCAATCAGATTTGAGAATTAACAGTGCTATTGTATAAAAGTGATATATATTTAATGTTGAGGTTAATCCCTTAGTTTACCTGTAGTTACTTATAGTAATTTAAATTAGTTACCAAATAAAAAAACCCCAAAATAAACTAAATAAAAAATAAAAAAAACTCTTTCATTTGTGATATGGTGAAATCAGTAAGGAGAGGTTTATTTAGCATTTTTGGAAGGAATCTCTGGTGTCTGTGCTTTGTAACAGTCAGAGATAAATCTGTAACTTTACGTTTTCCAACAGTGTAAAGTCTTCAGGATAAAGGACTTTGCACTTTATAGTTTCTTTGTAACATTATGAGCTGCTTATTTTGTCTTATTACGTACTTATAACTTAACTAAAAAAGAGAGACCAATTGGGGAGGGAACGACTGTTTACAGCTGCTATAACATAAGTCATAAGAGAAACTACTTTATTTCGGAGACACTTCACAACATTAACCTATAAACAAATGAATGTGTCATTCTTTAATTAACAAAAAAGAAATTGCACTCATTGGTAAATTGCTGTGGTATGAGAGGACTAAAATATTTTCGGATGTGCTGGTATGGGAAAATAATCAACTTCAGGGTGGTAACAGTGACTCCAGTTTGTGTTGTGATCATTTTCCTATAACAGCAAACCCCTTCGTGTCTTATTCCTTATGTAATAGTTAGTTTTGGTTAATTTCATAGCCCTCAAAGGAAATGCAACTTCCATCCATCCATTATCTCTAGCCGCTTATCCTGTTCTACAGGGTCGCAGGCAAGCTGGAGCCTATCCCAGCTGACTATGGGCAAGAGGCGGGGTACACCCTGGACAAGTCTCCAGGTCATCGCAGGGCTGACACAGAGACAAACAACCATTCACACTCACACCTACGGTCAATTTAGAGTCACCAGTTAACCTAACCTGCATGTCTTTGGAATGTGGGGGAAACCGGAGCACCCAGAGGAAACCCACACGGACACGGGGAGAACATGCAAACTCCGCACAGAAAGGCCCTCGCCAGCCGCTGGGCTCGAACCCAGGACCTTCTTGCTGTGAGGCGACAATGCTAACCACTACACCACCGTGCCGCCTGGAAATGCAACTTAGTATTCATATTCTCAAAAGATCTGTCAAATTTCTAATACTAAAGTTATGGACACAATCACAATGATTTGTGATTTTAAACTTTATTATGATGTAGGTCCAATAATTAAGGATAAGAAAATAAATTAATTGATGTCTCAGTAAATAAATACTTTAAGTCAGAAAAGTATGTTTTATTTATTCTGTTATGTAGTAAAGTATGGATATACATATCTAAGACTGTGAGTTGGCCTAGTGGCTAGCATGTCTGCTTCTTGGCTGGGAGATTGCGAGTTCTACTCACAGTCAGGTCATACCAAAGATCATCATAAAAATGGTGCCTACTGCCATTTGGTGAGGAACTCCGCAATACAAATGAGAGTAGTCAAGCTCTTGCCGTTACTAGAGTACCAGCCTGCCACTGTAACCCTAGTTATGTAATAGGTGAGAGGTCGAGGACTATAGAAATGGAGAACAGTGCTGCCCAAAGTGCTCTAAGGGTCTGTTTAGTACTAGGATGGGAGACTGCCTACAAAGACCAGGTCCTGGCACAGGAGTGACTTTGATACACATTAAGTTTTACCACCTCAGTCATCATAAATTAATCACCATGATATGCTGAACAAATGTAGGCAGCACTATTCTTTCAGTGTTTTATTTACCAAGATTTAGTTTGTGTTTATTATGAATTAATTAGTTTATATATATATATATATATATATATATATATATATATATATATATATATATATATATATAAAATCTCATCTCATCATCTCTAGCCGCTTTATCCTGTTCTACAGGGTCGCAGGCAAGCTGGAGCCTATCCCAGCTGACTACGGGCGAAAGGCGGGGTACACCCTGGACAAGTCGCCAGGTCATCACAGGGCTGACACATAGACACAGACAACCATTCACACTCACATTCACACAAGTCCTAAAAGTAGATAAAGAGAACCCAGTTAAACAAATGAGACAAAAACATTATACTTGGTCGTTTATTTATTGAGGAAAATGATCCAATATTACAGATCTGTGAGTGGCAAAAGTATGTGAATCTCTAGGATTAACAGTTAATTTGAAGGTAAAATTAGTCAGGTGTTTTCAATCAATGGGATGACAATCTGGTGTGAGTGGGCACCCTGTTTTATTTAAAGAACAGGGATCTATCAAAGTCTGGTCTTTACAACACATGTTTGTGGAAGTGTATCATGGCACAAACAAAGGAGATTTCTGAGGAGCTCAGAAAAAGTGTTGTTGATGCTCATCAGGCTGGAAAAGGTTACAAAACCATCTCTAAAGAGTTTGGACTCCACCAATCCACAATCAGACAGATTGTGTACAAATGGAGGAAATTCAAGACCATTGTTACCCTCCCCAGGAGTGGTCGACCAACAAAGATCACTCCAAGAGCAAGGTGTGTAATAGCCGGAGAGGTCACAAAGGACCCCAGGGTAACTTCTAAGCAACTGAAGGCCTCTCTCACATTGGCTAATGTTAATGGTCATGAATCCACCAACAGGAGAACACTGAACAACAATGGTGTGCATGGCAGGGTTGCAAGGAGAAAGCCACTGCTCTCCAAAAAGAACATTGCTGCTCATCTGCAGTTTGCTAAAGATCATGTGGACAAGCCAGAAGGCTATTGGAAAAATGTTTTGTGGATGGATGAGACCAAAATAGAACTTTTTGGTTTAAATGAGAAGCATTATGTTTGGAGAAAGGAAAGCACTGCATTCCAGCATAAGAACCTTATCCCATCTGTGAAACATGGTGATGGCAGTTTCATGGTTTGGGCCTGTTTTGCTGCATCTGGGCCAGGACGGCTTGCCATCATTGATGGAACAATGAATCCTGAATTATACCAGCGAATTCTAAAGGAAAATGTCAGGACATCTGTCCATGAACTGAATCTCAAGAGAAGGTGGGTCATGCAGCAAGACAACGACCCTAAGCACACAAGTCGTTCTACCAAAGAATGGTTAAAGAAGAATAAAGTTAATGTTTTGGAATGGCCAAGTCAAAGTCCTCATCTTAATCCAATGGAAATGTTGTGGAAGGACCTGAAGTGAGCAGTTCATGTGAGGAAACCCACCAACATCCCAGAGTTGAAGCTGTTCTGTACGGAGGAATGGGCTAAAATTCCTCCAAGCCGGTGTGCAGGACTGATCAACAGTTACCGGAAATGTTTAGTTGCAGTTATTGCTGCACAAGGGGGTCACACCAGATACTGAAAGCAAAGGTTCACATACTTTTGCCACTCACAGATATGTAATATTGGATCATTTTCTTCAATAAATAAATGACCAAGTATAATATTTTTGTCTCATTTGTTTAACTGGGTTCTCTTTATCTACTTTTAGGACTTGTGTGAAAATCTGATGATGTTTTAGGTCATATTTATGCAGAAATATAGAAAATTCTAAAGGGTTCACAAACTTTCAAGCACCACTGTATATACACACACACATACACGTGTATATATAAGTATAGAATATATAGTTAATATATTTTGTATATATCCACTGGAAACAGGGGTGTTTTTTGGTGACAGTGTTGGAAATCATAGCCCACCATTATCAAAATGATTTTATTTCATCCACATTCACTGGATAGGCGCAATTGTGTGCTCTGATTGGTTACTCTACTACTAGGCTATAGGCTTATATACCATGAGTAGAGAAAAACCAAATGGTGGAGTGCATCAAGTCAGATATATCACTTTGTTATCAAGTATTTAAAAGAAACAGAAATAGCTAAAAGAATATACTAACCCCCCCTCCCGTTCCACACTCCAGCCTAGTCAGTGGCGGTAATGCACCTTTAAGTTGGTTTGCCAACCGCCAAAGAAAACCCTGAAGAAGAAGTAGAAGAAGAAAATGTTGGAGCATGTTGCTGAACCAACCGAGGACAAAGCAAAAAATCTACTCAAAAACAAAACCCAAAAAACTACAAAAAAAAAGCAATAAAATATGGAATAAAAGTATTTGATGGTAAAAACATATCTTTTTTTAATTTTTAAAGAATTATTATAGTATTTTTCACAAATTGCTACTGTCATTTCACCGGCTTGTTTACATTCTAAGTGGAAATGATTTTGTTGGATGTTTTGTATAAAGTTTTTATTTATCGAATTTGCAAAAAATAAAAATGCTCTGTTTCACAAAATCCAGTGAATGTGGGTAGAATAAAACATAGCTTATGCTACATACCTCGTCGGCTATCAGCTCATGCATGACTCGATTTCGTGGAATAACCATATATACAAGTACAATACTGAAGACATCAAAATGTTGAAATTACATATGAAACATTATATGGACTTTTGTGGTAAACAAAAAAGTACAAAAAAAAGTTTCATATTTTAGAGCATCTTCAAAGTAGCCAGCGTTTATCTTGATGACGCTTTGCACACTACTGGCATTATCTTAACCAGCTTCATGAGGTAGTCACCCGGAATGCTTTTCAATTAACAGGTGCCTCGTCAAAAGTTAATTTGCACAATTATTTTGCAATTATTATTAATTTGCATAATTATTTACTATTTACTGTTTGATCTCAAACACATTAAGAAGGCAAGAAATTGCACAATTTCTTGCCTTCTTAATGTGTTTGAGATCAAACAGTAAATAGTAAATAATAATAATACAGTAAATAGCCCTATTCCACAACTGTAGTAATCCATATTATGTCCAGAATTGCTCAACTAAGTAAAGAGAAACGAGAGTCCATCATTAGTTTAAGACATGAAGTGTATGTACATGCACTGTGTATGTGATATTTGATAGTATAACATGCAATCTGTGGTCCTGTCCCTGTCAGATTGCTCTGTATGAAAAATTAATGAGCAGATACTTGAATGTAGTAACCATTATTATACTTTTTTCCCCTTCTGAGTCATTCTTATCCTCTGGCAGTAAGATGATTATATTGTATGAAGTGCTTTTTCTCTGCTCAACTCAACACACACCCGCACACACGCCTACATACATTCACCCAAACCCACCCACACACACCACGATGCACACACATGGGTAGACAAGAAGTTGAATGTTCTGTGATTATCTCCGATGCATGGGGAAGCACCTTTTTAAAGCTCACGAGTGGTAAATTAAAGGGTCAGTGCTGTGCTGCTGTCAGTGCTTGAAAGCCAGTGAAGCCAAAATGAGCATTAAGATACTGAGGCGAACACATCCCATTGGTGGTAAAGCACAGAGGACAAAATTAGATTGGACAGGAAGGATCTTAGACTTTCCCCCGCTTCTGTTGCATGGAATATTTCTCTTGGGTAGCAGACTATGCAATATAATATGTGCTTGAGAAGTAACAATGACTTGCCAAAGCCTTAGAGGCTCAGGCTATAATTGGTTATTTATCCATGAAAGTGCTCCCTTGAAATCAATATAACAGGCAGGCCAATTTCCTCTCCCCATTCAAAAAACACTAATCCTCCATTTTCATTTATAATGTCTTAGAGATTGGTACAGCTCTTTCTACACATTACACGTTCATCTCCCCAGCATTAATTCAATTTACAGTGCATCAGTCAACTCGCCCCATCAGCAATGGAAAGATATGTCTGGAGATGGTCTCAATCACTAAACGCATCGTTCCAAACTTCAACCTCTCACTCTGTGTAAACACATCACAGAGAAAGCTCAGTACCAATCTCAAATATGTTATGTATAAACTTCTCGGACAAAGAAATTCTCTCCGAAAGGCTTGGTCGCTCCTCCCCTCATTCTAATAACAGCAATAATACTGTCAAGTAAACTACCAGTGTCCTGAGATATTTCATGTCAATTTTGGTCCACTTTTCCACTGACTGAACAATTCAGATAGAGTTTACAAAACCTATTTGGCTGTTTCACTTGCATTTCCAAACAATCACATAAAATTTCTATGGAATTGAGGTCTGGTGAATTTGCAGGTTAAAGTGCCCCAGTGTGCCATCATGCATCTCTCTCTCTCTCTCTCTCTCTCTCACACACACACACACACACACACACACACACACACACACACACACACACACACACACACACAGAGAGCTCTATACACAGTCCAGTTGTCATCCTAGGGAGTGTCATTATTGTGTTCTGAGTGAATCCACAACCGGGGTGCCATTTGTGTCCCACTGATATTATGTTTAGAAATATGCACAAAGTACAAGTAAAATACCTTTTTGAACATAGGTAAAGTGTCTTTCATGGAGGTTTTCTTTGGAGAAAACATGCTTTATTACTTTATTACTTAAATAATTAAATGTATAATAAAATAATTCAACAATTAAATATATAGTTAAATGTGAGAATAAATAATACCAAATGTAAATCAGGGCATAAATAATGTGGCTCAAAACGTGAGTAACTTTTTTGTTTACACCAGATGGGTTTGATCTGTGGGGAGAGACAATGGGATGTCATCATCCCCTTTTACCACCCTCTTTGGATTCATGTCATGATGTGCAATCATTTAATATGCCCATAACCATTAACCTTCAGAAATGACAAAGCAAATACTACACCAAAATCTACTGACTGTCATTATACTATTACAGAAGCAGACTGGCTGTTTTGTTTTGTTTTTTGTCCCCCTTTCTTTTTTTGCAGTGAATTTTCATCTCATCTCATCTCATCTCATTATCTGTAGCCGCTTTATCCTGTTCTACAGGGTCGCAGGCAAGCTGGAGCCTATCCCAGCTGACTACGGGCGAAAGGCGGGGTACACCCTGGACAAGTCGCCAGGTCATCACAGGGGCAGTGAATTTTTTCAGACAAATTTCAGCTTTAGCTAATTTTGTTTTTGTGAAATGGATTTTAGGGCATTCCTGTGCAAATTTAGGAAGAAACTAAAATACAACCCCAAATGCAGACCCATTCAATTTTTGTGTATCTTCCATGCTGAGAATTTAGGACAGACTCTACCACTCCAAATCAGAAAAAGTTGGGACAGTATGGAAAATGCAAATTAAAAAAAAAAGAAAAGCAGTCATTTCTAAATTTACTTTGACTTGCACTTTACTGCATACAGTATAAACCCAAGATATTTCATGTTTTGTCTGGTCAACTCTATTTCATTTCTTAATATACATCCATTCCTGTTTTTCAGGCCTGCAACACATTCCAAAAAAAAAAAGTTGAGATGGGGCGGCGGCACGGTGGTGTAGTGGTTAGCGCTGTCGCCTCACAGCAAGAAAGTCCTGGGTTCGAGCCCCGGGGCCGGCGAGGGCCTTTCTGTGTGGAGTTTGCATGTTCTCCCTGTGTCCGCGTGGGTTTCCTCCGGGTGCTCCGGTTTCCCCCACAGTCCAAAGACATGCAGGTTAGGTTAACTGGTGACTCTAAATTGACCGTAGGTGTGAATGTGAGTGTGAATGGTTGTCTGTGTCTATGTGTCAGCCCTGTGATGACCTGGCGACTTGTCCAGGGTGTACCCCGCCTTTCGCCCATAGTCAGCTGGGATAGGCTCCAGCTTGCCTGCGACCCTGTCGAAGGATAAAGTGGCTAGAGATAATGAGATGAGATGAGATGAGATGAGATGAGATGAGATGGGGCTAATTTAGAGCTAGTAATGAAGTAAAACAATTAAATAATGATTGATTTGAAACAGGTGACCTCAACAGGTGCTTGTTACCATAATTTAATACAAAATCAGTATCCAGGAAAGGCCTCGTCTTTGAGGAGCAAAGATAGACCAAAGATCTCCAGTTTGTCAACAAATGCGTGAGAAAATTATTGAAATGTTTAAAAACAGTGTTCCTCAAAGAAAGATATGAAAGGATTTGGAGATTTCACACTCTATGGTGCATAATATCATTAAAAGATTCAAGGAATCTTGAGGAATTTTTGGTGTGTAAAGGGCAAAGGGCACAAGCCCAAGCTGAACACCCATGATCTCCGATCCCTCAGACAACACTGCATCAAGAACCATCATTCATCTGTAGCTGATATAACCACACAGGCTTGTAATTACTTTACTTTAATAAACCGTTGTGAAGCACTACAATACGGAGTTACATCCACAAATGTCAGTTAAAACCATACTATTCATCGTGGTTGTCCAGTGCTCTGTGCAGCAGTCCTTTAGTGCTTGGCATGATATTTTGAGCGATGTTGCTCGGTGGCATCACGGCGGCTGTGTAGGCGGGTTGGGACATACCAGTGCTCTGCATGGTGGTGTGTCTGTGCTCGCTTTGTGGATCCATGGCATGGTGTTCCGAGTGATGTTGCGCGGCAGTGGCGCGGCGGCTGTGCTGGCAGTGTGGGACTTGTTTTCGTGCGCCTTTTGGTGGGACTGTGGCTGCTACACCATTGGAATGACATCCTGACCTCTATTTGGTGGACTTTTTTTTGGTTGTTTCTTTTTGTTTTTTTCCTCCGATAATTGTAAAGTGACCTTGGGTTTTGAGAAAGGCGCTAAATTGAAATTATTATCTCATCTCATCTCATTATCTGTAGCTGCTTTATCCTGTTCTTCAGGGTCGCAGGCAAGCTGGAGCCTATCCTAGCTGACTACGGGCAAAAGGCGGGTTACACCCTGGACAAGTCGCCAGGTCATCACAGAGCTGACACATACCTGTAGACACAGACAACCATTCACACTCACATTCACACCTACAGTCAATTTAGAGTCACCAGTTAACCTAACCTGCATGTCTTTGGACTGTGGGGGAAACCGGAGCACCCGGAGGAAACCCACGCAGATGCGGGGAGAACATGTAAACTCCGCACAGAAAGGCCCTCGCCGGCCACGGGGCTCGAACCCGGACCTTCTTGCTGTGAGGCGACAGCGCTAACCACTACACCACCGTGCCGCCTGAAATTATTATTATTATTATTATTATTATTCAAAAAGGAAGCCTTATATTAACTGTGTCTGGAAGCGCTGTGGACTTCTCTGAACTTGGAGGCATCTAGGATGGACCATCTCACAGTGGAAACGTGTATTGAGATCACAGAAGTCGGTATTCCAGGTCTTTTTTGGAAGAAATGGATACCGTGTGCACCAGACCAAAGACAAAAAGAACCGTTAATGCAGAAAAGTACATTGAGATTTTTGGAGAACATATGCTACCTTCAAGACGACAGAGATTCCTTCAAAATGACTTTCCCAGAGATATTTCAACAAGACAATGCAAAACCACATTCTGTACACGTTACAAAGGCATGGCTGTGGAAGAAGAGGGCGTCTGTCCCTTCTGTCCCCAGTAGAGAATGTGTGGTGAATTTTGAAATTAAAAACATGGACAGCGACGTCCCCGTACTGTTGCACACCTTAAGACCTGTTTACAGGAAGAATTAGACAAAACAACACCTGAAATGCTTCATCCCTTTGTGTCTTCAGTTCATAATTTGTCTTTTAAGTGTTGTGAGAAGGAATGGCAACGTTATGAAGTGGTAAATACTTTAATATCCCAACTTTTTTTTAATGTGCTGCAAGAATCAGAATTGAAATAAGTGTTTATTTCGAAAAAAAAAATTCATGAGGTAAAACATCAAATAAATGTGCTGTTGTGTTGTTTTGAGTACAGGACAAAGATTATATACAAATCATCATTTTCAACGTTAATTTCAATTTCAACATACCATTCCAATGTTGGGCGGCACGGTGGTGTAGTGGTTAGCGCTGTCGCCTCACAGCAAGAAGGTCCTGGGTTCGAGCCCCGAGGCCGGCGAGGGCCTTTCTGTGTGGAGTTTGCATGTTCTCCCCGTGTCCGCGTGGGTTTCCTCCGGGTGCTCCGGTTTCCCCCACAGTCCAAAGACATGCAGGTTAGGTTAACTGGTGACTCTAAATTGACCGTAGGTGTGAATGTGAATGGTTGTCTGTGTCTATGTGTCAGCCCTGTGATGACCTGGCGACTTGTCCAGGGTGTACCCTGCCTTTCGCCCGTAGTCAGCTGGGATAGGCTCCAGCTTGCCTGCGACCCTGTAGAAGGATAAAGCGGCTAGAGATAATGAGATGAGATTCCAATGTTTTTCTGATTTGGCATTGTATGTAACTATAGCTGTATCCCCAAACCCTTTGTGTTTGGGGCTCATCATTACTCCCTTACGCCCCTATGTACATCAGTGTTGATGAAACAATGAAGTCAGGCCAACTGTAATTACACAGTTCACTTGAAAACATGATATAAGACTGTAGGACAGTAAACAAACATGTTGGTATAATTAGTATGATAACTATACAAACACTTTGTTCTGCATCTCCTGACTGCACGATTATAGACTACGATGTTAAATATAGTTCACAACATGGGAACATGTCATTTGAAAGGCTCTCTCTAGTGTTTATACTTCAATCACCTGACCCCCCACCCCCCAAAAAAAAAAATCCTTAGCAGGATTGATGGGGTCACAGTTGGACAGATATGAATCAGTCTGGATTGAAGCATTAGTTGAAATTAATTTGTATGCTTTCTGTAAGAAGCGTGTAATGTGGACAATTAAAAAAAAACACTTTAAAGGAAAGTTCAGGCTGTTTAGTAGCTAAAAAAGTAATCTTGTATATGGTGAGCCATACAGTATGAGAACTGATGGTTAGCGATTCATCTTCAGTTAATATTTCATGGTCAGGGTCATGGTTGATGGGTGGCATGATGGTGTAGTGGTTAGCCCTGACGCCTCACAGCAAGAAGGTTCTGGGTTCGAGCCCAGTGGCCGATGGGGGCCTTTCTGTGTGGAGTTTGCATGTTCTCCCCGTGTCTGTGTGGGTTTCCTCCGGGTGCTCCGGTTTCCCCCACAGTCCAAAGACACGCAGGTTAGGCTAACTGGTGGCTCTAAATTGACCGTAGGTTTGAATGTGAGTGTGAATGGTTGTTTGTCTTTATGTGTCAGCCCTGTGATGACCTGGCGACTTGTCCAGGGTGTACCCCATATGGGCGTGTCTTGCCCATAGTCAGCTGGGATAGGCTCCAGCTTGCCCACGACCCTGCACAGGATAAGCGGTTATGGATAATGGATGGAATGGATGGTCATGGTTGATCTGGAGTTTAACCAAGTAGCACTGGGTTCGAGGTGGGAATACAGCAATCCATTCAAAATTGATTCATTCATTCATTGGTTCACTCATTTCTGGACACCACAGTACTGGGATAAGTCTTTAAAATGCTTATTTTATTTTTTTTTTTTACTAGTTGAGTGTAAATCCTTTCTGATTGATGTCTCACTAAAATCTGTGACTCATGTTCACTTTCTGGCAGTTTTTTATCACTTCATGACATGCTGGAGACGTTTCCGGTCACTGGGTTAAACTCCAATATCTCATTCAAAGTCATATGACAGTGGTGTTTGTACTGTAATCAGTGGGAAGCAGGCATTTATGTGTGACAGCACATCACCATTAATCCAACATCAGCTCTGAATGCAGGGCAAAGGACAAATACTCATGTATTATACATATTCTCATCATGCAGAAACCTGTACACTCTATTTGGTGAGTTCTGAGTATTGTACTAGAGCATTACTGAACATAGCACATATACACAGCACCCATGATGCCTTTGATGAACTGACAAAAAAAAAAGTGATTCAAGAACTAACTGAGGCAAGGCTCTGCAAGAAATAACCAAATACATATGCGCATCAACTGGCACATGAATAACGTATGAATTTGATATCCATCTCTGAAACTTGTACTACTTCAGTTTCCAGCCATACGTGATGGTCTTGACATCATAGATTACACCCGGTGGATTATCGCATTCAGATTACACTTCATTTGATGTGCGGACAAAACTCTAACCCTAAGCCTGAGTGGAAGGCTTCTTTATAACATCATCAGATGAGGCTTAACATGGAAAGATGGTCTTTGATAAGCAACTTGTCAAAATTTAAATGTAAATTAGATAGTTTCATTCTAATTTTGGCTTCATTAAAATGGATTGTTGCATACTGCAAGGCCAGTGTTATAGCTCTTTTCCACTGGTTAGGATATATGCATCAGGTGGTTACTAATATGAATCCAAAACTATCTGCACCCTGGTCGAGTACCTTTGTAAACAATTCACATCATCTCATCTCTCATCTCATTATCTCTAGCCGCTTTATCCTTCTACAGGGTCGCAGGCAAGCTGGAGCCTATCCCAGCTGACTACGGGCGAAAGGCAGAGTACACCCTGGACAAGTCGCCAGGTCATCACAGGGCTGACACATAGACACAGACAACCATTCACACTCACATTCACACCTACGGTCAATTTAGAGTCACCAGTTAACCTAACCTGCATGTCTTTGGACTGTGGGGGAAACCGGAGCACCCGGAGGAAACCCACACGGACACGGGGAGAACATGCAAACTCCGCACAGAAAAGCCCTCGCTGGCCACGGGGCTCGAACCCGGACCTTCTTGCTGTGAGGCGACAGCGCTAACCACTACACCACTGTGCCACCCCAATTCACATCATATAATACCAAAAATAAGAGAAGTTCTCTGGAGGTTGTGGGTGGTAACTAGTGATTTGCTTGATTATTAGAGTACTGCTTGAAACATGTGAATTAATTTTCTTTTATTATGTATCATACTTGCTGTGATAGGTGGATGGCATTAGGTGCAATGTGAGAAATCCACATGGAACCAATGACACTGAGCATGCACACTGCTAGTGAGGCTTGCTAAAGCCTTAGTCACTGGGGAGGCCCATATCGCTTTTAGTTGCCTTTGGTGGGCATGTTTGTGATGGGCTTAAATTGGCAAAACACTGAGGAAGGGTACCATTTGGAAAATCAGAAAAAGCTTCAAGGCTTGATGTGCAACGATCCATGTGGGCGAATGCCAGAAGAGAGAAAGTGGAACAACTGTTGTGCAGACCGGTTCACACAGAATTCAAAGGGGTTAAAACTCTGTTAAGTGAGCTGGCTGTGATGACCCCATTGTATTTTAGATACTTAGTACTGATACTTTTGATCATTATCCTTAAATATTAAGATGTGGCTGATGCTGTGGCTTTTCAACAACATAGGATAAACTTTGACAGTGGAACTTTGATAGTTATTACTGTATTGTCTGGTGGAAAAGTGATTGTAACCAGAGATGATTCTGTGATGACTGCGCTTGGCCAATCAATGGTCTGCACTATTTCTAGCTTCATAGTCCCCTGTAGTCCCCTGTTTGGTGGACTTACTGTCTGGTAGAGAAGAAAGGAACAAAACACAACAGGCAGTGTTACTCCAATAACAGCACATCCAAAAGTGTTTTTTTTTATTCTGATCCCACAGCAATTTGCCATTTAAAATTTTTTTTCATGAATTTCTCATAGTACATTTAACCATTTATAGATACATTCAAGGCAAGTGAGTTCTCACTTGAGCTATCACTTACTTATAACAGGAATAAAAAGTCACTTGCTCGCCCAATTTATAAGTGAAGATTTAGAAAAACAAAAAATGATAAAAATTAAGGAAAAGAGCGCCATGTTTCGGTGCCACTCAGACACCATTATCAAGCACGTTTTCATAAGCTAAGTCAATGTCAAAACATCCATGCATTATCTGTAGCCACTTATCCTGTGCAGGATTGCGGTCAAGCTGGAGCCTATCCCAGCTGATTATGGGCGAGAGGTGTGGTACACCCTGGACAAGTTGCCAGGTCATACACATAGAGACAAACAACCATTCACACTTATGGTCAATTTAGAGCCACCAATTAGCCTAACCTGCATGTCTTTGGGCGAAACTGGAGCACCCAGAGGAAACCCACGCAGACAACATGCAAACTCCACACAGAAAAACCCTCGTCAGCCACTGGGCTCGAACCCAGGACCTTCTTGCTGTGAGGCAACAGTGCTAACCACTACACCATCGTGTCGCCCAATGTCAAAACATAAAAATAGATTAGTGTAATGCTAAACAAAAAGTTTGGCCTGTAAGGAATCCATACAACATTTCGTACAACAAATGTTGAAGAGTATAAAGGCGTCTTCAATTATTGGTAAACACTATAGGACAGCACGCGGGATTGCACCTAAAGTCATAAATAAGAACTTTGTTGTCTTAAGAAAGTGTCAGAGTAAATTCAACTGCTTGTTGTATGAAATGCTGTACATTAGAGAAAGACCAACTCTTAACGTGCAATTGGACTCCTTACAAGCCACACTTTCTGTTTAGCTTTATGCTAATCTATTTTTATGTTTAACATTGACTTATGGCCCTTTTCCACTACCCTTTTTCAGCTCACTTCAGCCCGACACGGCTCACGTATCGACTACCTCAGAACAGCACGACTCAGCTCACTTCAGCCCTACTCAGCACCCAAAACTCGCACGGTTTTGGAGTAGGGCTGAAGCGAGCCAAACCGAGCCGAGTGGGGCTAGGGGCGTGAGCAGACACTCCCCTGTGCACTGATTGGTGAGGAGGAGTGTCCTCACATGCCCACACACGCCCCACAAGCACGCTGGGATCTGTAAACACCGTAAACCCAGAAGAAGAAGAATTACGAATTACGAGAATTTCTGAAGCCTTATGCGCCTCGCCTCATCTATACGCTCTTGCCAGTATCTGTTGGCGTTGTCGGTGACAACAAGCCACAGCACCAAGACCAGCAACACTAACGACTCCATGTCCTCCATGTTTATTGTTTACTATCCGGGTCGTGAGACTACCGCTTAAAAGGTCACTGATGTCACTGTTTGCACCGCCTAACGACATCACGTGACGTCCACCCACTTTCGCTAACTCCACCCAATGTGTCCACCCACTTCCAGCCAGCACGGTTCAGCGCGGTTGTAGTCGAAATGCAACTCCAACAGCCCCACTCAGCTCGACTCAGCCCAACTCAGCACGGCACGGCTCAGCCCAACTCAGCCGCGCTGGTAGTGGAAAAGCGGCATTAGCTTACAAATACTCACTTGATAATGGTGTCTGAGTGGCACTTGCTCACCAGCCTCTTAATATCTTTCTCTTCAAGTTAATTAGACATAAAATCACAGTTTGTCATGTTATCGAGGAAAAAAGGTCCTGAAGACTTTACCATGGTGGAAAAATTACTGACTGTTGCAAAGCACTGACACTGGCGACTCCTAATGATTATTCATTTTTGCTTGTTAAATAGCAACACGTTTTTAACCCCTTTATTTTTAGTCTTAGGTTATATGGTGTCCATCAGATAAATTCTTGTGAAAGACTTGTTCCTATAGAAACAATAACATACTCGAACTTTATATATAAACCTGTGATTTGAATTACAGTTGGAACTACCATCAGAGCGGCTGTTCTAGAAAATTAATCAAAGCCTTCTGACCAATCAGATTTCAGTTTTTATAGCACTCTGGTGTAAGCGCAATTAGCATCCAGCAGAGGCTAGTTTTAGAAGTTTATTCCATTGAACCAACAAGACACAAGTGTGTGAGAATGTTGTGAGACATCTGATACACAGGATTTACAGGATCTACCTCCTTCGAGTGCCCATACGGTACATCTGCTCACTCAGATGGATGTTCAAGGAGCCGCTTTTCCTGAAATAAAACTCCATGCAGCATTTATGACTTCCCCATAAAATGCACTTAAGGGCATCCACAAGAATCTCCACCCTATCTGGAGACAGTGTGAAGCTCAGTAATAGTCCAAATGATAATGCATGCAGCAGTAATGCTCCTTAGTGTGGCTGGGCTGACATAGTGGGTAATTATATAAGACCTAATGCATGGTGGAGCACTGGGTAGCCTTATTTTAGGACATGATAAGTCTTTGCCTACTTGGAAAGAAGAGTACTGTTCCTGTTAAGAATGGAGGGGTTAAAACTAATCAAGAATGGAAGGCATTTTATCTGAAATGCATAACAGCAAGCAAACATTTTGTTTTCTTGTTCAGTAGATATTTTTCCTGCAGGTCTCAGGTAAAGTTAAAAAAAATATATGTGGGCCCTGAATTCACAATTTCCTGAAAGCTAGAAGGTGGTATGGTGTGTAGGTAATAGAGAAAAGAAACTAGAGGAGATGAATAGCCAAATAAAAAGTTCTGTGGGAGTTTGGGAGGTAGGCATGCATTACCCAGTCCAAGCTAATCAATACAGTCACCTTGGTGAAGGTGGGATGGAGTCATGGACACTAGAACAGTGTCAGGGAAGGGACCAAAATACAGCTAGGCATGGTGCCATAGCCACTGTCACATCAAAGCAATAAACACATGAATTATATTAAACTGGAGAGAAAGCCTCAACAAATTTGCTGGCAAAATGTTTTCCATTAAACCTGCCTTGGATAAAAAAGGAGACAGGGAGAGAGTAAGGGAGGGTATTATTCTGCATGTCTGCATGTGCATGACCTGGAATATGGACCAAATGTGATATGATGTGCATCAGCATCACAAATGCGCAGAATAAACATAAAGTAAGCAACTATCCATCCGATCCACATAGCACGTGATTCTGTTATATCCCCATAAACACTACAGGCAGGAATAAGTATACAGCAACTCTTCTTTTTAGGTGATTCCTCTACTAGAAATAAGCAACAGCTCGCATTTTTTCCCCTTTCAGCTAAGGTTACATCCAAGGCAATGTTTAAAACACACACCAAGGAGCATTTGAGAGAGGTTTATGGTACAACAAGAGACTGATTTCCATTTCTGGGTGGTTGTTTTTTTTTTCCTCATTTATGCCCGCATCCTAGGAACAAGGCTATAAGGGGAATGCTTATGAAATTTGGAGGGGGGGGAGCCAGAATTTTACCAGCTATGACTGCACAATTTTACTGTAATTTAAAATGTGACTGTACAACTGAAGCTCTGTTCAGTATGAATCAACCAAAATAGTTATTGTCATAAGTAAAGCATAATTATTATGAAACTGCAGATATTGTAGGCTACAGTACTATTGTGTCTCTACAACTGGATCAGATCATAGCATTGTAGTTAATTATGATCTGAATTACTTTAAAAGGATGGCACAGTGGTGCGTAGCATAACTAGAGTTACAGTCGGTGTAGAGTTTCTCATGTTCTGTCTGTGACCATGCGGTCGTACTTCAAAAGAGATGCTAGGAGGGAGATTTACGACACTAAATTTCCTTTAGATATGAATGTTTAATGTTGGGACTTGTGATGGGCTGGCATCCTATCCAAGGTGTCATCCTGCCGTGTGCCAAGCGTTCCAAGGATTGGCTCCAAAACCCTAGCAACCATGACTAGGATAAAGTGGTTACTGAGGATGAAAGAAGTATTTAAAAAGTTATAGTTTAAATATTCTGTTCCACAATACTGATTGAATAATGACATTTTAACAAGCTGTGTTTTTGCAAACTTTTAATGCTAACTTATAAGCCTCAAGGCCCTTCGGCCTGACAATCAGCCGAAGGAAAACAGTGGTCCTGGTCCAAGCAGCCTTGAACACAACTTGGCCCCTGCCAAACATCACCATCGACACAGTCCAACTAAAGAGCATGACACATTTCACATACCTCAGTAGCACAATCTCCACAGATGGATCACTGGACAAAGAGATCACAAGCAGGATCCAAAAAGCCAGCTAGGCACTTGGCAGACAAAGAGTACAAGTCCTTCAGCAAAAAGGCATCAGACTGTCCACAAAACTCAAGATCTACAAAGCTGTAGTTATTGCTTCACTTCTCTATGGATGTGAAACATGGACCTTGTATCGCCGACACATAAAACAGCTAGAACAATTCCACATGAGGTCGCCATGCATGATCATGAACATCCACTGGCAAGACAAAAATCACCAACCAGGAAGTACTGGACAGGGCCCACTCAGCAAGTGTTGAGTCGATGCTGTTGAAAGCCCAACTTCGCTGGACTGGGCATGTAGTTAGGATGGATGATAATCATATTCCCAGACAGCTAATGTATGGAGAGCTGAAGCTGGGCTCACAGAGAAGGGGAAGGCCTAAACTGAGATACAAGCACACTCTGAAAAACAATCTCAAGTGATGTGACATCCAGCCATCCCAACTAGAGGTATATGCTACAGACAGGACAGCTAGGAAGAAGCTAATCTCAAAAGCAGTAAGCACTTTTGAGAAGGACAGGCAACAGCATCTTGATGCTGCGAGGGAGACGTCACGGGACAGCATCTGCGACGGTCCAGACAACAGATCATCGCTGCAGTACATGTGGGCGCCTGTGTGCATCCAGTCTTGGACTACAGAACCACAGGTGCTCCCACCCCCCATGAGAACACAGAAGTTAGCATCGGAACTGATGGACTACCAAGAGAGAGATCCCTAATGTTAAACGTGGATGTAAGATTTTGGAAGATCAGTCATTCTGTGAGAAAAATTATACTGAAAGGTACTTGTGGGGGAAAAGGAAAAAAATCATAACCTGGGTTATGCTGCATCATTCTCCACCATGCAGATTAATCTCATGGCATGCGGTCACTTTCAATATGTGTATTTTCATTACCCTATCTGTGTTCTCTGTGTATTTTGTTCTCTAGCCTGTCAGATGGGTTAGGAACATGCCAGATAGTGTTAGCATGCAAGCCATAACAGAGCAATACATTTAAGTTACACAATGAGGAGAATCAGACATCCCAGATGACTCCTTTTCATGAAAAGTAAGCATAAAATACTGGAATTTTAAAATACAAAAATACAGAGAAACACGTCCTGTTAGTCACTAACCATCTCTCATGATAAACAATTTCACAATTCCTTTAAGCTCCTAGGGCTTAGCGGTCACATGCGTGGACAGCACTTTATGGAAATTCGGAACAAGAATCCACATATGTGGACATACTTTTTCTCTAAAAGTACATCTTATCAAAAGATGATGCTTAGTTTTTATTCTAATCAGGTTCTAATAAGGGGCGGCACGGTGGTGTAGTGGTTAGCGCTGTCGCCTCACAGCAAGAAGGTCCTGGGTTCGAGCCCCGGGGCCGGCGAGGGCCTTTCTGTGCGGAGTTTGCATGTTCTCCCCGTGTCCGCGTGGGTTTCCTCCGGGTGCTCCGGTTTCCCCCACAGTCCAAAGACATGCAGGTTAGGTTAACTGGTGACTCTAAATTGACCGTAGGTGTGAATGTGAGTGTGAATGGTTGTCTGTGTGTCAGCCCTGTGATGACCTGGCGACTTGTCCAGGGTGTACCCCGCCTTTCGCCCGTAGTCAGCTGGGATAGGCTCCAGCTTGCCTGCGACCCTGTAGAAGGATAAAGCGGCTACAGATAATGAGATGAGAGATGAGATGAGGTTCTAATAAGCCCAAATAGCAAAGAGAAATAAAAAATGCATGTAAAAAAACAGCTTGGGCCTTAGGAGGTTAATCTTACAAAAAAAAAAAATCTCATGCCCTGTAGCTTTAAATATAGTTACATCCCAACACGAGTTACATCTCAGTTATATGCAAACAAAACAAATGCAGTGATTGCATATTGTAGAAGTAAGATGTACTTCTCACTGAGTGGACTGGGCTTCACTGAATCACTGATTAAAATGTTATCAGACAGACATGAGAGTCTTCAGAAACATTTTAGTCAGAATTGGATTTAAGAGAGAGAGAGTGACCTGTGTTATACCCTTCTGTGATAGTGGAGACGATTCAGACAATGTGGTGGGGGTGGGGAGGGGTGTAAGGCTTCAAGGATTCTTCCCGCATAAACCATTTCAATTTCGTCTGGCTGCTGCGACCTGCTGGCTGTGACATTGATCACACTGATCTGAATCTGCAGACATATTGTGATTGCACTTTGCAGTGCTATCGACTTTGTTTTCAATCCTGACCCATTACTGAACCCCCTCACCCCCAAAACATATTACTGCCTTCTTGATTTGCTGCCTCTTTCTTCTAGTTTGCTTATTTTTCAACCTCTACTTATCCATTTCTGCCTGCCTATCACATCGTTATCTGTCTATCTTTGCCTTTCAGGTGTGAAGGGAGCGTGCAGCGAAATGCATCATCAGGAGGATTTTTTTTTCAACAAAAATGCAAGCAGATGTCATAGCATGCAGTTTGCTATATATTTAAATAATGTTGGCTGGCATTGAGTGGTGTATCATATATATTCCATCCAGCTAGCATGATAATGAACAAGTCAAAGACGAGTTCAATATCATGCTAGCTGAATGGAATACATCTGAAATACCACTCAGTGACAGCCAATATTATTATTATTATTATCCATCCATCCATTATCTGTAGCCGCTTATCCTGTCCTACAGGGTCGCAGGAGCCTATCCCAGCTGACTATGGGCGAGAGCTGGGGTACACCCTGGCCAAGTCGCCAGGTCATCGTAGGGCTGACACACAGACACAGACAACCATTCACACTCACATTCACACCTACGGTCAATTTAGAGTCACCAGTTAACCTAACCTGCATGTCTTTGGACTGTGGGGGAAACCGGAGCACCCGGAGGAAACCCACGCGGACACGGGGAGAGCATGCAAACTCCGCACAGAAAGGCCCTCCTTGGCCGCTGGGCTCAAATCCAGGACCTTCTTGCTGTGAGGCGACAGCGCTAACCACTACACCACCGTGCTTCCCTTATTATTATTATTACTACTACTACTACCACCACCACCACCACCTCGCCCGGGACGGACGGGACGGGGCAAGTTATAGTTTTCAGTCAGGTTTGTTTGTTTCTTTCTTTGTTTTTTTGTAAACAATGTTATGGGAAACCAGCTGGACCAATCTTCATGAAACTTTCACGATAGATGGGCATTGGTCTCAAATAGAACCTCCAGAGTTTTGGGGGTCATCCGGCCAAAGTCAAGGTTACAGTGACCAAAAAGCTAAAAAAAAAAAAGCCCTGAGCTCAGACTACAGGAGCGCTACCTCGGAAAGACTCCTCCCACAAACACGCTGATTGGATCACTACCTACATCATTTGCATACACTGCTGTCATTGGATGTATTTTTTGGTTCATTTACATACACAAAGGAAGGGAGGTTTAACCACGCCCACTTTTAAAACCCATTGATGATAACTTCCCCATTCTGTTGATTTATTATTATAAATATAAATTAGAAATAAATGGACTAGAATAAAGAAATCACTTTCAGACATGTTTATGCTTATTACAGAGGGAAAGTGCGTTCCACTGAGCTCTAGCGCTGGGCCATTTCTGGGAAATAAGAGTTTGGGTCATGGTGATAGCATGTATATGTCAGCCTCGGTTCGGAGGTTTCAGTTTTGAAAACTGTAAGAGGTAAGAGTAGAATAATATAAAGTACAGACACCTGGTATATTTTACGTCTGTGATTTTTAAATTGTTTATTTTTGGATTACGCTTCATTTTTGTGGCTACTGCCTCATAGAGTAGATATATGTGCTATATTTACTGTATGGACATGGTATCAGAGAACAGTTTTATTTATAAGCAGCAGCCACATGTACCTATAGGGTACCTATTTTTTTCGTGATATCTTCCTTCATATTCATCATAAGTGCTACCTGGCGAGGTTTGTTTTGCCTGGCAACACTTATTATTATTATTATTATTATTATTATTATTATACATTCCTTTTGGGTGTTCAACACATCTTTCTCTTTCAAAATTCTCTCAACATCTTCCATATTTAATGAAGCAAACCTGGCGGCCATGTTTGTTTACAAATTGTCACTGACGCTCGCAAGCACGGAAGTTTTACAACTCCGACATGTGACATGTCTTAACAACCATGCAATATCATAAACCATATTCATTCTCTTATTCTTTAAATTCGTTTCTTAAGACAAGGATTTTTTAAGATGTTACCTTGACAGTTTCGGCGATAAACTTCCGCCTTCTTCAAAACAGTCTGTTTTGGGACTGTTTTGAAGAAGGCGGAAGTTTATCGCCGAAACTGTCAAGGTAACATCTTAAAAAATCCTTGTCTTAAGAAACGAATTTAAAGAATAGTTTCAATAGGTAGACATAATGAACTTTCACTACATATTCATTCTCCATTGGATAGAGTGACGTAATACACATAGGATTGTTAGCAATATGCTTACAATATTGCATGCTATCAAACCAAATGAATGAAACCCACTAGAAGGGAATGGAATACATATTTTTATTCCATCGAAAAAGTGTCCTGTATGTATATAAGTTTTTCTTCTTATTATTATTATTATTATTATGATTTGAATTTTTTGTGTCAGACTATTTTTCAGATATACAATATGTGAGCAAAGTTCTTAATAAACTACAGCTTTTTCTCTATACAACTCTGTTGGGATTGGCCCTGTTCAAATGTCAGGCAACACTTTGCTGAGTGTTAAATGCTAATTATTTAGTTTTTAGGGGTTATTTATTTATTTCTGTTAAATCACAGCTTTCCTCAATGCATAGAGACTAACAAAAGCATTCTCACTCTGAGACAACAGTCACATTGTTGTGTCTCTGTGGCCTTTTACAGAATTCTTACTCATTTAACTTTGTTTTTTTTTTCTTCTTCTTAGGTATCAATTAGGATAATTGTGTATTTCTGTTTCCAGTGCAAGTTAATCTTGCTAATACCAAAAGGGCAAGCAAAGAGGTGCTCAAGGGGTCAGAAACAAAAGTGCAAGATGCTGTATGAATAAATAAAATTCAATCTTGTGGTCTGACAAAACAAAGACTCTCGGATCATTTTATAACTTGGTGTTTGAACCACTTGAGACAGAACAATAGTTTATTTGTTTGTATTCATGAAAATGGTGTGTGTGTGTGTGTGTGTGTCCGTGTCCGCATATGTGTCCTGATTCAATAAACACCACAATGATGCCCTCCTCATGGGGCATATCAGAGAACGCCATTTCCTACATGACAAATGATACAAAGGTTTTGCAAAGCATTTGATGGCTTAGGTGTCTACTGGGGCTATCAGTGTACAGGATGAGGTTATCAAGTTCCTATCTTGCAAAATAGATCTGGTAGCTTAGACCCCAATTTCCATCAGGACAGTTGAGTCCTTAAATATCTATAGTGCTGTATCTCAGAAGGCAAAGGAGCTAGGCTGGAGAATAGTAGTTATACTGCATAAGTCCGTATAGAGGAGGTCCACAGGGGCTTGTGTTCACCTCTCTCTCTCTCTCTCTCTCTGTGTCTCTACTCCATCTATTTCTCTCTTATCTGTCTGTATGTTTGGGGTATTGTGGAAGGTACGGTCATCATTTCTTCTATTCATTGCCTGTCTCTGTAGCTACATTTACATACATGCTAATAATCCATGAATAAATCAGATTGATAACTCAGCGTTAATAAGTTTTTGTGCGTATGCCTCAACTGGAATACAGTAAACTGACTTAAGCCAATCCAAATAAAATTTCAAAGGTGGATAATACCTTTAATAATCCATGAAATAAAAGAGTACCAGCCTTGAAAACATGAGTTTTTGATGACTATTACTGTGAGACATCTGTACAAACCAGTGCTCTTACCTTATGTTCACACCAAACTTAGCAACAGCATCAAAATTCGCAAAAATTTGTTTAACTGGGTTCTTTTTATCTACTTTTAGGACTTGTGTGAAAATCTGATGATGTTTTAGGTCATATTTATGCAGAAATATAGAAAATTCTAAAGGGTTCACAAACTTTCAAGCACCACTGTATATTATGCACTTTTCCAACTCACTTGAAGCACCTACAGTTTATGACACTTTGGTCCCTGTATGGAAACAGGGATACATCATAAATAATGGGAAAACCTCCCACCACAGTGATCAGTTTCTCCTCCATGGCAGGCTTGGGAACAATTTGAACAGAATCAAAATTTACACTACTGTGTTCTCTAAGATTCTTTAGAGCAAAGCACTTCTAAATTCCAATTGGTTGCTGCCAAAACACGTCATGGCACATTTCCATGAAGTTGCCTGGACGTCAACTTTATTCTGACACCCCCACCTCCCAGGACGCTTCGCCAATGATCTCGCCACTGAGAAATGCTGGCTTACATAAAAAATTTACATAGAAGACTTCTGGTTGGTTTAATACTCTCGCCACTTTTGGCATGAACGTAGAGTAAGAAAACATCTTGCAGTTTTAATCAATTTAAATTAATTGTGAAGTTGGATGAGTGGTGGGATGGGCATCAAAATTTTGTGGCAAACTGACCTCAGTAAAGTTTAACATTAAACAGACATTCAGTGAACTTGCACACAGTAAAGGGGGAAAAGGGGGGGGGGGGCTTATTTTTTGTGCAGTCATTCCCAAACAATGGTTTTTAATGTTGCTTACATTAGAAGAAGGGTAAAGGTATTATACTGATAATATTGTATGCGTTCTATGTTATTTTCAAGAACCAGAGCATCCTTGATCCTAAATGTTGGGCAAATTAAATGCTTCACAACTTTACTGCCGTCACAAACCCTTCGTCTCACTCTCTGTTTAATAATCACACTTGGATGACATGATTTGAAGATGGAAACAATATTAAACTGGTTAAAAACACAAGCAGAATGAGTATAATTTGAAATTGTTAACTGGGCTCATGCAGTTATTATTATTATGATAACATTGGCAATAAACCTTGCTTATTCTTTGTGCATAACTTTGAATTGGATTACATGTAATATATACACATATACAGTGCCTCCAGAAAAGTATTCACCGCTTAGTGATTAAGTCTATTTTTGTTGTATTGCAGCATGAAGCCACTTCTGAGAAAGGCCATGTTAGAAAATTCGAGCGCTTTTAGAACAAGTGATTGTAAGATGAAAGTAAAGTTGAGACGTTTAATCCAAAGCCAAAGGGCAGTGTTTGGCACAAATGAAATAAAACCCAGCACACAGGTAACACCATTCCTATGATAAAACATGTTGGTGGTAGCATCATTGTCTACGTTGCTTTGCAGCAGGAAAAGCTGGAAAGCTTGTTACCATCATAGGCAATATGGATAGAGCCAAACATAAGCAAAATGTGAAGGAGAATCTGTTCCAGTCAGATAGGCATCTGCATTTAGAGCAAAAAATATAAATTCCAACAGGACAATGAACCAAAACACAGGGCAAAAACTATAAAGGAATGGCTTGACAAAAAGAAGGTTTGTGTTTTGGAATGGCCAAGTCAAAGTCTAGTTGAAAATCTGTGGCATGACCTGAAAATTGCTGTCCACCAATACTGTCCATCTAATTTGGCAGAGTTGGAGAACATTTAAATTGAAGAATGGAAGAAAATGTGTAATTCAGTGTAAATCTCAAATTGCTGCAAAAGGACAAGTCACACTGAATGGCTGAAGAACAACAACTTTATTTATCACACGTACACTTGTGAAATTCCTCTCTGCATTTAACCCATCTGAAGCAGTGAACACACACATGCACACACACACGTGAGCAGTAAGCACACACACATAGCAGTGGGCAGCTATGCTACAGCACCCAGGGAGCAGCTGGGGGTTAGGTGCCTTGCTCAAGGGCACTTCAGCCCAAGGCCACCCCATGTTAACCTAACTTGCATGTCTTTAGACTGTGGGAGAAACTGGAGCACCTGGAGGAAACCCATGCAGATACTGGGAGAACATGCAAACTCCACATAGAAAGGCCCCCATCGGCCACTGGGCTCAAACCCAGAACCTTCTTGTTGTGAGGCGACAGTGCTAACCATTACACCATCGTGCTGCCCAATATTTACCAGTTAAGCAGTTTTTAGTTTTTTTTTTCTTTTTAATTTTCAATTTTTTTAGGACACCAAAATACTTTGTTTAATTTTATTTCTGTAAAAAGTCATTTAAAAGAAGCAAGAAAAAAATTCCCTTCTGATGTACTTAGTTTTAATAATGCAATACAGAATAAACAGAAATAATCATTGGGGCGTGAATACTTTCTGGAGATACTGGACATGAAGGTTATAGACAGACTGCCCAGTTTAGGATACATATCAATACATACATAGGAGACATAGATATCATGTTCAATTCGAATTTACAATCAGAATGAATTCATTCAATGCCAAGTTTCCCAAAAGCATCATAACACAAAGATCATCGTTAAATGGTAGAGCGAGCAGCACAATGAATACTCTCTCCTAGTTAAGATGCTCTTAAGGCCAATTTATGCTGACAACGCAGTCCTCGCAGATGGCGTCGCAGATGGCGTCTGCGTAGCCCCCCCCCCCCCCCTTCGCAGACACTCTGCGCGCACCTCCCAAAAATTGTGACCACCGTAGAAGCCTCGCAGACAGCGTCGCAGACAAGAGGGCTCTGATTGGTCCACTCTACATCCGCTGTACACGCACTTCCGCTTCCCTACTTTCCCGGTTTGTTTTGTTTTCACTACCGCCATTTTTAAAAACACGAGCGAAGATGGAGCAGCACGAAGAGCGGTTGATTGAGGAAGTGAGGAAGTACGCACATCTATATGACTCCAGTTCTAGTCATTATAAGTAACCGGAGGATAAACACTCCACTAACCACACCCACCAACTACTCCTAGCGATTTCGCGACTTCGCGCCCCCTTGCGTTGTGGCGGTGAATAACATCGCGCACACCTATTACTCCCCACTCAACGATAAATTACAACTGTCTGCGAAAAGCTATCTGCGAAAGCCTTGTCGCAAGAGCATGCAGAGGCCCTTAGTGTTAAGAGCCTTTTGGGAAACCCACCACTGATTGGTGAAAATCTTTACATATAAACATCACCTGTGTTTTAGGTTTTATATTCTGCTCTTCACAAATGAGAATTTAGTGAAAGGAGTTCTTCAAGCTTATAAAGGCTCATTCCTCAGGGATCTGTATGGCATTTCTCATTTGTTCTCATGTACTCTGGGTTGTAGAGGCTGAAATCACTCCACTGCATGGTCATAATAAAGGGTGAAAGCTAAATGATTTTGACATAACTGGAATGCTATGAACAGTGGGAGAACTGGGCTTTGGGGTCATCTGGAACATTTCTGACCTCAGTGTTATCAAGTTCTGCTTTTTTAGGGCACTTGTAGAATATTTGAATATTGAGAACTTCTGCAAAGAAACGTAAATGCACTCCCATGCCTAATCCAAATGAAGAAACCTTTAATAATTGTTGGGGTTTTTTTTTTTGTTGTTTGTTTTTAAATCACATCTTGGGTACTTTCCTTACGAGGCTACAAAAGGAAAAGAATGGCGTTAAAACATGTAAGTAACTCATATCTGCAGTTATCAACAATCTTAAGTCTTTGAAATAAAAGGAAGCTTTTAAACCTTTTAGCTTGTGGATATGATTTAGCCTTTTATCCATCTGTTATATCCACTTATGTTTTTTGTTGAATTTCCTGTAGATATTGTAGTGTGAAATATCTGAATCTCATCTCATCTCATTATCTCTAGCCGCTTTATCCTTCTACAGGGTCGCAGGCAAGCTGGAGCCTATCCCAGCTGACTACGGGCGAAAGGCGGGGTACACCCTGGACAAGTCGCCAGGTCATCACAGGGCTGACACATAGACACAGACAACCATTCACACTCACATTCACACCTACGGTCAATTTAGAGTCACCAGTTAACCTAACCTGCATGTCTTTGGACTGTGGGGGAAACCGGAGCACCCAGAGAAAACCCACGCGGACACGGGGAGAACATGCAAACTCCACACAGAAAGGCCCTCGCCGGCCCCAGGGCTCGAACCCAGGACCTTCTTGCTGTGAGGCGACAGCGCTAACCACTACACCACCGTGCCGCCCCTGAAATATCTGAATGCGACAAAAATCAAAAAGGTTCTTTTAGGGATCAAAAGATGTTCATGCTAATACAATATTATTATATTCATTATTATACTTACATTTTATCAGATTTATTACCTCGTGATAGCATGCCATGGGTTTTCAATACAATGCTATAAATACAGTTTAGGACTCATGGCCTTCTTCTGTAGTGAATCATTCTGTATCATTATTTTTTAAAAAAAGCTCTAACTTAAATCCTCTTGTGCCATCTGCTTCTGGATGAAATAAACCTTTGTTTCATAGGTCACAATCACAGGCTATGACAGAGTGAGTAATTTAACATTTGTTTAATCATAGCCTACCTCATGGGTTTTTAAAAAAAAAAAATTTTAATTTTCTATTGCACGAATGCCCTTATCAAGAAGTAGTATACTTCAACTTCATTTTATTAAGTATACTTAAGTAAAGTTAGTACAGTGCTCAGCATAAATGAGTACACCCCCTTTGAAAAGTAAAATTTTGAACAATATCTCAATGAACACAAACAATTTCCAAAATGTTGACAAGACAAAGTTTAATATGACATCTGGTTAACTTATAACGTGAAAGTAAGGTTAATAATATAACTTAGATTACACATTTTTTCAGTTTTACTCAAATTAGGGTGGTGCAAAAATGAGTACACCTCACAACAAAAACTACTACATCTAGTACTTTGTATGGCCTCCATGATTTTTAATGACAGCACCAAGTCTTCTAGGCATGGAATGAACAAGTTGGCGACATTTTGCAACATCAATCTTTTTCCATTCTTCAACAATGACCTCTTTTAGTGACTGGATGCTGGATGGAGAGTGATGCTCAACTTGTCTCGTCAGAATTCCCCAAAGAAAGTAATTTCTTTACACCACAAAGGTGAAGGCTACAAGAAGATCAGCAAAGCTTTACTTATCAGTCAGAATACTGTCGCAAAAGTGGTACAAAAATTTAAGAAAGATGGAACTGCAACCATCTCACAGAGACGTCCAGGTCATCCACGGAAGTTAACATCTCGACAGGAGCGTCTTCTGATGAGAAGGGTTGAAGAAAATCGGAATGCAAGTTCACTGCAGTCATCTAAAGAAATAGAAAGCCAAACTGGGGTGACTATTTCCCGTGACACAATACGGCATACACTGCAGAAGAATGGCATGCATGGATGCCGTCCACGAAAGAAGCCTCTCCTAAAGCCCAGGCACAAAAAAGCCCGCCTAGAGTTTGCCAGGGCCCATGCTGACAAAGATGAAGACTACTGGGACTCTATACTCTGGAGTGATGAGACCAAGATAAATGTTTTTGGGACTGATGGCTTCAAAACTGTATGGTGTCGCAAAGGTGAGGAATACAAAGAAAAATGCATGGTGCCTACAGTGAAACATGGTGGTGGCAGTGTTCTTATGTGGGGCTGCATGAGTGCTGCTGGTGTCAGGGAGCTGCATTTCATTGATGGTATCATGAATTCACAGATGTATTGCTCTATACTGAAAAAGAAGATGCTACCATCACTCCGTGCCCTTGGTCGTTGTGCACTTTTCCAACATGACTAAACACACATCTAAGGCCACTGTTGCATTTCTGAAGAAGAACAGGGTGAAAGTGATTCAGTGGCCAAGTATGTCTCCTGATCTGAACCCAGTCGAACACCTATGGGGAATTCTGAAGAGACAAGTTGAGCATCACTCTCCATCCAGCATCCAGTCACTAAAAGAGGTCATTGTTGAAGAATGGAAAAAGATTGATGTTGCAAAATGTTGCCAACTTGTTCATTCCACGCCTAGAAGACTTGGTGCTGTCATTAAAAATCATGGAGGCCATACAAAGTACTAGATGTAGTAGTTTTTGTTGTGGGGTGTACTCATTTTTGCACCACCCTAATTTGAGTAAAACTGAAAAAAAATGTGTAATCTAAGTTATATTATTAACCTTACTTTCACGTTATAAGTTAAACAGATGTTATATTAAACTTTGTCTTGTCAATATTTTGGAAATTGTTTGTGTTCATTGAGATATTGTTCAAAATTTTACTTTTCAAAGGGGGCGTACTCATTTATGCTGAGCACTGTATATTTCCTTAAGTATACTTTTGTGTACTGATATCAATGTACTTACAGTATACTTGTAAGTAAACTAATCTAATACTTCTTGGGACTAAATTGGCCCACTTTTAGTTTATAAAAAATATACTTTAATTCTATGGGAAGTAAACTGTGAGTATATAATTAGTATTTTTTATTTTGTACTGCAAGTATACCACAAGTAAACATATACTAATAGTTTACTAGTTCTATACTTGTAGTCCACTTTTTAGTTTACTAAAGTATACTTTGTAGTATACTGGAAATATACTATTGGTTTACTTGTTACACACTTCTAGTCCACTTTTTAGTTTATAAAAGTATACTTTATAGCATATTGGAAATATACTATTAGTTACTGGATATATACATCTAGTCCACTCTTTAGTTTTGAAGTATACTGCAGTTACCCTTCTAGGTATACTATTAGTTTTCTAGCCCTAACCCTTACCTCATGCACACTACCAGTAGACAACTTAAGTGTTTTGTACCTTATACTTGTAATGGAAATTTTCAATAAACACTAAAGAACGCTTAGCAGTCGTCTTTTCAGTTATTTATTATAGTAAATCATACAAAGGAATATAAGATAGGAAAGAAAGACAATTAAAGCAGAACATCACCTCTAGTCATGTGAGAGTACACGCGCGCTCTCTGAGTTGTGTTTTTTTTGGCTGTATCTATTATACTTCTAAAGGCATTTGCTCACTGCTTGTGTCTTCACGTGATTGGCTCAAGATTTTCTATGAAGTTTTGCTAATGAGTGCACCTGGCATGCTTTGGTACGTGGAGACAGATGCAAGTTAGGGAGAGCTCAAGCTCCCTGCTTATCACCACCGAGGTCAGGAAAGGTGGTTACATCATGAGAAGATGCATAGTTAGGACGAACTCAAGCACCCTGCTCATTACCACCAAGGCCACAGAAAAGTGATTACAACATTGGAAAAAACATCTTTCTCAGTATATTAGGCCACTTGAGCTCAACACACAGAAACACAGAGAATAGGAATGTTCATCCACTAAATTTCCCTCACATAGTGGTGCTTGAAAGTTTGTGAACCCTTTTAGAATTTTCTATATTTCTGCATAAATATGACCTAAAACATCATCAGATTTTCACACAAGTCCTAAAAGTAGATAAAGAGAACCCAGTTAAACAAATGAGACAAAAATATTATACTTGGTCATTTATTTATTGAGGAAAATGATCCAATATTACATATCTGTGAGTGGCAAAAGTATGTGAACCTTTGCTTTCAGTATCTGGTGTGACCCCCTTGTGCAGCAATAACTGCAACTAAACGTTTCCGGTAACTGTTGATCAGTCCTGCACACCGGCTTGGAGGAATTTTAGCCCATTCCTCTGTACAGAACAGCTTCAACTCTGGGATGTTGGTGGGTTTCCTCACATGAACTGTTCGCTTCAGGTCCTTCCACAACATTTTGATTGGATTAAGGTCTTCAAACATTTAAACCAAAAAGTTCTATTTTGGTCTCATCCGTCCACAAAACATTTTTCCAATAGCCTTCTGGCTTGTCCACGTGATCTTTAGCAAACTGCAGATGAGCAGCAATGTTCTTTTTGGAGAGCAGTGGCTTTCACCTTGCAACCCTGACAATGCACACCATTGTTGTTCAGTGTTCT
Organism: Neoarius graeffei; assembly: GCF_027579695.1. Classification (NCBI taxonomy): domain Eukaryota; kingdom Metazoa; phylum Chordata; class Actinopteri; order Siluriformes; family Ariidae; genus Neoarius; species Neoarius graeffei. Next base: position 31,298,802 of record NC_083584.1, on the reverse strand, counting down.
CCTGATGGTGGACTCATGAACATTAATATTAGCCAATGTGAGAGAGGCCGTCAGTTGCTTAGAAGTTACCCTGGGGTCCTTTGTGACCTCACTGACTATTACACGCCTTGGAGTGATCTTTGTTGGTCAACCACTCCTGGGGAGGGTAACAATGATCTTGAATTTCCTCCATTTGTACACAATCTGTCTGACTGTGGATTGGTGGAGTCCAAACTCTTTAGAGATGGTTTTGTAATCTTTTCCAGCCTGATGAGCATCAACAACACTTTTTCTGAGGTCCTCAGAAATCTCCTTTGTTCGTGCCATGATACACTTCCACAAACATGTGAAGATCAGACTTTGATAGATCCCTGTCCTTTAAATAAAAGAGTGCCCACTCACACCTGATTGTCATCCCATTGATTGAAAACACCTGACTCTAATTTCACCTTCAAATTAACTGCTAATCCTAGAGATCCACATACTTTTGCCGCTCACAGATATGTAATATTGGATCATTTTCCTCAATAAATAAATGACCAAGTATAAGATTTTTGTCTCAGTTGCTTAACTGGGTTCTCTTTATCTACTTTTAGGACTTGTGTGAAAATCTGATGATGTTTTAGGTCATATTTCATCTCATCTCATTATCTCTAGCCACTTTATCCTGTTCTACAGGGTCGCAGGCAAGCTGGAGCCTATCCCAGCTGACTACGGGTGAAAGGCGGGGTACACCCTGGACAAGTCACCAGGTCATCACAGGGCTGACACATAGACAACCATTCACACCTATGGTCAATTTAGAGCCACCAGTTAACCTAACCTGCATGTCTTTGGACTGTGGGAGAAACCGGAACACCCAGAGGAAACCCACGCAGACAACATGCAAACTCCACACAGAAAGGCCCTCGCCGGCCACGGGGCTCAAACCCGGACCTTCTTGCTGTGAGGCGACAGCACTAACCACTACGCCAACGTGCCGCCCCTAGGTCATATTTATGCAGAAATATAGAAAATATTTCTATAAGGGTTCACAAACTTTCAAGCACCACTGTAGTCATGGACAGTCATTGCAGAAAGGAGCTTGGTCTGTATAGAAATACGTGATGTGCAAAGGACTTGCACCTATTTGAAATCATGTCAGTAAAAAGCTCAACGATCGTTTGGCTTCTGACCCAGTTGTTGTAGCCTCTATTGTGCACATCGTCTGTCTGCCATCTGAAGACAACTCTCCAAAACTGGGCTCCTAGAAATATCTCCTCACCAGGGAAATGGCTCCTCCTATCAACTCAAGAAACCAATGTTCTCTCTCTCCAAAGCCCAGACACACTCATGAAATAGTCTGCTTTTGACTAGATGAGGCAGAAAGAATGTTTCTGTGATGCTGCTTGCAGTGAAAAGCCTGTGGACATCAGAGAAACAATTTTTTCAACAGACTGCAAACTTTTGGTTATCAGCAAAACATGCCGCTGCTCTTTTGACTCAAGTACTCTTCCCCCCCATTTTATTTACTTCACATTGGAATTGGTGAAAATGTAGACCCATTCAATTTTTTGTGCATCTTCAATGCTGAGAATTTAGGACAGACTCTACCACTCCAAATCAGAAAAAGTTGGGACAGTATGGAAAATGCAAATTAAAAAAAGAAAGCAGTGATTTCTAAATTTACGTTGACTTGTATTTTATTGCATACAGTATGTACCCAAGATATGTCATGCTTTGTCTGGTCAACTTAATTTCCTTTGTTAATATACATTAGGGTGTGGCTGGTCCCCACCAAAATCTAAAATTTTATTATATCTTACCTGACTTTTTTTTGGTAATGAAACATGTAGAGTATAATTATGTAGAGTATAATCTATACACATGTAGAGTATAATTGTGAAATTTCATCAATTTTGAAGAAGTTTTAGGGGTGGCTGATTGCAATTTTATTTTTCATGCATTTAAAAATCAGACGAAAAATATCAATGAAGGAAAATAAATTTATTTTGTACTCAGATTGTACTGCTATATATAACACATTCAGTAACTCACTTAGATTATTAATTATTAAACACAAAAGACTTAAGATCAAAAATGACAGATAATAATTTAGTCATTTAATCTAGTATTAAGCTCCAAGTTTCCGGATCTAGGCACTTTTGTCGTTTACGGTGGTCTGGAACATTCTTCCTGTCATTTTCAACCACTTGCAAAACCTGTTGGTATTTGTCCCCATTTTTTGAAGACTGCAGAAAGTCTGCTGCAAGCTTGACTCCTCTCTCAGCACTGTCATTTGACACTCTTAATGCATCTACTATCGCTTTACCTTTCACATAGCTATCATTTTCGGCCCACTCTTCAACAGGCCTGTCCAAAAAGGAGCTATCAATATGAAGCAGAGTGAAGAATTGCCATGAGTCAGTTCCAACTAGTTCCAGCTAGTTCCAGCAGTCACCCAAGGATCTCTCTTCATTACATTTAATACAAGAAAGTTTTGACCATTACAGTGAGCCACCAGTTGGCTTACTGAACTAACATGAGAAAGAAACTGTCAAGACAGGTTAAATCTCATTACTTTTACCAAAGGAACAATTTACAAACCTTCTTTGCAATATGTATTTGCATTTATAATTAGGCGACATACGGATTTAATGAAAATTTAGCACAAATATTGACATACAATCAGCCACCCCTAGATCTTCATGAAATTACATGAAATTTTGTACTTTTAATATTGATACCAAACCTCACACAGAAAAAAAAAAGTCAGGCTTTATCAGAGAAAGTTGGGGGATCAGCCACACCCTAATATACATCCATTCCTGTGTTTCAGGCCTGCACCACATTCCAAAAAAGTTCAGACAGGGACAATGTAGGGTTAATAATGAGGTAAAATGATGCAATAATGATGTGATTTAAAACAGGTGATGTCAACAGGTGATTTTAATCATGATTTGGTACAAAATCAGTATCCAGGAAAGGCCTAAGCTTTGAGGAGGAAAGATGGAACAAGGATCTCCAATTTGTCAACAAAAGCATGAGAAAATTATTGAAACGTTTAAGAACAGTGTTCTGCAAAGAAAGAGACAAAGGGATTTGGATGTTTCACTCTCTACGATGCATAAGATCATTAATTCCTCCAGATTCAAGGAATCTGGAGGAATTTCAATGTGTAAAGGGCAAGGGCACAAGCCTAAGCTGAACACCCGTGATGTCTGATCCCTCAGACAGCACTCTATCAAGAACCATCGTTAATCTATAGCTGATATAACCACATGGGCTCGGGATTACTTTGGCAAACTTTGTCAAGCACTACAATACGGAGTTACATCCACAAATGCCAGTTAAAACTTTACTGTGCAAAAAGGAAGTTTTATGTTAACTGTGTTGTGAAGCGCTGTCAACTTCTGTGGGCTCTGAAGCATCTGGAATGGACCATTACACAGTGGAAACGTGTATTGTGGTCAGACAAATCAGTATTCCAGGTCTTTTTTTTGAAAAAGTGGACGCTGTGTGCTCCAAACCAAAGACGAATAGGATTATCCAGACTGTTCCCAGCAACAAGTCCAAAATCCAGGGTGTGCCATGGTATGGGGTTGTGTCAGTGCCCTTGGGAATGGTAATATACATTTCTGTGATGGCAGCATTAATGCAGAAAAGTACACTGAGATTTTGGAGCAACATATTTTGCCTTCAGGACGGCATCTTTTCCCAGGATATTTCAACAAGACAATGCAAAACCACATTCTGCACACATTACAAAGGCATGACTGAGGAAGAAGAGGGTGTCTGTCCCTTCTGTCCCAAATGCAGAATGTGTGGTGAATTTTGAAACAAAAAATATGACACTGACATATTTTAATGTGACACTATACTGTTGCACACCTTAAAGACCTGTGTGCAGGAAGAATGGGACAAAATAACACTGAAGCGTTTCATCACTTGGTGTCTTCAGTCTCTAAACATCTTTTAAGTCTTGTGAGAAGGAATGGCAACATTATAAAGTGATAAATGCTTTACCGTCCCGACATTTTTGAAATCTGTTGCAATAATCAAAATTGAAATAAGTGTTTACTTTGAAACAAAAACAAACAAACAAAATTCATGAGGCAAAACATCAAATGTGCTGCTGTATTGTTTTGAGTGTAATACTGGTCAAAGATTATTTACAAATCATTGTTTTCAGTTTTAATTTTAATATACCTTCCCTACTTTTTCTGATTTGGGGATGTATGTTAAAAAATATTGATTAAATGACAAAAAATAAATTATCATTGTTCTGTCAACAGCACAGAGCAATGAGGATGACATGGACAATGAGGATAACATGGACACGTGAATCCATGTGTGTTAAATGTGCCTCCATCAGGAATGATACATCTCTAAGACAAATGCGCAACCCATCTGAGGTAGACACCTGCACTCCCTCATCCGTGGGATTCATTGTTAGGCTGTGATTACGGCACGTTAGCCTGGTTCACCGCTGACGTGACCAAGCTGCCAATAGGGTCCTCCATCCTATCTCAGTGTATCAGTGCTCATCTGTGGCGCATGGGCGCCAAGGACTCTCAATGTGAGACACACCATCAAGCTCCCATCTCAACACACAGCTGACTCCAACAGGCTGCTTGCTTTTAACAATCTAGACCTAAAGGATATTTTACTCATAAATCTGCACAATGATAAATAAGCTCATAAATAGCTCTTTCAGACGCAGTGGAAGATTGCTGTTGATTTCCAGGGGTGTATAATTGTGCAGGTGTTCTGTAAAGCTTCAAGACATTTGTCTGCTTTTGTGTGGCAACCTGGCAAAATTTGTCTGATGGCGTTACGACAGACTTCTGGAAAACAACCAGAATGGGGTTTTTCTGTTAGTACTATACTTTGTTTTTTTTACCAAAAAAAAAAAAGATATGAATTTTACCAAAACGATGTGGAAATTAATGTTTTATTTAGGATACTTTCTTTTTTCTTTTTTGTATTTTTACCCAATTTTCTCCCTAATTTAGTCATAGCCAATTTCCACTCATCAAGCAGCTCTCCCCATCACACAACAGCTACGAACTACGGAGGGCGAAGGCTATCACGTACTTCCTCCATGGCATCTCTAACCACATCTTTTCGAACTGCTGCTGTAACACACTCAAAGGAAAGCACTATCTGCCCACTTCTGTATACATGAGCTCACAGACACCCATGATTGGCTAGTTTTGCTGTGATTAATATGGGAGAGACAGTATACCACCACTCCCTCCCTGAGAGCATGGCTAATTGTGCTCTCTTGGTTCTCCCAGCCACCACGGATGGCTGTGGCATCACTGGGATTTGAACTCATGACCTGTAGATGATTAGGGTGAATGCTTTTCTGTTGTGTCACTCAGGAGTGCCTTAGGCTACTTTCTAACTTTGCCTTGCTTTCTGCAAAGAGCATGTTGGGTAAAGATCCAGTTCAGTTAACACAATGGTAAATGAGGTCAGTCTTCCTAAAGATGTCAAAAGCCTTACTAGTTAAATATGATTTCCTCACATATACCCCTTTTCCACCAAATCAGTTCCAGGGCTGGTTCGGGGCCAGTGCTGGTGCTGGTTCACAACTCGTTCAACTTGCGAGCCAGCTGAGAACCAGTTTGCTTTTCCATAGTTCGCAGTGCTAAGCGAAGCCACGTCATTACGTCGCTGTATACGTCAGTTACGTCGTTGTATACGTCATTACGTCGCTGTATACGTCAGTTACGTCGCTACATTTGCATAAACCTTGGCGCGAATATCGAAGCAAAAACAACACGGAAGAAGCAGCAGCAACAACAACAACAACAATAATAATAATAATAATGGATGACTTCGCGTTTGTACAGATGCTGCTTCTCGTCGCTTAAAAATGGCGACCTTTCGTGATCTTGCTATTGTTGTTGGTCTTAACAACTCCGCCCCCCAGCTGATGTAAGCGGTTCTTTCCTCTGGCCCAGCAGAGAGTTGGTGCTAGCCTGGAACCGGTTTTTCTGGCCCCAGAGCCAGTTCTTTGTCAGTGGAAACAGAAAACCCGGTTCCAAACTAAGCACTGGCCCCGAACCAGCCCTGGAACTGCTTTGGTGGAAAAGGGGCAATAGTGAATGTCACTTTTGGACCGAATTGTTGGATCAGATACACCACAGAAAAGTGAACATAAGCCATATCAATTCAGTTTGCAGTTATATAACAAATTGTCCATGATGAAAAAATGTTTCAATTACTTTTTTAAAGATACATTAATAACAATAAATTTAGCCAACAGGACTCACACAATGATTCATAATTACCAATGTTAGTGCAAACCATGATCAGTTGAGTGACACAACAACAATTAGGCTCGTCTTTAAAAGTTCTGACTGCAAAGTTGAATTCTGGGCAAAATCTTCCATTTCTATTGCTGTTGGAGTTTTGCGATGTTTCGCTGCCACACGCCGTGTATCCTGAGTGTAAATGTTTTGCCGAGATAAAAAGCGTCCCACGTTTTATGATTCCAGAGATTGCAGAAGTAAGTGAGCAACAATATCACGTGACCACCATGGGGTGTGTTTGACCTACTTTTAACCAAAACAAGTTGGCATGGGCAAACACGGCGGACTCTGCTCTCCCACCAGTTAAAAGCCAGTGAAAAAGAAAAGGAAAATACGAAAGCGAATCATCTCGAAAGTGCGCCAGAAAAGCGATGGAAACCAAAAGGTTATCCGCAAGAATTTTCATGAAGGGACAGATTGACCGCTGGAATCGACTGAAGGATGCAACAGGCATGAAATCTATGAAGAATCTGCAGCACTTGTCTTGGATTGGTTAGTCTGAGTATGGAGTTATACACCTAATGTTTTAATCTTACAGAGAAAGAAGTGATAACACAAACGCAGAAACAGAGAAAAGATATTATTCCTCTTTTGTTTCATGGATCTGTCCATGAATGTCAACCACAAATTGCATCCCTGCGACTCCAAACTCTCCAAGGTCGCTGCAGAGTCACAATGTTTTCCATGCATCGCCATCTTGGTGTGACCCAGTTCCATAATTATGCAAATTAGTTCAAGCTCCTCGTGTTCATCTGTTTCTGTAGAGCCATACTGTTTGACTCCAAGATGGAGGATATTTGGTCCCAAAACTGAGAAAAGCGACCCTCAGCACATCAAAATGATCACATCTAATCTGCATGATATTGTGCTTGCGGGACATAGGAAAATGCCATGCACAATTTTTTTTTTAATTTCAGATGACTTTGCAGTCAGCACCTTTAAATGCAGAAGGTGACTTTTACCTTAGGTGATAAGATAGATACTGATAATAGATGATGCTGATAATCAAAGTGAGAACTCATTTCCCATTCTTAACTTATAATTCTTTATAATTCAGCAGTAATGTTGTTTTTCCATAAGTAGATTAGGCTACAAATGTAGAGGTACGTAGGCATATTTCAGTGGAATTGTATGAAATCAGAATTTAAAAATACTATACCTTTACTTAATATTTAAAAAACAAACAAATAAATAAGATACCCACATTCTACCTCAGATAATTCTCTCCTTTCCCCCTTTGACATTCTATTTGCTATTTTATGCTAACATCACACTCAAAATACAGCCATATAAAGGGATTGCTTAACCAGCTATGAAGGCACATCTATGTAACATAAGCACCACAAACTGGGCAACAATTAACAAATCAACAATACCTTTATTCCCTAAGTGCTGATCACGAACTACAGCCACTGCAGGCAAGTAGAATGAGAAATGAACTATAGCTATATTACCCTGTCTCTGATAAATCTCAATCAAAGCATGTTTAATTTTTCAGCAACAGCTTTCAGATAGGCGGCACGGTGGTGTAGTGGTTAGCGCTGTCGCCTCACAGCAAGAAGGTCCTGGGTTCGAGCCCCATGGCCGGCGAGGGCCTTTCTGTGTGGAGTTTGCATGTTCTCCCCGTGTCTGCGTGGGTTTCCTCCGGGTGCTCCGGTTTTCCCCACAGTCCAAAGACATGCAGGTTAGGTTAACTGGTGACTCTAAATTGACCGTAGGTGTGAATGTGAGTGTGAATGGTTGTCTGTGTCTATGTGTCAGCCCTGTGATGACCTGGCGACTTGTCCAGGGTGTACCCCGCCTTTCGCCTGTAGTCAGCTGGGATAGGCTCCAGCTTGCCTGCGACCCTGTAGAAGGATAAAGCGGCTAGAGATAATGAGATGAGATGAGATGAGATGAGCTTTCAGATAGTAGCTCCAGCTCTGGCAGGCAGTCAATCAGAACAGCAGAGACCCAACTTCATTCTGACACATGAATATCAAAGCAGCGCTGGCCTGGAACTGGTCACTGGCTTCTAAGTTTTTAAATTTACCCAGACCTACAGGAGTAGACATTCTCCGAGTTCACAGAGAGGTGCTAAATATTTAAAATCCCATCAACCTGCTTCTGAGACAGACATGGTCTTGTGATCTGGTGCAGGTCAAAGGTGTCATGCTAATAAGACAAGGAGATGACATTAGAGCCTCGGGGTCTGGATGGGTCGCAATTCACTGCTCTACTACAGAGGTGCTTCTAAGGCAAAAGAGTTAAATTTTCAGTGCAGGATAAAATTAAATCTTCACCTCATTTCCGTGAGAAGTTGAAAGTGAAAATATGATTCTGAAGGTGAACTTTTTATATACAATGATGTGATTTATGCTTATTGGAGACTAAGCTGTTAAAAGTGCTTTAATTATCAAGCCTGGGATTCAGTATTTACTCTTGATCCTTCCAAGTTGATAAGACTATTTAAAAGGCCTTCATAGCATCGCTTAAGAGGTCTTTAATAACACAGTGTTTGAGGTGAGGTGACAGAGGTTTTATGGTTAGAGTGCTCAATATTGTTAGCATTATTAGCTTGAATTAACTAAAAACACATTCTTGAAGACTTCTAAACATCCATCAACTGTAATATTACTTCAGTTCAAACTCAGGAGCATTCTTCATTTATTTGACATATGGTGCTCTAAAGGGCGGCATGGTGGTGTAGTGGTTAGCGCTGTCGCCTCACAGCAAGAAGGTCTGGGTTTGAGCCCCGTGGCCAGCGAGGGGCCTTTCTGTGCAGAGTTTGCATGTTCTCCCCGTGTCCGCGTGGGTTTCCTCCGGGTGCTCCGGTTTCCCCCACAGTCCAAAGACATGCAGGTTAGGTTAACTGGTGACTCTAAATTGACCGTAGGTGTGAATGTGAGTGTGAATGGTTGTCTGTGTCTATGTGTCAGCCCTGTGATGACCTGGCGACTTGTCCAGGGTGTACCCCGCCTTTCGCCCGTAGTCAGCTGGGATAGGCTCCAGCTTGCCTGCTGTAGAACAGGATAAAGCGGCTAGAGATAATGAGATGAGATGGTGCTCTGAAAGTGAACTTGTAATATACTGGTAGCTTTGAATACAAATGGACCAGCAGCAGTTCATTACAGATTATTCAACCCTATGGTCAGATATTGACTACTTTCACATTACCCATAATTCATATTCACACAGGGAAAAATGAATTTTCCTGATTTAAAGTTTTATAGAATACCTGTAAAATACCTATAGAATACCTAGAGTTTGACAAAATTGGCTGTCAAAATTTTACACCAACAGAGACTGTGTCCACTTCAGTGGTGGAGTAAAGTCTGATAATCCAAGTCACAAAGTCTACAACCCCTCTGTCTTTGCATGTATTCATAAAAAGTGCGAAAACCGAAAAAGTCAAAGAACTGAAAAGGACAACTTTATTGAAGGATCAACTCCCAAAGCAAAGTACAACAATGCAGTGTAAGTAAGCTTACATGGACAGTGGCATGCAAAAGTTTGGGCACCCTTGCTGAAAATGTCTGTTACTGTGAATAGCTAAGTGAGCAGAAGATGAACTGATCACCAAAAGGCATAAAGGTAAAGACGAGACATTTCTTTTCAGCGTTTTCTGCAAGATTTGTGTATTATTTTTGTTTTGTACAATTGGAGAGTGAAAAAAGAAAAGGAACACCATGTGAAAGTTTGGGCACCCCAATACATTTGAGTTCTCAGGTAACTTTTACCAAGGTTCCAGACCTTAATTAGCTTATTGAGCTGTGGCTTGTTCAAATTCTTCTTTAGGAAAGGTCAGATGATGCAGATTTCAAAGCTGTATAAATTCTCTGACTCCTCAAACTTGTCCCTAAAATCAACAGCCATGGGCTCCTCTAAGCAACTCCCTCGCATTCTGAATAATAAAATAATTGATGCTCACAAAGCAGGAGAAGGCTACAAGAACGTAGCAAAGTGTTTTCAGGTCACTGTTTCCTCAGATCATAATGTTATTAAGAAATGGCAGTTAACAGAAACAGTGGAGATCAAGGTGAGGTCTGGAAGATGAAGAAAACTTTCTGAAAGAACTGCTTATTGGATTGCTAGAAAGGCAAATAAAAAAACCCTGTTTGACTGCAAGAGACCTTCAGAAAGATTTAGCAGACCCTGGAGTGGTGGTGCACTGTTCTACTATGCAGCGACACCTGAACAAATATGACCTTCATGGGAGAGTCATCAGAAGAAAACCGTTCCTGCGTCCTAGCCACAAAATTCAGCGTCCGAAGTTTGCAAATGAACATCTAAGCAAGCCTGATGCATTTTGGAAACAAGTCCTGTGGACTGATGAAATCAAAATAGAACTTTTTGGCCACAATGTGCAAAGGTATGTTTAGAGAAAAAAGGGTGCCAAATTCCAGGAAAAGAACACCTCTCCAACTCTGAAACATGGGGGTAGATTGATCATGCTTTGGGGTTGTGTTGCAGCCAGTGGCACAGGGCACATTTCATTGGTCAAGGGAAGCATGGATTCGAATAAATACCAGCAAACTCTGGAAGCAAACATCACACCATCTGTAAAAAAGTTGAAGTTAAAAAGAGGATGGGTTCTACAATAAGACGATGATCCAAAACACACCTCAAAATCTACAATGGAATACCTCAAGAGGCACAAGCTGAAGGTTTTGCCCTGGCCCTCACAGTCCCCTGACCTAAACATCATTGAAAATCTGTGGATAGATCTCAAAAGAGCAGTGCATGCAAGACAGCCCAGAAACTTGTAGAACTGGAAGCCTTTTGCAAGGACGAATGTGTGAAAATCCCCCAGGTAAGAACTGAAAGATTATTAGCTGGCTACAAAAAGTGTTTACAAGCTGTGATACTTGCCAAAGGGGGTGTTACTAGGTACTAACCATGCAGGGTGCCTAAACTTTTGCTGCGGGCCCTTTTCCTTTTTTGTCATCTTGAAAATGTAAAAGATGAAAATAAAAAATTGTTTTTGCTTAAAATATAAAGGGAATGAGTCATCTTTAACTTTATGCCTTTTGGAGATCATTTCATCTTCAACTTGCTTAAAGTGCATATCACGGGTAAATTCAGGAGCAAGATCAATGTAATTCTCCTATTTTATATTAAACTTTGCTCAAATATATGTAACATTCTGCATTCTCTGCAATTTTTTTTACCTTGTGCAATACCAGAAAAATTCAGTTGAAATCAAGCCATTTGAGGCGAATTGGTCCGCCTCTGAAAAAACTTGGCATTTGGATTTCCCGGCAAACATTGATTTTCGTGACATCACGTGCGGGACGCCTCCTTCTGAATCCTACGTCAGCGCTGGTTTGTTTATGAGAAAACGACCTGGTGGTTTTCTGCAAATTTCTTCAACGTTTTCACATCATTATTAAAATGGTTAACAGATGTATCGTAGGAGGGTGTAGCAACACCAATCTTGATGGGATTAGTACTCATCGTTTTCCAAAAGACCAGACAATGAGAGAGAAATGGGAGCGCTTGGTCTACACAGGCTGTGCACTGAAACCATGCAAAGCTCGCGCAGCCTGCTGGCGCTTCCACAGGTGACGTCACGAATCTGGCTCCAGACTCCCTTGGGATTTTTCCAGACGCGTTTTGTTATTTTTTTTCTGCTGTAGACAGATGGCCTTGTGCAAAATTACCCTTCTGGATGAGTGTGTAAAGGGACATACTTTTATATTTAAAAAAAAAAAAATGCAAAATTGGTCCAGAATATGCACTTTAACTGTTCACAGTAACAGCAATTTTGACCAGGGGTGCCCAAACTTTTGCATACCACTGTACTTCCCCTTTTAATGTTTCTGTAGGTAGATCGAATGTAGTATTTGACCCTGTAGTCCTAACAGCCCAAGGATTATCATAATCTGGTAGTACATGAGCTCTAGGAAAATTAGAATGAAGGAAATCTTAAATCAACGCAAACTTGAAAAAGAAATTTGACTATTCTGCTGTGTTTACAGTACTTACTTGACTGAATGAATTCCTTGCTTGTGTTCCTATGCACGAAGCGTTTTGTATTTTCTTACGGCTTTCTCGTCGTAAACAGCACCCAGCAAAAATGATTTCACTGTGGATTCTTCTATGATTGGTGTCGATCTTTTTCAGCTCTTCTGCCAACCTTTTAATTTCTGCAGGTAAGCAATTGTTGGAATCCCCGTGTTGACAGATGAAGAAGGCTGCTGACTGTGTAGAGATGTTCAAAGCATTCAATACAATATTTGCAAGCGTGTTTTTACCGATTGATTTCTCAAAGTCCACAGAAAAGGCTTTGCAGATTTCTTTAAGCTTTGGTTTAGTTAGTTTTGACACTTCTTTGAAGGCTTTAAGGAGATTTAAATCTGAAAGATTACGGTCAGTGCGGGCGGCACGATGGTGTAGTGGTTAGCGCTGTCGCCTCACAGCAAGAAGGTCCGGGTTCGAGCCCCGTGGCCGGCGAGGGCCTTTCTGTGTGGAGTTTGCATGTTCTCCCCGTGTCCGCGTGGGTTTCCTCCGGGTGCTCCGCTTTCCCCCACAGTCCAAAGACATGCAGGTTAGGTTAACCGGTGACTCTAAATTGACCGTAGGTGTGAGTGTGAATGGTTGTCTGTGTCTATGTGTCAGCCCTGTGATGACCTGGCGACTTGTCCAGGGTGTACCCCGCCTTTCGCCCGTAGTCAGCTGGGATAGGCTCCAGCTTGCCTGCGACCCTGTAGAACAGGATAAAGCGGCTACAGATAATGAGATGAGACGGTCAGTGTGTGACGCTATGCTGTTTTAGTTTGTTTATATTTTGGTTACCCCCCAAGGCACAATGCATTATGGGTAATGTGAAAGTAATCAATAGTAGAGACAATAAATACACTTCAAAAAGTTAAGATGACAGCTGGATACTGCATAAAAACTGTCTCAAAAGCTTCATTATGGCAAAGCTTCATTAATGTAGCTAACTTGCAACATATTGATTAAAAAATACAGATACAATAGTGACCTTTGAACAGTCATCCATAGCAATAATTGTAAATACAAAGTCATAAAACATCATTGGATAAATAACAGTTTTTGTGGACCTTATAGCAAAGTCATATATTAATGCATAACTCTTGTTTTCACAGTAATCATTTAATACATGCACTAATCCAATTCTGAAAATTTCAGAAGCTCTTAGGTGGTCATGTGATTCACTGCTAGCACTCTGATTGGTTGATCTGAAAACGTTGCCCAAAATTATCAAAATTGTTCAGATAGAAATTATGTTGTCCAGTCTCAATTGGAAAGTCTCGAAGCACAATTGCCCAGCAACATTGCCCAAAAAGTATCATCACTTTTAGACCTTAAACACTACTCTTACGATGTGACTAGCTCAACCTCCTGTGCAATCATCAGCACACTAAATTTTATAATAATAAAATGGGTTGATAATGATTAGCACCTTGTTAGGGGTTCTGACTTCAAATGGCTAATTACCCCATGTTACTTAAATAGCCTAGTTTAACCTCCGTTGTTTACAAAAAGGTAATTAATAATGTCCATAAGGTAAATTATCTTTAGTAGTAGTGCAATTCATGACAGAATGAATTAACTAGAAGGGCACTTGGTAGATAGTATACTTCCACCAAGCCACAGATTTGCATCAAAATCTAATCAAATGTTCCTTGGCCCATGGTTCACCTTTCCTCAAAATTTCATCAAAATCCATTCACTACTTTTTGAGTTACATTGGGAACAGAGAACCTTCTTTAACAAACTTGGCAGAGGTAACAAGATGTTCATACTTACTGTAACTATAACCATTATAATGATGGCTATTCATATTCCTCCATTTGGAAGCTGTTCATGTTCATTATTTCCTGATGGACTACAAAGATTAGTGCCTGTATTTTGTAATTCATCAGTATGAAGGCATTAATTAAATATTAATATATTACTTTTTAATGGACGTTATAGTTAAGCAATGTTATCCATTGATGTCACCCCATGAGTTTGACATAAGCCTTACCTATATTCTTCAGCATTACTTTATAAAATCATCATGCAGTGCCAATGAATGTTTTATGAGGTACCAGTTATCACACTTTTCAATAAAACTGTGTGTACAGAAAACTAGAAATACCCAAAGAGCACACAGATCTTGGTTTAAAATCGACTATATTAGACCATGCTAAATGCAAAAGCTCAGTTTGAGAGGCAAAGGAAAAATAAATGTTTCACATATACACTCAATTTGCACCACCTTATTATTTTACTCAAAAGTTCAAGAAAAACCCAGCACATAAGCTCTTCCAGCAGAACTGTCTGACACAATTGCCCACATGCATGTGCTTTCCTGCTAAGCAAGGTGCACACTAAGTGACTGGAGATGTGTAGCTAATTGTATTTGAAACAACTGGAAACAAGCAGAGAGGTGAACTAATGGCTACTTGACAGACCACATTCATTCTGACCTGCTAGCCCCAGCTCTTCTACAGATCAGCCACAGACCCAGGGAAGAGAACGACATGCTCAGGGATAAACCCAAAGTACCCATGTGTGTATATGGGACAGGTTCTATCGAATACATAATTTCTAAATAGCTCTATCCGCCCAGCCACACAGATTCTTTATCCCCCTTCCCTTCCGTCCCATGCAGCATCTTTCTACATAATCCTTTCTTCTGAGTAACCCAGCTCCTTTAGGCAAATTTTCAGTATTCACAGACTCATACTAATGCAGTGTAAAGTTGCTAGCATATCTAAAATACCATCATATGAATGCCCTTGATGAAAAATATAAGCATGAATAAAAAAAAAGTATTAGTAGATTCATTTAGGCTCTGTAAACATCCTCCAGCTGTCCATATCCCACCATCTCTCAGACAGACGTGTGCTGTAGCCAATCAGTAATGAGCATGAGATGTCATACCAACCACTGTTGTCATGTGTGAGTTTGAAATCCGATCAATCCTGTGGGAGGATTTTTGTGAAATTGCATATGACCCCTGTGTAGCCGCAGCTATGTCAGGTGGCGCCACCTAGTGAACAATTCTTGTTGGACTATGTCTTTAGAGTCTTCTGGGTGAGTTTCAGTGAAAACATCCTAACAGTTTACGAACAGTAGCATTTAATGTGACAAGTCACCCAAAATTTTCAAACGCCCATAAAATGTTATCTATGACAGGTGGCACCACCGTCTTGACAACTTTTATACATACCAACCTGAGGAACATTCCATACGAGTTTGATCAAAATCTGATCACTCCTCTAGGAGAAGTAGTGATTTTCGTGAAACGGCACGTGACCCCTATGCAGCCTCATCTACGGTAGACAGCACCACCTGGAGAACTCTTGGTGGTCTATGTCTTTAGAGTCTTCTGGGTGAGTTTCAGTGAAAATGTCACATCAGTTTATGAAGAGTAGCATTTAATGTGACGAGTCACACAAAAATTTCAGGACAGCCATAAAATCATAAATATGATAGGTGGTGCCACCATCTTGACAACTTTTATGCACACCCACATGGGGAACACTGCATATGAGTTTGATCGAAATCCAATCAATTCTGTAGGAAAAGTAGCGATTTTTGTAAATTGTGGACGAACAACGACGATGACAGATGGACGATGCATGATCACATAAGCTCATCTGGCTGCAGGCCAGGCCAAATGAACTAACAACACATCGTCATATTAAAGTCATAGCACATTTTAAGGTAGATTACACACACACACACACACACACACACACACACACACACACACACACACGTAGATGAGTATGGTGATCTTTACTGGAAGGCAAAACAAAATGCCAGTACCCTGGTATTCAGGTGAGTTTGTTAGTTCACTTATGATGTTCTGAGGAAAGCACGAGATACTTTCAATTATTTCTCTTATTCATATTTAATTGTGTTTTTTGCTTGTAAAGGTCACACTGGCTGTTTGCGTGAGTTTCTCAACATGAGAAGAGGAAGTCTTGCTGGTAAATCAGGCTGCCTCTTTAAAAATGTACAAACTCCACCACAGGAAGCAGTGACCTGCCCACACTAACCTATTGAACAACAAATATCAGGGAACCTAGCCAATCAACTGGAGGCACTCCCACTGACAAACCAGTAGGATGTAATTGTCATGGCATGACAGGAGGCTCTTCTTCAAAATTGAAAGTAAAGACTACAAGATGCACTAAATGAAAGATTGTATGGTAAATTGATTTAGACATGCGAAGAAAAAGATTTTAAAAAAAAGTTACAGGTTCTAGGAAATAGTAATCATATAGACTTGAAATGAAGTTCATGCCCTGGTTTTCAAACCAAAGCTTTCCCAGCAATAAAAAAATATGATTGATCACAGGGCCATGGGTTTAATCTAATAGGGCTTCAGAATAACCATTTGCAAACATAACAAAGTAATTTCTACTCCTCTTTCCCAACATGGTGATCATATTCAGAATAAATCAATAATAACATGTAATAGAAGCCTTGAATACTAAGTATGCTAGAAGATACGAGGTCATTTAATTACTTAAAAATCATTAAATCAATTCGGCAAAGCGTAAATCCTGGTTTAGCCTAATGAAGTCTCGGTCTATCAGTTTCACAGACTTTAAATTTATTGATAAAAATCGCCACATTAGGACCGGTGCTGGATACAAATGCACTGAGTATTTGATATTAGATCCCAATTTGCTTCATATACCGATATAAACTTAAAATAATACTATGTTTTCACAGCTTTGTGTTTTAAAATAGAATACCACAATATCTGCTTTAATATCATATATGGGCGGCACGGTGGTGTAGTGGTTAGCGCTGTCGGCTCACAGCAAGAAGGTCCGGGTTCGAGTCCCGTGGCCGGCGAGGGCCTTTCTGTGCGGAGTTTGCATGTTCTCCCCGTGTCCGCATGGGTTTCCTCCGGGTGCTCCGGTTTCCCCCACAGTCCAAAGACATGCAGGTGACTCTAAATTGACCGTAGGTGTGAATGTGAGTGTGAATGGTTGTCTGTGTCTATGTGTCAGCCCTGTGATGACCTGGCGACTTGTCCAGGGTGTACCCCGCCTTTCGCCCGTAGTCAGCTGGGATAGGCTCCAGCTTGCCTGCGACCCTGTAGAACAGGATAAAGCAGCTAGAGATAATGAGATGAGATATCATATATCGAGTTAGGAGTATAAGAGAAGCAAGAAAAGTACTTGCCATGGGTGAGCCATGGGCCAAGGAACAATTGATTAGATTTTGATGCAAATCTGAATATGTGGCTTGGTGGAGGTATGTACTCTACCAAGTGCCCTTCTAGTTAATTCATTCTGTCATGAATAGCACAGAATGATGAAAATGGTATTTTTAAAAAAAAGAAAGAAAGAAAAGTAGGCTGTGTCAGGAAGAATGGTCAAATTTCCAAGAGAACAATTGTACTTGAAGTGAAAGACTTTTAATGAAGATGATTAGCATGAGATAAGAGGGTCCTTTATCGAAAACATAAGAACCCTTACTTACCCCAAGAACATTTGAGGAACCTGTCTTTCATATTCTATACACAGGATGTAGCTTTCATTTCCGCACAGTTTTAAAACATTATACCCTAATTTCTCTGCAGTGTGTGTGTGTGTGTGTGTGTGTGTGTGTGTGTGTGTGTGTGTGTGTACACACTCTGATGTACCTCCCTGTCGTTTTCTCTAAGGAGTTCCTTTGTACTTTATTTCCATCTATTTATCTTCTGGGTATAAAAGACTAATTTTCAAGTTTTTAACTTTGGCTCCAGCTTCCACTTAGCCGTAGGGAAATTTGTCAGCAATCTGGACGCATTAATGTAGGTAATATGCTGCATAGAGTAAATTGTATTGCTGATGCATGCCAGATAGGACATGTTTGTACACCATCCATCAACACAAACGGGTGTGAGGAGTCTCACAGGAGCCCTATGTACATTATAAAATAATGTATATTTCAGAAATTAGGTTGACCATCCAGGGAGCAGCTGGTGTTTCAGCATCTGAGTCTCAGTTTGCACTGTCATATTGTCAGAGATTATTCAACAAATAAAGTAACTGGCAAGCTTGCTTGTAAACTAGCTAGCATTCATCACAAGTACAAATAATATAATGAATATATTTCATTATAGTCTCTAAGAGTATACTATAGAACACGGGTCGTCAACTGGCGGACTGTGGTCCAGATGCAAACTCAAAGTATTTCAGCAGACTGCAGTGAGAACGTATATACTCCACTTAAAATACTGTAGCAGAGACAATAAACATAGGGGGGAAAATTGGCTGTAGTTAACCCTCTCCAGTTTTCTAAATATAAACCAGGCTTCTGCAGTAAATCCTTTGTTGCAATATAATCTATCACATGCACTTATGTAAATTATTTAGCTGAAGGCAGCTCAGAGACTAGTTACAGGAGTCTCACAGGAGCCCTATGTACATTATAAAATAATGTATATTTCAGAAATTAGGTTGACCATTAGTTCAGAAAAGGGGAAAAAATAAACAGACTTTCATAGATTTTTATAATTATTTACCATCCCTGGGCTGATTAGTGAACAAAAACATGAATCATTAAAAAAAATTGTTGACTATGAAAACAGAATAATGTCTAAAGATGAACGGAAAGAGAGGTATGCTTTATTCTCCCTGTGTTAAATTTGCAAATGACGTCTGTGACGCTCATCAAAAGTGGTAATGTGAAATGTCACTAGGAAACTCAACTAATGTAATGTTTTGAAGTCTCATCTCATCTCATTATCTCTAGCCGCTTTATCCTTCTACAGGGTCGCAGGCAAGCTGGACCCTATCCCAGCTGACTATGGGCGAAAGGCGGGGTACACCCTGGACAAGTCGCCAGGTCATCACAGGGCTATGTTTTGAAGTAAAAAGGAAATAATTTTATGAAACTAGACCTTTAAGTTGCCTAGTAAATACCATAACAAGACCGTCAATGACGGCGTAGCTCACTCTGGCCCCGTCTACTCCAGAAGGGACGATCTAAAGTGGGCCATGTTGCGCAATAAATGTTGCAAGCTATACACACTATATATAGAAGCTATATACACCCTAGGAATACCAACCTATTTGCCAGAAAGAATTCAAAACTGTGAGGAATTGACCAAGAAGAAGCGATTTTTGTTGAACTGCTCATTAAGAATTAATTAGTCCATAACTTCATTAATAATTGTAATTAAACAAATCTTGGTAGAAGTTATATGCACCCTAGGTTTCCCAACCTTCATGCCAGAAAGAATCAAAATCGGTGAAGAATTGAGGAAGAAGTAGTGATTTGTGTGGAAACTACTTGTTAGTGCTTAATTACTCCATATCTTCATTATTAATTGCAATTATGCAAATTTGGGTAGAAGCTATATGCAGCCCAGGCAGATCTACCTTCCTGCCAAAAAGAATAAAAATCGGTGAAGAATTTAGAAAGAAGAAGTGATTTTCGTGAAATATGGACGGCGCCGGCCGGACGACTGATGGACACCCCATGATGGCATAAGCTCATCACCTCTCGACCAGATGAGCTGACAAGTGAATTATTCATCACTTACATTAGCTATATTAGAGGTAATTTAATTTTACTCTGTGATCCTCTTATTTAGTGACTGACTTTACTATCAGAATAATTAGATCAGCTACCCATGAAAAGTTAACCATTTTAAAATCAGAGTTATGCTTACTTTAAATCTTTCTTTTTTTTTTTTAATTCACATTTGATTGTTTCTGATCTCCTGCAGCATTTCTGGTAACTGCGGCATGTCATCATTCTTCTAAGAACAGGCCTGATGGTTTCTCTTAACCATTAAAACGTCATTGGAAATGGGTAATGGGAACCATTACACCAATTTCCACTAGGAAGTTATTTTTTTTTCTTCCCCCCCAGCACTGCAGTTTGCCAGAATGTCACAACAGTGTAGACAATGTAACTTGACTGGAATACACTTACACCAAGAAGTGTCAGAAAGAAAGTGAACAAACTAATTTAAAATCAGCCATATTGTCTCAATAATCTGCAAAACTGCCTTACTGACATTTTCAGCATTTCACTACAAAACACACGCACACACTAATGTCATAATATTTAGCACCCTCATTTTTTCCGACTTGCAATCTTAATTAATGAATGTGACTACAGGAAGCCTAAAGATATGCCATTCTCATACAACAGTACTTCCTGGTAATTTACACTCCATACATTCAAGTTGTGAAAATAAATAAATAAATAAATCCTGTGAAGAGAGTTGAGTGTGCATAAACATATATGCGTATGTGTGTGTAAGTATATGTGCATTCGTGCATGCATTCAGTGGGCGCACAGCTGTGTAAAGAAAACAAGAAAGATGTTTGATTGACTAGAGGAGAGCAGCCAAATAGCCAAGTGTTCAGGAAGTGGTCTCCATTTTGCCAGTCTGTCACGGGAAAATAGCAGCTAAATGCTTCAGAGGGAACCAATTTTTCTAAATCATAGTTAAGGCTGGGTAAAGGAAACTGCTCCTGCATTCACACTGATGAAACAACGTTCATAACATCAATGTGTTACTCTGTTCTGAGCACTGTCTTTTGATGTGCCGAAAGTGTGTATGGTTAGCCATTACAGCTCCCACACCCACCTTCTAACATACACAGAAACAGGACAGATTCTGATGTGTGTTCAGTACAGAACAGAGATGAAAAGATTGGGGAATGTATACACACACACATACATACATACATACATACATACATACATACATACATACATACATACATACATACATACATACATACATACGTCTTCCATAACAGAAAATTACCTGACTGTATTTAACATAATGCAATGGAGAGCCAACCATGCGAGACAGGATATGACGTATAATTCACAAAGCGGCATGTCCATTGTTTTGAAAAGCCCAAGCTGAGACATTAGCTAGTTAGCAACATGGCACAAGTCAAGTTGCATCACATCTCTACTGAGAGAGTTCTCTTCCTGTTTCTGAACATTTGTGTTGTTCAAGCAAAGGCTATCTATCTATCTGTACTACTAAAGGAAGGCTGTCTGTCTCTCTGTTTGTTCACCTATGCAAATCGACGTGGCTGGACGCATATACTCCATACTTTGCACATGGATTGGTGACACCCCAGAGGGGCCCAAGACAACATTTTCAATTTTCCAAAACATAGGATTAGTGCTAATCCAACACACTATTAATTTCCCATAGGTTACATGCTCACACTAACACTGCACGCAGCTTCGGTGGGGAATCCCCTCTCCTACTCGCCTGGGATTTTCGATTATACAGGACCTCGCAATCAGCGCTCCTCGCTGGAGACTTCTGCTAGGGTCAAGTCTACGTCTCCTCAGTGACG
Organism: Neoarius graeffei; assembly: GCF_027579695.1. NCBI lineage: Eukaryota > Metazoa > Chordata > Actinopteri > Siluriformes > Ariidae > Neoarius > Neoarius graeffei. The sequence goes on along the minus strand of NC_083584.1, from coordinate 31,277,234 downwards.
GGCAATAACTACTATGTTTCCTCTCTCCCACAGGCAATAACTGCTAGTTTATAACAATTTTTGCTTATTCTGGGAAAGTCGTATCTGCTGACTTGCTCATGCATACAAGCATAACCCCTCAAACCCTGCTTAAAGATAGCATTAACCACAAACACACACCTAATTTCACTTTGGACACTTATGACTCAACTTATTTCAACCCTGGCTTCTGTTAGTTTGTCTTGCATTTATTTTTATTTTCCATGCCGATGCAAGAAAATATTGTGAAAGAATTGTGTTCCTCATTTCTACTGTTGTGTTTTCATGCTTGGCGTTTTGTGTTGCTTTGACGACCTTGTGTATATGAAAGGTTTCCACAATTGCATCCATTTTCGTGCCTCAACCATGATAAAAATATTGAGTGTAAAAGTCAGAAGTCTGGCGGCACGTTGGTGTAGTGGTTAGCACTGTCGCCTCGCAGCAAGAAGGTCCTGGGTTTGAGCCCAGTGGCCGGCGAGGACCTTTCTGTGTGGAGTTTGCATGTTCTCCCCGTGTCCGTGTGGGTTCCTCCGGGTGCTCCGGTTTCCCCTACAGTTCAAAGACATGCAGGTTAGGTTAACTGGTGGCTCTAAATTGACTGTAGGTGTGAATGTGAGTGTGAATGGTTGTTTGTTTCTATCAGCCCTGCGATGACCTGGCGATTTGTCCAGGGTGTACCCCGCCTCTCGCCCATAGTCAGCTGGGATAGGCTCCAGCTTGCCTGCGACCCTGTAGAACAGGATAAGTGGCTACAGATAATGGATGGATGGAAAGTCAGAATTCTATTCATTCGAGAGAGAACTTTTATTACAGTGTCTTGTTATAAGTATTTTATTTTATTATTAGTTATTACTGTTGTTGAGGTCATATTGTGTTTAGTTTGTAAATGAAAGTGTATCATAGGTATGTATATGAAAAAACAAGCCTTATGTATGCTTCGCTCCTATCCGCGGTTTTAGCTTTCCAGGTTAGATCTTGGAATGTATCTCCAGCAGATATGGCACTCCCGTTTGCCACCAGTTGCTTTACATCAAGGCAGTATGAGTAGTCTTACTTAGACTTAGTTCCTCCCACGCTGTTCTGTGCATAGGGTGACAAATAGACTCCACTTCTTCCGGTCTTGTGCTACAGTCTCAGCTCGCATTGCATCAGTGCCCACAGTCTCCAAATCTTTTCTATACATTTGCCTCCATGTCATTTTGGGTCATCCTCTTTTTCTTTTCCCCTCTGCTTGCCAGCTAAACACTGTCTTGGGTAGTTGTTCTGGTGGCATTCTCAGCACGTGTCCTATGAATTTCATCCTCTCCATAATTAATTCTACCAGTGGGCAGGTTCCAGTACTACAGTATACCTCTTCATTTGTAATGCAGTCCCTGAAGGTGATCCTGAGGATTTTTCTAAGGCACTTTTGTTGGAACGCATTCAGCCTCTTCTTTACCTTCACTGTGATCTTCCAAGTCTCACTGGTATACAAGACTATTGGCAAGACTGTCGTCTGCAAGAGTCTGACTTTAAGTGTCTTGGAAATCTTATTGCATTTCCACACTGCCTGCATTCTCTGAAAGACTGCCATCGCCTTTCCTATCCTTGAATTTATTTCAGCCTCCACATTTCTCCTCAACCCTACTTTCGAAGCATTTCTCTCTCGAACAGATGTCATCTCCTGTAACATGGGGTGTGTTTCAGCTCACAAGGCAATGTCATCTGCGAAATCAAGCTCAGTAAAACGCTTTCTTTCTGTCCATGGTATGCCAAAACCAGGTTTTTCCATTGCTTTCTGCATTATGTGATCGATAGTGATGATGAACAACATGGGTGACAACAGGCAGCCTTGTCTGACTCCTGTAGTGATATCAAAGAAATCTGTGATCCCAGAGTCCACCTTCACACAACAACTAGAGTCCTTGTACAGGCTCTTAAAAATGTTAATGAACTTTTGGGGTATTCCATATTGCTTGAGTATTTTCCACATTGTATCCCTATGGATGCTGTCAAAAGCTTTTCTGAAATCGATAAAATCGATTGATAGAGGCTTTTGGAAGTCCAGACACTGCTCAATGATGTTTTGCAGCACAAAGATTTGCTCACTGCAGGATCTGTTTGAGCAAAAGCGAAAAGTATGAGTAGTGCTGGCACAATATCACTAAATCATCATTTACGTCACCACCAGCAACGTCATGACCGGTCACAACACGGAGATCTGATGGTTTCGATTCCCACTGGAACCGTAACAAAAGATTTACATAAAAGTTACAGTGTTGCCAGGGGGTTGATTAATATTTTGACTTTGCCTTTTTGCTCCCATTCCCACACCATTACTGCATTTACAGTTTTCATTGTGAGTGGGAATGGGATATAAAACTACAACAAATAAATCAAAACACACAAGAGCAAGATCAGAAATTTTTTCTAATTTGCTATTGCATTTTTGGTTTGTATATGTAGCGAGAATAACGTGTGGGTGGAGCACAGAGGACGGCAGGACAGAGATCAGGGTGAACAGAAGGCTTTATTGCCGTACTTTTCAGTCGGACAATTTAAATCAAGCATCAGAGAGACACAGACACACACGCGTGCTGTAGTCTCCTCTGGGGACGCTCCCCTCCGCTCTCACTCTCCCTCCTTAAATAGGGAGCGGTTTACTGGGGAAACACACACAAAACACAGGTTAATTACCCTCAGGTGTAGCGATTCTGCCACTTACCTTCCCCGACTCCGCCCTCCTGTCACAGACCGGCGCTTGACCACGCCCCCGCTGCCACATACCCCCACCGCCCGACTCAGGCCGGGCGCCCGTCCAGCCTGCAGCCGACTCCCCCCCCCCCCCGACGGGAGAGGAAGTCCGCCACGACCATCTGCGCCCCCGGCCTGTGGACCACCTTGAAGTTGAAGGGTTGGAGTGCCAGATACCAACGGGTGATCTGCGCGTTGGCATCCTTCATGCGGTGGAGCCACTGGAGGGGCGCGTGGTCCGAACAGAGGGTGAAAGAGCGCCCCAGCAGGTAATAACGGAGGGCGAGGACCGCCCACTTGATCGCCAGGCACTCTTTCTCAATTGTGCTGTAGCGCCCCTCATGCACTGACAGCTTCCGGCTGATGTATAGGACTGGGCGATCCTCCCCCTCCACCCGCTGGGACAAAACGGCCCCCAGCCCTCTGTCCGACGCATCCGTCTGTAACAAAAAGGGGAGAGAGAAGTCAGGGGAGTGTAAAAGTGGCCCCCCACACAGTGCAGCCTTTACCTCAGAGAAAGCCCGCTGGCACTGCTCCGTCCACTGGACAGGATCTGGCGCCCCCTTTTTAGTGAGGTCAGTCAGCGGGCTGGTGACGTCCGAATAATTAGGTATAAACCTACGATAGTAGCCAGCCAGCCCCAGGAACTGTCTCACCCCCTTTTTGGTCTTGGGCCTCGGGCAGGCCGCAATCGCTGCTGTCTTATTAATTTGGGGACGCACCTGCCCGTTACCCAAGTGGAAGCCCAGATACCGTACTTCCACCCGCCCAATCACACACTTCTTCGGGTTGGCAGTGAGCCCCGCCTGCCTCAGCGACCTAAGGACGGCCCTCAGGTGTTGCAGGTGCTGCTGCCAGTCATTACTATAAATGATGTCGTCTAGGTAAGCGGCTGCATAGGTGGCGTGGGGCTGGAGGACCTGGTCCATCAGCCGCTGAAACGTAGCGGGTGCCCCAAACAGCCCAAATGGAAGTGTGACGAACTGGTGTAAGCCAAACGGTGTGGAAAAGGCCGTTTTTCCCCGGGATAATGGAGTCAAGGGGATCTGCCAATATCCCTTCGTCAAATCCAGTGTCGAGTAAAAGCGAGCTGTGGCTAGTCGATCGAGCAGCTCATCAATACGAGGCATTGGGTACGCGTCGAATTTAGACACCGCGTTGACTTTTCTATAGTCCACACAGAAACGGACCGAGCCGTCGGCCTTGGGAACCAAGACCACCGGGCTGCTCCAGTCACTGTGGGACTCCTCGACGATGCCCATGTCGAGCATGGCCTGAAGTTCTTCCCGAACCACCTTTTTTTTGTGTTCGGGTAATCTATAAGGATGGCTACGCACTACCACCCCCGGGGGCGTCTCTATGTGGTGTTCTATGAAGTTAGTGCGACCAGGCAGGGGCGAGAACACATCCGAAAACTCGGCCTGCAACTGGGCGACCTCCGTGAGTTGGGTCGGGGAGAGGTGGTCTCCACAGGGGACCGGAGAGGTACGAGATGCCAATGTCCCTTTTTGGACCTCCGGCCCCAGCTCCGCCTTCTCCGGAACTACCGACAACAACGCCACGGGGACCTCCTCGTTCCAGAGTTTCAGCAGATTGAGGTGGTAGATCTGCAGTGCCCCCTCCCTGTCCGTTCGCCTAACCTCATAGTCGACGTCCCCGACTCGCCGTGTGACCTCAAAGGGTCCTTGCCACTTGGCGATTAATTTGGAGCTCGACGTGGGCAACAGGACGAGTACCTTATCTCCCGGAGTGAACTCTCTAAGGCGCGTGCCCTCGTTGTACAGGCGGGTTTGCCGTTCCTGGGCCTGCCGCAAATTCTCCTGAGTTAGGTGGGTGAGCGTGTGGAGTTTTGCGCACAGATCCATAACGTACTGAATTTTGTTTTTGCTCTGTGAAGGTCCCTCCTCCCAATTTTCCCGCAGTACATCTAAGATGCCGCGCGGCTTATGCCCATATAATAATTCAAACGGGGAGAACCCCGTGGAGGCTTGGGGGACCTCTCGCACTGCAAACAGCAAGGGTTCGAGCCACTTATCCCAGTTACGTGCATCCTCACTTATGAATTTTTTGATAATATTCTTGAGGGTGTGATTGAACCCTTCAACTAAACCGTCCGTCTGTGGGTGATAAACGCTGGTGCAGATTGGCTTAATACCCAGTAGCCCATACAGTTCGCTCAGTGTTCGTGACATAAACGAGGTGCCTTGGTCAGTCAGAATCTCTTTCGGGATTCCAACCCGGGAGATGACGTGGAAGAGGGCCTCTGCAATACTGCGTGCTGAAATATTGCGAAGAGGCACCGCTTCCGGGTATCGCGTTGCATAGTCCACCAGAACCAATATAAAGCGGTACCCTCGTGTTGACCGATCTAATGGCCTGACGAGATCCATCCCAATTCTTTCGAACAGGGTCTCGATTAATGGTAGGGGGCGCAAGGGCGCTTTTGGAATGGCCGCTGGATTTACTAACTGGCATTCGCGGCACGCCGTACACCACTTACGGACGTCGCCGCGAATCCCCGGCCAATAGAATCGGGCCATTATCCGGGCGAGTGTCTTATCCTGCCCGAGGTGTCCAGCCATGGGATTAAAGTGAGCCGTCTGGAATACCAATTCCCGGTGGCTCTTTGGAATTAACAACTGGGTGACTCGCTCTTTCGTCTGAGTGTCCTGCGTCACTCGGTATAACCTATCCTTTAAAATGGAAAAATAGGGGAAGGACGGGGTGGCGTTCGGCTGGAGCATTTGACCATCGATTACTCTCACTTGGTCAAACGCGTGTCGCAGAGTCTCGTCTCGCGATTGTTCCAGTGGGAAATCCGCGAGGGATTCCCCAATAGAAAGAGGAGGGGCCGGCGGCTCCTCACTCTGTCGCGGGGATGACGTAGACAGCTCTGCGACCGCAGCTCCAGCCAAAGCGACACCGGGACCTTCCCCTGTCAACTGGCAGGACCCACTCTTTACTAGGCGTGCCATCAAACCCCGAAATCCCGGCCAATCAGTCCCCAAGATCAAAGAGTGGGTAAGGCGAGGATTAACCGCCGCCTTCACTATCGATTTCTCCCCTCTGAAATGTATGTGGACCGACACCAACGGGTAGCTGTGAATATCCCCGTGCACACACAACACCTTCACCCCTTGTGCTCCCCCCAATGCCTCGTCTTGCACCAGGCTTTGGCGGATCAAGGTCTGATTGCAACCGGAATCCACCAACGCCTGATATGTAGCCCCTTGTACACTTACCGGTATGCGATACGCTCCGGCCCGATCGAGGGCAGCTTCTGGCGCGTCGGGGATCCGCACCACCGCCCCCACCTCCATCGCTGCACACTGTTGCTGCAGGTGGCCCGGTTCCCCGCAGCGCCAGCAAACCAGCCCGGGCCTTCCCTCTGCAGCTGTGTTCTGGGGCTCACTCACTTGGGGGGGGGGGGGGGAGAGACAGACACAGAAGGGAGAAACGGGAGGGCACCACGGATGCGGTGGGCTGGCTGGGGTGGAGCCGGCACCCGCCTCCGTGGTGGGGGAATGGGGCGAGGACGGGACACGGGAGGAGGGGGGGGAAAGAGAGAGAGAAGAGGAGAGAGAAGACGATGTCATCAGTTGTCCTGCCGCCGGAACAGCCGCCAGATGATCCTCCGCCAGTCCTACGGCCTGATCCAGCGACGCCGGGTGGTGGCACTGGACCCACTCCGCGGTTCCGGCTGGTAAGCGGATGATGAACTGTTCCAGCGCCACCTGGTCGATGATTCCCTCGGCGTCATGATCTTCGGCCCTCAGCCACCGCCAGCAGGCGTCCCGGAGCTGCTGGCCGAACGCGAACGGGCTGCCGACTTCCTCCATCCGCAGCACGCGGAAGTGCTGGCGCTGCTGCTCCGGCGTGCGCCCCACGCGCTGGAGGACAGCCCGGCGAAGGTCAGCGTAGGCCAGCCGGCGGGGAGCTGCAGTGCGGCCAGCTGCGCCTCTCCCGTCAGGAGGGGGAGGAGGCGCGCCGCGCCATCGGCCACCCCGAGGCTTCGGCGACCTGCTCGAACAAGGTGATGAACGCCTCGGGGTCGTCCTGCGGGCCCATCTTGGTCAAGGTGAGGGGAGACGGGCCCGCGGCCGGGAAGCTGGTGGACCCCGCCGACGCGAGGAGACGCCGGAACGCCTCTCGATCTTCCTGCTGAGCCAGCACCAGGGCTTCGAAGCGGCGCTGCTGCTCCTTCCGGAGCATGACGAGTGCTTGGTGCTGGCTCTGCTGAGCCGTGGCGAGGGCGTGGATCAAGTCCGCGAACGGGGAGGATTCCATGGAGCTGCAGGACTGGTGCTCCACCTTTTCCCGGGTTTCATCACCACTGTAGTGAGAATAACGTGTGGGTGGAGCACAGAGGACGGCAGGACAGAGATCAGGGTGAACAGAAGGCTTTATTGCCGTACTTTTCAGTCGGACAATTTAAATCAAGCATCAGAGAGACACACACACACACACACACGCGCTGTAGTCTCCTCTGGGGACGCTCCCCTCCGCTCTCACTCTCCCTCCTTAAATAGGGAGCGGTTTACTGGGGGAAACACACACAAAACACAGGTTAATTACCCTCAGGTGTAGCGATTCTGCCACTTACCTTCCCCGACTCCGCCCTCCTGTCACAGACCGGCGCTTGACCACGCCCCCGCTGCCACAGTATAAAACATTGAGCTTTGCACTTACAGACCACTGTACCTGCCCCCCCCCACACACACAAGCCCAAACCTATAGAATACATTCATATCATAAAATATAATAATTGTATAATCTAAATATACAGGGGTCGCAGGCAAGCTGGAGCCTATCCCAGCTGACTACGGGCGAAAGGCGGGGTACACCCTGGACAAATCACCAGGTCATCACAGGGCTGACACAGAGACAAACAACCATTCACACTCACATTCACACCTACGGTCAATTTAGGTGGGGTTTACATTAGACCGTATCAGCGGATCATCAGATTAACGTTTTTAAAATGATTAGTGTGCACACAGCAACACCAATACACGATTTGCGTGCACACAGCAATGCCAATACACGGATACGCTCGGCTCCGCAGGCATCCTGCACTCCAAATCACTCCGCCCTGAACAGCGAGTGCCCTCTGGAGGGTGTGCACTCCGGCCCTGCGCAGCTCACAGAGCGTGCAAGTGAAGTGCACAAGCAATGATTCGGGACTGAGCCGCTGTGTGTGTGATCCCAGCGCATATCACTTACCACTTGCAAGTGGAAGGATGGCAAGCCTAAAGACAATCATAACTACACAATGGGCAGTATTTGCATCAGTATTTGCAGTATTTTCATACTTTTATACTCTTTAATGAAAGGTGATACAAGGCGGAAGTCCACGCCGTTTTTCAGCAGTCGCGTCACATGACCAATGCCAGCGAATCAGGAAGGTGGATGTCACAGTGACGTTGTCCAATGACGACGCCAGCTAGAGCTCAGCACAGCGTATCCGCGTATTCTCAATGTTTACACAGCACCGGACCAGACACGATCTAGATTGAATACGTGGACCCTGGCGGATTCCCGTTTCCAGGCTTTTTAATGTAAGCGGACAGTGCATCCGCGAAGAAAACGAGACAGATACGGTCTAATGTAAACTTGGCCTTAGAGTCACCAGTTAACCTAACCTGCATGTCTTTGGACTGTGGGGGAAACCGGAGCACCTGGAGGAAACCCATGCAGACATGGGGAGAACATGCAAACTCCACACAGAAAGGCCCTTGCCAGCCACTGGGCTCAAACCGAGGCCCTTCTTGCTGTGAGGCAACAGCGCTAACCACTACACCACCGTGCCAAAGGTTGTATACAAAAGACATACAACATATAATACACAAAACTGATATCCAATCATATCAATAACCCAAAACCTAAAACTTTGCCCAGTCCAACAACTCAAAAACCAAAACACTATCACTGCCCGAGAAGAGACACACAACATGCACATAATTTTATGGAAATGTGATTTATTTTAAAAATAAATAAATAAATAAATAAATAAATAAAGACCTTTGAAAGGCTGGCTGGACAATAAATTTACATCAAACCAGTCAAACTCAAAACAATTCATTCATGTAAACTGCAATTAAACAAACCAGAGAATACATTTCCCCTTAGACTCTTTGTTTTCCACATGCTGACTCACTGTGATTTCCCACAGGGGGTCAAAATTACAATCCCCACTCACTAATTAGTTATAACCTATTGCATGACAGCAACCAATCATAGATGGTAAAGACCAACGAGTTTCCTCCAAAATGTAAAGTCAGTGAATTGCTTGGAGAAAATGCTAACTGCCATTTTCTGTTTAAATGTCCTTACAGAGGGTGGCACAGTGGTGTAGTGGTTAGCAGTGTCGCCTCACAGCAAGAAGGTTCTGGGTTTAAGCCCAGTGGTCAACAGGGGCCTTTCTATTACCCCTTTTCCACCAAATCAGTTCCAGGGCTGGTTCGAGGCCAGTGCTGGTTCACAACTCATTCAACTTGCGAGCCAGCTGAGAACCAGTTTGCTTTTCCATCGCTCGCAGTGCTAAGAGAAGACACGTCATTACGTCGCTGTATACGTCAGTTACGTCGTTGTATACGTCATTACGTCGCTGTATACGTCAGTTACGTCGCTACGTTTGCATAAACCTTGGCACAAATATCGAAGCAAAAACAACGCAGAAGAAGCAGCAGCAGCAGCAACAACAGCAACAATAATAATGGATGACCGCGTTTGTACAGCTGCTGCTTCTCGTCGCTTAAAAATGGTGATCTTTCGCGGTCTTATTATTGTTGTCAGTCTTAACAACTCCGCCCCCCCCGCTGACGTAAGCGGTTCTTTCCTCTGGCCCAGCAGAGAGTTGGTGCTAGCCTGGAACCGGTTTTTCTGGCCCCAGAGCCAGTTCTTTGTCAGTGGAAACAGAAAACCCGGTTCCAAACTAAGCACTGGCCCCGAACCAGCCCTGGAACTGCTTTGGTGGAAAAGGGGCATAATATGTGGAGTTTGCATGGTGTCTACGTGGGTTTCCTCCAGGTGCTCCAGTTTCCCCCACAGTCCAAAGACATGCAGGTTAGGTTAATTGGAGGCTCTAAATTGACTGAGTGTGAATGGTTGTTTGTCTCTCTGTGTCAGCCCTGCAATAATCTTTAGACTTGTCCATGGTGTACCCCGCCTCTTGCCCATAGTCAGCTGGGATAGGCTCCAGCTTGCTCATGACCCTGCACAGGTTAAGCAGTTACAGATTTCCACAATTGTTTTTTTTTTTTAAATCACTCTCATAATGGCAATGGTTTCCCAGCAATCCCAGTGGAGATTTGAACTCATAATCTTTTGATGATCTGTTGTGCTATTTGAGAACTATTATATTTCATTCTTAGCAATGCATAACCCTTCTATCAATTTTCAAGGGTAACTCAACTTAGAAAGTCTATTATGTGAAAGCAGACAGACTTCCCAATCTCTGTATCACCTTGGTCACGTGTTGAATTTTCAAAAAAAAAAAAATTCTATAAAATTTCTACTGGTGTTTCTCTCATCTCACTCTCATTATCTCTAGCTGCTTTATCCTTCTACAGTCTCATTCATACTAATTTAGCATCCACCATTTTATTGGCAATGTTTACAATAAGCTTCCAGTCCATAACTAACCTGCTATTATTTGCTCTTTTTCCAATAAACCATACTTGACAATACATACACTGATGGAAGTGGTTGATCTTGTCCTCAAGTGTAAAACACAAGGCATTCCCATGTGCAGTTACAGTATGGCAGACATTTTGTTGTTTACTGCTGCTCCATTCAATCCTTCTGGTTTTGCCAGATAGTGGAAAGTAGCATTCAAATTTTCTTTTGTCATATTCACCCAGGTAAACACACTGAGAACTAGTCACTTTATATCAAGGATTTTGGGCAACAGGCAAGAATGGGATTGTTTTCGCACACTATCGAATGAAGTGTGAATGTGTGGTGCATACAGATGTGGATGGTGAGGCTGCACACAAGTCATTAGCTGGAGCAGTGCAGTGAAGAGGTGGACTAAATTGCTCAGTTAATGGCCTTCTAACACACTCTAAATGGACCATTATCAGAGCTTTTCAAATGGATCTCTCAACCTCACTTTTTACATACTTATAATATATGCAGTGCATGAAATAATGAAATCAGTTTTGACTTTAGAAGCTATACAACATGGAAGAAATATTTCATTTAATAGGTCTTTTGGATATTACAGTAACCATGGACATATAGAATAACTATGGAACATGCAGAATATGTTTCTTTACATGTGATTTACTCAACAGTTAGTGGCATAGTTAACAGTTATTCCATGAAATCGAGTTGTACATGAGCTGATAGCCGACGAGGTGCGGAGCACCGAGTTGACTATAAGCCATGTACAACGAGATTGAGTGGAATAATTGTTTTATTCTATCCACATTCACTGGAATTTGAGAAACAGAGCATTTTTATTAAATTTATAAAACGTCCGACAAAATCATTTCTGCTTAGAATGTAAACAAACCAGCGAAATGACTGTAGCAATTTGTGAAAAATGATATAATAATAATTCTTGAAAAATAAAAAAAAAAGATACACAGTCTTATCATGAAATACTTTTATTCCATATTTTGTTGCACTTTTTTTCTATTTTGGGGGTTTTCTTCTTCAGGGTTTTTTGGCAGTTGGCAAACCAACTTAAAGTTGCATTACTGCCACCAACTGGGCTGGAGTGTGGAACATGAGATTACTGGGGGGGTATATCTCATCTCATCATCTCTAGCCACTTTATCCTGTTCTACAGGGTCGCAGGCAAGCTGGAGCCTATCCCAGCTGACTACGGGCGAAAGGCGGGGTACACCCTGGACAAGTCACCAGGTCATCACAGGGCTGACACAGACACAGACAACCATTCACACTCACACCTACGGTCAATTTAGAGTCACCAGTTAATCTAACCTGCATGTCTTTGGACTGTGGGGGAAAGCGGAGCACCCGAAGGAAACCCACGCGGACACGGGGAGAACATGCAAACTCCACACAGAAAGGCCCTCGCCGGCCACGGGGCTCGAACCCGGACCTTCTTGCTGTGAGGCGACAGCGCTAACCACTACACCACCATATATATATTTTTTTTAAATTGTCAATTCACTATATATCCAGGACATATAGGAGAATTGAAATGCCGTTTCTCTCTCACCTTACTTTTAGAAACAGATAAAGATTACAAAGAAAAAAAATATTAAGGAAAACAATATATATAAATATTTATATACACACACACTTGATAATTTTTGGGGTTTTGTTTTCGAGTTTTTTTATTTTGTCCTTAACTGGTTCAGCAACACGCTCCACCATTTTGTTTTTTTTCTACTCACAGTATATGAGCGGATATCCTAGTAGTAGAGTAGCCAATCCGAGTGCACGACTCCTCATATCCAGTGAATGTGGATAGAATAAATTCATTTATTCATCATGATTCTTCATGGGTCGTGAATAATTCAGAGCCTGTCCCAGGACCACTGGGCACAGTGCACAGGGTGCCATCCACACACATTAACACCTAGGGGCAATTTAGTGTAATCAATTCACGTACCAGCATGTTTTGGGAGGTTAGAGGAAACTCACATAGATATGGGAAGAACATGCAAAACTCAGTATAGCCAGTAACCTGAGCTCAATACCAAACCAGGAACTCTGGAGCTGTGAGGCAGCAATTACACTCCATATCATTGTGTCACGTTCAGTAAAAATACTGCTTTATTTTAGATTACTGGATAATATCACACTAAAAAAAATTTCTCTCCGTGTGTCTGTCTAAATGTTACCTGGAAGAAGCTGAGTACTCTTGCCACTCTCACCTCTGGATTGCTTATTAGGGACAAGAAGCTTTGTGACCATTTCTATTATTAGAAACACTATACAAAAGAACTGAAATTGAACTGAATTAAAACTTGACACAACACTCAGCTGTTAAATAGAGAAAGAGTCTAACACAGTGATCTAAAACACTGAAAACACCCTCTTCTCAAAACTCAGCTTCAAGCATGCTTGATGCCTCCACATCCTCAACACACAAATAATACACAACTCTGCTCCATTGAACACACAAAAGAGCATAAAGGTGGCAGAAGATAAAGGAGAAAGGAAGAGGAATAGAGTGAAAGGAAGAGAGACGCTTATGTTCATGCTAATTAAACTGGATTGCTTCAATTTGTGACTCAGAGAGGTAATTCATTCAAGAATTAGGAATCAGCCTTGCATAATTGTGTGTGTGTTTGTGTGTATGTGTGGTGATGGGGTATGCCTTTGGTTAAGTGCATGCTGTCAATTAGGGAAGAGGAAAAACCTACTGTATGTGGGTGTGGTGTCATTGACAGGGATCTCTTCCATTACAGTGCCATTGAGCTGTTTCTCTCTCTCTCTCTCTCTCTCTCTCTCTCTCTCTCCATATTCCCCTGCACTCTCTTTCAAATTGTGAGTTTATGTTACAGATATTAGTGAGCTGTGTCAGACATTTAACTACCCTTTATTGATTTCCAAGTTCGATCTGGCAAAAGCACTTTTTAATGGATTGTAATGGAGCTGCACTGTAAAGACCGGCTCCTCTCCAACTTTGATTTTGGTCTTTTCTCTATATTTTTCTAGATATATGTTTTCAGATTGTTTTTAGTAACTTTCAAGACAATTACAGTGGATATAAAAAAAAAAGTGTACACATCCCGTTAAAATGATAGGTTTTTCTGGTGTAAAAAAAACAAAACAAGAGACCACGATAAATAATTTCAAAACTTTTCCCACCTTTCATGTGACCTATAACCTATACAATTCAATTGAAAATCAAACAAATCTGTTAGAGGGAAAATATTTTAAAAAACAAACAAACCGTACAATAAGCTAGTTGCATAAGTGTACACACCCTTAAACTAATACTTTGTTGAAGCACCTTTTGATTTAATTACAGCATTCAGTCTTTTTGGGTATACACTTGCCATCAATTAAAATGACTCTGATTCACCCCAAATAAAGTTCAGCTGTCCTAGTAGGATTTTCCTGACATTTACTCAGTTGCATCCTCCAGCAAAAGTCATGGTTTGCAGAGAGCTTACAAAGCATCAAAGGGATCTCATTGTTGAAAGGTATCAGTCAGGAGAAGGGTACAAAAAAATCTGATAGTATTTTGACAGTATTCCTAAACCATGCATACAAGTCAGGCAGAAACTGGTGGCATTTCAAATACAAGTCTTACCCTATACACTCAACTTTTCTCACCTGTGAGGATAAATTTAAAGGAGATACGCAGAACCTTTATTTTTGAATACATTTCTGAGTGGATAGTATCTCCATCCTTGACTCTTGTATGCTGCATAAATGGGAATAAAAATATATATATATATTTTTGAGAGTTAAAATCGACCGCAAAGTTGGCATTGGAGCTGCCCCACTGAGCCAGCCAGCCCTGAGTGCGTGATGTCACTGCGGTAACCGGTTTTAAGGCCAAGGCCTCTTGCAGCTATAGACCAAAGTCATATAAATAAAACTTTATGGTGAAAGTAAGAAATCCCGTTACCGACTTGCTCAACTAAGACTGATTTGACTTCATTGATTGTGGGTTGACTCTCATTAAAACAGGATAGGTGTTATAACTTATGCAACATACATGTACATGCATGCATTTTCACTGATAAAACGTAAAAGGCTAATTAAATAATCAGATGAACTGAGACACATTCTGAAACAAATTAAATAATCTTATACCAGTAACTAAATACACAATACAAGTTACATGTATTAATCTAAATGCATGTAAACAATGAGTGGCGTTTTTTTTGTTGTTTTGTATCCAGATGAGAGTCGCATCTTACCCGTCTGTGTTCTCGCTTCTTGTGGACAATTGTTTTGAAACAATCTGACTTTCAGTTGTTCGTTCAGTTCTCTGTTCATTCGCTTCTTCCTTATAATGGCAAGATATTGCTGCTGAGGCAAGCATATCCAGCGGAGAAATCAGACGGCTGGTCCACTCATTCTCCATTTTCTCCATACTGAGTACTCCGCCATTACTGCTCAGCTCAGGCAATTACTAAAACCCAGGATGGGACGGGACGTCATCGGTTTTAGCAACAACAGCAGGGAGGTCACTGCCCGAGCGATAATATGTCACGTCCCATTCAGTCCCAACCCTCAGCTCACACTCCAGGAGAACTGGTGCAACTGAACTTACTTTCCTTTTCTTGTAGTTTTCTTTTCCTTTAATTGTTGGTACTGCACCCTCTTTCAATACAGGCTTATAGCCAATGCTCCTCAACAGATCAGAGGTTTTGTACGCATCATCAATAAAATGTGCAGAGCAGAGACCACTTCGTAGGTGCCCAATGTGCCCGTGAACTTCTCGCGAAACGCGTCCAAATCTTTGCAGTTTGAACATTCTTGGGTCATGAATGCAACGTAAATACACCTTCTGTTGTGTAGCTGCACCCGCCAGCAATGCATCTACATGGCATGGCAATAAATTAGCTCAAAATGGAAGCTCGAAGTTGCCATCAGCTCTGTGTTTCAGTATAGCAGAAATGGCGATGAGACCGATAGCCTTCCTGCTGTGACGTCACAGATGTCAAGGTCATTCACTCAGACTGCTACCTATATGAATAATTTAAATCATAAAAATTACTATATTAGATTTATTGTTAACGCTTAAAACTATTCCTATGCCATTCTTGAGGTCTCAAAGCATTTATAAACAAAAAGTGAGGCCATGGTTCTGCATATCTCCTTTAAGAACTGTAGACTTAAGAACTGTTGCTAAAATTATAAAAAGAGTGTACTGTGCTCAACCCAGGACTCTTATTCACAATGTGCTCAGAATGTTCATCCTTTCAATACACTACGTGCTCTGTGAGTTTATACTATAGAGTGGTAGAAGAGTAATGATTTCTAATCCCACTATCCTGAGTCTCAGAGGATGGGTTCACTTTTGAGTCTGGTTCCTCGCAAGGTTACTTTATCATGCTATCTCAGGGAATTTTTCCTCACCACTGTCTTCTCTGGTTTTCTCATTAGGGAACTTAATTTACATCTGGATTTCCATTAAGCTGCTTTGTGACAAAAATAAAAATGAATTGACTTAAACTGAAGTGCAGTAAAAGACACTTCAATGTACTGGACTGTATGTCCAGGGCAAAAACTCTTAATAGGCTTGGTGAAATGCTGTCAGATTAGCTGTGAAGCCTCTTCGATGGGAAACACATCCTGCCTCCTCCAGGAATTCTATTACCACTGGCACGATCTGTGGGTTCTCACAGTTTTCTCAGCAGCTCCTTTTATTTCTCTTAATGTTTTGCAATGCCAATGCTTAACCAAAACAGAGACAGAATGAAACTGAAAGAGACATTGTGAACAACACATCTCTTCTTGGGATAAATACTGAGTGATGAGAGTGTGTTGCTGCTTACAGAGGTCTAATTTGCATGGTGGAGTGAAATTAATTGTACCCCTGGCATTTCCCAGGTGCTGTAGTGCCATAATGCAGCTGCGTTTAAGCCGTGCATCGCTAATGTACTGTGGAAACAGTGGTAATTCTCAGCACTACTCAGTGCTTTATCTGCTTATTCATTCTGTCACTCAATATTTCTCTCTGTGTGTGCCCATCTTTCTTATAAGACATGACGTATCATGGCGTCTTTTCCATGTGCATACTACTTTCATGTTGCTCAGGGACAGATTGCCTCCCTAGCATGCTCGTATTTAACTTAGTCTGAAATGTTTATGGAATAAGGGCGGCACGGTGGTGTAGTGGTTAGCGCTGTCGCCTCACAGCAAGAAGGTCTGGGTTCGAGCCCCGTGGCTGGCGAGGGCCTTTCTGTGCAGAGTTTGCATGTTCTCCCCGTGTCCGCGTGGGTTTCCTCCAGGTGCTCCGGTTTCCCCCACAGTCCAAAGACATGCAGGTTAGGTTAACTGGTGACTCTAAATTGAGCGTAGGTGTGAATGTGAGTGTGAATGGTTGTCTGTGTCTATGTGTCAGCCCTGTGATGACCTGGCGACTTGTCCAGGGTGTACCCCGCCTTTCGCCCGTAGTCAGCTGGGATAGGCTCCAGCTTGCCTGCGACCCTGTAGAACAGGATAAAGCGGCTAGAGATAATGAGATGAGATGTTTATGGAATAAAATCGCATCAAAATATTAATTTTTATTTCAAATTATGTGCGAATAATGTCTACATTATCCATCCTGAAAGACATGTGAACTTCAGGGGTCTACAATTCTGAGTTGACTTTTAATTTTTAGTTTAAACTTCTTTCACTGACATGTCTGTGTTCACTTTGGTTAATGCTTTCCTACATTTCCCACAATGCCGTTCAACATCCTGCTCATAGTGCGTCCAGTGGGATTTAGCTGTTGCTTCATCTCTACCTAAAGACAGTTATGCAGCAGTGCTTTGGTCCTTTAGTCCAACTTCAACAAAATAAGTCACTCATAAGCTCCTCGTTCCACAGTTGCACTTTTTGACTATATAGTATACGTTTATAGATTGCCATTATAAATTGTGCTATGTGGGGTCACCCAGATGAGGATGGGTTGCCTTTTGAACCTGGTTCCTCTCAAGATTTCTTTTTCATGTTATCAAGCCATGGCCTAACGGTTAGAGAAGCAGCTTTGGGACCAAAAGGTTGCCGGTTTGATTCCCTGGACCAGCAGGAATGGCTGAAGTGCCCTTGAGCAAGGTACCTAACTGCTCCCCAGGCTGCTCTGGGTATGTTGTAGGTCACGCTAAAGAAGAGCATCTACTAAATGTCTCAGAGAGTTTTTCCTTCCCACTGTCACCTCTGATTTGCTCATTTGGGAAAATTTAATAAAATGTACAGCTGGAATTTATATATTTCTACAAAGCTGTTTGTGACAATGTCCACTGTTAAACGTGCTATGCAAATAAAATTGATTTGAGTCTCATAGATCGCTAACTGGCCCAGTCGAGTCTCTGTCATAACTGTGTTGTACACCTGCAGTGCATTCTCAACTACTTCTACAGTGGATTTCTCATTAATATGATGTTGAATGTCACTGGAAAATGGTGAGTCAGAAAAAAGAGCTCTTGTTCTTTTGTATTTAGGAGCTAACAATAGAAGGTGATCATTATCCCTTATGTTTGAGATGATAGAAAATTGACATTTGTGTGTTTTAGAATGGAGTCTATGTACACATATACCTTTAAATATTTTGTTTGCCAGGTTTCTTTGTAATTTTGGACGTGTGTTTCTGTATAGTGACACCTAAATATGGATTTTTACTTAATTTTTCAATTACAGCTGTGCAAATGGATGTTAATACAGAAGAGTCATGACAATGCACTAATAGGGGAAGCCATGGACAAAAGGTTAGAGAAGCAGCTTTGGGACTAAATGGTCATCGGTTTGATTCCCTGGACCAGCAGGAATGGCTGAAGTGCCCTTGAGCAAGGCACCTATCCCCCAGGTTGCTCTGGGTATGTTGCACGTCACTCTGGATAAGAGCGTCTACTAAATGCCCATAACGTAATAGCATTATTTTGAAATAATTAGAGTATGAACGTGAGTATGAATGGTTGTTCACCTCTGAGTTAAGCCTGCGATAGACTGACAACCTGTCCAGGGTGTACCCCACCTCTCATCCGAAGTCAACTGGGATTGGCTCCAGCTTCTACATGACCCTGACTGATAAGTGCTATAGATAATGGATTGAGGGATGGATAGAAAATCTGTCAACTGTGAAGAGAAAAGACCTAAAATCATCACTACCCATCAACAATTAGTACCACTCTACTATGCCCTATGGCACCAACTAGAACTATTAGGGGACAAAAGACCTCATAGCCTCAGGCTAACAAAATGACAATATTTCAAAGTCAATCCAGAAATTTAACAATGCTCTTAACCCCACATTGCTCCAGGGCAAACAGTCACATAGTCCTTTATTGTTTGTTCCTTTAGGCAAAAATGTCAGCTAAATTACAACATATAAATGTAAAATAATAGACAAAGAAAGAATTCCAAATCAGGAGAACAATCACTGTTAATTATTCCCATGTTCCAGTCCTGATGGTATGATTATTAAAGGAGAACTGAAGGCAATTTTTTTATTATCAAAATTCTATTTATCTCATTTTATTAAATATAGGAATGCATTTTTGATAGCTATTTTGTCACTGCTATAGCAAGTTATGAGTGTTTGAAATATGCCATGTAACATCAGTCCATATGTCAAAGCAATGGCTGTAAACAAGATTCGTTGAGCCCTGTGCGAGACTTTGTAGGACAGAAGTAAAACGTACAGTGGAAATCAAAGTGACCAACATCTGCCAACGTTGTCAAAAGACGCGCACGCCCTCTTTCGAATGCTGATGTAATCAAGCCGGAAGTTTTGTTTGTTTTGATAGCAATCAAGAAAGTTTGAAAAAAGTAGGCAGTAATCGTCATTTAAACTCATTTTTGTGCAACATTTTGTTTGGAAACAGTTTTCAAAATGGCGGCACTGACACCTGGCTGACACTTCACGTTTCAAAGTCTCACACAAGTCTCGTGAAGATCACACGGATAAGTCACGCCTGCCGTGGACCAAACGAACTAAATTTAACATGGCTAAAAACCAGGTTATTGCAGGGCGGAGTGGTATATACATATCAAAAATAGATAAAACATATACTCTTCCAGCCCTGTGATGACCTGGCGACTTGTCCAGGGTGTACCCCGCCTTTCGCCCGTAGTCAGCTGGGATAGGCTCCAGCTTGCCTGCGACCCTGTAGAACAGGATAAAGCGGCTAGAGATGATGAGATGAGATGAGATGAGATGTACTCTTCCAGTCTAACATCACCTCAAGGTTATCTGATCATTTTTGGCCTTTCTTATAGGCATGGAAAGGTAGCAGGGTACTTTTAGTTGGAATATATACAGATTAAGTTAAAAAATATATATTTTAAAATGGGGTAGTGTACTGTGGACTATATACCTGGGGACATTATAAATAAAAAAATTCTTAAGAATTTGTACAAATCACTTTTTTTTTTTTTTTTAAAGTTGGCAAGGATCGGGGCTAGCTTTTATTATTATTATTATTATTATTATTATTATTATTATTATTATTATTATTATTATTATTATATGCATATAGAACTCTATCAAGTTACAGTTGTATCCACAGAGTTAAGGGCCATCCAAATATAAAGCGATTCTCTTGTCACCCATCACTTTGTAGCTGACAGTTGGTTGCTAGTGCACAATCCAGGCTCTGGTTGCCTAAGTGTCCTTCTTGTATAGTATTTATAACTTAGTGTTGTCGTCATCTACCAGTCAATGGTATCCTTCACTCCAGTTGGTAGCCACTTCAATTACGTCACTTCAGAGTTGAGATTAGTTAAACTTGGTACCTGCCCATTTCACCTTGACAACAGTTATTTCGCCTGTCATCGCTACAAGTCGCCAAATTCCATTGACTTTCCAAGTTGCCACATCGTTGCTAGTCTCTTCCTGTGTGTACACCCCTTTAAACTTTGAGGAAGCACATGGAAGCAATGGAGTAAATAGAATACGGTTAAACGTAAATAAGTTTTTAATAAAATCCCCCGGATGGCTTCTGGATACACAACCCCCCCCCCCAATTATTATTATAATAATCAACTGTATAAACTACATGTTTATAGCTATCAATTTTCTCATCCTGCTGATTTTCATAATCATGCAAGTACACTTTTCACTTCTCTCCACTGCTTCATAGTATGTCATCTTGCTTCATAAATGAGTTAATAATGCTTCAAGCATTAAGTGTCCTAGATTACTGCTGTGTTTTTTAATTTGATATAACATCATCTAAATTATGATGCAATACAGCCTCTTCTGGTTAAATATAAAAAATATTTTAATTTCAAAATTGTGAAATGTATTCCTTTAATCCAAGGTGTTCTCAAACATTTGGCATCCAGGGACCCCTTTAAGTGGGAAAAAAAAATCCACACATCCCTCAACACAGATTGATTATGAGTATTGAGGTTCATTATTTATATTTGTGCAAAAAAAAGTTACTTATTTGAGCCACACATTCATTCTTAAACCTTTCATTGATTGAACATATGCTTTATTAAAATTGTTGTTGGATTCAAGTTGATTTATAAGCCCACTTGGTTTTGAGGGTTTTTTGTTTTTGTTTTTTTAAATGCAGACCCCTGACTGTACTTCATGGACCCCTCTTTGAGAACTGCTGTTTTAAGGAAATTAATGCGAATGTTCTTTGTGTACATTTAATCATCAAGGAAGTTTAAACGTTTTACTGCATCATGCATCTTTTCCAGAAGAGACACAAGATATGTTCTGATACAATTTTGATTCCAATATTGACAAAGAGAACCAACTCCTTATGTATATATCGAAGACCTATATATTTTAGTCACATTTCATTGCATCAGTGTTGAGAACTCCAATAATGTTGGCACCCATGAATGAAAAAGATCTCCGAAACCCCCTCAGTATAACCATGTGAGGCAATCAAGGCATCTAGCACAAGTCCTCCCTTTCACCAAATGTTATATTGAGTCAATTAAGCTGTATTATTATTGAATAGTCACTAATTATGCACTCTTTTCATCGATGCACTTCCTTGTTCACAAATGATCTTTCCCCAACCTCTTCAAACTGTTATGGAACATGTGACCTAAAAAAGGAACATGAAAGCCAAATAGAGGAATAAGAAATTAAAGACTTAAAGCAAAGACAAAAGGTTAATCGTTTTTGGGAGGGCTTGTAAAAACAGTGGCGCATGTAAGGGAACAAATGTTACACATTCACCTGCTCCTTATGATATTCATAAGGATATTCATAAGGAGCAGTTAAGCAGCAGTTGAATATGTGGGCCATGTAAGTAGAGTACCGGTAAGTAAGAATATTTTTTTCTAAGAAAATATAAACAGCACAACAAGGAGGTGGCGTATGGTGTTAACAAGTGTAAACTGAACAGACTGTATCAAGAAACAGATATAAATTTATAGCACATTCTTACAGCTAGCCATTCCTGGGGATACAGATCCTGCAGCCGGAGCTCTATCTACAACCTCGACTCAGAAAAAGTTGAGACGGTATGTTGAATTTGAAATTAAAACTGCAAACAATGATCATTTACCTATCTTTGACCAGTATTGCATTCAAAACAATATTATAGCGCATTATTTGTTTTATTGTTTTTTTTTTCAAAATAAAAACACATTTCAATTCTGATTCTAGCAACACATTTCAAAAACGCTGGGACAGTAAAGCATTTACCACTTTATAATGTTGCCATTCCTTCTCACAACACTTAAAAGATGTTTTGTGGACTGAAGACACCAAGTGATGAAGTGTTTGAAGTGTTATTTTGGCTCATTCTTCCTGCAAACAGGGCTTAAGGGGGACTCCCTAAAGTGAATGACGCATGAAATGGAATGACAAATGACAGCTAGTGATTTGAACAATAAATGGTCCCTTGTCATTCAGATTCTTATAAATGGAATAACGATTGAAATGTAGGTGGAATGACATGCTTTCAGCTCATGAAATGGAATGACATTGTTTCTAAGTGGAATGACATACTTTTAGGTTATGTTATCAGTGATATCACCTTTTACAAATGGAATGACAGCGTTTCCAGGTGGAATGACATACTTTAAGCTAATGTTATCAGTGATATCCCCTTTTACAAATGGAATGACAGTGTTTTTAGGTGGAATGACATACTTTGAGGCAATGTTATCAGTGATATCACCTATAACCTAACCCTAACCCTAGAAACAATGTCATTCCATTTGTTAATTTGATATCACTGATAACATTGCCTCAAAGTATGTCATTCCACCTAGAAACCTTATCAATCCATTTGTAAAAGGTGATATCACTGACAACATTAGCTCAAAGTAAGTCAATACATATAGAAACCCTGTCATTCCATTTGTAAAAGCTGATATCCCACCAAGCACCCACTTATCTTATCCTAGGGAGGTCTAAAACTAAACATTTCAATCGTTATTCCATTTGTAAGAATCTGAATGACAAGGGACCATTTATTGTTCAAATTTACTACCTGTCATTCGTCATTCCATTTCATGCGTCATTCACTTTAGGGAGTCCTTCTTAAGGTGTGCAACGGTATGGGGTCGTCACGGTCATATTTTTTCATTTCAAAATTCATCACACTTTCTCTATTGGGGACAGAGGGGACAGGCACCCTCTTCTTCCTCAGCTATGCCTTTACAATGTGTGTAGAATGTAGACATTGTCTTATTGAAATATCCCTGGAAAAGATGTCATCCGAAGATCATGTGACGCGCCCATGGAGCTGCACGCTCGCTGAAGGAGCTCTGAGCATCTAGCCCTCTTTTTTTATAAATATTACCTCGTTTTGAACAAATGTTTTGTTTGAATTTCGTCAGTTTATCTCTTTAAATGTCGTTGGCACGAAAACAACTGACCCTAACCCCCACGTCAACAAAGCAAAAGAGGAAACTGAAGTCGGTGACCAGTTCTGAAACTACAGCTAGCGTTAGCGTGGAGGACTCCCTGACAAAACTCGAATCTGTGGTGAAATCCGAAATGTCAGCAATGAGGAGCGAGTTGTCCGTCCATATGTCTACCATGTGCTCTAAAATCGACTTGTTAACAGGGGAACAAAAAGAGCAGAAATCAATCTTGAATAGTCATAGCCGGTGATTGGACATAGTTGAAGAACAACTAGTTGAGTTGCAAGACCGCAGCCGACGTAACAATCTCCGCCTGCTTGGCCTGCCTGAGGGTGCGGAGAAGGATGACCTGGTGGGCTTTCTTAAAAAATCTCTACCGGATTGGCTGCCCACGCTGGAAAATAGAGAAATTGAGATCGAGAGAGGCCATCACATTTATGGGAATACTTCTAGCAACGCAAAACCCCGGGTTGTCATCTTTAAACTCCTCCGCTACAATGATAGAGATCTCATTCTACACGAAGCCAGGAACCATGGTCCTGTTCATCTTGATGATAGAGTGACCCTCAGTTTCTTCCCTGATTACTCTCCGGTGACAGCAAAGAAACGGAGCGCCTTTACTACAGTAAGGAGGGAGTTGAAAGAAAAAGGAATTCAGACTTTTCTACAGTACCCGGCGACTCTGAAAGTTACCGTGAGGGGAGAGACAAAATTTTTGCAGTCGTCAGAGGAGGCACGTTTACTCCTGGACTCATTATCGGACTCTGTAGCAGTCCATACAGGTATTTCTGACTAATTGCAGGCTGCTAGGCTACCTTTGGACTTTCATGTCTATCAACAGATTGTTTTCATAGCCTAGTTTAGTCCGTAAAATGTTATTGTCATTGTGCATAACCGGGATAGATCAGCCATTTGCATTTTATTTTACATTATTATTATTATTATTATTGGGGCGGCACGGTGGTGTAGTGGTTAGCACTGTCGCCTCACAGCAAGAAGGTCCGGGTTCGAGCCCCATGGCCGGCGAGGCCCTTTCTGTGTGGAGTTTGCATGTTCTCCCCGTGTCCGCGTGGGTTTCCTCTGGGTGCTCCAGTTTCCCCCACAGTCCAAAGACATGCAGGTTAGGTTAACTGGTGACTCTAAATTGACCGTAGGTGTGAATGTGAGTGTGAATGGTTGTCTGTGTCTATGTGTCAGCCCTGTGATGACCTGGCGACTTGTCCAGGGTGTACCCCGCCTTTCGCCCGTAGTCAGCTGGGATAGGCTCCAGCTTGCCTGCGACCCTGTAGAACAGGAAAAAGCGGCTAGAGATAATGAGATGAGATTATTATTATTTTTATTTTTTCCCCCTGCTGACTTAAACTAGCAGGTTGTATCTTCTGTGCTTTAGTTTACGGCTTACTACTTATGTCAACGCTATCGGATGAGGTTTTTGCACTTTATTGGGGAAGTTGCTTTGACTTTATTAGGCGTTGTTTCCCCCCAGATGGGCTAATGTGCATTTCAGGCACCTAAATGTATTTTCTAGAAAATTTCAGTATGGTTTTGTAATCTAATGACTTAAGCCTACTAGGATACTTTTATGTTAGATTATAATTAGCTTCTGGTTACAGAGGTGATTAGACTTCTTTGTTCAGATAACTGGGCTGGTGTTGGCGCTATGAGTGCGTGCAAACCGTCGGTGATGTCACGGATTATTAAAGGACATGGGACATGGATTTTTTTCTGGGTATAATTATGTATAAAGGACATAAGAAATGCCATCTAAATCACTGCAGGGCGTCAAAAATGTGAAAATCATCACATTATTCAACTTTTTTATACATCAGCGTAAAACAATGATTCGTTAATTAGCTAGGTGGTCACGTGGCCCGTGACGTCACAAAAACTTTCCAAGGAGCCAGCGCTTGGGAATCTAATGTAAACAGGTTACCGAAATGGACACCATCGACAGTGACATTCCCGATGTTTCACAGAGATGTGAAGTTAGACCCTATCAATTCGAACCGATAGCTGGAAATTCACATGAACATAGATCTTGTCTTTACTCTGACGGGTCAGATGATTCTGAGAGTGAGAGTTCATTCAATCCCCATGAAACTGAAAGCGGTCGGCTCGATAACACTTCCTGGTAAGTTAAAAACAATTCTGCTCAAAGGCTAATGATCTGTTGAAAGAAGTATTATTTTTGTATCATACATTGAAAGTTCATCATAGATCTAGCTAAAGTCCGTTGCAAGCTATTTTTTTTTTGTTGATATTTTTCGAGATTGATTGAGATACAATGCTTCCAGAGTCCGAGATGAAAACATTCAAAATGGTGAAACGAGTCAGAATTATGATAATCAATAATTGATACACCCAAAATTATAATACTAATCCTTACCTCGGCTTTCAGTCGCTTAGCGAATGCACCTCGGCAGTTTTCCGCATGAGGCCCATGGTAAAACCACACTTCCAGGAGGGGCTGCCGTCTGCCTCCCAAGCCGGCCAAGAGCGCTCCTCGTCGGGCACGGCCAGGCGGGCGAATGCCCTGGTCCGTCCGCCCTGTCTAAAAAATAATGGTACAACTCCGAGTGAAGGTATCAATGCGCTGTCGAAGCGTGCAGAAGGTGTTAGTATGCCTGTCATTATAGTGCGGACTTTCCATAGCATAGAAAATCGCCACGTTTCAATTTGTGTAACTGAACTTTGTTTCATGTCACTGGTCATATAAACCTATGTAAACAGGAAAAACATGGAAGAGTTTGGTCGCATCTAACTACAGCCCCAAAAAATACCGTTGGCCATACTGAGCCTAGCTACATTGCTAACAGGAGTGACAGCGCGTCTGACTGACTGGGAGGTCGCAATACACCATGATGTTCAATGTACGTTAAACACTCTAAAAACGAAACAATTTTCTTGTCATCCAAGACACAAAAACTATTTTGTCGCATCCGTCATCACGATTCACACTTCTCCATATTCATCTACCCGCTTGTGCTGTACCCGAAAGTTTTTGTGACGTATGATCACGTGACAGCAGCTCTTCCGGTTGTAAAATATGCATATCGGAGCTCGAGCAGAAATGCCATATCATCACGAATATAACGATTTTGCTGAATTTAATAGATAATTTTGTATTTGTTGATGCAATTATTTAATATTTTTAATGGAAAGAAACTGATATAGCGTGCATTTATGTTTCATGTCCCATGTCCTTTAAGAGGGAGTGTTGCCGTTCTGGGCCTGTTCTGTGTCCAGTCTGCAAAGATAATGTTTTTCTGTTTTTTGTTTATTTGAGGGGGGGCGGGGAGATGATGGGGAAGGGAGGTGGGAGGGGTCATTTAGGGGAGGTTTCTACATGGGAGAGAGTTGTTCCAACATAGTCAAATATATTTACACAATAGTTTCTCAGATTCCAGTTAACACGTTAATAAGTTGTTTCCACCTTGCAAGTGTATGTTTGCCATATCTCAATATTGACAATGGATAGATATAGTGTTATGTCATTTAATGTGAGGGGGCTGAACTCCCCTTTCAAGAGATCCAAAGTTTTAGATTTTCTTCACAGAAAAAAGGTTGATATAGCATTATTACAAGAAACTCACCTTAAGCCTACTGATACTATAAGACTACAAAACAAGAGATTTAAATTAGTAGCAGCCTCCTCAGATGGAAGTAGCTCTAAGGGAGTAGCTGTCTTAATGAGACGCACACTGAATATAAGTATTATTAAAGTTAGCTCTGATGCTTCAGGAAGACTAGCATTTTGCTGTACATCCATAGAAGGGAGGAAAGTTGCTTTTATTAGTATTTATGCCCCAACCATTTTTGATCTAACATTTTTTCAGAGCATCACAAACGACCTGCTATCTTTAGATGAATATCATTTGGTTATTGGAGCAGACATGAACGCAGTTTTTGACAACAACTTAGACAGGTCCACTACTTTACCTACCCACTCTCAGATGTCTCCTTCCAAGGCCTTGTGTAATCTAGCTAAAGACCTGAATTTGGTAGATCTATGGCGGCTTCAGAATCCCACATCTAGGGATTATACGTACTATTCACCATACCATATATCCTTTTCTAGAATAGACTGCTTACTTATTTCTAATGAAATAACCTCTGCTTCCTCCTCCATGAACCTTCTTCCCAGGCATATTTCAGACCATAACCTTACTGAAACAACATTTAATTTTGACATAATTAAAAGGAACAAGATGACTAGATGGAGATTTAATTCCTCGTTGTTACAAAACGAATACTTGCTTAACCAATTAAAACCTGAATTAACTTTCTTTATAGATATGAATAAAAATAGTGTGGAAAACCCAATGTTCCTGTGGGCCTCCATTAAAGGTTGCCTCAGGAACAATGCGATTAGGTTTTCTTCACATCTAAAACAAAGCAGGGAACACCAGATCTCAGTTTTAGAGGACAAATGTAAAGAAACTGAAAATCAACTTAAAACAGAGTTATAATAAAAAGCTGGATTCTGAATTAAAAACATGCCAATCTGAATTAAACGACTTGCTGAGGGTAGAATATTTAATGCATGTTACAAAACATAAATATTACTCCCAAGGAAGTCGCCCAAGTCATCTCCTTGCTTTGACTTTAAAACAGCAAGAAAAGAGTAGAACAATAACCTCCATTAAAAGAGCCCAAGGAGATATTGTGACAACTACTTCTGAAATTAATGCATCCTTCAAATCCTTTTTTGAAAAACTTTATTCTAGCGAATGTTATCCATCTGAAAACGACTACACAGATTTCTTTAAGAATTTGAACCTTCCCTCTTTGTCTACAGAGGATGCGGAAGAGCTTGATTTACCCATCTCTCTGGAGGAATTATGTCTGGCAGTAGAAAGTATGAATAGAGGCCGTGCCCCAGGTATAGACGGTTTGCCGGCCTTATGGGACATTCTAGGTCCGATTTGGCTCAATGCCATAAACTTTGCTATTGACACAGGGCATTTTCACAGGGCTCTTAATACTGCGCTTATCTCAGTTATACCCAACCCTGGTAAAGATCCATCAGACTGTGCAAGCTACCAGCCAATATCACTTATTAATACCGATCTTAAAATTTATTTACGTGTGTTGGCCCGTAGACTAGAATCAGTCCTGCCAGACCTTATACATCCAGATCAAACTGGATTTATGAAAGGTCGTTTAGCTGCAGATAACATTAGGCGACTGATGCATATTTTGGGTGAAGCTCACAAAATCCCCTCCACATGTGGCCTCTTATTTCTTGACACCGAAAAAGCCTTTGATAGGCTCGAGTGGCATTATCTATGGCATGTTCTAAAAGAATTTAATTTTGGCTCAAAGTTTATAGAGATGATTCAGGTGCTCTATGCAAACCCCTCTGCCAGAGTCTGTATTGGAGGTGTTCTCAGACTTGTTTACAATAAACTGCGGCACAAGACAGGGCTGCCCCCTGTCTCCATTAATCTTTAACCTTTCCACAGAACCTCTGGCGCAATATATTCGTAACTGTGCCCAAATTTCCCCTATTCAAATCGGCTCTTCTGTTCACGCTGTGTCAATGTATGCAGATGACACATTGCTTTATATGTCCCATGTCCAAAGTTCTCTTCCTTATACTATTAAGGTACTTCAGAAGTTTGGCGCCCTGTCAGGTTTTAAAATTAATCTATCAAAATCTGCCCTGATGTTAGTTAATGGGGAAAGGGGTCAAGTAGTTTTACCCCCTTCTATAACAGTAACCAAAGAAGTCAAATACTTAGGGGTTTTAATTTGAACTTCTGTACAGTACCAGCCATTGCCAACTTGAATTATACTACCGTGCTTAAGAAGGTGGAGGAGGATACAAAGAGGTGGGCTGCCTTACCTGCCTCTGTACCATCCCGTATAGCAGTAGTGAAAATGAATATTTTACCTTGCATTAATTTCATTTCATCTATGTTACCTTTGCCCCCGCCCATTGGATATTGGTCTAAAGTCGACACTTTACTTACCAAATACATATGGAATGGTAGACATCCCCGCATAAAATGAACTACACTTCAGTGCAGTAAACTGGAGGGAGGCTGGGCATTGCCTCACTTCAAATTCTATCATTGGTCATTTATGTTACATTCTCTGAAGTACTGGCTAGATCCAAGTTCTATTTCTTCTTGGAAGAAAATTGAGGAAGACTTAATTGCCCCAATAAGGCTCCAAGACTTTGTTTTCTGGTCTCTCCATCAAACATTGTACATTGAGGTATGGCCCATTATTAACATACATGTTACAGACCTTTAGAAAGGCTCAAAAGTTGGTGGGAATTACATCAAAATGGCATAAATCAACTCCTATTTGGCATAATAACAATATTTTATCAGGTACTGTAATAAACCTTTCATTCAAAATATGTGGGCAGAGAGGGGTATACATGTGTTTGAAGATTTAAATGGAAAGGATTCTATGCTCAGCTTTAATGAGTTGGTTTCACTTTATGATATTCCTAGGCATTCTTTATTCTTTTATTTTAGACTTAGATCGGCTCTTAAAACTTACAATGTGACTTGGGGCCTGGAGTTGAAAGAGCATCCCATTGTTAATTGGATGCATATTGCTCCTAAAAGTGTTGTCTCTTTTCTGTATTCCAAGCTTATTTCACATTTGTCTCCTAAATTTAGTACACTGGAATGGGACCGCTCAATGGCACTCTGGGTTAGAGAGATAGATTGGGAGGCAAGTTGGGAAAACATATGTTGTTCCTCTCGTAACCCTAATCATCAGTTTATACATATGAAGATAGCCCACAGGGCTTATCTTACCCCCAGAATCAGACACTTAATGGGACAAGCCCCACTTCCATTCTGTACTTTTTGCTCACAAAATACAGTAGGGACTTTTATGCATATAATTTGGGATTGCCCCAAGATCTATAATTTCTGGAAAATAGTGGTACAGACATTGTCCGATCTGATTGATACCCAGCTCCCCATGGATCCTGCGTTACATCTTAATGATGATTCGCAAATTTTTATTAATGAAAGGTCAAGGAAGATTTGGCTTGCTGGTTTGACTGCGGCCAAGAAAATCATTGTACAAGTTTGGCTCCCTCCCCACAATGTATCGTTGAAACACTGGCTTTACACATTTTTGGATATTCTTTTTCTTGAACTTTCCTCCGCAAGGGTTAATGGTGCCAAACCAAGGACATTACAACCATGGAGCAATGGAATTGCCAGAGTTAAAGACATTTTACGAGAAAACAACTAATGGAATTGTATGTGTAAACATCTGTGCATTGTTTGACTTTATTTGACTATTTGTGACTCCCATGTAGAGGGGTGGGGGAATGGGGATTGGAGGGGAAAGGGCGGGAGGGATGGAAAGAAAGGTATTCATTATAATCCTTTGTAAGATGTTTATTTCATGTATATATTCATAAAGCCTAATAAAAATGAGTACAAAAAAAAAGGAAAAGATGTCATCCTGAAGGCAGCATATGTGGACCTTAAACCTCAATGTACTTTTCTGCATTAATGCTGCCATCACAGAAGTGTAAGCTACCTTTGCTAAAGGCACTGACACTGCCATACCATGACAGGCCCTGGATTTTGGAGTTGTTGCTGGTAACAGTCTGGATGGTCCTTTGTGTCTTTGGTCTGGAGCACACGGTGCCCATTTCTTCCAAAAAAAGACCTGGAATGTTGATTTATCTGACCACAATACATGTTTCCACTGTTTGATGGTCCATCCCAGATGCCTCCGAGCCCAGAGAAATCCACAGCACTTCTGGACACAGTTACTGTATGTAACATAAGGCTTCCTTTTTGCAAAGTAAAGTTTTTAGTGGCATTTATGGATGTAACTCCCTATTGTACTATTGTACAAATGTTTGCCAAAGTAATCCCAAGTCCATGTGGTTATATCAGCTATAGATGAATGACAGTTCTTGATGCAGTGCCATCTGAGGGATCGTAGATCACAGTTGTTCAGCTTAGGCTTGTGCCCTTGCCCTTTACACATTGAGGCCCACTTTACACGGGGACGGTATAAAACAAAAACGCAAAAGTCCGTTTTCGTTCTCACTTTTTTCCGAGTCTACACGACCGTTTTCAAGGAGGAAATCTGCGTCTATACGGTGACGCATAAATGTCTCCGCTATGTCTGCACGCATGCGCAACGTCTTCCGTCTTGTCTGATCTGCACATCTGCGCTGCTGTTCTGTCAAGTTATCCTACCAAGCCTACTACGCATGCGCGAAATCCAGGAGGGTAGGAAAATTCAACAGTAGTTTTGTCCCACCGATCAGCTGGGCTGATAGAAAATCGGTGAGAATTTCACGCATTTGCCGATTTTTATGTTTTGTGCGTATTGGTCGAGTCTTTGGCCGAGTCAAATAATTTGTAATGACTTGTTTTGAATAATAAAACGGTCTGTATGAGAACTTGCTAGGATAACTTTACAGAACACCGGTCCGGCTGAGGTACTGTAGTGCTCAAGGGAGGAGCAGGAGCAAACCGAAACTCTTTTAATCTGCCTTTATTAAGTAACACTCACTCTTGTTTCGGTGAAGAAGAGAAAAGGCAGTGTCCATCTCAGCAAAATAAACCCGTTCGGCTGCTAGTTTTGTTTTCAGTCTCGGGTTTATGGTTTCACGAGCGGCTTGAATAGGCGGCGCGCGCGTGCACGCACACGCGTGTGCGCGCGTGCGTGTAACTTGGCGACACCAAACTGAGGAGCTCCAGCTGGGCGGGTGAGCAGGAAAACACATCTACTGCATTAAACACAGAGCAGCTTGAAGGTCCGTTAGATCGATGTAATCAGACATGCTCTTACTTTTTTACTTACTTTCTTACTTCCCGGGCTGGCATGTACAGTATATGACACATGTATGACGTAAACGCATACCCGACGTGAGCAGATCCGAGCGGAGTTTCGCGTATTGGGTAGTTTAGACGGATACGCAACGGGGGCCGTTTTTAAACTTATCCACTTTGGAAGGCGTTTTCAATTTTATCCGTTTTTCAGCCTCGGAAACGCCGTCCTCGTGTAAACGAAAGGCACTTCTGATAAAATATTTAGTCGTTTTTACCCGACAGCGTCCTCGTGTAAACGGGCCCTGAAATTCCTCCAGATTCTTTGCCTCAATCAATCAATCAATCAATCAATCAATCAATCAATCAATCAATCAATATTATGCACCATAGAGGGTAAAATATCCAAATCCTTTCCTATCTTTCTTTGAGGAACATTGTTTTTAAACATTTCAATAATTTTCTCATGGATTTGTTGACAAGCTGGAGATACTCGGCCCATCTTTACTCCTCAAAGACTAGGCCTCTCCTGGCTACTGATTTTGTACCAAACCATGATTACAATCACTTGTTAACATCGCCTGTTTCAAATCACATCATTATTTAATAGTTTTATCTCATTTCAAGCTCTAAATTAGCCCCATCCCAACTTTTTTTGGAATGTGTTGCATGCCTGAAATGCAGGAATGGACGTATATTAACAACTGAAATGAAGTTGACCAGACAAGTCAAAGTTACATTAAAACTAGGATTTTAGATAGCTGCTGTAAAGTGACAGCACTAATCTGTATGGCTGGATGTTTTAGTTCAGCCTCTCTAGGTTCACATTAGCTTTATGATCCATATGTGCTAATTGGCTCCTTTAACTGTGCTTCATGGTCTCTGTGAACCCCTCTCATCCTACAGAAGTCACTGTTCTAATAGTCCCATTGGCCTCAGTCCTCCTATTACTGATGAAGTGAAAGCTCAGACAATTTAGTAAAAAGTCTTTCCTAATACAAGTCAGGGATCGAAAATATACAAGTAACTGTACTTTGTTACTATATTTAAGTATTATTTTCATATATTTATACTTTGAGTGTTATTTAAGTTTAATTCTTTTACTCCGACTTGATTACATTTCTCAGACAAACAACTTACTTTTTTCAATTCGCAAAGGCTTCTTCTTCTTCTCAATGCCTATACACTACAACTCCGATTCCAAAAAAGTTGGGACAAAGTACAAATTGTAAATAAAAACGGAATGCAATGATGTGGAAGTTTCAAAATTCCATATTTTATTCAGAATAGAACATAGATGACATATCAAATGTTTAAACTGAGAAAATGTATCATTTAAAGAGAAAAATTAGGTGATTTTAAATTTCATGACAACAACACATCTCAAAAAAGTTGGGACAAGGCCATGTTTACCACTGTGAGACATCCCCTTTTCTCTTTACAACAGTCTGTAAACGTCTGGGGACTGAGGAGACAAGTTGCTCAAGTTTAGGGATAGGAATGTTAACCCATTCTTGTCTAATGTAGGATTGTAGTTGCTCAACTGTCTTAGGTCTTTTTTGTCATATCTTCTGTTTTATGATGTGCCAAATGTTTTCTATGGGTGAAAGATCTGGACTGCAGGCTGGCCAGTTCAGTACCCGGACCCTTCTTC
The DNA here is from genome assembly GCF_027579695.1 of Neoarius graeffei. Lineage (NCBI taxonomy): Eukaryota > Metazoa > Chordata > Actinopteri > Siluriformes > Ariidae > Neoarius > Neoarius graeffei. The sequence continues at coordinate 31,243,622 of NC_083584.1, read as the reverse complement.
TACGCAGCCATAATGCTGTAATTGATGCAGTATGTGGTTTGGCATTGTCATGTTGGAAAATGCAAGGTCTTCCCTGAAAGAGACGTCATCTGGATGGGAGCATATGTTGCTCTAGAACCTGGATATACCTTTCAGCATTGATGGTGTCTTTCTAGATGTGTAAGCTGCCCATGCCACACGCACTAATGCAACCCCATACCATCAAAGATGCAGGCTTCTGAACTGAGCACTGATGATAACTTGGGTCGTCCTTCTCCTCTTTAGTCCGAATGACACGGCGTCCCTGATTTCCATAAAGAACTTCAAATTTTGATTCGTCTGACCACAGAACAGTTTTCCACTTTGCCACAGTCCATTTTAAATGAGCCTTGGCCCAGAGAAGACGTCTGCGTTTCTGGATCATGTTTAGATACGGCTTCTTCTTTGAACTATAGAGTTCTAGCTGGCAACGGCGGATGGCACGGTGAATTGTGTTCACAGATAATGTTCTCTGGAAATATTCCTGAGCCCATTTTGTGATTTCCAGTACAGAAGCATGCCTGTATGTGATGCAGTGCCGTCTAAGGGCACGAAGATCACAGGCACTCAGAATGGTTTTCCGGCCTTGACCCTTACGCACAGAGATTCTTCCAGATTCTCTGAATCTTTTGATGATATTATGCACTGTAGATGATGATATGTTCAAACTCTTTGCAATTTTACACTGTCGAACTCCTTTCTGATATTGCTCCACTATTTGTCAGCGCAGAATTAGGGGGATTGGTGATCCTCTTCCCATCTTTACTTCTGAGAGCCACTGCCACTCCAAGATGCTCTTTTTATACCCAGTCATGTTAATGACCTATTGCCAATTGACCTAATGAGTTGCAATTTGGTCCTCCAGCTGTTCCTTTTTTGTACCTTTAACTTTTCCAGCCTCTTATTGCCCCTGTCCCAACTTTTTTGAGATGTGTTGCTGGCATGAAATTTCAAAATGTCTCACTTTCGACATTTGATATGTTGTCTATGTTCTATTGTGAATACAATATCAGTTTTTGAGATCTGTAAATTATTGCATTCCGTTTTTATTAACAATTTGTACTTTGTCCCAACTTTTTTGGAATCGGGGTTGTATATACGTTATTTCAATTCCTGTTTAAAGCATCCAAGAAAGTTAAATCAATGTAGAAAGAACTATGAAGGATCGTGCCAATTCATCATCTACATGTTCTTGTTGTAGTTAGCACTAGAGCTATTGGGAGGTTTGAATATGAATTAGCCAACGGACTGCAGCATCACACTTGAGAACGAGTGCCCTTTGCCTTACTTCAGTAAAATGTTTCAATATGCTTGAGTAAGCAAAGACTTGTATAAAATGATGTTTCCCTTGTCTCTCTGAAAGGAATGAACTTTATCTAATTTTAAAAATGCTAATTTGCTAACATTAAAGGTGCCCTTCCACCAAAAAAGTTTAATACTGGCTCTTTTTGAAATACCATAGTTCACTCAGAGTTGCATATGCATGCTGCATGTGAAAATGTAATTCTACTCCCATTCCCTGTATTAGCTTATGAAAGAAAATAGTCGGAAAAACGAGCGAATCTGAAAAAGCCCTACGAACTTGCGTCACTTTGAAAATTAGTATTCATGGCCTCGCCCACCTTGGCTTGCGACTGCCCATGGGAAGAAAGTTCGGATTTAAGCGCGAGAAGAGATAGCAGAGCCCATCTTGTTAGTAGCTAACAAAGAGGACCTAACAGCAAGTTGAAAACGTGTCTGAACAAGTTCGTGCCTGTGTTATTTGTGGCAGTAAGACATCAACGTTGCATTTCTTGCCCAAGATAGAAGAAGTGAAGAAGAAATGGTTGGAATTTATCTTTGGAACACCACCAGCTAAGTATAATGCAACGTTAGTACTGTGTTCTGATCATTTCAACCACAGTGACTTTTCAAACTTCGGTGCCTTCAGTAGTGGTTTTGCTTTGAGGTTGTTTTTAATACCTGGATCTGTACCATCAAAACGATCGACCACCAGGTCACAAGCTGTAAATAAAACATGAACTTTTTGTTTGAAGTTTTTTGTTACAAAATAGCATGTTCATATTCTCCACATTAGCATGCATGACATGGTCACAAGCTAGGCAGGGATGAGAGTTTTCTGCTTTTTGGCGGATTTCCGCTTTTTCTGAGTAAAAAAACGACCTTTTTATATTATGCCAAATCCGTTGAGAATTTTTTTTTTAATTAATTTCAGGGGGTTGGGGTATGTTCCTTCATGCTGTTCAAACTTTATTAACTCCAACAATGTTTACACATTATTTGTAAGTCGCCATCTTTAGTCTCATTTAAATCTCGTTGAATGTGATGTAAAATTCATGTTATCTACATTGTTATTGGTCAAAACATCGATGTCGAGACCATAATAGCCAATCAAAACAGTTTTTACAAAGACACCCACATCCGCTTGTTCTGACCCACTGGAGGTAGCGTCACAGTGCTGTTAGCCAATCAGGAGGTAACACATTTACTGATTGCCGTTAGCCAATCAGAGGTAATACGTTTACATGTCATGAATATTAATGAGTAAGAGCTGAAATCCTGTCGTTCTCCCGCCACCCACTCCTCCACCCAACTAGAACAGCCTGAAACAGGAGAACCACAGCATTTTTTTTTTCACCAAAACTGGCTCACGGGGCATTCATTCATACTAGAGACCACCGCACAATTAATGAAAAAATGATGCAATGAGACCTTTAACTGGCTAGATTTACATAAATTTAATTTAAGTTAGACCGTTTTCTTTGCTAATGCCAGGTGAGACTAGCATCAATTCCAGTAGCTAACATAATAGCTAGAATTTGACTTGCTAGCCAAATGGTAAATACTGGTTATTTAAAAGATGTTTTAATTCTGATTAAATCGTTAGCAGTCTGTATAGTGTTAGTCATGCATAAGACCAGCAAAGTTACAGAGAGTCAAAGACGTTTTCAGGCAAAACAGTGTCATGGTAGTTTTATATTAGTCATAAAAATACACCTTATTAAAATTTCTGCTATCTAGAAATCAGTTAAAAACATTTACCTTTTCACACATGAATGCAATTAAAATTTAATTGTTTTACTTCCCCTCGAGTGCATTTTTGGTTGGATACTTCCCACTTTTAATTAAGTTTTGACACATTATCTATACTTTCATTTCAGTATAATTTCTCGGTGCTTTGTCCACCCTTGGTACATGTTGACCAGTAGAAGTGGCTCTACTTTAGTTTATGCTTCCTGAAATCTCAACTTCAACTACAAGTTCTGAAGGCTATGAAATATGTACAAAGAGCAAGAAAATGTCTGATGTCAGATGAGCAGCATACTGCAGCAGCGTATTTTTTATTTAGAAGGTTACATGGATTGCAGTAAAATAAAAAAAATTTAAATAAAAAAAACAGCTTTGCTTTTTCAATACTCTGGGGAAAAAGGATAAAAAGAAAAGAGAAAGTATACAAGTGAATTTACATTATAGAAGAGTCTATTGGACGACAACCAGTGTTCTATATGAGACACAAGTGCTCATGAAAGACTTCTTTTAAATCCTGCAGTGCTGAATTGAATAGTGCGTCTTTGCTTTCTGCAAGGCATTGCTCAGTGTTGCGTCAAGGCTGGTGGTAATTAAAGGACTTCAACACGATGGTCATTGGAGACGAAGATGATTGAGGCCATGTTACAGTTTGAGAAAGTGCAACTTGAGAAAGACTGCTGTGGCCCAGTGAAAGAACACAAAAACCTTTAGCCACAGAGGCCCTTTATTTGGAAAGATCACAAATAAAGAGTAATAATTTGTGTGTTCAATCTGCCAAGTCATGGTGATGCAGTGGGTAGCATTTTTGCCACGCAGTTTCACAGTCCCTCAACTGATCCTGAGATCGCATTACTGTCTGTGTGGAATTTCTCTACATTTTCTCCTTGTGTCTGTGTGGTTTCCTCCCACCTCTTAAAAAACATGCCAGTAGGTGAACTGGGTAAGATAAAGTAGGTGTGATTGTGTGTGAGCATGGTGCCCTGCAATGGATAATTAAATGTCAAGTATAATGATTTAAGGTGATGAGGGGAAAAAAATAATGCAAAATACAGTAAACACAATACAGTAAGTCTCACCTCATCATCTGTAGCCGCTTTATCCTGTTCTACAGGGTCGCAGGCAAGCTGGAGCCTATCCCAGCTGACGGGTGAAAGGCGGGGTACACCCTGGACAAGTCGCCAGGTCATCACAGGGCTGACACATAGACACAGACAACCATTCACACTCACATTCACACCTATGGTCAATTTAGAGTCACCAGTTAACCTAACCTGCATGTCTTTGGACTGTGGGGGAAACCGGAGCACCCGGAGGAAACCCACGCGGACACGGGGAGAACATGCAAACTCCACACAGAAAGGCCCTCGCTGGCCACGGGGCTCGAACCCGGACCTTCTTGCTGTGAGGCGACAGCGCTAACCACTACACCACCGTGCCGCCCCAATACAGTAAGTATGAAAAATAAATTACTGTCATCGTGAATGTGTCTTCTGTTCAAATGTAACAAGAATGCTTTTAGAGCACAATATCCCCCGCTGGCAACTATGCCATAACTCTGTTAAAAAGTGACTGAATTGAATGAAATTGCAATATGCATATTACCGACATATAACAAAGAATCTTGCCAAGTTTCGTGAAATTCCTCCAAAAATTCTGAGAGGAGTTGGTTTCAGAAGGAGAGTACTCTTCCCCGGACGGACGGACATTGCCCTGACATAATCCCCCTTTTGGCCAGCGGGGGATTTAAAAAAAAAACTCTGACCTGTGCTTCATAGCTGCTAGCATCAGCGGTATGCTAGATTTGAAACATAAAAAGCAACTTTAATTATAAATCAATTTTGAGAAACCTTTTCAGATACTATATCATCTTTGTGAGAAATGCGCTTATTATTATTAGTCAGTAAATGGTTTCGTTTGACTTCAAGTAACAGAAATGGACTAACAGTTGTATATTCTCAGAAAAAAAAGGTCAAATGTAGAACCCTAGAAGGGTTCATGTAGGGTTTTTAAGTTGTCCCTCTGGGAAAAACATTTAAAGTGCTAGTCTTACGAAAATGACATCACCCCTGGAAATGATACCTTATAAAACAAGACATGTTAAATAGTTTACTGTCTAAATTGTATTATAATACGAGACCGTATTAAAATGTTCTATTTAGCCGGTAAAGTTTGGCTCTTTGAGTCCGCCATTACACAAATGTGTTCCTGGTAAGTTATCGTTAACTCAAAGGAAGTGATGTCATATGCGCAACGCTTGGAAGTTTGTGGCATTTTTGGCTTCGTCTGCTTTGCAAAATGTAGCATGTTATGATTTATTCCAAAACAAAACTAAAACCAAAGCATGCCTCCTAAGAGGTGTGTCGTTCAAGGCTGTTCAAGTGTAGCCAATAAAAAAAACAAAAAGAAAGCAGAATTTTGATTCCTTATAGCCCAAAGTTGGCAGGACACTTACAGAATGAATGGGTTTGGTTTGTACAGACAAAGAGAGATAACTTCAAGCCGACAGGACGATTTGGTGTCTGCTCCATACATTTTGAAAAAGATAAATTTGTGAGGCAAATTTACATAGAAGGATTTGAGTGAGGTCTGGTACGCAGAGCAGTTCCTATGATCTGGAAATAGAAGTCCGACGCGCCGTCCCAAAGAGCTCATCACCACACAGTAAGGGTCAAGCTTGTGTTTAGCCTGTTGCTAAACAGGCTAAAAAATTTCGAACCTTTTTTTTTTTTTAAATCTGTGAACTTTACAACCTATTTGAGCATATCAGACACAGAAAACCTGGGATTTTATGATGTCATTTTTGTAAGACTAGCACTTTAAAGGCTTCCATGGAGAATCCCTTTAGGAAGGTAAGGAGAAAAACAAACAAACAAACAAAAACACTTGAAGGACCCCTTTTCTTTGTGTGTAGTTCTTTGATTTGCAAGTGTAACTGCCATTCATGAATGTGTTTTAGCTTTGTTAAATCACTTAACTAACATATCTGTACAGGCACTTTTACATATTAATGCAAAAAGTTTCTCATCTCATTATCTGTAGCCGCTTTAACCTGTTCTACAGGGTCGCAGGCAAGCTGGAGCCTATCCCACCTGACTACGGGCGAAAGGCAGGGTACACCCTGGACAAGTCGCCAGGTCATCACAGGGCTGACACATAGACACAGACAACCATTCACACTCACATTCACACCTACGGTCAATTTAGAGTCATCAGTTAACCTAACCTGCATGTCTTTGGACTGTGGGGGAAACCGGAGCACCCGGAGGAAACCCACACGGACACGAGGAGAACATGCAAACTCCGCACAGAAAGGCCCTCGTCGGCCATGGGGCTCGAACCTGGACCTTCTTGCTGTGAGGCGACAGCACTAACCACTACACCACCGTGCCGCCCACAAAAAGTTTATAGTATATTAAGTCAAACATGCAAACCTGACATTACTTTGCTCATTTGAAAGCAAACCTCTGTAGATGAGAAAGAAAGAAAGAAAGAAAGAAAGAAAGAAAGAAAGAAAGAAAGAAAGAAAGAAAGAAAGAAAGAAAGAAAGACCGAACAACTTTATTCATCACACACTTGTGAAATTCCTCTCTGCATTTAACCCATCTGAAGCAGTGAACACACACATGCACACACACGTGAGCAATGAGCGCACACACATACCCAGAGCAGTGGGCAGCCATGCTAACTTGCTCAAGGGCACCTCAGCCCAAGGCCATCCCATATTAACCTAACCGCATGCCTTTGGACTGTGGGGGAAACCGGAGCACCCAGAGGAAACCCACGCAGACACAGGGAGAACATGCAAACTCCACACAGAAAGGCCCCCGCCAGCTGCTGGGCTCGAGCCTGGAACCTTCTTGCTGTGAGGCGACCATGCTAACTACTTACACCACCGTGCCGCCCTCAGCTTGGACTCCTGTTCGTAAACCAGTTTGGAATTTTTCATAACTGCTGTCAAGTTCACACGTGTATTTACACACACAGAGATTTAATAAATCAGTGGTTACTATCCATGAAGTATGCTTTCTATATTATGCTGTCTATCAATGAACTTCTAGCACACTAAAGCAAATAAAATAGCAGTTCAGGACATTCAGGAAGTCTGGTGGGGGGGATCTAAATTGCTAATGGTTGAGTTGTGGCCAGTTTTAATGCCATATTAAAGACTTCTAATGGTTAACAATGTTATTGCAAGTAGTCAGTGAGCCAGTGCCCACAAAAAGCTATAAAACACATTTTGGTCCATTGAGATCCATAATAGATCGTGCTTGGATCAGTTTTCCTTCAAACATTCTTTGCCAAAGATTTTAGGGCCCAATTTTTAGACCCATTTCAGACCAATTATTCCATAAATTTATGAGGTAGAGCCGATACACGTGCATCAGTGCCAAGATTAAGTGGGATACACAGACAGATATATTCCTCACTGTTCCTTAAATAAAACTGGTAGTCAGTGTGTCATCATGCATCACTTCACTGACAGTCTGTCATCTTTAGGTATGTCATCTCTATTATTCCAAGACGGTTGCTCTCTCCTTATCACACAGCCACAGCATTTTATTTAAGGATGGTTTTGGAGCTAAAATGAGATACAAATGTGTGAAATGTTCCTATCATCATCATCATCATCATGTAATATAAAACAGGAGCAACACAATCTACTCTTCAATAAGTGCAGCAGCTGCAGAGGAATCACACTGAAGCTAGCAGATCTTCTCACTTTTGCAGCTGACGTCAAACATCACGATGGTGTGTGACGTGCATTGGGGAGCAGGTGAGACCCTGTCAGGCTTAGGGTGCAATAGTGTTTGGATCTCACTCAGCTCAGAATACTTACAGAGACCAGAGATGATAAAGGCATACAAATCCATAAATCTTTCCCATCATCCTTTTAGCACCATGTAAGAGAACATTTTTAGGAATGACTGTAAATGGCATAGATAGATAGATAGATAGATAGATAGATAGATAGATAGATAGATAGATAGATAGATAGATAGATAGATAGATAGATAGATAGATAGATAGATAGATAGATAGATAGATAGATAAGACAGCAGTTACAGAAGCAGTGTTTGAAGACTGATAAAATGACTGGTTTGATAAAGTAGAATGACCCACAGCACATGATAAAATGCTCTTGGCATGATTTAAGAATGGTTTATGACCGAACTGTGGCAGGTAAATAGATGGTTGCTTTACGTCAATGGCAATAACACAGGATTTATTTGTTTATTAATGCAATAGGGCGGCACGGTGGTGTAGTGGTTAGCGCTGTCGCCTCACAGCAAGAAGGTCCGGGTTCGAGCCCCGTGGCCGGCGAGGGCCTTTCTGTGTGGAGTTTGCATGTTCTCCCCGTGTCCGCGTGGGTTTCCTCTGGGTGCTCCGGTTTCCCCCACAATCCAAAGACATGCAGGTTAGGTTAACTGGTGACTCTAAATTGACCGTAGGTGTGAATGTGAGTGTGAATGGTTGTCTGTGTCAGCCCTGTGATGACCTGGTGACTTGTCCAGGGTGTACCCCGCCTTTCGCCCGTAGTCAGCTGGGATAGGCTCCGGCTTGCCTGCGACCCTGTAGAACAGGATAAAGCGGCTAGAGATAATGAGATGAGATTAATGCAGTACCCTCACTCAACCAGCATTAATCACACTGGCTTAATAGCAGATGTATTGTCTATTGCAAATGCTGCTACATACCACTTTTTAAATGCAACAACACCTATTTCTCTGATTACTGACCTTCCAGTATTTAAAAAAAAAAAAATTATGAATACAATTAAAGTAGGAACCTCTAGGATCATGGTACTAGAAGCTTTGAATTAACTGGGATGTAATGAGCTTATCATAACACATAAAGACCAGGAGTAGTGATGTAACAAATTGTAATACATTTTCAAATGTGAAACATGAATAGTATTTCTCAGGAGAAATAAATAAAACAGCAGTGTTGAAGAATCTATGTGGGATTCACTTTTAATTTCAATGTTTTAAAAGACCAAAGCTAAAGTTGTGAGATGATTTGCGCACTACTTACATGTATTGTGTTTTGTAAAAACTGCACAGGAGAGAGACAATATCATTATAGTTGGAATCATCAAGCCGACTGCCAAATGGCTTGGCCACCATTACCTATCATTTTGACTGGGGCAAGTTGGCTGTTGTCTGCACCCACAGGGCCAGCTGAATTGTGTTGAATCAGCGTTGGAGGCCAGTGGGAATTTTTTTCCTCTGATTTACTTATTATTTTATTAATAAACGAGTGCTGAAGAAACAGAGCAAGTAAGCAAAGCAAGCAAACAGCTCTCAAGGTTGTATACACACACACACACACACACACACACACACACACCAACTCTTTTTTGCTTATTTGCTACTTAAGCTTATTTTGTCACAAAATTGCTAAGAAGTATATGTATATAGAGTCACACTAGTGTGAAAATGGTGCCAGTTTGTTTCAACTAGCATACTATAACACTAAATTGTCTTTCAAAGCTGTCCCTTTTCAATATGGCAGTTGTATGTACTGAGTGCAGTGATACTCTGACTGGAGTATGACTCGACTCTTGACAACTTAGTGCCTCATAATGTTATCTCTGAACATCTAAAAGCTGGGGGAATACTATTCCATAGAGGCGTCTCTTAAATCTCCATTTATTCTGAAAAAATGAAAAAAGTAAAGAAAAAACAAAACGAGCATTTAAGCAAACATTGCATCAGGGGCCTTTTTTTCCCTTTTTTACCCCTGAAAAAAAAAAAACAGTCCAGCTGTTACTACATTAAGGATCCATCAAGAGGATCCAATGGTTTGATTTTGGCACTTTCAGCTTTTTTTTTCCTTTTTCTTTTTTCCCTTTTACCGTACTTCTTCATGAACAATGTGTGAAACCTGTGCCAAGCTGGTGGAGGTGCTCAATGAAAGCTTGGATGCAGACAGTTTGGATGGCCTGCAGTTGAAGAAGGACCATGAAGAAGGACACAGAGGCAGTGTCTGTACTACTTCAAAGAGTACAAGCACCTGGAGGTGTTCAACCAACTGGTTTATGACCTCATTAACCTGGTCATTGCCCAGGTTTTATAGGTAGTGATGCTCATACTATTTAAGTACAGTACCATGTGCTTGGAGAAGTAAGCATTTTTACAATGCCACTTTTTGTGGTTATGAATACAGACTACTACAGGAGAAAGGTGGAGCAGAAGCTGAAGGAGAACAGCATGAGGGAGGTCTGGGAAGGTGTGAAAACCATCACAGGCCACAATACAAAGACCAGAGTCATTGAGGGGACAGTGGAGAGGGCGAACAAGTTGAATGACTTCTTCAATCGGTTCAACCAGCCCACGTCCCCCCCACCCTCTCCCTCACTGCAGCCATCTCTCCTTCTTCCCTCAACACACCTCCCCCCAGTCATCACAGCAGTCCCCTCCTCCCCCACCTCAACACAGACTCTTCTATGCATTACTGCAGACCAGGTCAGAGGTCAACTGAGGAAACTTCACCCCAGGAAAGCAGCAGGCCCAGACAAGGTGTGTCCACGACTACTGAAGACCTGCGCTGCTGAATTGGGTGAACCACTCCAATGCATCTTCAACCTCAGCCTGCAGCTGGGGAGAGTGCCAACCCTCTGGAAGACATCATGTATCGTTCCAATTCCCAAAAAGAATCAGCCCAGCGAGCTGAACGACTTCCGACCGGTGGCACTCACTTCACATCTGATGAAGACGTTGGAGCAGCTCTTCCTCAGCCTCCTCAGACCCCAGGTACAACATGCCCAGGACTGTCTGCAGTTTGTGTACCGGGCAGGTGTTGGTGTGGAAGACGCCATCCTCTACCTGCTACATCGAGCCCACTCGCATCTGGATAAGGGAAATGGCACAGTGAGGATCCTCTTCTTGGACTTCTCGACTGCCTTCAACACCATCCAGCCCCTATTGCTTCAGGATAAACTGAACAGGATGCGAGTGGACCCCTGCCTGGTTACCTGGATCTCCAGCTACCTCACTGACAGGCCGCAGTACATCAGGCTGAAGGACATCACGTCGGACACTGTAATTAGCAGCACCGGAGCACCCCAGGGCACGGTGCTGGCCCCTCTTCTCTTCACCCTGTAGACCACGGACTTCTGCTACAACTCAGAGCTGTGTCACATTTAGAAGTTTGCCGATCACACAGCCATCGTTGGATGTATCAGTGACGACAGAGAGGAGGAGTATAGGAGCCTGGTGAGGGACTTTGCTGTGTGGTGCAACAGGAACCATCTGCAGCTCAACACCTCGAAGACCAAGGAGCTGGTCATTGACTTTGGGAGGTCCAGACCAAGGTCACGACCAGTTCTGATCGAGGGAGTCGAGGTGGAGGCTGTGAATTCCTACAAGTACCTCGGGCTGTGGCTGGACAGCAAGCTGGACTGGACTTGCAACACCAATCACTTATACAGGAAGGGACAGAGCAGGCTATACTTCCTTAGGAGGCTGCGGTCCTTTAACATCTGCAGGAAACTCCTGTGGATATTCTATCAGTCTGTGGCCACCAGTGTCCTGTTTTACACCGTGGTGTGCTGGGGGGGGCAGCACATCCAAGAAGGACACATCCAGGCTGGACAAACTGATCAGGCAGGCCGGCTCTGTGGTCAGCATGAAGCTAGACTCTCTGGTGACGGTGGCAGAGAAGAGGTCTATGGACAAACTATTGAACATCATGGACGATGCCAGTCACCCTCTGCACACCGTCATCAGCAACCAGAGGAGCCTGTTCAGTGACAGAATGCTCCTTCCCAAGTGCAGGATGAACAGACTCAAAAACTCCTTTGTCCCTCATGCCATCAGACTGTACAACTCCTCTCTGGGGGGAGGAGGGGTAACAGGAGGACAGAGGATGGGAAGGAGCAGTAGCCTAGCCTAACAATAAGCAATACCGGACAATGTGCAATGTAATATGCAATATCTCTCCTGTTTCCCCCCCCCACACACAGTTACCCTAACCCCACTTCTCCCCCCTTCCCCTCTTCCCCATATATATGCAACTAATTAAGTATATGTAAATACTTAATTTATTTTAATTTATCTAGAAGTTTTCTGTATTTCTTTTTTCTTTTTATCTGTAATGATGCTGCTGGAATCTTAATTTCCCTGAGGGAACCCTCCCAAAGGGATCAATAAAGTTTTATCTAATCTAATGCCACGCCCTGATATGGTAAAATATTTCCTTTTTCCAAGCACTTGCATATTGACCATTAGTTTTCACAGGCATAAGGCAACAGGAGGAAACAAGAACATTCGATACTCAAGTTTACTAAAGATTTATCTATGCAGTTAACAGTATATATAATGTGGTAAAATTTATAAAACTACTTTCACCACCCTTTCATATGGCTTTCATAAATGTTCTTCATTAAACTTGAACTCCTTGACCCATTAACTTTCTAGATGAAACATTTTGTTATCCCCCACCCAAATGAAGTTTGGTGGGGGATATAGAAATGGGTTCCATCTGTCCGGCCATCCGGCTGGCTGGCCAGTCATGTTTTCGTTTCCAGGCCATATCTTTAAAACTACTAAAGATAACTTCATAAAACTTTGTATACATATCAAGCAACATGTGAACTGGTGCCTTTTACTATTTTGGATTTTTGAAAAAAAAAAGTATTTTTCAAATTTTTACATAAAAAATAGATTTTGACTTAGTTTCTAAGAGCAATGTTCGTTTCCAGAGCATATAACCAAAACTATTCATGATACGGATTTGAAACTTGGTATACATGTTAAAGGAGAACTGAAGTCATTTTTAAACTTGCTTTATTTCTTAATTAATGTTATTCAATTACGTTTTTGGTATTAGTAACCTTATATCGTGACTCGTATTGGCAACGAATTGCAATTAAATATTATACTTGTCAGCCTATTCGGTTTTTAGCCATGTTGAATTTAGTTCGTTTGGTCCACAGCAGGTGTTGCTTATCCATGCAATCTTCACAAGACTTGTGCAAGACTTCGAAATGTGAAGTGCCAGCCAGATGTAAGTGCCACCATTTTGAAAACTGTTTTCCAAATGAAATATTGCACAAAAACGAGTTTAAATGACGATTACTGCCTACTTTTTTTCAAACTTTCCTGATTGCTATCAAAACAAACAAAACTTCCGGCTTGATTACATCAGCATTCAAAAGAGGGCGCATGCGTCTTTTGACAACGTTGGCAGATGTTGCTCACTTTGATTTCCGCTGTACGTTTTACTTCCGTCCTACGAAGTCTCGCACAGGGCTCAACGAATCTCGTTTACGGCCATTGCTTTGACATATGGACTGATATATTACATAGCACATTTCAGACACTCAACTTGTTACAGCAGTGACAAAATAGCTGTCAGAAATGCATTCCTATATTTAATAAAATGAGATAAATATCCGGGCGGCACGGTGGTGTAGTGGTTAGCGCTGTCGCCTCACAGCAAGAAGGTCCTGGGTTCGAGCCCCGGGGCCGGCGAGGGCCTTTCTGTGTGGAGTTTGCATGTTCTCCCCGTGTCCGCGTGGGTTTCCTCCGGGTGCTCCGGTTTCCCCCACAGTCCAAAGACATGCAGGTTAGGTTAACTGGTGACTCTAAATTGACCGTAGGTGTGAATGTGAGTGTGAATGGTTGTCTGTGTCTATGTGTTAGCCCTGTGATGACCTGGCGACTTGTCCAGGGTGTACCCCGCCTTTCGCCCGTAGTCAGCTGGGATAGGCTCCAGCTTGCCTGCGACCCTGTAGAAGGATAAAGCGGCTAGAGATAATGAGATGAATGAGATAAATATCCATCCATCCATCCTCTGTAGTCGCTTATCCTGTTCTACAGGGTCGCAGGCAAGCTGGAGCCTATCCCACCTGACTATGGGCAAGAGGCAGGGTATACCCTGGACAAGTTGCCAGGTTATAGGAGATAAATATAATTTTGATAATAAAAAATTTGCCTTCAGTTCTCCTTTAACAAGGTGATGTAGATGTGCCTTTTCATACTAAGAAATTTGAGAAATTTAAATTTTTCATGTTTCCATGGAAACAATTTCAGACTTTGTCTCTCAGGTTAGTCTTAGGGGTAAGTTTTGTTTGAGGAGCAGAACTTGAAAACTATGAGCGGTATGGTCTTGAAAGTTGGTATGTGTGTTGATTAAGTAATGTATGTGTGTCTTTTGATGCTAAGAAATGTGAGAAATTTTAATTTTTAGCTCACCTGGACCAAAGGTCCAGTGGGCTTATGCCATGGGCTGCTGAGGTCAGTGTAAAGAGGTAGGGTTGGTTTCCTGCAGCAGAACTTGAAAAATATGACAAATAATATCTTGAAACTTAGTATATACTTGGTACATAGGGCAGGAGATATAGATGACTCTGTCTTCTTGTTGCTATTTTACACTCTCTCAAATGTACTCCTTAACTAAAAATGCAGGTAGGTTACACTAGTACACAAGCATGATGCTCAGTTTCACTGAGGTTGGAAAATGCTTCTCTGGAAGCATTATCCACCAATGGATCAGGTTCATACAGATTAAAGGTGTGTAATTAGAGCTCTATTCTGCTGAGGTTAGTGGTAGACTAATAAAGATGATAGATTATTGAGACACCATCTTCTTCAATCAAACCAGTCAATCAGGAAACATCTCACTTTATTTTCCATTTGTGTGTTCTTAACCTATATATCAATAATACCCATATACGTGTATGTGTAAAAAACATGGTCCGGTTGGAGTCAAAACACTTTGGATCACTTTCAGGTGGGGTTAAAGGAGAAACACTGGAGAAACCCTTAATTTCAACATCAAAGACTTGTTAAATCCGACTCCAAAGGCTTGAAGATAGACGTGTCTTCTGAGAATGGTGAGCATAAAGCCAACAAAAGCTTTGCAAAAAACCTATGTGAAATTCTTTACCGAAAATGAATTGCCCTTATTTGGAAATGTCTGCTAGCTTTTGACATTTCACATGTTTATCAGTACAAAAGCTAATTCACAGCTTCTGGGGGTGAGATTCAGTCACTACTCTACTTTCACCTCCACGAACAACAATCAAAACTGCATGATATATGCCACAGTGTCAGAACAACTCCCAGCATTACCCCTCCCTGCCAGTAGGGCTCACTGTCTCATGAACACTAGCTCAGTTAGTTATTCAAATGTGGCCACACTTCCTGTTTCTAGCATATATAGAGATCTTGCAGTCACGTGACCAGAAAGTACACAGCTGCCATCTTGTCGGTAAAAAACACCGCTGAATACTGCTGCACTCGTGTACAAAATGGATCAATTTCAACCGACGGACTACACGGCTCATTTTTCTAATGAACAGATAATTAGGTACATGTCTAAAATAAACGACCTACAGATTAGTGACCCTTATCGCTTACCGGACGTAGTTTTCATGACCGTGTCAGTGGATATGGAACTGCCAGAGGTGGAATACCCAGATGTGTATAATTACCTCATTAACTTTCCCTTGCTGTTCAGTGGTGAAGCACTGTGTGCTTATAAAACTCTGGACAGTTATCTTTACAGAAATTCAGGATTTGTCAGCCCCCCTCAGATGTGGCATCTTGTAAACAAGAAAATAACAATCCTCATTGGACGGGTAAGTCATTTAAGTATTACTAGTACTGATACTAGCTATATCAGTAGAATCTAGTATAGCACTGACCAGCCGATTATAGAATAGAATAAGGCAATTCCAGCTGTAATTCCAAATCGTCCGTCTTGTTTACATGGATCTGGCGTTGGAGAGGTAGAGGCTTGGCAGTGGAGATTTGAGTGGCTGTTTTCTGAGCTTAGTCAACAGGCCGGCTCTGCCTGCAGCCTCGCTTTTGCTTCCTCTCCCGACGCCGCCTCCTTCGCCTGCCAGACCCGATAACAATCCATGGAGACCCCGCTGGTCTCACTATCTCATCCGGAATGTTGTGCATGCGTTGGAAATCGCTACAAACCGTCATTTTCTGCTGGAAACCAATGTCCAGTAAGTCCATACGGTTGTAGTGGATATTGAAGTCCGGTACAGATGAGCAACACGCAAAAATACACACAAAAAAACATAAAAAACATGCACAGGTAGGGAGAGCTTGTAGCCACAGCCGTTGTAATAGAATTGTATATAGTAGGGTTTTCCAGAAGAAAAAGCAGAAGTAGAACCAGAATGAAGTAGAAGGTGGAAATGTGGCGTTTGACCGACAAGATCTCTCTCTCTTTTAACCTTATGTATATGGATCCTAAGTCTTCTGAGTGTTACACATAGACCGTGATACTGATGCTGGTAGAATTGCAGCTAAAATGATATGAGCGTTCTCACTGCAGGTCAGCTCTAACCTGGCTGTTGTGCAATGGAAAGCCTGTTGTGGAGATGTTGTAACAAAGTGTCTGACTTTTATTACTGACAACATGAACAAAATATCTACTGGTCTTACCTGCACGAGGTTCCACCCCTCTAATGACTCAGCAATAATAGACGTCACTGATGGACACACTCCTCCAAAGATCATTAAATGTTTGGGACCATAGCAGATTGCGTCGAAGAAGGCCCTTAATCCCTTTGCATTGTCACACTGAAAAGTTGGAGAAAGAAAGACAGGATGAGTCAGGAGGAAAATGACAAAAATAGTCAAAATGATTGGTGATGAATTCTTCTGCTTTGATCTGAACGGTTGTTTGGAATGTGGAATACACATCGTCAGTTCTTGCTTTGCTCATCACTCAGCAGAGTTACACTGACTAACATTCTTTCTACAAAGACAATTAACATGCGCACCAAGATATAATAACTGCATTTTATGTTCGTGATAAACTGTGAAAGATGCATGAGAACAGCATTATATGTAAATCAAAGGATCTCTGTATATTCTTTTTTTTTTTTTTTTTTAAATTTGTCAAACACAATGTTCTGTCCAAGAGAACCAACTCACTGCTGCAGTGTGCAGCCCTTTTTCACATCACCATAGCAACACACCATGGCTCCGAAGAAATGCTTGAGAAAGGAAAAGATGGAGTAAGGTCTATTGATTGCAATATGACTCTCCGACCAGTTTTGGGCTGACTTGCTCTGTTTGTAAAGACATGCAGATCCTGGTAAACCCTTACAAAAAGGTTGATTATTGACTCGACAAAACTAAGACACTTGACATCGAGCTGTAAATCCTGACTTTCAATCTTGCTTTACTTCATTGACCACTAAGGCCATGAAAAAAAGACGGGAGCCGGGGGTGAAGAAATATCAATGCAACATTGCTGCAAACCTGATACACTTTGATGCACTCACAATTCCCCAGGGAAGGGTTGCCTACTAGCTTCGATGTCCTGTCGTATGCTTCCATGCCATTCAAACATCTCGCACCAAATGAACAAATCCATTTTTTCCCCAAAAAATATAGTGGACAACGGTTGGTTCATAAGAGAAGCAGTTGGTTGGTTAATTGGGCCATTCCAAGACAGTTATACCTTGTTTAAACCCACAAATCAGCTTTAAAACAACAGACAACCCCACAAACTAGTATTAAAAGTACCTGTAATAGGCAAGCCCATAAACCAGCTTTAACATAACATGCTAACCCAAAAACTAGCTATATGGCCCATAAATTTAACTTTAAAAACACCCCTTGTTTGAAAGCAACACAGTGTTAAGTCAGTTTATTTGCTTATCAGTTTGGATTTAGTGTTTAAATGAACAAGTAACTTGTGGACTGTTGTTAATGGAGTTAGCATTATAACTAGCTTGCAAACTAGCACGCTAAATAGGCATTATTCTTGTGAGGTTACGTTAATTGTGAAATAAAACCAAAAACTGCAATTCCAAGGGGGCATATTCATGTTTATGTTCATTAATTAGCTTACATTTATAATAGTGGTTACTTCTACCATGTCAAAAATATTTTGAATGGCACAATTTCAATAGCTTTTCCAAACAGGTCCCTCAGAAACATCTACATATACTGTATATAGGACATTGAAAATTGCACATACACTCTCAGAAAATAACGTACATTATTGTACCTTTAGGGTTACAGTGGCTTGTCACTGGGGCAGTACCATCTAAGGTACTTATTTGTACTCTTTATATACTGCTTGGGAACATGTGTATCTTTTTGGCCCTAAAAAAGGTACACATAGTTACCTTGAAGTCCAATAATGAGCCCAATAATGTTTGGATTGTACCTTGGGGGACAGAAATGGACTGCTACTGTACCCCTATTTCTGACAGGGTACAGTCTGTTTGTTCACAGAGTGACAGTCAAAATAATTGGTTTATCCTATCCAGCTATTACATATTCACACACTCATTCATTCCTGGGGCAATTTAGAGTTACTGAACCACCCACATATTTTTGGTATGTGGAAGGAAACCCACACAAACACTAGGAGAACATGCAAAACTCCATACAGATATTAACCTACCCATAAGACCAGCCATAATGTGGTCTTAATAGGTTTAAATTGCCTCTCTCTGCTCAGTTTATACCATTTATTATTTATTGAGACTAATGGGTTGCTTACCGAGAAACAGTCAGAATGCAACCCAAAAAGCCAAAACAGTGTTTGAAGTTACAGGAAAATGCAGTTCTATCTGTATTTGGCCATTGCTCATAAATTTACTTTCTAATTGTCTCAGATTTTTGATATAAAATAAACTTGAAGCAGCATTAACACATACTCCTTGCTGAAATGCAAATGTAGACTGCAGTATGTCAGTTTTGCTAGCTGCAATATAAATACTTTGATGTACTGGATATCAAAACAGCTCTTCATACAGACTGAATTTACTAGGATTATAGTTAACATTGTTGTCTAGAAAAATGTCAATATTAATGTATTACATTTCTATGAAGGACAACTGGCCCCAGCTGATCTCTCATTCAAATGGTACAGATCTGCCACTGCAATAGTTTTCTTATTACATGTTAAAACACCAAGATATTTCTTCATTATACTCAAGCCTGAAATAGAAATACCATCAAGTTACCATTAGTCTTTCCAAAACCACTACATGGGTGTTAAACCATGCTGATAGCCTGTTACCACCAAACACTGAGTGATGACAAGCTATCCATCCTCAAGCACATTAGTCAGGGAGATCAAAAATAGAAATTTCAAATATC
Organism: Neoarius graeffei; assembly: GCF_027579695.1. Lineage (NCBI taxonomy): Eukaryota > Metazoa > Chordata > Actinopteri > Siluriformes > Ariidae > Neoarius > Neoarius graeffei. Next base: position 31,224,483 of record NC_083584.1, on the reverse strand, counting down.
CAAGAGGGTATAAAAGGAAATGAAATGAAACACTGCAGAATTGAAATGATGTTCATTTTCATAAATAAGGCTGGCTCTTAAAGCATCTCATTTGCACATTATGTATTCATCTTGTAAAAATAAAATAATAATAATAATAAATAACAATAATAATAATAAAATCAGTGATTGAAGTAAGAAATTGTTGACATGACTTTTTTTTTAAAACCTAAAATCAACATTGTTTTAAACAGTGGCAGTCCATAAACATCCATCCATTATCTGTAGCCACTTATCCTGTTCTACAGGGTCGCAGGCAAGCTGGAGCCTATCCCAGCTGACTATGTGCAAGACGCAGGGTACACCCTGGACAAGTCAGCAGGTCATCACAGGGCTGACACATAGACAAACAACCATTCACACTCACATTCACACCTACGGTCAATTTAGAGTCACCAGTTAACCTAACCTGCATGTCTTTGTACTGTGGGGGAAACCGAAGCACCCGGAGGAAACCCACGCGGACACAGGGAGAACATGCAAACTCCGCACAGAAAGGCCCTCGCCAGCCACTGGGCTCGAACCCAGGACCTTCTTGCTGTGAGGCGACAGCGCTAACCACTACATCACCGTGCCGCCGTCCATAAACAACATTTGTTTAAAAAAAAAAAGTCAGTCATTTTTGTGCTTTGATAAACATACATGCCTATTTTGTTGCAAAAATACAATTGATAAATCATTATAAATAGTTTTACTCATTTTAACAAAGGCACCTCACTATAGCACAGTAAAGATGTACTAGGGAGATCGTTAGAAGTTCTCATCTCGTATGCAGCAGTGTTTTTAACTATAAATACTTGATCATAAATACTTGATCAATTTACACAATGGCAGATTGAATGGATTGGTGAATGTATGAACATCACTGAATGAAACTACTGTTCAAAATCATGATGCTCAGGGCTTAAAAAAAAAGAAAAGAAACACACTATACTACCAGAAGCATGTGAATGCCTGACCATGACATCCATATATACTTGTTGATCATCCTATTCTAAAGGTATAGCATTAATTTTGAGTAACTTGCTACTATAAGACCCTCCACCCTTCTGGAAAGGCTTTCCACTAGATTTTCAGCCACAAGAGCATTGTGTTCAAGATGTACAATTAGGCTAAGTTCAGGGCTCTGTGCAGGGTACTGGAGTGATTTTAAATTAATTTTGGCAAAAAAAAAAAAGTCTTTATGGACGTCTTTTTGCGCAAAGGGGAATTGTAAAGTTTGGACCCATTAGTTTCAGTGAATGGAAATCATAATGCTACAGCATACAAAGACATTCAAGACAGTCAAAATTTTGTGGCAAAGGTTTGAAGACCTGCATATGGGGGACATGGTCAGGTGTCCCCATACTGTAGGTTATATAGTATCAAATCTTTGCCTTTAAGTGTGAATAGCAGTAATGTTCCCCAGGGTAAAAGTGCTGAAAAATCAGTCACTGACTTTCATGGAACTGGGGCAGTATTCATGTAAAGTCTGATGGCATGACAAGAACAAGCCCTGTATTACATATACAACCTGGCATGAAGCTCCACTAGAGTCCAATCAATGAACAAAAAGCATAGTGTTCAAAAGTCTGAATGGATAGCCATACAGTGCTAGCATTTCTCTGAAATGAATAGGCTATTTTGAGTGCTGTCAAACATGTGTGGTCATTTTCCTTGTAAGATGACAAATCCAGAATCAGACTAGTTGGTTTTGACGATGTTGCCATGGAACTCAGCTTTGCAATTTGATCACTAAATGCAGAAGGAGCCAAGGCCAGCATCAACCATGATATTTAGCCATAGTTGGCGCTCACAATCAGAGCTATTAACTGAAAGTTTTTAAGTTATTTTGGGGAGCAAAAACTGATAATATAAACAGTTGTCAATTTTATAGCAGGTTCCAGTACTTGAAGTACATGGACCTGTTTACTTCAATTATCAAAGACTAATAAATTCTGTTAAATAGTATTTCTCAAGGTGGCACGGTGGTGTAGTGGTTAGCGCTGTCGCCTCACAGCAAGAAGGTCCAGGTTCGAGCCCCGTGGCCGGCGAGGGCCTTTCTGTGTGGAGTTTGCATGTTCTCCCCGTGTCCGCGTGGGTTTCCTCCGGGTGCTCCGGTTTCCCCCACAGTCCAAAGACATGCAGGTTAGGTTAACTGGTGACTCTAAATTGACCAAAGGTGTGAGTGTGAATGGTTGTCTGTGTCTATGTGTCAGCCCTGTGATGACCTGGCGACTTGTCCAGGGTGTACCCCGCCTTTCGCCCGTAGTCAGTTGGGATAGGCTCCAGCTTGCCTGCGACCCTGTAGAAGGATAAAGCGGCTAGAGATAATGAGATGAGATGAGTATTTCTCAAGGTGGCACGGTGGTGTAGTGGTTAGCGCTGTCGCCTCACAGCAAGAAGGTCCAGGTTCGAGCCCCATGGCCGGCGAGGGCCTTTCTGTGTGGAGTTTGCATGTTCTCCCCGTGTCCGCGTGGGTTTCCTCCGGGTGCTCCGGTTTCCCCCACAGTCCAAAGACATGCAGGTTAGGTTAACTGGTGACTCTAAATTTACCGTAGGTGTGAATGTGAATGGTTGTCTGTGTCTGTGTGTCAGCCCTGTGATGACCTGGCGACTTGTCCAGGGTGTACCCCGCCTTTCGCCCGTAGTCAGCTGGGATAGGCTCCAGCTTGTCTGCGACCCTGTAGAAGGATAAAGCGGCTAGAGATAATGAGATGAGATGAGTATTTCTCAAATAAGATGACATCATTGTATACCGGTATATACACAGTATAAAGTAACAATTATGATTATGTATTTAAAGTGGTAGTGGGAATAATTCTTAGGTATTAGTCATTGTGTTACCATTTGAATTGAATTTCATCTTAACAATTTGATTGCGCGAAAACAAATTTTTACATGATTTCTCAGACAGCTAAAAATAGCATTAGTATGGGTTAGCTTTCTATGGAAGAAACACTGGACTTGATCAGGGATTCAGAGTTTATGCCCCATCATACTGGGACCTTAAGATTAACAAGGTTTCATCCTGTTTTCTTATAGCGATTCATTCATATACACTACCAGACGTATTAACACACTAAATATTGAATGAAAAAAAAAAAAACCACACACACAGTGGGGCAACAAAAAAGTATTTAGTCAGTCACCAATTGTGCAAGTTCTCCCACTTAAAAGATGAGAGAGGCCTGTAATTTTCATCATAGGTATACCTCAACTATGAGAGACAAAATGAGAAAAAAAGAAAAATCACATTGTCTGATTTTTAAAGAATTTATTTGCAAATTATGGTGGAAAATAAGTATTTGGTCAATAACAAAAGTTCATCTCAATACTTTGTTATATACCCTTTGTTGGCAATGACAGAGGTCAAACGTTTTCTGTAAGTCTTCACAAGGTTTTCACACACTGTTGCTGGTATTTTGGCCCATTCCTCCATGCAGATCTCCTCTAGAGCAGTGATGTTTTGGGGCTGTCGCTGGGCAACACGGACTTTCAACTCCCTCCAAAGATTTTCTATGGGGTTGAGATCTGGAGACTGGCTAGGCCACTCCAGGACCTTGAAATGCTTCTTACGAAGCCACTCCTTCGTTGCCTGGGCGGTGTGTTTGGGATCATTGTCATGCTGAAAGACCCAGCCACGTTTCATCTTCAATGCCCTTGCTGATGGAAGGAGGTTTTCACTCAAAATCTCACGATACATGGCCCCATTCATTCTTTCCTTTACACAGATCGGTCGTCCTGGTCCCTTTGCAGAAAAACAGCCCCAAAACATGATGTTTCCACCCCCATGCTTCACAGTAGGTATGGTGTTCTTTGGATGCAACTCAGCATTCTTTCTCCTCCAAACACAAGAAGTTGAGTTTTTACCAAAAAGTTCTATTTTGGTTTCATCTGACCATATGACATTCTCCCAATCCTCTTCTGGATCATCCAAATGCTCTCTAGCAAACTTCAGACGGGCCTGGACATGTACTGGCTTAAGCAGGGGGACACGTCTGGCACTGCAGGATTTGAGTCCCTGGTGGCGTAGTGTGTTACTGATGGTAGCCTTTGTTACTTTGGTGCCAGCTCTCTGCAGGTCATTCACTAGGTCCCCCCGTGTGGTTCTGGGATTTTTGCTCACCGTTCTTGTGATCATTTTGACCTCACGGGGTGAGATCTTGCATGGAGCCCCAGATCGAGGGAGATTATCAGTGGTTTTGTATGTCTTCCATTTTCTAATAATTGCTCCCACAGTTGATTTCTTCACACCAAGCTGCTTACCTATTGCAGATTCAGTCTTCCCAGCCTGGTGCAGGTCTACAATTTTGTTTCTGGTGTCCTTTGACAGCTCTTTGGTCTTGGCCATAGTGGAGTTTGGAGTGTGACTGTTTGAGGTTGTGGACAGGTGTCTTTTATACTGATAACGAGTTCAAACAGGTGCCATTAATACAGGTAACGAGTGGAGGACAGAGGAGCCTCTTAAAGAAGTAGTTACAGGTCTGCGAGAGCCAGAAATCTTGCTTGTCTGTAGGTGACCAAATACTTATTTTACCAAGGAAATTTACCAATTAATTCATTAAAAATCCTACAATGTGATTTCCTGGATTCTTTCCCCCCATTCTGTCTCTCATAGTTGAAGTGTAGCTATGATGAAAATTACAGGCCTCTCATCTTTTTAAGTGGGAGAACTTGCACAATTGGTGGCTGACTAAATACTTTTTTGCCCCACTGTGTGTGTGTGTGTGTGTGTGTGTGTGTGTGTGTGTGTATATATATATATATATATAAACCCCGATTCCAAAAAAGTTGGGACCCCGATTCCAAAAAAGTTGGGACAAAGTACAAATTGTAAATAAAATCAGAATGCAATAATTTACAAATCTCAAACTGATATTAGACATTTTGAAATTTCATGCCAAATATTGGCTCAATTGAAATTTCATGACAGCAACACATCTCAAAAAAGTTGGGACGGGGGCAATAAGAGGCTGGAAAAGTGAAAAAGGAACAGCTGGAGGACCAAATTGCAACTCTCATCTCATCTCATTATCTCTAGCCGCTTTATCCTTCTACAGGGTCGCAGGCAAGCTGGAGCCTATCCCAGCTGACTACGGGCGAAAGGCGGAGTACACCCTGGACAAGTCGCCAGGTCATCACAGGGCTGACACATAGACACAGACAACCATTCACACTCACATTCACACCTACGGTCAATTTAGAGTCACCAGTTAACCTAACCTGCATGTCTTTGGACTGTGGGGGAAACCGGAGCACCCGGAGGAAACCCACGCGGACACGGGGAGAACATGCAAACTCCGCACAGAAAGGCCCTTGCCGACCCCGGGGCTCGAACCCAGGACCTTCTTGCTGTGAGGTGACAGCGCTAACCACTACACCACTGTGCTGCCCCAAATTGCAACTCATTAGGTCAATTGGCAATAGGTCATTAACATGACTGGGTATAAAAAAGAGCACCTTGGAGTGGCAGCGGCTCTCAGAAGTAAAGATGGGAAGAGGATCACCAATCCCCCTAATTCTGCGCCAACAAATATTGGAGCAATATCAGAAAGGAATTCGACAGTGTAAAATGGCAAAGAGTTTGAACATATCATCATCTACACTGCATAATATCATCAAAAGATTCAGAGAATCTGGAAGAATCTCTGTGCGTAAGGGTCAAGGCCGGAAAACCATACTGGGTGCCCGTGATCTTCGGGCCCTTAGACGGCACTGCATCACATACAGGCATGCTTCTGTATTGGAAATCACAAAATGGGCTCAGGAATATTTCCAGAGAACATTATCTGTGAACACAATTCACCGTGCCATCTGCCGTTGCCAGCTAAAACTCTATAGTTCAAAGAAGAAGCCGTATCTAAATACGATCCAGAAGCGCAGACGTCTTCTCTGGGCCAAGGCTCATTTAAAATGGACTGTGGCAAAGTGGAAAACTGTTCTGTGGTCAGACGAATCAAAATTTGAAGTTCTTTATGGAAATCAGGGACACCGTGTCATTCAGACTAAAGAGGAGAAGGACGACCCAAGTTGTTATCAGCGCTCAGTTCAGAAGCCTGCATCTCTGATGGTATGGGGTTGCATTAGTGCGTGTGGCATGGGCAGCTTACACAGCTGGAAAGACACCATCAATGCTGAAAAGGTATATCCAGGTTCTAGAGCAACATATACTCCCATCCAGATGACGTCTCTTTCAGGGAAGACCTTGCATTTTCCAACACAACAATGCCAAACCACATACTGCATCAATTACAGCATCATGGCTGCGTAGAAGAAGGGTCCGGGTACTGAACTGGCCAGCCTGCAGTCCAGATCTTTCACCCATAGAAAACATTTGGCGCATCATAAAACGGAAGATACGACAAAAAAGACCTAAGACAGTTGAGCAACTAGAATTCTACATTAGACAAGAATGGGTTAACATTCCTATCCCTAAACTTGAGCAACTTGTCTCCTCAGTCCCCAGACGTTTAGACTGTTCTAAAGAGAAAAGGGGATGTCTCACAGTGGTAAACATGGCCTTGTCCCAACTTTTTTGAGATGTGTTGTTGTCACGAAATTTAAAATCACCTAATTTTTTTCTTTAAATGATACATTTTCTCAGTTTAAACATTTGATATGTCATCTATGTTCTATTCTGAATAAAATATGGAATTTTGAAACTTCCACATCATTGCATTCTGTTTTTATTTACGATTTGTACTTTGTCCCAACTTTTTTGGAATCGGGGTTGTATATTAGTCTGAAAGATACTTTGATAAAGTGTATGTTTGGAATTTGTGTCTAAGGCATGGTGAAGTTAATGTACAGGATAAATTTTTTTCCCCGAACCAAACTGGGTTTGTTTTTTTAAACTTAAAGCTTGCTTCTACACTTCCTTATAATTCATATCTACCGCAAACAAGTAGGTGGTGTGGTGGGTAGCACTGTCGCCTCACAGGAAAAAGGTCCTGGGTTCAAGCCCAGCGGCCTTTCTGGGTGGGTTTGAGCCTTTCCTTTCTGTGTGGAGTTTGCATGTTCTCCCCGTGTCTGCGTGGGTTTCCTCCGGGTGCTCCGGTTTCCCCCACAGTCCAAAGACATGCAGTTAGGTTAACATGGGGCGGCCTTGGGCTGAAGTGCCCTTGAGCAAGGTACCTAACCCCTGACTGCTCCCCAGGCGCTCTAGTGTGGCTGCCCACTGCTCTGAGTGTGTGTGTGTGTGTGTTCACTGCTTCAGATGGGTTAAATGCAGAGGATGAATTTCACTGTGCTTGAAGTTTGCATGTGACAAATAAAGGTTTCTTCTTCTCTTGCCCATAGTCAGCTGGGATAGGCTCCAGCTTGCCTGCGACCCTGTAGAACAGGATAAGTAGCTACAGATGGTAGATGGAAGTAGTTTTAATGCAGAACTTAGAAGCAGACAACAAATTTGAGAACTTTTTTTGGGGTGGGCTTCTGGTTAAAGCTAAAATTATTGTCTTTGTTATTATGCTTATAGTACAAAATAAACAAGTGTATTTACATGGTTCTATATGTACAGTATATAAGTTTTCTTAGCATCCTAAATGGGTTCTACTTGGAGCACTCTCTTATAGGGAAACACTGTTGTATAATTCAATATAGAACAACGAAAGGAAGATCTTTAACCCTTTAACCTTTTCTCTACTGCCATATTTAAAGCATCAGCTAGAATGGTATCTAAAACTAGTACAGGATTTATGCATTTTGCATATTGATCACAGCGCAATAACTTTATATGAGCAACAATACTGTGCAAAACTCCACATGTTGCTTACAGTATTTCATAACGTGGCAATTGAATTGGTTATTTAGCTGTTCGGGTCTGGGGGGAAATATGTCTGTGGGAGAACACGTTAATTGCTCAGTTTCACAATAGTGGTACTCAGTGACTTTTAGAAGACAGAAAGCTAAGGATTATTAATGGGATTATTTTCTATATAATCCTTAGTGTCATAAAATTCTTAGGCAGAAAAAAAGGCATTGTGGTTACAAACAGAATAATCAAGGCTATCTAACAAAGACGAAGAGCTTTGTTAAAGGTGGTGAAGGCCGCAGCTGCACCTGTCTCCAGTCAATGGCAAATTACTGCACTCAAATAAGCAACCTGAGGCTCAGAATGAGAGAGAGGCCACAAATGGGGAGCAGCCTGTCACATGCAGTCTGTTTTTCACACAGGGAGTTTGGTAATGGCATGTACAAAATTAGACTAAACAAAAAGGTCAGCACATATGACATGCCAAAAGCTGTCCAGCAAGGAAGAAAAAATAATTACTTTTTTTTGAAAATCAGGCTTTCTGATGAAGACCAAGTTTGCAGAGTATAGTATCCATCCATTATCTGTAGCTGCTTATCCTGTCCTACACGGTCACAGGCAAGCTGGAGCCTATCCCAGCTGACTATGGGCGAGAGGTGGGATACACCCTGGACAAGCCGCCAGGTTCAGAGTATAGTATTGTGATTTTAAATTTATGATGAGTTTCAGTAGAATGGTACGGTATATGTTTATATTTTGTTGAATGTTCTCCAAGATGTTTGTCCTAATACACTTTTTATAATGATGGTGGACATTAAAGAATACAGCTACTTCCTGAGGTACATATTTTTAGATGTATTTGGTACAGGAGATTCCGTGCGTTTTCATTGCTAATTTCCAAACAAGGCACATTTGAAATGTTTACCACCTGGAATTGCATTGTATAGTGGTTTGGAGCTGCTTAATTCCAATCGGGGAGTGCTGATAAAAATTGTAAAGAGTAGTATAGCAGTTCAGGTGGGTAAGTGTAACGGCATGGTGTTCTTTTCACTTACTTCTAACCTGCTTAGGGATGAAATTCATTCAGACTCATTCTCAAATTGGGGTGGCACGGTGGTGTAGTGGTTAGCACTGTTGCCTCACGGCAAGAAGATTCTGAGTTCAAGTCCAAAGCTGATGAGGGCCTTTCTGTATGGAGTTTGCATGTTCTCCCCATGTCTGTGTGGGTTTCCTCCAAAGACATGCAGGTTAGGTTAATTGGTGGCTGTAAATTGACCGTGAGTGTGAATTGTTTGTCAGCTCTGTGATGATTTACCGGTAGTGACTTGTCCAGGGTGAACCCTGCCTCTCACCCTAGTCATAGGGCTCCAGCTGGCCCATAGACAAAGGATAGGCCCTGCACAGGATAAGTGGTTACAGATAATGGATGGATGGGGACTCTCAAATTTTCTGTATACCACTTATTTATAAGCTTGCTATTCTGATATTTAGTGTTCATCTGCAGACTATGTAAAACAGGGATCAACAATCTTAACTGCAAAGGGTCGGTGTGGTTTTCATTCCAACCAAATAGAAGCCACACCTGATTCCATTTGAACCTGGTTTCCAGTGGTATTAGATGTGGCTTCTGATTGTTTGGAATGGAAAAACACCAGAAAATAAACTGAATAATTTAAAAATCTTGATCTCCTTAGTACTCTTTTTACAATAAGCTGATTTTATCTTTTGTACCATTTTGTTGGTTTTGCATCGTCTTTTTTTTTTATTATTTATTTAATTATATATTTTTAGAGGGTAGGGCGGCACGGTGGTGTAGTGGTTAGCGCTGTCGCCTCACAGCAAGAAGGTCCGGGTTCGAGCCCCGTGGCCGGCGAGGGCCTTTCTGTGCGGAGTTTGCATGTTCTCCCCGTGTCCGCATGGGTTTCCTCCGGGTGCTCTGCTTTCCCCCACAGTCCAAAGACATGCAGGTTAGGTTAACTGGTGACTCTAAATTGACCGTAGGTGTGAATGTGAGTGTGAATGGTTGTCTGTGTCTATGTGTCAGCCCTGTGATGACCTGGTGACTTGTCCAGGGTGTACCCCGCCTTTCGCCCGTAGTCAGCTGGGATAGGCTCCAGCTTGCCTGCGACCCTGTAGAAGGACAAAGCGGCTAGAGATAATGAGATGAGATGAGATTTTTGGAGGGTTTTTGGTTCTGGAATTCTTTCCACTTATAAAACAGTTTTGGCAGAAGTCCATACACACAGGCAATACCATTTTGAGCAAGAATAAAAGAAATCTGTCCAAGAGCAGAAGGATTTGTGCTCACAGCTTGAACCATTGTGCTCTCAACATAATGCCATATAGGAAAGGCAGATATGTCGACAAGATTTTTAAAAAACCTTTTAAAAAAATAAAAAGAGGGCCATCACACCCTTAGGTTTACATGGATATGTTATAAATAAGTTTCTTTGTGAGGACTATAATGAGGAATTTCCTTTACAAGTTACATTTCGAGTGAAAAGTAATTTTAAGTGAAACATTTGAATCAGATATAATGTACAATCACACTGACAGCATATTACAATACAAAAGAGCTAGAATAAAGAAAATAAGCGCTCAGTAAATTTCATTTCCATCTTTGCGCTTATAGACTTCAGGAGTCCATTCATGCGAACAAATCAACCTTGATTTTTCGAACCCCAAGACACTCGGCCTGGGCTTTCAGATGTTTGTGAGTGAAATCCACCACTGTGCTTGCTGTTGGGATTTTTGGCATGGAGATATTCACATGTGCAGTGTATGAAACTGAACTGAGTAGCTTTGATGCCCTTTGGTAACATTTGCACAGCAGGCCCCTGAGGCCTGACTGGAAACGCTGCATTGACTAAGCATCAGTGAGGAGATTCAGACTAAACCTTGTGCTATCCAACGAAGCCTAAGACTTTACATAGGCAGACTGACAACTGGCTATAATGAGGTCTTGATCTCAGTGCTCAATACACAAAGATTTGAAAATCCAGTAATCTCTCAATCTGTACATGAATTTCTGCAGGTGTAACAAAAAAAAAATTAAGGACCAAGTATTCTATGTGCAAGGCGTAAAATGAATACCCATGATATATGGATAAAATTTGCCATTGGTGGATAACTGTTAGTTGACTAACTACTTTTCATTTAGGGCACTGCTTTAATGAAGGAAGAAAGGATGGGTGGAAGGTGCATATCCGGTGAAAGATGTCCCTTAGAGTAAGTTTTGAGTTGATAAGCTTAAGAAACTTATGTTGCATTACTAGTAGGTTATGTTACATCTACAAGTAGGTTCAATGACCAACAAGTCTACAATAGTTGGTTAAATTCTTCTTTTTCTTCCCATAGCCAGCAAGGGCTGTAAGGGCACCACTGATGACATTTCCCCCGTTTCCAGTTGAGAGTACACCGTGCGCATTCTGGCTGCCGCTTCTCACCGGAGTTTTTTAATTTAACTTTATTTTCTCTTTTTTCTTTTTTGTGTAGTTTGATGTTTGGTTTTGTTTAAGTGTTTTGTCCACCGGTTGTGGTGTAGCTCCGGTTCCCTCCAGGCCTTGGTTCGCCATGAGTGGTGCCTGTGCTCCTGGCTGTGGACTGCAGTGAGCTCATTGCTCATTTTAACATCGGGGTTGTCCAGCACTCTGTGCAGTGGTACTTTTGTGCTTGGCATGGTGTTCCAAGTGATGTTGCCCGGCGGTGTCGTGGCAGCTGTGCAGGCGGTGTGGGACTTATTTTCGTGCGCCTTTTGGTGGGACTGTGGCTGCTACACCACTGGAATGACATCCTGACCTTTATTTGGTGGACTTTTTTTTCCCCTCCCTTTCCTTATAATTGTAAAGTGACCTGGGGTATTGAGAGAGGCACTATATAAATTTAACTTATTATTTAAATAGTCCATCATTGGGGTGTCTAGGCCATTTAAATTTGGCAGAGCCCATCCCTCTCCAAGCTTGATCAATTAACAATTTAAGCGCGGCACACATGGGCGACTTCTCATCACAAGCATATTGCGATTTTTGGATGCAAGTTTCCCTTCTCGGGTAAGCCCGGTGTACACCGGCGATTTTCCGTTGCTTGGTCGTGCAACTTTTTGACGCAAGTGAAAAATTGCTTCATGTGCGGATATTTGCGATGGCGATATTTTGTTGCTTGCGACAGATTGCAGGTATCAAACGTTTTATATTCTGCGACAAAAAAAAAAAAAATCAATCAGTCACTGACTTGTTAGAGATATCGCTATGTGTGCTTGTCTTTGCAATAATGACGCGATCACCTCCAAAGGCTAAGACAATCCCCACCCATGAAGTAGTCACATGATTTCCACGTGACTTGCATCCCCCTCCCCAAATCGCTTACTGTTCGCAGATAATGCACGCATATAACTACCCGAGAGGGGAAGCTTGCGTCCAAAATTCGCAATACACTTGCGACAAGAAGCCACCTGCATGCACTGGGCTTTAGCGTAGCCAGTTAACCTGGCTGCATGTCTTTGGACTGTGGGGGAAAACATACAAATATGGGGAGAACATGCAAACTCCACACAGAAAGGCTCCTCGTCAGCCGTGAGGTTCAAACTCAGAACTCGCTTGCTGTGAGACAACAGTGCTAACCACCGTGCCACCTAGCTGGCTAAATAACTGATTCATGTGTGGTTTTCCTGCACCAATAGCTTTTTGCCCAACCAGTGGGTAAAAACATAATTCATGATTGCAGACCATTCTCCGTTTTATAAACATAGCATCCAGTTTAGAAAGAATGAAAGCTGCACACACTGATATGCATCCAGTGTCCCAGCAATAATGAATTGTCATATTACAAACATTACATTGTTCCATGAAATTGTTTGAATTACATTTTACAAATTTTAAAACTGGTACCTGGGTTATAATACTAATATGTTAAAGGGTTTTAATATTCTGGCTAGTGAAGATGCCAACTGGCTATAAATTTAGAAAACAACTCACCACAATCTTTAGTGAGCTACAAAATTTATTTTACACCCTGCCTAGAATGAGGTTTTTGTTTTTTTCCTCTGCCAGTTAGTTGGCTCTGATTAAGCGATCACAGCTGGACAGGCAGCAGACCCAGATTATCATCAGATTGCCAAGGACTTACAAAAGATGAGAACCATATATCCCATGATCAGTGCAAATTGGCTGTGAAAGTGCCAAACAGTTCCCTTCTAAACAACTAGGCTTTATAAGGTGACTGCAAAGGTCAAAAAAATGCTTTTACTGCTTTGCAGTGAGACTAGCCATGAGCATAAACATAATCATGCCAGATATGATATGATGACATTAAATGTCAGTAAAGAACACTTAAAACTTAAAACGGTAACACTTAGCTCAGTGTGGGAATATGCAAAAGGAGTACCTGGCTGAAACACACTGTCACAAACTCATCCTCTTGGTCAGTGTTGTGATTCCCAGCAAAACAAAGCCTGATTTCATGTATTTTGTTTTTGGCTCTCCATGTGTTTTTATCATGTCAGGGTTTAGTTTTAGTCCTGTTTCTGCCCAGGTAAAAAAAAAAAAAGGCTTGTACTTAATTTCACAAAATACATGATAAGACTGATGATGCATTGGCACAGCATGGTATACATAGCCAAACTAATCAATGACTAACACAGCACAGGTGACCACAACTGGGAAACAAATCAATGACAGGACAGGGGCAGAGGCAGGACTAAAATAGAAACAAAGGCACAAGGAATATTAAACCAAAACATTTAACCGTTATTCCACAAAATTGAGTTGTAAGACGTGTGGCAATGAGTTGGCTAAAAGCCATGTACGATGAGATTGAGTGGAATAACTGTTTTATTCTATCCACATTCACTGGATTTTGAGAAACAGAGCATTTTTTTTGCAAATTCGATAAATAGAAACTTTATACAAAATCAATTCCACTTGGAATGTAAACAAACCAGCGAAATGACAGTAGAAATTTGTGAAAAATGCTACTATAATAATTTTTGAAAAACAAAAAACGATACGTTCTTACCATCAAATACTTTTATTCCACATTTTGTTGCTTTATTGTATTTTGGGGGGTTTTGTTTTCAAGTAGAGTTTTTTATTTCGTCCTCGGTTGGTTTAGCAACACACATTCTGTTCTTCTTTAGGGTTTTTTGGCAGTTTGGCAAACCAACTTAAAAGTACATTACCACCACCAACTGGGCTGGAGTGTGGAACAGGCGATATTGGGAAGGAAAAAAAACTATATTGTTTTAGCTATTTCTGGTTTTTTAAATACTTGATGATAAATCCACCATTTTGTTTTTCTTTACTCACGTTACATGAACTGATAGCCTAGTAGTAGCATAGCCAATCAGAGCACCTGATTGTTCATATCCTGTGAATATGGATAGAATAAATGGGGATAACCCCCTTCTCAGTGCATGTTGCAGTTCCCAGCACAACAAAAGCCATTTCCATGTCATGCGTTTTGTTTTATGCTCACATTATCAGCTAGGGTTGCCACCTGTGTCTGACAAAAATCCTGGACATTTCGACCATCCAATCGACCTTTTTGCTTGTAAGCAACGGCGCCCTTTGCACATCTAACCCAAGACAAAAATCGCCCTTCTACGCTGAAAGTGTATTGCTCTAATTAGTAAAAATGACGCTTTTGCTAGTTATTTGTTTAGTTAATTGCTTTACATAATAAAGCAGGTCTTCATTATTTTGGTTTATTTCCAACAGTTTTTGGTTGTGGACACCTGGGAGCAGTAGTGGGCACAGGTAAAAGGGGAATACATAATTAAGTTCTGTTTGTTTGCTTATGTGGAATAAAAATAATTTTTCATTGTATCTAAGAATACCTGAATGTAACAGTGTAAGGTGTAGTGTCCAACAGCTTACCTGATTGCTTAGAGTGTGGTGTGTGCTTTGCTTGTGCTTGCCTGTGCCTCTGCTGCTTGCTGCTCTTGGCTAAACAAATACATAGGAGGACATATAACTGATATAACTGGGCACATACAGGAGTATGTACTACACTACACTATTTCATTTAATTCGCCAAAACCTTACCTAATCTTCCATTTATATTTGGTGTTTTTCTTTGCTGCTGCTATGAGTCCTGGCTGATTTTCAATGAATGTCTTGAACTCAGTACAGGACAACTGAAAGTTTAGCCTGACTTGAAGCTCAGCCTTCACCATTGCAACAGAGAGTCTGTTTGTTTCTTTTATCAGTCCAAGCATCCTCCATTGCCCCTTTTCCACCAAAGCAGTTCCAGGGCTGGTTCGGGGCCAGTGCTTAGTTTGGAACCGGGTTTTCTGTTTCCACTGACAAAGAACTGGCTCTGGGGCCAGAAAAACCGGTTCCAGGCTAGCACCAACTCTCTGCTGGGCCAGAGGAAAGAACCGCTTACGTCAGCGGGGGGGCAGAGTTGTTAAGACCAACAACAATAACAAGACCGTGAAAGATCGCCATTTTTAAGCGACGAGAAGCAGCAGCTGTACAAACGTGAAGTCAGCCATCATCATTATTATTGCTGTTGCTGCTTCCGTGTTGTTTTTGCTTTGATATTCGCGCCAAGGTTTATGCAAACGTAGCGCCGTAACTGACGTATACAGCGACGTAATGACGTGGCTCCGCTTACCACGGCGAGCTCGGAAAAGCAAACTGGTTCTCAGCTGGCTCGCAAGTTGAAATACACATTTTGCCCATTATGTACAAAAAACCGGGACATTCAGTGTCCCGGATTTTTATTTTTTTTTTCCGGGACAGACCATGAAAATCCGGGACAATCAGGAAAAACCGGGACAGGTGGCAACACTATTATCAGCATGGTCACAGTCTTATCATGCATTTAGTGTCTTTAAGTACAAACCTTGCTCTTCACATATGAAGTGTTTATACAGAAACTCACAATATGATCAGCATAGTCATGTGAAAATGGATGGAGGACAATAGACTGTATAGTATCTACATAATTAGTGGAAACATAGAGGGATGAGAGGATATGAGGAATGGGCTGAGGAAAGCGAGGTCATTATCAAGTTAATTATTTGTTGGCCTGAGGTCCTCCATTCTCCCCAGGATGCCTCCTCTGGAGAGTCAAGGAGGGAGGCAGGGGTAATTACTACCATTTTGGATAATTGTGGTGATGTAGTGTGTGGTGTAAATTCAGGCCAGGATAACAGGCAGAAATGGGTAAGCAACACTTCCTTGGCTTTGTTTGGCCCTTTGAAGATTTCCATTCCAGCGCGACCTCTAATTCCATCACCCCAACCCTTGACCTGGTCCCCTCCTGCTCTGAGATGCTACAAAAACCTCTTGTGAATTTCCTACGAGCAAATGTATTTCCTTTATCTGTGTGTGTGGCTATGATCACATTGTATGTAGTAACATAAAGCAGCTCAGCATTTAATAATCTTCATTCCATCCTCTTACATGAGAAAAATGATTGAATAATTTTGTGATTAGCCGGTTAATACATTCATTCAACCATTCTGATTTCATTACCACCAATCCTAGCATTGAGAACATCAAGCCGAGAACAGGGCATGAAAATCAGAGCTGGCCAACTCCAGCTTCCAGGCCCTTCTTTGGGAAGGGATTTTCTGTGCTGAGGTGCCAAAGCAGTACAAACACCTGCACAAACTCCTGGGGACTGGATGATACATTGGTTGAATCCTGATCAAGTAAGTGCTATGTACTAAATCCTACAGGAAGGTTACATTCTGTTGGCACTGCTGATCTCTAGCTGTGTTAGGAAGTAATTACTCACAATACCACTCCATTTGTATCATGAAACCCCATTTCACAGGCTTTGTCTCCTCAGTGTCTGTATTTTTCCCATTTATTTCTCATTACACCCACTGATATAATGGAGTCCATTAGGCATTTAGATATTTTCTACACAGAAATATGTACAGCATATTTTCATTATGAAAATCAGTTAACCCTATGATAGAAACATGTTTCTCAAGCAGTACTAGGCATCTTATTGTGAATGCTACAATTCTGGGAGATGATTGATACTACCATGTGTCAAGTGTAAGCTGTGTATTTATAAGATGGACAGTTTCACCAGACTGGACAGATGCATGAGCCAGTGAAAACCTCAGGTCTGCAAGTACATGATGTTTGGAGTAATGGGTGCCATTCATCAAGCTGCCTGCATGGGACACAGGGCAGCACAATGGGCAGACAGCTGAATGGCATGGCTACATTATTGATTGCGCCCATGATGGCCACTGAGCACACTGACGACATTCCCCATCCACATATCACTATAGGATGGACTGTAAGGCTAATACAGGGTTAGTCAAAATTATGTTAACACTAATGGATTATTTTTCTCCTGAATGTGTGGTGTGCCGTGACCGCTGCTGGCGTAATTGGGCCCTACTTTTCTGACACCCCAACAATGACGTCAGATGTCTATTTACAGATGGTGCAGCAGTACGCCATTAATGAACTTCCATTACAGATCTGACTGGCAGGGTATTTCCAACAGGATGGTGCACCGCCGCATTTTGGCCATACTGTTCGTGCTTATCTCGACCACACATTTCCAGGTCGATGGATAGGTCGCGGTGGACCATTGCCGTGGCCTCCACACTCCCCTGATTTGATGCCCTGTGATTTCTGGTTATGGGGTATGGTGAAGGAGCGCATGTATAGCAGGAAAGATCATGATATCAATGACTTCAAGGACAGAATAAGGACTGTGGTATCATCTATTCCCCGTGAAATGTGTGTCCGGGCTTTAAATAGTACTATTGCTCGCTGGTTTTTGTGTGTTGAACACAATGGCGAACAGGTTGAGGCCGTCCTGTAAATCATCTTGCATATATGACGTATGTTTTGTGAATAAAGGGTTTCTACCATTTAAGTGTTAACGTAATTTTGACTAACTAATTGAGCAAACACTCAATTTTTCACTCAATATATCAGACAGTGGTAACCACTGTTAGAAAGTATTAATGCAAGGGTTACAATGTGTTTTTTAATGACATAATGGGACTGATAAGAAAATATGTGCGTGCATGAGACTGACTGGGTCACCACAAGCCACGAGACCAGCTTCAATGTGCTTTGGCACAGATTCTACATGTCTCTGGAATTGTGCTTGAAGAATGAACACCATTCTTCCTAAAGCAATTCCTTCAGTTATTGTTTTGATGATCGTGGTGGAAAGAGCTGTCTAGCATGTTCGTATAAAATCTCTCAGATGTTCAGATGGGTCAACTGTGAAGGCCATAGCAGATGGCTTACATCATTTTCATACTCATCAAAGCATTCAGTGAGCTCTCATGCCCTATCAGTAAGAGCATTGTCATCCTGGATGACACCAATCCCATCAGAAATAATTCATCATAGGGTAAAGGTTATCAGTCAGAAGCAGTGATCCTTCTCTCAAAGATGACTCAAAACATGTCAGGAAAATGCCTCCATAGCATAAAACAGCCATATGAAAGAATGTAATGTCAGGATTAGACTTGGATTTAGCTGCAAAGGGTAAAAAGTTCATCCAGGAATAATCTTCATTTATGACTGACCTAGCACGAGTGGCCTTTCTTTGTTCAAATCTTGTTTGTCGGTTGGCCTCTGCTCCAGTCTTGAGACAGTACAAGAGTTTTTCTCCACACTTTATCAGTGGTGAACATAGTGGTGGTTAACAGATGCAAACCTACAGTGACGAAACCTTGCTCACCGATGCAGTGGAGTGCGAAATTATGCAGAGCCATTGTGGTGTGCACGGCTGGAGAGCCTGTTCAGATGGAGAGCTTTGAGTGCCACTGGCCAGCTTTGATCGTGTGGCACAAAGCCACCAGAACAGAGATTCATCAGTCTGCACGTTTTTACAGCAATTGGAGGAGCTGACAATGAGTTTGAGCAATCACTCATCAATGCACACAGCATGGAACAAACCACTGGCCAGGTGGCTGGATCATGTGTGATAGACACCTGCAAAGGAAATGCCACATGGCTGGTTTATTATTTCATTAACTTACTGCACTGTGGTTACAGGAGAGATTTTTGTCAACCTAGAAGAATTTATTCTGTTTAATGGTTATATCTTTTACATGGATTAAAGCCTCAGGAGCAGCACAATGGTGTAGTGGTTAGCACTGTCGCCTCACAGCAAGAAGGTCCTGGGTTCGAGCCCAGTGGCCGACGAGGGTGTGTCTGTGTGGGTTTCCTCCGGGTGCTCTGGTTTCCCCCAAAGGCATGCAGGTTAGGCTAATTGGTGGCTCTAAATTGACCGTAGATGTGAATGGCTGTCTGTGTGTCAGCCCTGTAATGACCTGGCGACTTGTCCAGGGTGTACCCTGCCTCTCGCCCATAGTTTGCTGGGATATGCTCCAGCTTGCCTGCGACCCTGTAGGACAGGATAAGCGGCTACAGATAATGGATGGATGGATTAAAGCCTCAGAGCAGTATTTAGTGTCACTGGACATCATTTTAGTAAAGATGTGTGTAAATGTTTGCATAAGCCAAACCGAAACTTTCCTGGTTGATTTACAAAAGTTTCACATTCGTGACATACCTCATTTGCAGTTAGTGATAAAAGCACCTGCTAAATGTTTACCAACCTGTAAACAAGATAAAAATAAGCAATTTAAACTCAACAGTATATTCCACATATTAAAATGCAGTAACCATGTCAATTACACTCACTGGCCACTTTTTTAGGAACAGCCATCCACCTGCTGTTTTATGCCGTTCTCTAATCAGCCAATCCCTTGACAGCAGCACAATGCATAAAATCATGCAGATACAAATCAAGAGCTTCAGTTAATGTTCCCTTCAAACATCAGAATGGGAAAAATTGTGATCTCAAAGTGTTACTTTCACTGTGGCATGGGTGTTGGTTTGAGCCAGATGGACTGGTTTGAGTATTTCAGAAACTGTTGATCTCCTAGGGTTTTGGCACACAACAGTCTCTAGAGTTTACACAGAATGGAACAAAAAACACTGAGTGAGCGACAGTTCTGTCGGTGGAAATGCCTTGTTGATAAGAGAGATCAGAGGAAAATAGCCAGATTGGTTCGAGCTGCCAGGCAAGATATAGTAACTCATAGCAACTCTTTACAACCGTGGTGAGCAGAAAAGCATCTCAGCATACAACAGCAGAAGATCACATTGGGTTCCACTCCTGCAAACCAAGACCAGGAATCTTAGAATCAAGAACAAGTGCCTATTAAAGTGGCCTGTGGGTGTATATGATTTGAAATAGATCAAATCGAGGTTTACATTAGTTAGTCTTCTAACTTTACACACTCAGTTGCAGAATTAAAATACAAATATTTCCCCAAATTTCTGTGATTTTCCTGAATACCACATGTACCATACCACACTCATACGAATGATTTACACGTAAACCCATTCATATTCAGCTTGATAAATGAGGCCTGTTGTTTCCATAACAACAAGGAGCATGTAATTCCTGTCAGAAGATAGAAATTAACAAACATGATTTGAGCAGGTTAGTGAAGAGTCGATGTTCTACATTTATGTTTTTAAGCAAGGAATAAAGTATGATGGTGGTGTGATTATTATGGAAAAATAATCAGTGACAGGATGGTGTGATTATTTTCATATAATATCATGCCGCAAAGTGTTTTATTCTTCTTATACCACAGTAATTTGCCAACTATTAAAATTGTAATTTATTAAAAACAAAATATATTGTTCAACTATTTGTAGTTACATTCATACTTCATTTACACGTAGCCGGGTATTTATGAAAACGGGTATCTTCTCCTCCCCGTACTAGAAAATAATTCCGTTTACACAATGCTTAAAAACAGCCAGGGAAGGCTGTCAAAAACATGTCAAACAAATAGAAAGCCAACCAGAGATCTGAAAGCCAAGGAGGAGGGACCGTCAGATCACAATGCTAAAACTCCGTTTTCCCCATAACACGGAGAAAACTCCGTTTTCCACTATTTACATGCAGGCATGAAAACGGAGTTTTCAGAAATCTCCACTTTGCCTGGAGTTTTCGAAAGCAGCCGTTTTCAGTGACTGAAACCTCCGTTTACGTGTAAATGATGGGTGCAACTGCATAAATAAATATCCGATTTTATAGATACCCGGCTATGTGTAAATGGGGTCTTAGTGTTGTGGACTGTTGGTTGGTTCTTGTTTCACTCGCAGCACTTACATTATAGCGGCTATAAACAGTCATTATCTCTGCAAACTCTTTTTTTTCATTCTTTTGAAGTAAAAATGCAGTTTTTCATGTTATCAACAAACTGCAAAGCATAAAGTCTTCCATTCTGAAGACTTTCCAGTGTTGGGAAATATAAAGTTACACCTTTACCTCTGACTGTTACAAAATACTGACACTGGAGACTCCAGTCTCATCTCATCTCATTATTTCTAGCCGCTTTATCCTTCTACAGGGTCGCAGGCAAGCTGGAGCCTATCCCAGCTGACTATGGGCAAAAGGTAGGGTACACCCTGGACAAGTCGCCAGGTCATCACAGGGCTGACACATAGACACAGACAACCATTCACACTCACGGTCAATTTAAACTCACCAGTTAACTTAACCTGCATGTCTTTGGACTGTGGGGGAAACCGGAGCACCCGGAGGAAACCCACGCGGACACGGGGAGAACATGCAAACTCCACACAGAAAGGCCCTCGCCGGCCCCGGGGCTCGAACCCAGGACCTTCTTGCTGTGAGGCGACAGCACTAACCACTACACCACCGTGCTGCCGGAGACTCCAGTAAAAAAAGTAAAAAAAATAATTAATGTAAAAAAACAATGCAAAATGAACATCTCGTCATGGTAAACTTTACCATATCAACAATTGCGGGGCGGCACGGTGGTGTAGTGGTTAGCGCTGTTGCCTCACAGCAAGAAGGCCCTGGGTTCGAGCCCCGTGGCCGGCGAGGGCCTTTCTGTGTGGAGTTTGCATGTTCTCCCCGTGTCCGCGTGGGTTTCCTCCGGGTGCTCCGGTTTCCCCCACAGTCCAAAGACATGCAGGTTAGGTTAACTGGTGACTCTAAATTGAGTGTAGGTGTGAGTGTGAGTGTGAATGGTTGTCTGTGTCTATGTGTCAGCCCTGTGATGACCTGGCGACTTGTCCAGGGTGTACCCCGCCTTTCGCCCGTAGTCAGCTGGGATAGGCTCCAGCTTGCCTGCGACCCTGTAGAAGGATAAAGCGGCTACAGATAATGAGATGAGATGAGATCAACAATTGCACATGATTTTCAATCCGTTCTTGTAGAATATTCACCATTCCCTGAGAATTAGCTGTGACTATGGAAATGGTAATGTATTAGAAGGAGCACATTAATATAAAAAGCAAACCTGAGATTTGCCTTGCTATTATCAGAGCCATGCTGTTCGAGAAAATTAAAAAATCAACACCTTCTGACAACTTATAAATAAGAATTCAATAAAAATTCAACAGCACTGTGGTTAATGACTTTTAAATTACGTCCATCTCTGCAAAACGTATTAACTACATCCTTATTTAAATGGAGAGCTGAGCATTTGTGCCCTGCATCATTTACCATCAAAATATAATTTGGATACCTCTCCAGCCCCACGATGGCCAAACTCACAATTATTTAGAAGTAATTTAAATCTAGGTGGCACGGTGGTGTAGTGGTTAGCACTGTTGCCTCACAGCAAGAAGGTTCTGGGTTCGAGCCCAGCAGCTGACGGGGGCCTTTCTGTGTGGAGTTTGCATGTTGTGTCCGTATGGGTTTCCTCCGAGTGCTCCGGTTTCCCCCAAAGACATGCAGGTTAGACTAATTGGTAGCTCTGAATTGACTGTAGGTGTGAATGGTTGTTTGTCTCTATGTGTATGACCTGGTGACTTGTCCAGGGTGTACCTGCCTCTCACCCATAGTCAGCTGGGATAGGCTCCAGCTTGCCTGTGGCTCTGCACAGGATAAGTGGTGATGGATGGATGGATAATTTTGAATCTGTATCATGAACTATACCACACCGAATTAGTTTTTGGTCAGTGTTGTACATTACGCACATACATGTAAATGTGACTATTGTACATAACCAAAGAAGTTCAGCAGTAAGAGGAAATGGACAAAATGGTGTCAGTTGGAGAGCTGATGTCAGTCAGAGAGAGAGAGAAAGAGAGAGAGGCTAATATCATCACAGTTTTTGTGCTGATTCTGCATGTTAAAGATCAGTAGAACTGCTCACTATTTTCTCCCCCTTCAGCTTTTTTTTAAAGCAGATGTGGTCATCTTTGTGGCCTAGCCAGGTCTGACAAATCATTGTCCTCCCCAATCTTTTTCTCCCTTGGTTTTTCATTGCCTCTCATGAACGCACACACACACACATACGGTACACACACACACGCACATATATAATAGAAATCCCTTCGTACCAAAATGGCTGTTTCAAAAGCACACTGAGAACATGAGAATCTGTTGCAGTTGAAGTAGGTCAGAGAGACTCCGAGTCAAACTCCTCCTATACTGCATCAAAAATGTAGCAACTCCTTGCATACATAAACTTCACCAGAGTGCCTCAGTGTTGAGCAAGCATGTGTGCAATGTTCAGCTTTTCCCATGTTCAAAACAAAGATCAGAGTGGATCTGCTCAAAAACACTAAAAGGCAAAGAATATACGCTATTCAATTTAACTAGCTTTGGCATAGCGAGATATATATGTACATGCATTATGGCTGGGAAACCATTACAGCTTGCACCAAGAACATGCAAACTCCATACAGAAAGACCCTTGTCGGTCACTGGGCTCAAACCCAGAACCTTCTTGCTGTAAGGTGATGGGGCTAACCACTACACCACCGTGCCGCATCAAATCACACGCACTGAATTGCAGTACTGAAATCCTAATCTAAAGTTTGTATATCAAGCACTGTCTCATAGTTTACATATGAGTGATGCAATCGAATATGAATTGGTAATATGTTCTAAACAGATATAAATGAAATATGAATAGGTGGCACACCATCCATCCATCCATCCATCCATCCATTATCTGTAGCCGCTTATCCTGTGCAGGGTCACAGGCAAGCTGGAGCCTATCCCAGCTGACTATGGGCGAGACGCAGGGTACACCCTGGACAAGTCACCAGGTCATCACAGGGCTGGTGGCACACTATTCAGGGATTATTTTTTGGTGCACTGGGACGGGATCTTCTAGAATGCATCACGTTACCATGAACACACAGAGCTGCATTATGCATGTACAGCATCCTTAGCAACTGCTGGTTGGGATTGTGGTGGTTTAAATTAGCAAATACAAGTTTGGTTATACAGCTACAGAAAAAATTAAAAGACTACTTGTAATGGTCTCTTATGAGGGGGTGTAAACAAAAGTCTAAAGTTGCGACTTATGAGTGATGTAGTTGAAGGAGAGAAACTGTAAGAGCCAGAATTCACAGTTCATGCTGACACTGCTAGCAACTCTAGCTCTGTTTTTTTTCCCTAGTGTCTCCAAGGGGAATTTAATAAAAAAAAAAAAAAGAGGTTAGCGTATAGGCCACACTCCCTTTGGGTTTAAAGCTGAATACAGATACAAACATGGATGTTTGAAGGACTAAACAGATCCAGATGGTGGCATTTCATTCTACCCCTTTACTATCAGAATGGACATAATACTGTAGCCTAACCAACTAGTTCTGTTGGAGGATTATTATTATTATTATTATTATTATATTACGGTGGTGGGCGGCACGGTGGTGTAGTGGTTAGTGCTGTCGCCTCACAGCAAGAAGGTCTGGGTTCGAGCCCCGTGGCCGGCGAGGGCCTTTCTGTGCGGAGTTTGCATGTTCTCCCCGTGTCCGCGTGGGTTTCCTCCGGGTGCTCCGGTTTCCTCCACAGTCCAAAGACATGCAGGTTAGGTTAACTGGTGACTCTAAATTGACCGTAGGTGTGAATGTGAGTGTGACTGGTTGTCTGTGTCTATGTGTCAGCCCTGTGATGACCTGGCGACTTGTCCAGGGTGTACCCCGCCTTTCGCCCGTAGTCAGCTGGGATAGGCTCCAGCTTGCCTGCGACCCTGTAGAAGGATAAAGCGGCTAGAGATAATGAGATGAGATATTACGGTGGTGTAGTGGTTAGCACTGTTGCCTCACAGCAAGACAGTTCTGGGTTCGAGCCGAGCGGCCGACGGAGGCCTTTCTATGAGGAGTTTGCATGTTCTCCGCATGGGTCCGCTCCGGTTTCCCCCGCAGTTCAAAGACATGCAGTTAGGTTAACATGGGACAGCCTTGGGCTGAAGTGCCCAAGAATAGTGGTGCACATGTACGCAGTGGCTTTGCTCTCCTATAATGAACTAATTTTTTTTTTTTTGTGTGCAGTGACAATAAAGGCATTCTATTATTATTATTATTATTATTGCTGAAAATCTGTAGTGTCAATGACTAAGAATTGTACACACAAAAAAAAAACTCACAAATCGCACACTACCCAAATGACTCATTCCATAATCAAAAATGATTGACTTTGCGCTTCTGCTTTTTTTATTTCCTCCATTTACTATTTTGTGCTCTCAGTTTTCATTGGTTGCTGACAGGACCCATTGGATTTGAATCAGTGACTCATGTATATTATCATGCTGTCATGTCCTAAGTCACATTCGGGGTAAAAAAAATCAAATGTTTGATATACATTCACTCCGACACTTGCTCTGACTGGCTTAAATTTCAGTCACGAGGAAGGAAATTAGAATCTGTGTCTGACTGCACCAAAAACCTCCAGCTGGGGACAGACTCAGACCAGCTGTCAATTAGGGATACAGCTGCGGTAAAAATGTGGAGTATTAGTGAAAGACAGTAACTAAATATTGGCATTTGATGAGCACAGGTGGTTTCTGTGTATTAACATTTTGACTTAGCATCAGATTTTCCAAATTTCAGATTTCAGATCTTAGATCAGTTTTTCTATTCTTGCACAAAACAACAGTTGCTCTTAATGAGGAATAAAGCAAAATCATATCGAAGCCTGTTTCACTTGAGTTAGCCTCCCTGAGTGCCAGTGCAGCACAATAACCAATAATATTGGCAAAGCTTACAAACAAAGGTTAATCACTCAGACAGCCACGGCTCTCCCATAAGAAGGGGAGGATTTTGTCTGACCTTTCCAAAGTCCTTCAAGTGATGTGAATTGGTTTTGTATGCACATTT
Source organism: Neoarius graeffei (assembly GCF_027579695.1). Classification (NCBI taxonomy): domain Eukaryota; kingdom Metazoa; phylum Chordata; class Actinopteri; order Siluriformes; family Ariidae; genus Neoarius; species Neoarius graeffei. Next base: position 31,198,602 of record NC_083584.1, on the reverse strand, counting down.
CATTTGCATCTGATTTTATACAACCCTCTGTGATAGAGTGGCATTTAGTTCAATTCAGCTTTATTTGTAAAGCATTTTTGACAGTAGGCATTGTCTCAAAGATCTCTAATGAGCAAGACAGAGGTGACAGTGACAAGGAAAAACTCACATGGAAGAAACATGTTGGGAGGAATCAGACAAAAAAAAGGAACCCTTCTTCTTCTGGATGATACCGGATTGAGATTATAAATAATTTCTCTTCCGCAACTGGAGTCTAAAGTCAAAACAGTACTATGTGTGTTGATAGGATGTTCATTATGACCATCATAGGCTTTAGGATTATGGCAGTAGTTCTTAGGTACAGGTTTACAGGGCAATTCTTCAGCAGAGAGGCCAAAATGATGAAATTATTAAGATTGCCTTAACTTGTCAGCTCAGTGTTATTGCTAAAGTATGGAATCCAAGGCAAAATGTACTGAAAACCATATTTAAAAATCATCACCCCGATTATAGCAATGTCGCTTCAGAGAAATCTTGGTTTGAATTTTAAGAAATGAGAGTTCAGTTTTTTCTGATGTAATTCTGTTCCTGACTTTTCTTTCCTCATAAAAGATTTTGCATTCAGAGTTAAAAATAGACAATTTTTCCATGCTTTGTTTAGGGTCAAACAATACCCCATACAGTCTGAATTTTTAACTTAATCCCATTATCTTGAGTACTGCAACTAAAAAAGGTTACCACATTTTGCTGTGAATGTAATTCCATTACCAAAGAATTACCCTACAGTATCCAGGTGAGATTATATACTGAAGCAAGAATAAACTGCAAATCTTTAGGGAATCCATATGGCGCCATCTACACACTAAGTCTATTCCAGCCTTGTATTGTATTGTATTGTATTGTATTGTATTGTATCCCACATCTACATCTTCATTAAGTCATCTTCCATACATCTTCCACATCTTTATTAAGTCAGTAAAAATAGGCATATCAGGTGCAATTCAAATTCAGTCCAAATTGCTTGAAACTGGTCTTGTTAAAGTCAGAACTGAATGCTAAACAACATACTTTTTACAGAATTAAAATATATTTATCCATTCTTGAGATATTACAAATCAAAGATTGAAAAAACGGCTTAATTTTTCAAAAACTGTTGTATTAGGATCACATAGTCCAAAATGGGCCTCATTAACGAATGAGATCAAAAGTTTTTTCTTAATAACTTTACTATTTTCAAGATATTTACATGGAAATTGGCAGGCACATAGATGGTTGTGTACTGAATAGAAAGATTGAAAAATTAGTAAAAACAAATTATGCAAATTAGTATATCTCATCTCATTATCTCTAGACGCTTTATCCTGTTCTACAGGGTCGCAGGCAAGCTGGAGCCTATCCCAGCTGACTACAGGCGAAAGGCGGAGTACACCCTTGACAAGTTGCCAGGTCATCACAGGGCTGACACATAGACACACACAACCATTCACGCTCTTATTCACACCTACGGTCAATTTAGAGTCACCAGTTAACCTAACCTGCATGTCTTTGGACTGTGGAGGAAACCGGAGCACCCGGAGGAAACCCACGCGGACACGGGGAGAACATGCAAACTCCACACAGAAAGGCCCTCACCGGCCACGGGGCTCGAACCCGGACTTTCTTGCTGTGAGGCGACAGCGCTAACCACTACACCACCGTGCCGCTGCAAATTAGTATATAATTAGTATTAATGATGCTAATTAGGTAAAAACGTTAAATCAGTACACTCGATAAAAAAAGTCAAGTTTATTTTTATAGCGCTTTTAACAATAGATATTGTCGCAAAGCAACTTTACAGAATTTTAATGACTTTAAACATGAGATAATTTTATCCCTAATCTATTCCCAATGAGTAAGCCTGTGGCAACAGTGGCAAGGAAAAACTCTCTCAGACGACATGAGGAAGAAACCTCGAGAGGAACCAGACTCAAAAGGGAACCCATCCTCATCTGGGTGATAACAGACAATGTTATTATCACATTTTTAACAGTTTTAACATGAAGTCTGTTTCGTTGATAACTCTTCATTGATGGAAACTTGAGTGCAAAACTGTTCATGACAGCTGCAGTCCTCAGCCATAAAAGCATTACTGTAAGTGTCTAGAGCATCCTCCAAGTGTCACTTTCAACTGTCCATATGGGGCCGTCCTCCACAGGAGTGATGTGATGAGACTTCAGCCAGACATTGGGTATCAGGATGGATCAGGCAGGTCCAAGGAGCAGAAGAGGTCAGCATCCAAGTAATAAAAGATTATTTCTAATACCCTCTTTGTGCTCTGTAGGCCTTTGTATTTCTCAAAAGTAGGGCCTACTAGTGTTTATATGAAAGAACATAAATGATAATATTCACAGCTTTCAAGGCGAACCTCGAAAAAACTGTGTGAGCCACATCTAATAAACAATTCCAGTTAATTGAACTGAAATGGGGCGGCACGGTGGTGTAGTGGTTAGCGCTGTCACCTCACAGCAAGAAGGTCCTGGGTTCGAGCCCCGGGGCCGGCGAGGGCCTTTCTGTGCGGAGTTTGCATGTTCTCCCTGTGTCCGCGTGGGTTTCCTCCGGGTGCTCCGGTTTCCCCCACAGTCCAAAGACATGCAGGTTAGGTTAACTGGTGACTCTAAATTGACCGTAGGTGTGAGTGTGAATGGTTGTCTGTGTCTATGTGTCAGCCCTGTGATGACCTGGCGACTTGTCCAGGGTGTACGCCGCCTTTCGCCCATAGTCAGCTGGGATAGGCTCCAGCTTGCCTGCGACCCTGTAGAAGGATAAAGCGGCTAGAGATAATGAGATGAGATGAACTGAAATGGACACATTTCTGACTTCCAGTTTTTTAAAATATCATTCTCAATATTTTTCATCAAAACAATGAGCTATATTGTAAAATAGTTATTTATTTACAGGAATTGGTTTTATTTGAATTTTGCTGAATACTTCATCAGAAACAGTGAGCGCTAGAGAACATCCCTATAAAAGTTCTCTGATTGATATTCATGAGTAACCCAGTCAGAAACCAATCAGAAGAGAGAGAACCTGACCGCTTCCCCGTGACTCAAAAAGCACCGGCAGTTTCCTGACGTCCCACAAGCAGAGAGTGGACTCTGTTGTACCAACTTCAACCTGCCGTTACTCCCAAAGTACGGAACAGATCTTAAGGAGATAAATTTCTTTGGAAAGCAGAAATTATAAGCTTTTTAATGATAGTATTCACAATAGAAAATATTCAAGAGTTAAGCAATGACAGATTTGGACACTTAGATGAGCGTCTGCATGCACAATTTTCACAGCACGGCCAGCGAGCGTCTGATATGTCTAGTAAAAGACATTCAACATCACACCAACTGTTAAACAAAAACTACTATACAAAACCATCAGATAAAAACAACTATATGTGTAAATTATAGAAATGCATGCTATAAACAAACACCACTAAAAGTTATGTAACCACTAAAAGGAATGTAACATTGAGTTATACAGATGCTTGCTGTTACAGATGTTTGGTCACGGCAAATAAGGGTTTAGACTTAACTGACCAGGTCAAAGCTAATCTTTTCATTCAATGTGGCAATCCTGCAGGATTCAACTCCTTCAGCAGGATTGAAAAAGAGAGCTTCTTTTGACCATTTTCTAAGTAATAGTAAATAAGTGAATGTCCACTATTGATTTCTGAGGCACTAAAAGAAATGAGGACCCACTTCTCAAGGCCATAGAGACAATGGGCTTCATTCACCCAAGCCTCAAGATGGGTTCTATTAAAAATAAATCACAGAGACAGTGCCATGCCATGGGACACTGTCCCAAGCTCTGTAGACAATATACTCATAAATTCACAACTCACCCAGTTAAGATTTGAGCAGTGGAATCTCAATATAAGTTCCTTAAATAAATTAGCATCCCTTAAATTATTAGCATTCCTGACTATGAAAATATGATAAATATGCTTAAACTTATTTAATCTCAGAATTTAAAGGAGAACTGAAGGCAAATTTTTTTAATCAAAATTCTATTTCTCATTTTATTAAATATAGGAATGCATTTCTGACAGCTATTTTGTCACTGCTATAGCAAGTTATGAGTGTTTGAAACATGCTATGTAATATATCAGTCCATATGTCAAAGCAATGGCTGTAAACAAGATTCTTTTAAGGGTGGCGAGATGTGGCGAGTTAGGATCCAGTAGCAGAACACAAACCAGAAAATCCAATGAATAAAAAATTATTTAAGTAAAAAAAAAAAAAGTCAACGAACAAAAATAATCCAGACAATGAGGTAGACAAAGACAAAATGCTAATATGAAAAAACATGAAAAATAGTTCAGACAACAACCATAGTGCAAAAAACAAGAAAAAAAAAAGACAAAACATGAGTACAAAAAAACGTGGCTAAGACCAGGCAAAACAGAGAGCAAAAATTAGGAAGCAAAAAATGGCAGACACGACATGAAAAACAAACAAGACGTTCTGGCAAAGTCCCCTTCTGAGAACGGCCTATTTATACACAGCAGAGCAGACCAGGACGTGAATGCCAGCAAGATGGAAGTCCCGTCCCGGATCCGGATTGCGCTGAACTGGGAGATAGTAAATCTCCGGAGTGGAAGTCCGGGGCGGATCATGACAGTACCCCCCCTTCAATGCAAAGAACTAGAGACCAGAGGTTTAAGCTGTGATACATGAAAGGTAGGGTGAACACGTCGCATGGTGAGTGGTAATGCCAGTCTAACGGAACAAGGATTGATTACCTTCTTGATGAGGAAGGGTCCAAGGAACCTGGGTGCCAGCTTGCGAGAGACTGCCCTAAGTGTCAGGTGGCATGTGGAGAGCATAACTCCTTGACCCACTCGGTAGGTGGGTGCCTTGGAGCAACGTTTGTCAGCCTGCTTCTTGGATGTGAGTGCAGAGCGAATAAGTCTTCTCCGGGCCAATGCCCACATTCCCCTGCAGTGGTGTATAAAGGCCTAGGCTGATGGTATAGCGACCTCCTCCTCCTGGCTGGGGAACAGCGGTGGTTGGTACCCTAGTGAGCACTGGAACGGAGAGAGACCTGTGCCAGAGGAAGGGAGTGTATTATGTGCGTATTCGATCCAAGGTAGGTACTTGCTCCAAGAACTGGCATCCCTGGACGCCATGCACCTGAGTGCAACCTCCAAAGCCTGGTTAGCCCGTTCTGCCTGGCCGTTGGTCTAGTGGCCGTTGGTCTAGTGAGTGGAAGCCTGAGGAGAGACTACAGGTGGCCCCGATGAGTTTGCAGAAGGCTCTCCAGAACTGTGCAGTGAACTGAGGACCCCGGTCAGAAACTATGTCGGAAGGCAGACCATGTAGGCAGAAAATGTGGTGGATGAGTAGTTCTGCGGTTTCTTTGGCTGAGGGGAGCTTGGGCAGAGGAATGAAATGGACGGTCTTAGAAAAACAGTCAATGACAGTGAGGATGCATGTACGTATTTCCACCTGAGTTGGGGAGTCCGGTGATGAAATCCAGGGTGATGTGAGACCAAGGTCGATGTGGAGTTGGAAGGGATCTTAGTAAGCTGGCCAGGGGGTCAATTGGCTGTCTTGTTCCGGGAGCAAGTGTCACAGGCTGCCACGAGCTCCTGGACATCCTCCTTGATGGATGGCTACCAAAAGCGCTGCTGGATGAGAGCCAGGGTTCAGGCGGCTCCCGGATAACAGGCCAGCTTGGAACCGTGACCCCACTGCAGCACCTGAGTTCACACATGACAGGGAACAAACAGATGGTTACGAGGAATATTGTTGGAGTTACCGGGGTCCTGCTCCAGGGCCTTCTGCACAAGTGTCTCAACTTCTAGAATAGTGGCTCCCACCAGGCAGCGTGGAGGAAGGATAGTCTTGGGTGGCTTGGACTCCTCTTGTTGGGAAGAGGACATCCTGGACAGGGTGTCGGGTTTGCCATTCTTGGAGCCTGGGCAGTAGGAGAGCGTGAAGTTGAATCGAGAGGAGACCAACGGGCTTGACGGGAGTTGAGACGTTTGGCAGACTTGAGGTACTCCAGGTTTTTATGGCCGGTCCAGACTAGGAACGGGAGGTCAGACCCCTCGAGCCAGTGCCTCCACTCCTCCAAAGCTAGTTTCACGGCCAGTAGTTCTCGGTTGCCAATGTCGTAGTTTCGTTCGGCTGGGGATAGCCGCCAGGAGAAGGAGCATGGGTGGACCTTGCTGTTGTTGGCCCTCTGGGATAGGATGGCTCTGACCCCTGACTCGGAGGCGTCAACCTCGACAATAAACTGCTTGGTAGAATTGGGTATGGTGAGAATGGGAGCTGTGGTAAACCTGTGCTTGAGATTGGAAAAGGCTTTCTCTGCTTCCTCCCCCCACTTGAACTTGGTCTTGGTCGAGATCAGGGCTGAGAGAGGTCCAGCCACTGTGCTGAAGTTGTGGATGAAACACCTTTAAAAGTTGGCAAACCCCAGGAAGCGCTGGAGCTCTCGTCTCGAAGATGGGGTGGGCCAGTCAGCAACTGCCTCCAGCTTGAGGGGGTCCATCTGGATTTTTATTTATTTATTTATATTGATCCACATCAGCTTCCCCTTCACAGAAGGGTGCTGTTCTCCCTGTGGTCAAACAGGATCTTGGCTGGTGAAATGATGAACCCCAGGAATGAGACAGAGCTTTGGTGGAACTCGCTCTTCTCTGCCTTAATGAACAGCTTATTCTTCAGCAGGCGTTGAAGAACCTGCCGGACATGACCCCGATGTTCCTCCAGGGACCAAGAGAAAATCAAGATATCGTCCAGGTAAACAAAGAAAGGTGTTAAGAAAGTCCCTCAAGACATCATTAACCAATGCCTGGAATACCACAGGCGCATTAGTCAGGCCAAAAGGGACTACGAGATACTCAGTGGCCTGTGGTGGTGTTGAAGGCTGTCTTCCACTCGTCCCCTTCCCTGATCCTGACTAGGTGATAGGCATTGCGCAAGTCCAGTTTAGTGAACACCTCAGCTCGCTGGAGTAGTTCAAAAGCTGTAGTCATGAGCGGTAGTCAGTAGCGGTTCTTGACTGTGATGGCGTTGAGACCTCGATAGTCAATGCAGGGGCGGAGTGACTTGTCTTTCATCTCCATGAAGAAGAATCCCGCCCCTGCTGGAGAGGAGGAAGGGCGGATGATCCCAGCTGCCAGAGACTCAGTGATGTATTTCTCCATGACTTGTCTCTCAGCAGGGGAAAGAGAGTAGAGATGTCCCTTGGGTGGTGCCATCCCTGGTAGGAGGTCAATACTGCAGTCATAGGGCCTATGAGGGGGAAGGGACACTGCTCGGGTCATACTGAAGATAGGCTTGAGGTCCAGATATTCCGGAGGCACATGAGAAAGGTCAGGAAACTGTCTGGCTGAGGGCTGAGGTGGTTTGGCGGGAGGCAGAGTGGAGTTCAGGCAGGAGGCCAGGCAGGAAGGACTCCAGTCTAAGATGGTGTGGTCAGTCCAGTTTAAGTGAGGGTTGTGCTGCATCGACCAGGGCAATCCAAGAAAAACGGGAACGTGAGGGTTGTTCATGATGTGAAGTTGTATAGTTTCGCAATGATTGCCTGAAATCCTTAGGGTGAGCGGAGTGGTGAGGTGGAGTGATGGTGGTCAAACCAGTGCCATTGAGTGTCAGGACGGTGAGAGGGACCTCGAAGGCGAGTAACGGGATTCCGAGATCCTTGGTGGTGGTAGAGCAGATCAGCTTCCTGTCTGCCCCTGAGTCGACGAGTGCCTGAAGATGGTGATGCCAGTTGTTGAGAGTGATAACGGGGCGCAACGGTTGGTCGGCAGGGGACTGGTTCCGAACATTGCTCACCAGGGCCCCTCGATTCACTGGTGGGCTCATCCTTTTAGGCTCAGCAGATGTGTCCTTGCTGACCGCAGTAGAAACAAGCCCCCATGCTCCATCGGCGCAGTCATTCCTCCGCTGACACCCGTACCCGATCTATCTGCATGGGTTCGACGGACGAGGCAGGTGGTGGAGAGGGGTTGAAGTCGCGGCGGCTCCTCTCTCTCCTCCGTTGTTGAACCCATGCATCAATACGATTGGCAAGGTCCATCAGGCTGGAGAGGTCCGACAGCAGTTCCCGCGAGACGAGTTCATCCTTGATGGCATCAGATAAGCCATGTAGGAACACGTTGACCAGGGCACTCTCGTTCCAACCGCATGATGCTGCCAACATCCGGAACTCGATGGCATAATCCGAGGTAGATCGGGACCCCTGCCGCAGCTCCATGAGCTCTCGTGCCGCCTCCCAGCCGGATAGAGAGCAATCGAATGTTTGCCTCATTTCCTCAGAGAACTCCTTGAAGCTGGAATAACAGGGCGCATCGGCATCCCAGACCACCATCCCCCATTCCCTGGCCTTGCCGGTGAGAAGTGTGATGGTATAGGCTACCCGGGAGCGTTCTGTGGGGAAAGCCAGAGGTTGAAGCTCCAAGATCAGCGAACACTGTGACAAAAGATCTGCAGGTACCTGGTTCTCCACTGTAGGGCTGAGGTGAAGGGAGTCTTGGTTCGTGGAGAGCGGCAGTGGCGGGAGGTGAAGAAAGAGACGGCTGGGCAGGGGTAGGCACAGCTTGGGAGTGCTGGAGTTGTGTGGCTAGGAGGTTGAGTGAGTCAGACAGGGTGGCCAGGTTCTGGGTGACCTGCCTGAGTTCCTGTTGGTGGGTCCCGAGGAGGGCTCCTTGCTGCTGCATAGCTGTTCTCAGATGGTTAAGTTATGCTGGATCCATGTTGGCCAGAACATACTGTTAAGGGTGGCAAGATGTGGTGAGTTAGGATCCAATAGCAGAACACAAACCAGAAAATCCAATGAATAAAAAATTTAATTAAAGTCCAAAAAAAAAAGTCAATGAACAAAAATAGCAAAAATAATCCAGACAACAAGGTAGACAAAGACAAAGTGCTAATATGAAAAAACATGAAAAATAGTTCAGACAACAACCATAGTGCAAAAAACAAGAAAAAATGACAAAACATGAGCACAAAAAACTGTGGCTAAGACTAGGCAAAACAGAGAGCAAAAATCAGGAAGCAAAAAATGGCACAGAGACAACATGAAAAACAGATAAGACGTTCTGGCAAAGTCCCCTTCTGAGAACGGCCTATTTATACACAGCAGAGCAGACCAGGAAGTGAATGCCAGCAAGATGGAAGTCTCATCCCGGATCCGAATTGTGCTGAACTGGGAGATAGTAAATCTCCGGAGTGGAAGTCTGGGGCGGATCATGACAGATTCGTTGAGACCTGTACGAGACATCGTAGGATGGAAGTAAAACATACAGCGGAAATCAAAGTGACCAACATCTGCCAACATTGTCAAAAGACGCATGCGCCCTCTTTCGAATGCTGATGTAATCAAGCCGTTAGTTTTGTTTGTTTTGATAGCAATCAGGAAAGTTTGAAAAAAGTAGGCGGTAATCGTCATTTAAACTGGTTTTTCTGCAGTATTTCATTTGGAAAACAGTTTTCAAAATGGCGGCACTGACACCTGGTTGACACTTCATGTTTCGAAGTTTCACACAAGTCTCGTGAAGATCGCACAGATAAGCGATGCCTGCTGTGGACCAAACGAGCTAAATTCAACATGGCTAAAAACCGAATAGGCCGATAAGTATAATATTTAATTGCAATTAGTTGCCAATATGAGTCATGATATAAGGTTACTAAAACTGAAAACATAATTGAATAACACGTTAGTTAAGAAATAAAGCAAGTTTAAAAATGACTTCAGTTCTCTTTTAAGTATTTTAAATTCATAAAATGTAAGTGCCTGAATGTAGGTTTCTCAGTAGCTGATTCCACTGCACTGCACAGTCACCCCAAAAACACACCACCTACAGTAGGCCAGAAGCAGTAGAGGGAGGCAGGGATGTAGGATGGCAGCTGAGTCTCTACAGTGGAGGGAAAAATCCATCCTCCCTCACTGTGTGTGAAGCCACCACCCGCAAGAGCAGGCACGTGTGATCACACCACAGCTTGAAAGACAAGCCATTATAAAATGAGGCCAGTTCCTTTCTCATTCTCTCCAGAGTACATGATGAGGGAGCTCTGAGCTCGCTAAGTCACTGCTACACTTGATTCTGCTGTAGTTACATATCAGACCCACAGTGGATTTACATGATCAATCGTACATTTGGGGCAGCGATGGTAGCAATTAAAGCCTAACACACTGGAGAGACATTGACAGTGTACCTGCTTTATACACCACCCCAATCTGCATCGAGACACAGCTCTAATCGGACTGAATCGTTCCTTACCTTAGAGAGCCCTTTGGTCTCAAAGGCTTCCTGCCACATTATAGGTGTTTGGCAGAGAGGTTTTGGTAAAGATGGTTTTAATTGGTGAATTTACTGTGAGATAGATAGATAGATAGATAGATAGATAGATAGATAGATAGATAGATAGATAGATAGATAGATAGATAGGTGAAGCATGCTGTTGTACTAAAATAATCAACAATTATTGGTATGTATGGTTTGATTTAGCCTAGTGTGAGAAACTGGAGAGCCCTAGATGTTGGTTATTTTCCCACAACAGCACGTCCTGATGTGTTTTATTCCTCTTATACTGCAGCAATTAGCTAATGCTGGCATTTATTTTATGAAATAATGGCAGGTCATATTTTTGAACGTCTGTGTAATACTTTTGTAATACTTTCCCATGTCAGAAAACAAAATTTTACTTACTGTTACAAGGTAATGATACTTCCAAAAAAGGCTACATAAATATCTCCTCACAGAAAGCTTCACCAAATCAACGGTTAAACGTTTTTAAATCAATAAATTGTCTTTAACATGGTTTTTCAAAGCCCTGTGATGACCTGGCGACTTGTCCAAGGCGTACCACGCCTTTCGCCCATAGTCAGCTGGGATAGGCTCCAGCTTGCCTGCGACCCTGTAGAACAGGATAAAGCGGCTAGAGATAATGAGATGAGATGAGATGGTTTTTCAATAAGTAAACTGATATTGTAGAAATGATATCAGATTGAGCATATTAATATAAACCTTGCAGCCAGAACTATTGTCAGAGCTGCTGTTACAGAAAACTAATCAACACATACTGTCCAGTCATGCATTCAACAATGCTGTTGTATTGTGGGTAAAAAAAAAAGAAGATAAAAATGGATATTTGTTAGGGACACTTGGAGAAGCAAAAAAATATTTAGATACAATGCGAGTATACATCTGTGTAGCTCTGTGGCCCAGATGAATTAATTCTGTTTACACAACTTCATTGGTTTCCCCTGGATTGAGCAGTATCATATAAAATAAAGCTACTTCCTCAACACTCTTTGCATTACAATTGTTTGTTCAGCTTGAACGTTAAAAAAAGACTACTTACATTCACTTATTTGTCAGATACAGTATCCAAATATGTATTACATACACAGAAATATTTCATGGATTTCTGGCACTGAGCAAACACTGACTCTGCGCTGCCTTCCCATCTCATGAATACTGAAACTTTTTACTCCAGGATTCTTAAATGCACCTTAACCCAAGGACTAGGAGAAGTCAATTCCTCTTTTTTTCTTTTTTTTTTTTTTTTATTGCTATTACACCACTGTATACAGCTGTGGATTAAATGCTTTCCTAAGGATCCAGTGAGGCTGGAAAAGTTTGAGCATAGAACCTAACCACTGAGCTACCACAATACTGACCTTCTTACCGTAACATAATTTACCGTTAAGTTAAATAAACATGATTTCAGCAAGAAAAGATATGTGACTTACAAGCTATACAAACAGACAGGTACTCAATTTTGAATAGTGTCAGTGAAATGTTTCCATAAATAGTCCAAGTTAGTTGTAGGAGTTAAGAAAGAAAACTAATTCCATTGTAATGCCAACACAGGAAGTGTAATGAAAAGAAAAGAAACCAAATGATCCTCATGAGGTAAACCATAAAATGAATTTTAGGATTAACATTAGGATCAAATGTTCATGGACCACAGCCATGAGACACTTTTTGAAGGTTGTAAGAGATCGTGCAGGACAAACGGAGGCAGGACACTTTTTCACAATCAAGCACCCACATCAGTGTTGTGGAATTAAAACAAATCCAGATCATTTTCAGTCCACAGTAGACAACATAGAGACTTTCGTTCATTCAGGTGAAGCAGGAAAGGAATATTTACCTTGTTCAGTTGGCTTCTACCATGATATGATACAATTTAAAATTCTGCTACTATACGATATGATTCAATTTATTAGCCTTAGATCAATATTTGACCAGCTTTGTTTAGAATCTGGGGTAGGCCTACCATTAATTCACAAATAATGATGACATAAGCCGTGTTTCTATTAATGTGCTGAATGTGCAACTTGAAATTGCAAACTAAAACTCGAGTAGTGGAAACGTGAATTTTGAAAAAACTCGTATTGCAAAAAGTTTTTACACTTGCCTGAGGTGGTTTTTTTAGATGATTTGATAAAGCAATATTTTGCAAAATCAAAATGGAAACACTTTTTTTGCATTTAAGTCCCATGCCTGACATGAAGAGCAAATGGAAATGCTACCTTTCTGAAAAAAAAGAGCGCTCTGTAAGAGCTATTGCAAGAGGAGAAAACCCAACTTTAATTGCATAACAACACTTAATGGAAACACAGACCATTCGCAATTGTTTTATTGAAACCTTTTAAATATCGCATCCATTGTGTGCAAAACTGCAATGGAGACCCAGCTATAAAGAAGGACTGTTTTAAGTATCACAGTCACAAGCAATTCACCTTGCTAGCCAATTTACACATCCGTTTTGAAATATTTTTATATACAAGTTGTCTGTCCTTTTTGATAATAATCATTCATTCATTTTCCATCCCACTTATCCATTGTGGGTTGTGGTAAGCTGGAGCCGATCCCAGCAAGAGGTGGGGTACATCATGGACAGGTCACCAAGCCATCACAGGGACGAACAATCATTTATACCCGCACCTCTGGTCAATTTAGAGTAACCAGATGACCTAATCCGCATGTCTTTTGGACTGTGGGAAGAAACCGAAGCACTTGGAGGAAAGCCACACAGGTACGAGGAGAACATGTAAACCCCACAGAGAAAGGCCCCAGTTGAGCACGGGACTCGAACCCAGAAGCTTCATGATGTGAGGCGATTATGCTAACCACTGCACCACTGTGGTGCCTGATAAATCACTTTATAATAATTATAATTGATAATAATTGATTTCACTTGTTGCCTTTTAACTTGATGAATTGATCCATGTCATCTGATTGCATATCTCGTGTATGTAATGGACTGGTGTCTCAGTGTTAGTGTTTTCTCATGTCATGCCCGGAGTTCTGATGGTAGGATTCACCATCACAATGATAAAATATTAACTGAAAATCAGAGTAAAATACAGCATAGTGAGCTTTATTGTTATTCTCACCATATACAAGTTTACACGAAAATAAAACAGTCTTCTCCAAGTCATACAGAATATGGCTGCAAAATGTTAAAGAAATTAAGATGAACATCTCATCTCATTATCTCTAGCCGCTTTATCCTTCTACAGGGTCGCAGGCAAGCTGGAGCCTATCCCAGCTGACTATGGGCGAAAGGCAGGGTACACCCTGGACAAGTCGCCAGGTCATCACAGGGCTGACACATAGACACAGACAACCATTCACACTCACATTCACGGTCAATTTAGAGTCACCAGTTAACCTAACCTGCATGTCTTTGGACTGTGGGGGAAACCGGAGCACCCGGAGGAAACCCACGCGGACACGGGGAGAACATGCAAACTCCACACAGAAAGGCCCTCGCCGGCCCTGGGGCTCGAACCCAGGACCTTCTTGCTGTGAGGCGAAAGCGCTAACCACTACACCACCGTGCCGCCCTAAGATTAACATATTATTAATATTAAAGTGAATGACTGAACATCACCAATACTGAAGGCGAAAGATATACAGTATGTCAAGAAGTGACTCAGAGTGCTTGGAGGACCAGAGAGGAGCCTGACTCAGTCAGTATGGCCTTTCAAATAAAAGTGATCATCTTCACACATTCACTCTATTCTCTTCCTCCAGAAATGCATCCACAAGGGACTCCTTTTCAATAACACCAAACAGGACTGCTCACAAGAGATGGCAGCTGGGCAGTTTTTACTTGTAGGGCCATGCCTTACCAGCACACCACCAAGATCTGCTCTTAGACTTCCATATAGTTATTCTGCTGGTGGAAGATGAGAATCAGCCTGTAGAACAGAGATGAATCCATTTCAAACAAGTGTATGTCTGCAGCAAGGCTCTACATCCTGGTAAGTAGATCTGCTTCAGCTTGGGAGACGAGGCTACTGGGATTTCCCCATTCATGGTAATATGATATGAATTAAAGAACACAGGAAGGCATTACCAACTCTGCTGAGTTAACACTCCAGCATGCATCACTCCATTCATCCGTACTGTGCAAAGTGAAAAATGGGCAGACACACAAGCTACCAAAAACACGACATACCAGCAAGAAGGTATAACACATAACGAAAAAGTGAGGGAGATAGAAATAACGGCATGGTGGTGTAGTGGTTAGGACTGTTGCCTCACAGCAAGAAGGTTCTGGGTTCAAGCCCAGCGGCTGACGGGGGCCTTTCTGTTTAGAGTTTGCATGTTCTCCCCATGTCCGCGTGGGTTTCCTCCGTGTGGTCCGGTTTCCCCCACAGTCCAAAGGCATGCAGTTAGGTGAACATGGGGCAGCCATGGCCTAAAGTGCCCTTGAGCAAGGACATCTAACCCACAACTGCTCCCTGGCGCTGTAGCATAGCTGCCCACTGCTCTGGGTATGTGTGCGTGTGCTCATTGCTCACTTGTGTGCATGTGTGTATTCACTGCTTCAGATGGGTTAAATGCAGAGGTTAAATTTCACTGTGTGCTTAAGTCTGTGCTTGAGTGTACGTGTGACAAATAAAGGCTGCTTGGCTTGGCTTGGTATGAGGACAGAAAGTTTCCTGAACTTTAGATGAAGGTGTGGAACAACAGTATGAGAGCAGTATTATTTGAATCTGCTTTTCTTTTTCTTTATATATACTGGCTAAAAACATACAAATAAACAAACAAAATAGACTTGTATAATTATTCAACCAATTCCATTTTATATCCATCCATTATCTGTAGCCACTTATCCTGTTCTACAGGGTCGCAGGCAAGCTGGAGCCTATCCCAGCTGACTACGGGCGAAAGGCGGGGTACACCCTGGACAAGTCGCCAGGTCATCACAGGGCTGACACAGAGACACAGACAACCATTCACACTCACATTCACACCTACGGTCAATTTAGAGTCACCAGATAACCTAACCTGCATGTCTTTGGACTGTGGGGGAAACCGGAGCACCCGGAGGAAACCCACGTGGACACGGGGAGAACATGCAAACTCCGCACAGAAAGGCCCTTGCCGGCCACGGGGCTCGAACCCGGACCTTCTTGCTGTGAGGCAGTCTATCTTTTGTTTTCTAGACACAGAAATGTAACTTTATTAAAACATTTAAAGTGTGTTTCATTTATGAGATAGATTCACAGCCCTGTAGGTACAGCATACATGAGGAAGCCCTGAAGTGAAATAATTCAGAGAAGGACAGCAAGACAGAGATAAGGGAGAGAGGGAAGGAGGCTGAGAGAGAGAGAGAGAGAGAGAGAGAGAGAGGATATGTTGAAAGAGATGGCTATATCTAGATAGAGAGTGAGTGAGAGTGAGGAAAGGAGGAGAGGATTTAGCTTTGCATGTGCTAAGATGATGATGTAGGAGGAACAGCGTGGGCACTGGTGCAGCCTCATAGGAACAATGTGCATAGAGAGCTGCTGCATGTCTCTCACTTAAGCTTTCTTCCCCTCCCTTTGAATGACTGTCTACACACCCATCATTTAAGGATTAGACGCCATTGCCCCTGCATGTGTCTCCTCTTGGCTACAACCTTGTCCAAATCATTAAAGCACTCTGACGTAAGCCAAACACTTAAACCATAGCGATCCTCATCTCCAAAGAAGAATGAAGATGAGTGAAAGATGAATAAAGGGTCAGTAATTGCGCTATGCTGTAGCTGTTTCATCATTATTGGCAGAAAATGGACCATAGTATAGCATTTGCCATATTTGTGGGATCTGAGAGAAGCAGAATTAGCCAACGTCCTAGTCGTCCAGTTATTGCCATGGCAACAGGATTACCTGTTTAAAGCATTAACCGCATGCAAGCCCAAAGCATGCTCAAGTCATAGGCTCTAATCAGGTCACTGGTAACAGAAGACAAAACAAGATTGCTGGTATGAAAATGTGTGTACATGTGTTTGTGTGTTTATGTGTGTGTTCTTTGAATAAAATCTTGTTTTTTTTTCTCAAGTCAAGCATTGTTTCCATGGTTACAGTGCAGCCAAAAGACATATTTTCCAAAACGACAAAGTCTCAGATTGCTTGCAAGGGCTTAGGTATGCTTTTCTATCACCAGCCTCTCAGTCCTATACACTGGCAATGCAGTACACAATTACACAATTATAATGGCTGAATGGTTACACTCCTGGCCCTGGCCAGGCCGGCTTTTCTCACATCTCACATCCTGCTAAAATGATGCTCTTCTCACTTAGGTACCCAGCCGTACAAATGGCTGTCCCCTTACCGGCACACAAACAATCCAAGGAAGCAGGAAATACATTTATTTTCTCACCAGGAATCTTTTATAAGCTTTCTAGTAGATTGTATGGACACAAAAGCACATTGGAGCCCTTTAGTCAAGTTGTACCATGGACCATCATGATACACTGAATCTGCTACTGTGAGTAATCAATACTCATTGGTCCATTAACACTTAACTTCATACTCAAACACACAGGAGACTAGTTCTGTGCACCAATATACAGATACAAATACTTGGTACACTATTATTATTATTATTATTATTATTATTATTATTATTATTATTATTATTATACATACAGGACATTTTTTGATGGAATAAAAACATGGATTTTATTCCCTTATCGCAGGTTTCATTCACTTGGTTTGATAGCATGCAATATTGTTAGCATATCACTTATCCTATGTGTATTACACCACTCTACCCATATGGAAAAGATGTAGATAAATCTTATAAAATTTGTATGTCCTTTGTCTGAAACTTGTATGTAAAGCATACAACAGTGAAACCAGATATAAGATCCTTAGTAAATTTGAACAAAATTAAACTTGTATGATTTGCATATTTATCAGAACAATATATGACAGTAATGCAAAAGTGGCCACTTTCAGGAGTAAATCATATTCCTTATATGATCCACAATACATGAAACATAAACTGAAGGTGATGGAAAGTTATATATATTTTTTATAAGTTTCTTCTATTTCTTTTCCATATGGGTACCCAATGGAGAATGAGTGTTGAATATGGTTTACGATATTGCATGGTTGTCAAGACAACATGACATCACACGTTGGAGACATAAAACTTCCGTGCTAGTGAGCGACTGTGACAATTTCAAAACAAACATGGCCACCTGGTTTGCTTCATTAAATACAGAAGATTTTGAGAGAATTTTGAAAAAGAAAGACGTATTGAACCCCTGAAAGGAATGTGTATGTATAATAATAATAATATTGATTGGCTTTTTTTGAAGGAAGCCAAGAAGCCTTTGTCACATGTACACTCGAGCACAGACTTAAGCAGACAGTGAAATTTAACCTCTGCATTTAACCCATCTGAAACAGTGAACACACACTTTTGCACACACAAGTGAGCAATGAGCACTCGCACACATACCCAGAGTAGTGGGCAGCTATGCTACAGCACCCAGGGTGTGGGTTAGGTGCCCTTGCTTAAGGGCACTTCAGCCCAACCTCAAGCCATGGCTGCCCCATGTTAATCTAACCGCATGTCTTTGGACCATGGGGGAAACTGGAGCACCTGGAGGAAACCCATGCTAACACGGGAAGAAAACAGAAAGGCCCCCATCGGCCGCTGGGCTCAAACCCAGAACCTTCTTGCTGTGAAGCGACAGTGCTAACCACTACACCACCGTGTCACCCCTTGTCTCCAACTCGTTCAGTATCATGCGAGCTGAATGGAATATATCTGATATACCACTCAATGCCATTATTATTATTATTATTACTTTAGAAAGCTTGCCAGAAAAGTTCACAGTACAACTGGATGAAACTAGAGATGTGCAACAAGAGACTAAAACAAACACCAAACAAAACGTTAGATGTATTGGTCAGATATGAAGCTCGCAGGACAAAAAGAACACATTCATTAACATGAATGTGAGTCGCCCTGCAATGCATTTACAGGATTCATTCATTCATCCTCAGCCTGATCAACGTTGTGATGTTTTTTTAATTGGGCTGTTATTTTGTTTATATTTTGAGAAATAGCACTGACTAAATTCATTAGAAAATATCATGGGCAGGTACAAACAAAAACAACAACTGTATTGGCGACATTTAAAAAGTTATACACACATCTCTTGTTGAAACCAGTTATGAACTTTCCAGTATTTTGGGGAAGAGAGTGATAGGATTCGTATTTAATTCATATTTAATTTAAAAATAAATAAATAAACACCATTCTTGTTTAGGCCACACCTACTTTGGGTTTAAATTCAAATACATGTATAAAATGAAATGAGCGGAAATCAGTGCTGATTGGTCGTGTGCCGTGACTTAGAAAAACAGCGGTCCTAGAATTCTCTCTCTCTCTCTCACACACACACACACACACACACACACAGTGTATACACACACTTCCAGCAATAGTCTCTGTGTACTGTTTTTTTCACCCAAGGCCTTACTCGTTTAATCAGGAACTGAATCAGTCTCGTGGGGTTTCTTCCTCGTTTTCACACTGCCCACATCCATTGATTTGAACTCTCATCATTTCCTCCCATCTGCAAGTTGGTACTGTCTACTTTTGCCATTATTTGCCCTGCTTAAGCCATGTATCTGAAGATAGTAAGACTATACAGGATTCATTTATTCATCTTCAGTAACTGCTTCATCTTGGTCAGGGTTGCGATGGATCCTATCCTGGGAACACTGGACATGAGATATAGATGGACCGCCAATCCTTTGGCATTCTATGAAAACCAGAGGAAACCCACACAGGCACAAGGAGAGCTTGTCAAACTCCACACAGACAGTAGCCAAGATCAGCATCGAACCAGGGACTGGAGCTGTGGGGCAGCAACGTCAACCAGATGTTATCTTCAAGGATAAAGTAATGGCCAGCAGAGCTTACAAGAAATATTAGGAGCACAAATGTATTATCATATGTAGTTGTATACAATTGCATACATACAGTTATATACAATATCTTATATCACCAGTTGGTAGAGTCGTACTGTTTTCCCCAGCCTTAGGTAGTTATCAGCTAGCATCAAAGAAGGTGCTGTCTTCAGAATAAACTTAATTTTAACAATGTCAGAGCTGAGACTGAGCTTTGCCAAACACTTTTTTCTGCTAATCTTAGCTAAATATAAATGACCCATTCAAGTCAAACCTCAAAATAAATTCCTACCTGAACATCCATCATTATCTGTAGTCGCAGGCAAGCAGGAGCCTATCCCAGCTGACTATGGGCAAGAGGCGGGGTACACCCTGGACAAGATCATCACATAGAGACAAACAACCATTCACACCTATGGTCAATTTAGAGCCACCAATTAGTCTAACCTGCATGTCTTTGGGGGAAACCAGAGCACCTGGAGGAAGCCCACACAGACACATAAAGAACATGCAAATTCTACACAGAAAGGCCCTCACCAGCCGCTGGCCTCAAACCCAGGACCTTCTTGCTGTGAGGCGACGGTGCTAACCACTACACCACCGTGCCAGAACATAAAATATTTTTATTCTACCTTGTTAGCTCATGTTGATGGCCTAATGATTCATCAGTATCAATCCTTTGCCTGCCTTTAGACATCTTCTAATCATCTTTTTTAAAATATCAACATGCATGTATAGGAAAGACCAATAATATCATGCTAAATTTCCTATTCCTCACCCTCATGTCCTACTTTCAAGTGAAAATGCTAAGCTGTTTCACTTGTGGAAGAAAAATGCATTATGGTTGAACACCAGCTATAGACTGAGGGGAAAAAAGAAAAATTAAGTTTGAATCTAGGTTAGGTCTCCACTTTCCAAAATCAGAGAGCGTGTACTGTATGTGTGCATGATATATATGTAATAAATAAGTCAGTAGCTGAGACACACAAGCAGAGTACATTAACAATTGAGCACAAAATGTCAAAGTAAGCCTGGAATCTAAAAGCAGCTGAGGCTTTCCTTCCCCACGGCATGAGTGTGAGCTGTACTTTCAGTTCTGTGATGCACTAGTGTGGAATTGGGCTACCCTGCCCAGGAAAGTGCTTCTCTGAGCTCAGGTGGCTAAGCGAGGTAACTCATCAGGATTGGCACTGAAAATACGACCATACATGGAAAAATCATGGAAATTGAACTAATTGTACTCAACCTAAGCAAATAGAAAACAGCAAATATTGCTCGAGAGTTTATAGCAAAATGCAAGTCATCTTTGCTGTGAAATAACCCAAATTCTTAGAAAAAAGGGTTCCTCAAGGGTTCTTTGGATAGGCATGTGTTATTCTCATTGGATATACTTGGAATCACCTTTGATAGGGAACCCCTGTTTGTGGTATTCAACAAAGAACCTTCAACAAGAGGAACAAGAGAAAGAGATCCTAAGGGTTCAAGATGTCATCTGTTTTTCCTCAATGGTGTACTGAATCCTGAGCTTAGGTTACTTTTTGTGTACATATTCACTTTGAGTTTCCTCCAGGTCCTCTGATTTCCCCCCACTTCCCAAAAACATGCCAGTAGGTGGATTGGCTACAATATTTTTCCCTTAGGTGTGATTGAGTGTGTGAATGTAGCCCCTTTTACACAGTCTGTTCAAGGTGGGAATGTTACCTTTTTCCACCTCGCCATTTTGTGTAAAAGGTCCAAATATGAAATTGGGGGTTATTTTTGTTCCACCTCTGAGCCAGAGCAATTGGTAATCACCAGCTGGTAGAGTCAGAGTCACCATCTGTGTAAGAGGGACAAGCTGGTATGGTAGGACAGAGGTGTGATGTTTTTGACATTGACATTCTTCTTTCCAAGACCAGTGCAAATGAAAACATCTTTGCCTACACCGTCTAAGGTCCGCTTCAAATCTTTTCCCATTTCTCTTCAATTTCTCCTTCAACATCATTCTGATTGTACAAACACGTTGCTCAGCAACTTTGCTTGCGTTTGAAGAATGGTATAAATGTGCACAGCGAGCAAAAACACCTCAACACTCAGTTCACCTGCCATTATTTTTCTGCAAGCAATGCTGGTTTATTTGAGGTATTCATATTTCTGAAGTGTAGTATGTTATACATCACCCTAGACACCAGCGCTCCATTGTGTTACATGTCATGCCTCTGGTTCCAGAATGCTGGCACGCTGTGTAAAAACACACAGTGGTGCAGCTTTATGATGGCTTTGTTTGATTCCATGTAAACAGTCAATGCCAGCATATTGAGGGATCTTCTTTATAGCAATATTCCAGGATGTTTGTTTAAAAAGGGGTTACAGTGTCTTGCAAAAGTATTCATCTCCCTTTGTGTTTGTCCTGTTTTGTTGCATTACAAGATGGAATTAAAATGGATTTTTGGAGGGTGAGCACCATTTGATTTACGCAACATACCTAAAGGTGCAAATTGTTGTTTTATTGTGACAGAAACAATAATTAAGATGAAAAAACAGAAATCTGGAGTGTGCATAGGTATTCACCCCCCTTTCATACGAAACCCCTAAATAAGAGCTGGTCCAACCAATTCACTTTATAAGTCACATAATTAGTTGATTAAGATCCACCTGTGTGCAAAGTGTCACATGATCTATCACGTGATGTCTGTATAAATCAACCTGTTCTGGAAGGACCCTGACTCTGCAACACTACTAAGCAAGCAACATGAAAATCAAGGAGCCCCTAAACAGGTCAGAGACAAAGTTGGGAAGAAGTATAAACCAGGGTTGGGTTATAAAAAAAAATCCCAAACTTTGAATATCCCATGGAGCACCATTAAATCCATTATAGCAAAATGGAAAGAATATGGCACCAATACAAACCTGACAAGAGAAGGCTGCCCACCAAAACTCACAGACCGGGCAAGGAGGGCATTAATCAGAGATGCAACAAAGACACCAAAGATAACACTGAAGGAGCTGCAAAGATCCACAGTGGAGGTGGGAGTATCTGTCCATAGGATCACTTTAAGCCATACACTCAACAGAGCGGGGCTTTATGGAAGAGTGGCCAGAAAAAAGTCATTGCTTAAGAAAACACGTTTGGAGTTTGCCCAACAGCATGTGGCAGACTCCCCAAACACATGGAAGAAGATTCTCAGGTCAAATAAGACTAAAATTGATCTTTTTGACCATCATGGGAAATGCCATGTGTGGCGCAAACCCAACACCCTGAGAACACCATTCCTACAGTGAAGCATGGTGGTGGCAGCATCATGCTGTGGGGATATTTTTTATCTGTAGGGACAGGAACTTGAAGCAGTTGGAGCAGTTTTGCCTTGAGGAATGGGCAAAAATCCCAGTGGCTCGATGTGCTAAACTAATAGAGACATACCCCAAGAGACTTGCAGCTATAATTGCAGCAAAAGGTGACTCTACAAAGTATTGACTTTTTTTTTGGGGGGGGGGGGGGGGGGGATACGTATGCACACTCCAGATTTCTGTTTTTTCCTCTTAATTATTGTTTGTCACAATAAAACAACAATTTTCACCTTTAAAGTGGTAGGCATGTTGTGTAAATCAAATGGTGCTAACCCTCCAAAAATCAATTTTAATTCCAGCTTGTAATGCAACAAAACAAGACAAACACAAAGGGGGATGAATACTTTTGCAAGACACTGTATGTGTGTGTATGATGAACTTGGGATGGACTGGCTTCCCGGAAGGGTGTATTCTCACCAAATGCCAGGTGTTCCTGGGATTGGCTCAGGATCCTCCATGACCCTGACCAGGATAAATGTTTACTGACGATAATAATGATGATGATGATGATGATGAAGAACAATTTTTAATTAAAAACTCATTTAATACATTTTTGTAAAATGGTTGTGATCTTTCATGTCAAATGAAGCATCTTTCTTACGTACTCATGGCCCTAATATCCACATTTCATATTATTAGTTGTCAGCTTTATCTGTTCTGTGGTACCCAGATGTTTTTAGTGGATCTAGCAAATAACTGTAAACAATAACAAGTATGGTTCTGCGCAGAGGGCTTTCTGGGAGAATTGAGTGGAAAAGGTCACATTACTGTTTTGTATTTGCGCTGTAAAAAGCAGATGAATTGAGGCAGAAGGCTAGTATGAATCAAGCTAAAAATAAATACTGTACTCTGGGTGAATAGGGCTCAAAATGAATGGAACTGTCCGAGAGCTACTTGAGCAGAGTGAGGATAACAGACTTCACTCCACCTCCTGTGGTCTCCTTACGTCATCAACTACTGCTCACTCTAGGGACATCTATTGCAAAATAGCCCATGAACAAGGAAACACCCTTACAGACATTACAGTTCATTTGATGAACCATACTAAGGTGAGTTTATATCTTGCATTTTTCTAACCTTATAATACCGTGACTGGCAAAGATTTTTTTTTATAAAAGTATAGTATAAAATATGTCCTGTTGGCCAGTATAGATTAATCATTAAAGGAGATATGCAGAACCTTTATTTTTAAATAAATTTCTGAGTGGATAGTATCTCCATCCTTGACTCTTGTATGCTGTATAAATGGGAATAAAAACATATATTTTTGAGAGTTAAAATCAACCGCAAAGTTGGCATTTGAGCTGCCTTGCTGAGCCAGCCACCCCTGAGTGCGTGACGTCACAGAGGTAACCAGTTTTAAGGCTGAGGCTTTTGACAGCTATAGACCAAAGCCAGACTCGGCAGGCGAGAGTGGTTGTAATGGCCTCTTCGTTCGGATTTATTGGAGATTCTTCGGATTCCTCAGATAGTAATACATCTGACTGTGATAGTCCTGAAATTGGAGTGTGTGTACATGCTGCTGCTATACACGTAGAACCGTATCAGTTCGAACCATCGGAAAGTGAATCCGATAGTAACACATCGGCCACGGAGGCTCCCACCTTACGAAATAAAGCCAGAGAACAAAGCCTTCTAGAGAATTGGATGGAATTGAACTGACAGTTTCATGTGCTTGTCATTAAAACAGGATAAGTGTTAAAACTTATGCAACATACATGTACATGCATGCATTTTCACTGATAAAACGTAAAAGGCTAATTAAATAATCAGATGAACTGGGACAATCACATTCTGAAGCAAATTAAATAATCTTATATCGGTAACTTAAACACACAATACAAGTTACATGTATTAATCTAAATGCAGGTAAACAACGAGTGTTGTGATGTAACCAAATGAGAGTCGCATCTTACCCATCTGTGTTCTCACTTCTTGAAGGCCGATCTTGTGGCCAATTGTTTTGAAACAATCTGACTTTCAGTTCTTTGTTCAGTTCTTCGTTCATTCGCTTCTTCCATGTAAGATTAGATTAGATTAGATTAGATTAGATTAGATTAGATTAGATTAGATTAGATTAGATAAAACTTTATTGATTCCTTTGGGCGGGTTCCCTCAGTGAAATTAAGATTCCAGCAGCATCATTACAGATAAACAGAGAAAAGAAATAGAAAAAACTTCTAGATAAATTAAAATAAATTAAGTATTTACATATACAAATATAAAAAGAATAAGATATGGGGAAGAGAAGGAGGGGGAAAAGGGGGGGAGAAGGGGGGCACGGCGGCAGGAGAGATATTGCACTTTATATTGCACATTATATTGCATATTGTCCGGTATTGCTTATTGTTAGGCTAGGCTACTGCTCCTTCCCATCCTCTGTCCTCCTGTTACCCCTCCTCCCCCCAGAGAGGAGTTGTACAGTCTGATGGCGTGAGAGACAAAGGAGTTTTTGAGTCTGTTCGTCCTGCACTTGGGAAGGAGCATTCGGTCACTGAACAGGCTCTTCTGGTTGCTGATGACGGTGTGCAGAGGGTGACTGGCATCGTCCATGATGTTCAATAGTTTGTCCATAGATCTCTTCTCTGCCACCGTCACCAGAGAGTCCAGCTTCATGCCAACCACAGAGCCGGCCCGCCTGATCAGTTTGTCCAGCCTGGATGTGTCCTTCTTGGATGTGCTGCCCCCCCAGCACACCACGGTGTAAAACAGGACACTGGTGACCACAGACTGATAGACCATCCACAGGAGTTTCCTGCAGATGTTAAAGGACCACAGCCTCCTAAGGAAGCACAGCCTGCTCTGTCCCTTCCTGTATAAGTGTTTGGTGTAGCAAATCCAGTCCAGCTTGCTGTCCAGCCACAGCCCGAGGTACTTGTAGGAATCCACAGCCTCCACCTCGACTCCCTTGATCAGAACTGGTCGTGACCTTGGTCTGGACCTCCCAAAGTCAATGACCAGCTCCTTGGTCTTCGAGGTGTTGAGCTGCAGATGGTTCCTGTTGCACCACACAACAAAGTCCCTCACCAGGCTCCTATACTCCTCCTCTCTGTCGTCAGGGCGAGCTATTGCTGCTGAGGCAAGCATATCCAGCGGGGGGGGGGGGGGAGCATATCCAGTGGAGAAATCTTATGACTGGTCCACTCATTCTCCATTTTCTCCATACTGAGTACTCCGCCATTACTGCTCGGCTCACACTCTGGGAGAACTGGTACAACTGAACTTGCTTTCCTTTTCTTGTAGTTTTTTTTCCTTTAATTGTTGATATTGCACCCTCTTTCAATACGGGCCAATGCTCCTCAACAGATCAGAGGTTTTGTATGAGTCATCAGTAAAATGTGCCCATGAATTTCTTGCAAAACGTGTCCAAATCTTTGCAGTTTGAACATTCTTGGGCCATGAATGCAACATAAATCCACCTTCTATCGTGTTGTTGCACCCGACAGCAACGCATCTACGTGGCATGGCGATAAATTAGCTCAAAATGGAGGCTCAAAGTTGCAGTTAGCTCTGTGTTTCAGTATAGCGGAAATGGTGATGAGACCGATAGCCTTCCTGCTGTGATGTCACAGATGTCAAGGTCATTCACTCAGACCGTTACCTATATGAATCATTTTAATCGTAAAAATTACTTTATTAGATTTATTGTTAATGCTTAAAACTATTCCTGTGCCATTCTTGAGGTCTCAAGGCATTTATAAACAAAAAGTGAGGCCATGGTTCTACGAATCTCCTTTAAGTGTTGGATTCTGCGGCAACAAATTTCACTGCTGAAAAAGTTTGAAAGCTAGAACAGATTAAAATATGAAATGTGGACTTCATCCTTGTTCCAACTGATGGAGCTGCAGCACTGCTGAGATCTTCATTATGCACTTGTACTCAATTGCTAGTGCTGCTGTTTCTGAGGAAAAACCACAAAAGCCCACAGCAGTGGAGGGGGAAGTTTCTAGACACAAAGCTCAAAGCACTATCACACACTGAGAGACTGCATGACTGGATATAAATTCGTCTTTTTATCTTTGTGAAAAGGGCATGGTGACTAATTGCCAGTGTTCCTCAGACTCCTGTGGCTTATTTAATTCTCTCTAACCTTTAGCATAGAAGCTTTCCCTAGTACCGACAGTACGAGTCAAAAGTTTGGACACCCCTACTCATTTATAGGCTTTTCTGTATTTTGACTATTTTCTACATTGTAGAACAACACTGAAGACATCAAAACTATAAAATAACATATGGAACATATATGGAATTATGTGCTAAACAAAAAAAAGTGTTAAAAAAACAAAATCTGTTTCATATTTTAGATTTTTCAAAGTAGCCACCGTTTACCTTGATGACACTTTGCACACTATTGGCATTAACTTAACCAGCTGCATGAGGTAGTCACCTCGAATGCTATTCAATTAGCAGGTGTGTGTCACATCTGTACATGTTGGTGCTCAGAGCGTGTAGTGTGTGCCTTGGACTGCAACTCGTGCAGAGCACCGTGCTCAAGCTCATTAGGACTAATTGCCATGCATCTGTTCCTGATCAAGAGTGCAATCACAGCTCACGCTTATAAGGACTTTGCAAAGTATGCACCTTATACCCTGTGTCTGACGTTACCAAGCCTTTGTATTTAGTATTGCTTCTCTGGTTTTGACTCTGTTTTCTGTTTATCTGACCACATTTTGTCTCTGTCTTGGATATACTGTCTGTCTGTGCCTCACTTGACCTTTGCCTGTTTTTCCAACACTGCTTTTGTCCAGTGATTTGGATCTGTTTGACAGCGTGCTTTTAATAAAATCTTTCTGCACATCCATACATCCATTGCCCAATCACATGACAGTGTGTATTGTCAAAAGGTAATCAGTAGAATTTCTTGCCTTCTTAATGCCTTTGCAATCATCAAACTGTAAATAGTAAATAATAAGAATACAGTAATTAGCCCTATGCCACAACTGTAGTAATCCATATTATGTCAAGAACGGCTCAACTAAGTAAAGAGAAACGACATCCATCATTACTTTAAGACATGAAGTGTCTTTTAATTCACAAAAATAAAGAAACACCATTGAATTAGAAAGTGTGTACAAACTTTTGACAAGGTACTGTATGTATTTTTTAAATATAGAAAGGGATCATTATTTTTAAAGGCATCTTTGCTTTATAGCATTTCTTTGCATGTGCCTAAGACTTGCACCGTCTGACTTGCACAAGTTAAATTGGATTATTTACTTCTTTATAATTAAGTTAAATCAGGTCACCTTATCCTTTTCATGTTTTTTTAATTTTAATCTTTTACATAATCAGTCTTTGGCAGCCATCAGTGCTTCAACTAAGCACTCAAAAACTGCTCAATTCAGTAAAGAGAAATAACAGTCCATCATTACTTGAAGATATGAAGTGACTTTTAATTAATAGAAATAAAGGAAAAAATTGAATTTGTGTGTCCAAACTTTTAACTGATACTGGCGAGAGGCCGAGGGCTATAGAAACGGAGATCGGTGCTGCGGCCATGCGCCTCAAAGAGCTGGTTAGTACTGGGACAGGAGACTGCCTGGGAAGACCAGATCCTGGCATGGAAGGGACTTTGACTGACTGACTGTAGCTCATTGTATTTTGACCATCGTTTTACCTTATTCTATAACCATAGAAATAATTTGATCAATAAAGCCATCTCAATCATGAGTGTTAACCCCTAAAACCAAAATAGCAAGAGCTTCTCATCATTTCCCAGTGAGCTTCAATGTCATCTCATCTCATCTCATTATCTCTAGCCGCTTTATCCTTCTACAGGGTCGCAGGCAAGCTGGAGCCTATCCCAGCTGACTATGGGCGAAAGGCGGGGTACACCCTGGACAAGTCGCCAGGTCATCACAGGGCTGACACATAGACACAGACAACCATTCACACTCACACCTACGGTCAATTTAGAGTCACCAGTTAACCTAACCTACATGTCTTTGGACTGTGGGGGAAACTGGAGCACCCGGAGGAAACCCACGCAGACACGGGGAGAACATGCAAACTCCACACAGGAAGGCCCTCGCTGGCCACGGGGCTCGAACCCAGACCTTCTTGCTGTGAGGCGACAGCGCTAACCACTACACCACCGTGCCGCCCGCCGTTGATGGTATCAACTTGAAAGTTAAAGCTGCTTTGTTTGAGCTGAGTGTACAAATGTGGAGGTGAGAGAGCTGGACTAAAGGACAAAAGCAATGCTGCATCAGGCTGTTTAAGTAGAGCTGATTCCAAAACTATAAAAATGTCAACTCAGAATTCATTACAAAATAAATCTTAAATGCCATTGAAGCTCAAGTTAATTATAAAGCTTAAAATGCCAGTCTATCAGGGTGGACTTGTCAGTTAATGTTAGATGTCGAGGTTCTCGCTGAATATTACTGAATGAGTAGGTTTTATGAGTGTCAACAGTCGGCTTGGCCGGACTGTACCAAGCATATACATTTATATCCGGAACAGACACGCAAGCATGGATGTACACACACACACACACCAATGCACTATGAGGGGACAGGAAGGAACACAGAGTGTGGAGGAACATCTCCACAAGTCCCATGTATGCTGCCAGGCCAAAGCAGTCACACGGGCCACTGCAATGCTTTTTACATGCCCAACCCCCACACGCACATGCACACACTTGCACACACACTCCCACCCCTGCCCACTCACAGTTTCTTTTCCTGAAGACATTTGCACGCCCTCCCTCTCTACAGTGACAGAGCTGCAATGCTGATGCCTAGTGGCACTTCCATCACCCAGAGTTTCATTTGTTTCTCTATGATAAAGCCAGAGGAGGGAGAAAGAGAACTAAAAGAAAAAAACGACAGAGGGCTGGGTTGAGTTGGAGTTGCTGTGTAGAGAGAAATAGGAAGGCAAGAAGAGGCAGAACAGAGAAAGAGAAAAGTAGGAGAGAATGTCAGCTTGTGTCGGCCCTGTATCCCAGTGGGTGGTGTTTTCCTCACTGCTGCTGTGGCAACAACATGTGACAGAAAGATCACATGGCGAGAGGAGAGCATGTTGGTTACTCTTCAGTTGCAGGCTCAAATCTTTCCATACTGATTCCTCACTCCTCTTACCTAGTCTCATCTTCCACACATTCAGCGCATGCATCAAAGATGGAGAGCAAATCTTCAGTTGCCGGTGCCTGTTCCTGCCAGAACCTCACGCTCGGGTAAAATTAGAGCAGTGTGTGGGTGTACACGGCAACACGCTCATAACGCATCAGCTAAACATCCCTGCAAACCAAAAGTCCGCCTACTCCATATTCAGCAGGTTAAAGACGCAGCTCAAATAAAGCTGGGAACTTCATTGACTGATATTATCGAATGAAGTGTGTGTCGTTTGTGATCCGGGGCAAAATAAAATGGAATCCATGATGGGGGGAGCAAAGATACCCTTTTTATGCATTTTGCAAATGTGTTTTATGATTAGCTATCTTGTAATGGACTTCAGGAAATATGGGGGGGAGAATAAATTAATCTGCACTGTACGAGAACTATGAGACAATTATAATAATAATATATTCTACTTTTTGTGCTGTGTGAACAGGCTCAGGTCCCAGTGCCAAGCCTCTGGTGTCTACTGGTGGTGTTAATATTTCAATTATGCTCATGAATAAATGAATTAAATAGGTGCTAACATTGTTCTATGGCATCATACTAGAGGACTCCAGTGGCATGCTAGTGCACTGAACTGGATACTCAAGACGGTTACATGAAAACTGCATTTGAATTTGGCCTTCAGTGTTAAAGGCAGGCCACTTGCACAGAAGAATAGTAATCAAGAAAAACATAACATTATTTGTTGTAGATTTTTATACACATCTAATAATTCAAGACACTATAATGTATGGGTAATTCTACAATTAGGAGGCCATCTGTGTCTCAATGAGATAACATTTACTAATGACAATCTATAGGCATGTTTCAGATAAAACCTCTACATTACATAGAAAACAGCATTTTTTTGCCCACCCCAGTCTACTATAATTACACTTCACCTTGATATATAATCATTAAAATATTTTTAATGGTTTAATCTTGCATTAACATATGAGTCCATTAAATATCTCATGCTTAAAACATTATTTTCAGTCATTCCTCCATTATACGTTATGTTCAACATGTTCACCAGGAAATTGAGCAACATCTGAATTCCCTGACCATCAGTTCTATTATTCTTTTTTCTTCTTTGATTCTTGATCACAACATACTGCTATATCGACTTGAACACTGGGTTGGATTGACTGGTAAAGTTATCAATTGGTTAAAATCATACTTAAAAGATAGAAGCTTCTTTGTTACCCTGGGAAATTGTTCCTCAACGTCAATGCCCTTGACCTGTGGTGTCCCCCAGGGGTCGATTCTTGGACCATTACTTTTTAACCTTTATATGCTCCCACTTGGGCAAATTATCAATAAAAATTCAATTTTGTATCACTGCTATGCAGATGATACCCAAATTTATTTTGCTCTATCACCAAATGATTATGCCCCCCTTGAATGTCTCTACCAGTGTATCGATCAAATCAATAGCTGGATGTCACAAAATTTTCTTCAGCTGAACACAGATAAAACAGAAGTAATTCTATTTGGAAAAAAAGATGAAAGACTCAGGATTACCACTATTCTTGACACAAAAGGGATTAAAACTAAAGAAATGGTTAAAAATCTTGGTGTTTTCATTGACAGCGAGCTAAACTTTGACAGTCACATGAAAGCAATCACTAAAACGGCATTTTATCACCTAAAAAACATTTCCAAACTAAGAGGACTTATGTCAAAACATGATCTGGAAAAACTAATACATGCCTTCATCTCTAGTAGGGTTGATTACTGCAATGGCCTTTTCACAGGCCTGCCAAAAAAGACCATCAAACGACTTCAGCTGGTTCAAAATGCAGCGGCTAGAGTTCTCACACGAACAAAAAGAACAGAGCACATTACTCCAATTCTAAGGTCCCTTCACTGGCTTCCAGTAAGCTACAGAATTGACTTTAAAGCATTGCTGCTGGTGTACAAATCTCTAAATGGTACAGGGCCCAATTACCTCTCTGATATGTTGCAGCGGCCTAACCCAATCAGATCTACCAGATCGCAACAGAAAAATTTACTGGTAAAACCTGTTGTTAAAACAAAGTGTGGTGAAGCAGCTTTTAGCTACTATGCAGTACAGCTATGGAACCAACTGCCAGAGGACATTAAAAATGCTCCTGCTGTTGGCAGTTTTAAATCTAGGTTAAAGACCAAGCTGTTTTCAGATGCTTTCTGTTAAATAATTAATATTTTTACATTTTTTATAATCTTTACTTTCTCTGCATGTTTTAAATTTACTTTAACTTTATTCTATTTTATTCTGCTAGTTTTTTTCCCTTTCTCTTTCTTTTTCTCCTTTTTCTTTTTGGCATTTTAATATTTTATTTCTACTATTGTTTAATTCTTATTATTTTCTTTTAATTCTTTTAATTAATTATTTTAGAATAAAGATAAAATTATTTTATGTAATTTTATTTCTCTATTGTTTACTGTTTTTGTTTTTACTTCTGTAAAGCACATTGAACTGCAATTGTGTATGAAATGTGCTATATAAATAAACTTGCCTTGCCTTGCCTTCTTTATTTTCATTGATATTATAATATTGATTGAAAAGATCACTTTGATATTAAAGTCTGTTACTAAAATTATCAATTAAAAGTAATTAGGGTCATTAGAATTAGAATCACTTACAGTGGTGCTTGAAAGTTTGTGAACCCTTTAGAATTTTCTATATTTCTGAATAAATATGACCTAAAATATCATCAGATTTTCACACAAGTCCTAAAAGTAGATAAAGAGAACCCAGTTAAACAAATGAGACAAAAATATTATACTTGGTCATTTATTTATTGAAGAAAATGATCCAATATTACATATCATATTGGACAAACTATTGAACATCATGGACGATGCCAGTCACCCTCTGCACACCGTCATCAGCAACCAGAGGAGCCTGTTCAGTGACAGAATGCTCCTTCCCAAGTGCAGGACGAACAGACTCAAAAACTCCTTTGTCCCTCACGCCATCAGACTGTACAACTCCTCTCTGGGGGGGAGGAGGGGGAACAGGAGGACAGAGGACAGGAAGGAGCAGTAGCCTAGCCTAA
Organism: Neoarius graeffei; assembly: GCF_027579695.1. Lineage (NCBI taxonomy): Eukaryota > Metazoa > Chordata > Actinopteri > Siluriformes > Ariidae > Neoarius > Neoarius graeffei. The sequence continues at coordinate 31,165,943 of NC_083584.1, read as the reverse complement.
CAATAAGCAATACCGGACAATGTATTAAGTGCAATATTAAGTGCAATATCTTTCCTGCTTCCCCCACACACGTACCCTAATCCCACTTCTCCCCCCTTCCCCTCCTCCCCCTTCCTCTCTTCCATCTCATCTCATCTCATCTCATTATCTCTAGCCGCTTTATCCTGTTCTACAGGGTCGCAGGCAAGCTGGAGCCTATCCCAGCTGACTACGGGCGAAAGGCGGGGTACACCCTGGACAAGTCGCCAGGTCATCACAGGGCTGACACATAGACACAGACAACCATTCACACTCACATTCACACCTACGGTCAATTTAGAATCACCAGTTAACCTAACCTGCATGTCTTTGGACTGTGGGGGAAACCGGAGCACCCGGAGGAAACCCACGCGGACACGGGGAGAACATGCAAACTCCGCACAGAAAGGCCCTCGCCGGCCACGGGGCTCGAACCCGGACCTTCTTGCTGTGAGGCGACAGCGCTAACCACTACACCACCGTGCCGCCCCATGTAAATACTTAATTTATTTTAATTTATCTAGAAGTTTTCTCTATTTCTTTTCTCTGTTTATCTGTAATGATGCTGCTGGAATCTTAATTTCCCTGAGGGAACCTGCCCAAAGGGGTCAATAAAGTTTTATCTAATCTAATCTAATCTGTGAGTGGCAAAAGTATGTGAACCTCTAGGATTAGCAGTTAATTTGAAGGTTTATGAACCCTTTGGAATTTTCTATATTTCTGAATATATATGACCTAAAACATCATCAGATTTTCACACAAGTCATAAAAGTAGATAAAAAGAATCCAGTTAAACAAAGGAGACAAATATACTTGGTCATTTATTTATTGAAGAAAATGATCCAATATTACATATCTATGAGTGGTAAAAGTATGTGAACCTTTGCTTTCAGTATCTGGTGTGACCCTCTTGTGCAGCAATAACTGCAACTAAACGTTTCCGGTAACTGTTGATCAGTCCTGCACACCGGCTTGGAGGAATTTTAGCCCATTCCTCCGTACAGAACAGCTTCAGCTCTGGGATGTTGGTGGGTTTCCTCACATGAACTGCTCGCTTCAGGTCCTTCCACAACATTTCGATTGGATTAAGGTCAGGACTTTGACTTGGCCATTCCAAAACATTAACTTTATTCTTCTTTAACCATTCTTTGGTAGAACGACTTGTGTGCTTAGGGTTGTTGTCTTGCTGCATGACCCACCTTCTCTTGAGATTCAGTTCATGGACAGATGTCCTGACATTTTCCTTTAGAATTTGCTGGTATAATTCAGAATTCATTGTTCCATCAATGATGGCAAGCCATCCTGGCCCAGATGCAGCAAAACAGGCCCAAACCATGATACTACCACCACCACGTTTCACAGATGGGATAAGGTTCTTATGCTGGAATGCAGTGTTTTCCTTCTCCAAACATAATGCTTCTCATTTAAACCAAAAAGTTCTATTTTGGTCTCATCCGTCCACAAAACATTTTTCCAATAGCCTTCTGGCTTGTCCACATGATCTTTAGCAAACTGTAGACGAGCAGCAATGTTCTTTTTGGAGAGCAGTGGCTTTCTCCTTGCAACCTTGCCATGCACACCATTGTTGTTCAGTGTTCTCCTGATGGTGGACTCATGAACATTAACATTAGCCAATGTGAGAGAGGCCTACAGTTGCTTAGAAGTTACCCTGGGGTCCTTTGTGACCTCGCCGACTATTACACACCTTGCTCTTGGAGTGATCTTTGTTGGTCGACCACTCCTGGGGAGGGTAACAATGGTCTTGAATTTCCTCCATTTGTACACAATCTGTCTGACTGTGGATTGGTGGAGTCCAAACTCTTTAGAGATGGTTTTGTAACCTTTTCCAGCCTGATGAGCATCAACAATGCTTTTTCTGAGGTCCTCAGAAATCTCCTTTGTTCGTGCCATGATACACTTCCACAAACATGTGTTGTGAAGATCAGACTTTGATAGATCCCTGTTCTTTAAATAAAACAGGGTGCCCACTCACACCTGATTGTCATCCCATTGACTGAAAACACCTGACTCTAAATTCACCTTCAAATTAACTGCTAATCCTAGAGGTTCACATACTTTTGCCACTCACCGATATGTAATATTGGATCATTTTCTTCAATAAATAAATGACCAAGTATAATATTTTTGTCTCATTTGTTTAATTGGGTTCTCTTTATCTACTTTTAGGACTTGTGTGAAAATGTGATGATGTTTTAGGTCATATTTATGCAGAAATATAGAAAATTCTAAAGGGTTCACAAACTTTCAAGCACCACTATATATAGACACACACACACTCAATGATGTCATTGGTCAGTTTATTTTCTTTCTAGGTTCTTTTTCCCCCCTGAAAGGGATTCAGTGGTAAATAGCTGTATTTTTCACAGCTCTGTAATGACGCAAACACTTTCCGCTATTAATAGTTAAACATGACTGGTCCCCAGGTTTGACTCAGCCGTCCACTTATCCTCTGACATGTGAAAGGTCCTGTGTAGAAAAACTTATAAAATTTTTATCATTTAAAATTGTAAAAGCAGTCAAGGAATGCCAAACATCCTAAAGGTTTCTGTCTGAAGCACTTTATGTAGTCAGGGTCCTGTTATATTAGTGATGTGACCAACTGTTACAGAAATACATGTATTTGGGGTGGTTTTAGCAAAAACAATTACACGACTATAATCCTTTAAAGGTTTTTTGGTTATTGCTCTGGAGGAACCCTTAAAGCTAGACGGCCTTTCGATTTCATAAAATCTGTGAAATTTAGTTCCCTCTAAAATTTGGTCATTGTGATATATGTTTATTTCTGCAATATCTCAGAAAAAAAACAGGCCATTCTGTGGTTGGAAAGTTATTTAATTTGAGGGGATTCGCTAGCAAATAATGTGCATGAAATCGCTCACTTTACGCAGTCAAGCAGACAGAGGAAGTCCGTGTGCACATGCACAGCTTTACCTTCTTCCTCTTTTGGTTTTTACAGCAGCTGGCATCCACAGTGTTGCATTACTGCTATCTACAGGTTTACCTTGACCGTGCACTGACAGTTCCATCATTCTGTCGCTAAATGAACAGCCGATCACACCGAGATGCTCGCTGACCGCCGATATTTATTAGTTTGGTCTTGTGTTTCCTTTCCTTCACAACATAACGTCTTTTCTTCTCACTTTCCGTTACTGTAGTCGGTCTTTCACGTTTCATTCACGTCCTCCATTTTTCTCTCCTGTTTCAAATTTGTATCCCACAATGCCTTGTGTGAACGGGGAAAGCCCACCATGTGGTGCATGATGTAGTATCTTGAATTGGGTCACGGTGAAGCAGGAAAAAATAGCAGAGAATTTAGGGCCACATGGCCCTAAATTAATTAATTGTTCTATTTAAATAAAAAAAAATTAAAATAAAAAACCTAATAAAACTGGAAGTCTGTGATTCGAATTCAGTAGCTTTTGGTCCACTAAACAAATATAATTGGTTGTCAGGGAAAATTCTTTTTATGACCTACACTTGAAAAATCTGAAAGGTAGTCTCTCTTTAACAATGCTATGTAGAATCCTTTATGAATGCTAAGACTCCTTAATTATCATATTAACCCATAAAGAACTCTTTACGACCCTGTTTGTATTATAGTGTACATTCATTCAGTCAGTTGGTCATTCATTCAGTCATTCATTTATTTTCACTGACCACTTCATCCAGTTTAGGGTTGTGATGGATGTACAGTCAAACTCAGGAATAGTGAGCTTGAGGTGAAAAACACTCTGGATAGTTCTGTAGTTCATCACAGGCCACCACACACACTCATTCACACCTAAGGCCAATTTAGAGTAGCCAGTCCACCTCCCGGCATGTTTTTGGGAAACGGGAGAACCCACAGGAACCCCACATGGACATAGGTGCTGCCCAGAATAGTGTATTCCTCTTAAAGCATAATATTCAGTCAAGTCCTTCCCATGCCAGGACCTGGTCTTCCCAGACAGTCTCCCGTCCCAGTATTAACCAGTCTTTTGAGGCGCATTGGGCAGCACTGATCTCCATTTCTATAGCCCTCGGCCTCTCGCATATTATATAGCTTGGGTTACAGTGGGGGCTAATAATATTCAGTAACTACTGCAAATTATTCAAGAGCTACAGTTTCACTAATAGGAAAAATATGTCCTTTACCATAGTGAAGAATGTAAATCTGTCCCTACATAGGAGTTCTGGGACTTCAAGTGTTTAATAAAATTCTGAAACCACTTTTGAGTGCTCCAAGTCATTCATTAAATGCAGAACCTCTCTTTGTGCTTGTAGCCTTTACTGAATTGCTGGCTTTTTCAGGGCATTCTCTCCTGTCAGAACTCATTTAATGCTCTTTCACAGGCATCCAGACCTTTCTGCAGCCTGACAAAGGTGACATTTACATTTGCCCTCTATCAAGGAAAGAGAAACACAGGTCTGGATCCCTCCAGACCTATGTTGGATCCCATAGAGATCTCACTTAATAAGGTGTTAGAGAAATGTCCAGCCTTGTAAAACTCCTGTCAGCTACTGCTGAATCACGGGTAGATCTGAGTGCCTGTGTATGGAGGGTTGGGCGTGATAGTCAGTCGTTCCCTCAGTCAATCTCATAATCCCACCACTGTTCTTTCACAATAACAGAATCATCCATTGCTAAGTTTGAATGGACACTATGCACTGAAAAAAGTTCACTGTATTTGTCTCATGTGTTGTAATCATTGTTGTTTTTCTTTAAATAAAATAAAAATGCAATGGGTCAACACTTATTGATGTTGGGCTTATCAGTGGCTGCTCATCCTTTGGGCATTTCCATTTCAAAGAAACAACTGGAGATAAAACAGCAACTTGAGGAGAACACAGTTTTGACAGCCAGGCTTGAAGAACAGGAAGAAATCAATAGAGCTCCTCTGCTTGTCAGAGTCAACAGAGCACAAGTACCCAGTGCTCAAACATACAAAAAATGTTTATGTAAAGGCCAAAGTCAGACCACCACAGGGGAGCATGTATAATTCTATTTCATACATCTGAGGAGCATTGATTGTGTAAATATGAGAATTTTATCATCTTGTCTAGCACTGTTGCCAGGTCGGGGTCCATGTGGACCCTACTGATCCATATGTCATATTAATTGGAGCATAGTTTTACACCAGATGTCCTTCGTGCCACAACCTTCCCATTTCTTGGCTTGGGAAGCAACCATTCACACACACATTCACACCTTTGGACAATTTAGGCCCTGTCCACACGGCAACGGATTCAGGTGAATCTGATAAAATTGTTTATCGTTTCGGCCTGGCGTCCACACGGCACCGGCGTTTTGGGTGCCCCAAAACAATATTTTTTGAGAACGGGTTCCAGAGTGGAAAAATCTGGCAACGGCGCCGTTGCGAAGTCGTCTGGATGAGTAGAACGGATTTGTTTATGATGACGTCACGACCACATGACTAGAACAAGCAGCACTCTCGCTGTTTTGTATGAACCACTGCATTGCATTCACTTTTGTATACAGCTTTTCTTTTAAATAAACAAGTAACTGAACCATTTCTTGAATTTCTTTTTTTATTGGATAAGACTGCTTTTCAAAATGTTCACACACAATATAAAAAGTTATATAAATTGTATAAAAATGCTTTTCAAAATGTTCACACACAATAAGAAAATTAAGTTATATAAAACTATGCACACTAATAAAACTAATTTGTACACACAGAAGGCACGATTTCCTCGCGTAGTCGCAGCCATCTTCTTGTTGTTGTTGTGTGTTTGTTCCTGTGAGTGCTTCACGCCGGGTAGAAGAAGGGGTTTATGCGCATGCGTCCTACTTCTTCTATTGTTCTGGTGTCTCCGATGGGACCGTCTTACAGCGCACGTAGAGGTGTGGCATGTGTATTGCATCGTTTTCAGCAAGCGTTGCGTTATGTACCTGATATTTTACTGATCCGTTGCCCATGTGGACGCGATATTTTTTTAAATAAAATCTCGTTGCCGTTGTCGTGTGGATGTAGCCTTAGAGTAGCCAGTTAACCTAACCGCATGTCTTTGGACTGTGGGGGAAACTGGAGCACCCAGAGGACACCCATGCAGACATGGAGAGAACATGCAAACTCCACACAGAAAGGCCCCCTGTCGGCCATTGGGCTTGAACTCAGAACCTTCTTGCTGTGAGGCGACAGTACTAAGCACTGCATCACCGTGCCACCCCAAATATGAGAATTTTATATTTACTCAAAAAAAAGTTTTATACAACCCCAATTCCAAAAAAGTTGGGACAAAGTACAAATTGTAAATAAAAACGGAATCCAATGATGTGGAAGTTTCAAAATTCCATATTTTATTCAGAATAGAACATAGATGATATATCAAATGTTTAAACTGAGAAAATGTATCATTTAAAGAGAAAAATTAGGTGATTTTAAATTTCATGACAACACCACATCTCAAAAAAGTTGGGACAAAGCCATGTTTACCACTGTGAGACATCCCCTTTTCTCTTTACAACAGTCCGTAAACGTCTGGGGACTGAGGAGACAAGTTGCTCAAATTTAGGGATAGGAATGTTAACCCGTTCTTGTCTAACGTAGGATTCTAGTTGCTCAACTGTCTTAGGTCTTTTTTGTCGTATCTTCTGTTTTATAATGCACCAAATGTTTTCTATGGGTGAAAGATCTGGACTGCAGGCTGGCCAGTTCAGTACCCGGACCCTTCTTCTACGCAGCCATGATGCTGTAATTGATGCAGTATGTGGTTTGGCATCGTCATGTTGGAAAATGCAAGGTATTCCCTGAAAGAAACGTCGTCTGGATGGGAGCATATGTTGCTCTAGAACCTGGATATACCTTTCAGCATTGATGGTGTCTTTCCAGATGTGTAAGCTGCCCATGCTACATGCACTAATGCAACCCCATACCATCAGAGATGCAGGCTTCTGAACTGAGCGCTGATAACAACTTGGGTCGTCCTTCTCCTCTTTAGCCCGAATGACACGGCATCCCTGATTTCCATAAAGAACTTCAAATTTTGATTCGTCTGACCACAGAACAGTTTTCCACTTTGCCACAGTCCATTTTAAATGAGCCTTGGCCCAGAGAAGACGTCTGCACTTCTGGATCATGTTTAGATATGGCTTCTTCTTTGAACTATAGAGTTTTAGCTGGCAACGGTGGATGGCACGGTGAATTGTGTTCACAGATAATGTTCTCTGGAAATATTCCTGAGCCCATTTTGTGATTTCCAATACAGAAGCATGCCTGTATGTGATGCAGTGCCGTCTAAGGGCCCGAAGATCATGGGCACCCAGTATGGTTTTCCGGCCTTGACCCTTACGCACAGAGATTCTTCCAGATTCTCTGAATCTTTTGATGATATTATCCACTGTAGATGACAATATGTTCAAACTCTTTGCCATTTTACACTGTCGAACTCCTTTCTGATATTGCTCCACTATTTGTCGGCGCAGAATTAGGGGGATTGGTGATCCTCTTCCCATCTTTACTTCTGAGAGCCGCTGCCACTCCAAGATGCTCTTTTTATACCCAGTCATGTTAATGACCTATTGCCAATTGACCTAATGAGTTGCAATTTGGTCCTCCAGCTGTTCCTTTTTTGTACCTTTAACTTTTCCAGCCTCTTATTGCCCCTGTCCCAACTTTTTTGAGATGTGTTGCTGTCATGAAATTTCAAATGAACCAATATTTGGCATGAAATTTCAAAATGTCTCACTTTCGACATTTGATATGTTGTCTATGTTCTACTGTGAATACAATATCAGTTTTTGAGATTTGTAAATTATTGCATTCCGTTTTTATTTACAATTTGTACTTTGTCCCAACTTTTTTGGAATCTGGTTGTAATACATGTTGCTGTTGAATGGGCTGTTAAGAGCTCACTATTCACTGTATTCAGAAAAACATGATGGGTTGTTTAAGATTTTAATCATGAAAAGTATCACAGGGTTATCGTTTTCTCATTACAATGACAAAAATATTTCAATTATACTGTTATTATGGGTTATTAAAATTGACACCACAGTGCTGTTGAATTCTCATATCTGACTGGTCAGAACATGTTGATTAATTTTTCAATACCAGCAGCTCTCGCAATAGCTGTAATTCAGCCACAGATGAAGATTAATGCTCTCATTCACAGGGACATGTTATGGTTTCTATAGTAGCAGCTCATTCACAGGCGTGTATGGTGGACGAGCTTCATAATCTAAGGTTAATAATTAAATGGACTAAAGTTTCCAAGTTTCTGTAAGCAGATGTTTATTTTACATTCATGCAAAGAGTCTTGTGTATCAGCACTTTGTAACAGTTAGTAAGTTTTCTGCCTTGGAAGCAATTTCAGGACAGAGATATTTACAATTTCTGGTTTCTCAGTAACAACATTTTGTTGGTCTTGTCTTATTTACTTCAAGAATGAGCAAAAATAGAGTCTTTTAAGCAGATAACTGTTTATTGCTGCTATAACATAAGTAATAGGTTGAAAATTGCATCATGGATGTCATACAACATTAAATGTACCTATAAATAGTTTTTAAAAAGTATGATGTGTTATGCATTAATTAATTTAAAAATAAACAATCATAGGCAAACTGCTACAATGATGGGATGTCCTGTTATTGGAAAATAATACACTTCTGAGGTAGCGGTGTAATGCAGCTTTGCTTTGGGTCCTCGTCTCACCATATTGTCAGGGATTATTTTCTTAAATCAGCATGCTTATTTATAGTTTCATTTCTTCTGTTAGATGTTCTTTCAATGATTGTCAGGTTGACAATTTAATTCTGATGCTCATCTCATCTCATTATCTCTAGCCGCTTTATCCTGTTCTACAGGGTTGTAGGCAAGCTGGAGCCTATCCCAGCTGACTACGGGCGAAAGGCGGGGTACACCCTGGACAAGTCGCCAGGTCATCACAGGGCTGACACATAGACACAGACAACCATTCACACTCACATTCACACCTACGGTCAATTTAGAGTCACCAGTTAACCTAACCTGCATGTCTTTGGACTGTGGGGGGAAACCGGAGCACCCGGAGGAAACCCACGCAGACACGGGGAGAACATGCAAACTCCGCACAGAAAGGCCCTCGCCGGCCACGGGGCTCGAACCCGGACCTTCTTGCTGTGAGGCGACAGCGCTAACCACTACACCACCGTGCCACCCCAATTCTGATGCTAGTAAGAAGAATTATATGTTAAATGACTGAATTGTTTAAAAAAATCAAAGGAGGTGCATTCAGTGGGTGTTGGTTGAATTGTGAGGTTGGAGCTAGAAAGAAAATAACCTTGTTCAAATAGATTTTAGATGACATTTCAACACAGTTTGACATGGTTTCTAATAAATTGGGAGGGATTTAAACCACTCAACCTGGCAACCCTGATTTCTAAATAACCATCTACAATGCAAAGGTGCATGCTTTACAGTGATCCTAAATTTTTTTGGATTGGCATGAAAAAATGTTGATCAAAAGTCAAAGTCCCTTCCACGCCAGGATCTGCTCTTCCTAGGCAGTCTCCTATCCTAGTACTAAGTAGCTCTTTTGAGGCATATGGGCACGGCGCCAATCTCCGTTTCCATAGCCCGCGGCCTCTCGCCGATACAGCTAGGGTTACAGTGGGGGGCTAGTCCTCTGATAACCGCGAGAGTTTGACTTCTCTACTCGCACCTGTATTGCAGTGTGCCTTGCCAGATGGCAGTAGGTACCACTTTTATGATGGTCTTTGGTATGACCCAACCACAAGCAGAACTCGTGATCTCCCGGTTGAGAGGTGGACACGCTAACCACTAGGCCAATTTGCGGTCTAAAATGTCGATGCATCTACATAAATCCAGAGTGTTTATGGAAATCTCAAAGATGGATGAAATTCAAAAATGTCAATAATACTGATCACAATACCAGTCCATCAATCTAAAGTTTAGGTTCACAGTTACACATGGGGGATTTCTTGGATGGCAGCCGTTCCAATCCCAGGGACCTACTTACTCTATTTTCAAATAAGCTGCTACAGATGTTTATAATATGTTTGTCATTTAGTGGTCAAATAAGGCACGTCACCAAAACAGCCTTGACCAAACAAGGCTTCAGGCCAAAGTAGTGGAATCTTGAATGTGGCACAATGTTTGAGTTTAGAAAAATATAATATTCTCCATGAAAAATGTTCTCCATGAAAAATGTTCATAAATACAGATTTTGGGAGGAAATGCAGGCCAAATGAATGTTAGAGGCTGTCAAGGTACTGTACTTAAAAGCCAACTATTGCTGTCCTTATCTGGACAGTATTTCAGAAAATGAGCTCCCAGTATCTCCTGACTTATCAATTCATATCTGCTCTCACAGTGGGACAGGGAATAGAGTAAACCATTATATCGCACAATTGTGCTGCAGGACCCATGTGGTGGCATAAACATGAGAAAGTACTGAAATTAGGTACGAGGAGCAAGCTGTATTTCTCAAGCAGATGTATTTATCAGTCATTTTAATCTGATGTCTTAGTACCATAGCACAATAGACATCACAGCATGGGAGATCAGTGCCACTAGAGATCATTATAAATAAAAGAAAAAATTGCATGATAGATTATTATTATTATTATTATTATTATTATAAAGAGAGATGCTATTGTTGGTGCTAAATTGTTCATAAAGTGCCACCTAAATAAAAAAAGATGAAATCATATATGCTAAATGCCTGTAACGTAAAGTAAAAAAAAATGCACTGGCCTAGAAAATAGGCCATGAGTAGCCTAAAAACAATTTAGAAGATACAGTATGTATTATTACCTGAAATTTTATTATATTTTATAAAGCATGCAAGGTTCAGTGGAAGATTTTCAGCCCATATTGTCTGAACCCATTTATATCCCAAAACAAAAGTTCTGAATTTGAACATACACATGGATGCTAGCTCAATTGAATGTTGCTAGGAAATATTGTACATGCATGGTTCATTTAATTCAACAGTTATATATTAGTGCATCTCAAACAATTAGAATATCATGAAAAAGTTCAATATTTTCCATGAGTTATTTAAGAAAGTGAAAATTTAATATATTCTAGACTCATTGCACATAAACTAAAATGTTTCTAGCATTATCTATTTTAATTTTGATAATTATGGCCTACAGCACACAAAAAAAAACGCATCTCAAAATATTAGCGTATTTCATTTCAAGTTTCAGTTAGGCAATATAAATACCGTGAATCTATCAGTCTAGTTCAATACACACAACCACAATCATGGAGAAGACTGCTGACTTGACAGTTGTCCAGAAGATCATCAAAACCCTCCACAAGGAGGGTAAGCCACAGAAGGTCATTGCTGAAAAGGCTGGCTGGAAAAGGTGCACAAGCAACAAGGATGACTGCAGGCTTAAGAGGATTGTCAGAAAAGTTGATTGAAGAATTTGGGAGAGCATCACAAGGAGTGGACTGAGGCTGGTGTTGGTGCATCAAGAGCCACCATGCACAGACATCTTCAGGAAAGGGGATACAACTGTTGCATTCCTAATATCAAGCCACTCCTGAATCAGAGACAATGTCAGAAGCATCTTACCTGGGCTAAGGAGAGAAAGAACTGGACTGTTACTCAGTGGTCCGGTGGTCATCTCTTTTCAGATGAAAGTAAATTTTGCATTTCATTTGGAAATCAAGGTCCTAGAGTCTGGAGGAAGAGTGGAGAGGCACAGAATCCAAGGTGTTTGAAGTCCAGTGTGACGTTTCCACAGTCTGTGATGATTTGGGGTGCCATGTCATCTGCTGGTGTTGGTCCACTGTGTTTTATCAAGTCGAAAGTCAACGCAACCGTCTATCAGGAGATTTTAGAGCACTTCATGCTTCCAGCTGCTGACAAGCTTTATGGAGATGCTGATTTCCTTTTCCAGCAGGACTTAGCACCTGCCCACAGTGCCAAAACTACTACCAAATGCTTTGCTGACTGTGCTTATATATTACTGTGCTTGATTGGCCAGCCAATTCGTCTGACCTGAACCCCACAAAGAATCTCTGGGGTATTGTCAAGGGGAAGATGAGAAACACCCAACCCAAAACTACAGACGAACTAAAGGCCGCTATCAAAGCAACCTGGGCTTCAATAACACCTCAGAAGAGCCACAGGCTCAGCAGTGCCACAGGCTCAGCAGTGCCACGCCGCATTGATGCAGTAATTCGTGGTAAAGGAGCCCCAACCGAGTACTGAATGTATAAATGAACCTACTTTTTAGAAGTTGGACATTTCTGTATTTGTAAATCCTTTTTTGATTGATCTTAGGAAATATTAAAATAATTTGAGATAATGGATTTCTGATTGTCATGAGCTATAAGCCATAATCATCTAAATTAAAACCAAAAAAGGCTTGAAATATTTAACTTTACATCTAATGAATATAAAAGATATGAAATTATACCTTTTTGAATTAAATTATGAAAAAAGTGAACTTTTTCATGATATTCTAGTTGTTTGAGATGTACTAGTACTGGTAGTCAACTTGCCTCAAAATTAAATTGATTTAACCTTAAGGGTAGCATGAGGAGCAGCATAGCAGTTATTTCTTCTTACTTTATTTATATTAAATTCTTTGCTCGATCTTCAGGAGATTGTGAGCTGGAATCCCAATGATTCATGTCTCAGAGGAACCACATGCTGGTCTTTAACTTCCTGGTTGGTTGCCGTCATGCAATACGGCAGAACTAGCTACTGCGTGGGAATTGTCAATAAGCAAATTGGTGTCTAGTTCTCTACCCAGGTAAAACTAGCTATTAAAACCCTTGATGATAATTTATATATTTAGGTATTTTAAATAATTAAGGAATACTCTATTTTCCATGTAAAATAATAGCACTAGGAGCTTTGGAACATGAACATACAGCACAAAAGAGGGAACTGATATTCTCTTGGACAAGAACCAAGAAACTTCAGGCATTTTGCCATTGCCTCATCTTCAGTCATCAAATCGATGTATGCAGAATAGGAATTCAATTAGCAGAGCATTTTGCAAGTAAGAAGATAAACAACAGTTGGACGAATGTAAGCTCTGAATTTTCAAAAACAAGGGCACAATGCTACCCATAGCCAGACGGACTGTATGAAGTGGTTACAGCAAGGAAACAAATTATCTGCTGAATGGGACAAGGAAGGATTGTTTAATATCTGGAGGGTATCCTAGGTCTGTAGATAAGCTGGACCACCCTATCCAGTGAGCTGAAAAAGGCAGAAAAGCAATTTTATGTCTTCATCTCAATGTGTGAAAATAGATCAAATACTACGCAACAATGTTGTGAGTCAGAATTCCCATAAGGCCAGACCCTGATGCAGTCTTGTGATCACAGCTGAACTGTATGAGGTACTAAATAAAGTTTTATCCCATAAATTGTACAGGCCAACATTTCTCTGTGGGAATACCTGGGTCAGGAGAACTGAACACCACAGCCCCAGAGGAATTTTGGATATTTTTTTTAGTCAAAAAGTAGTGCAAGCGCCAGATATTTGGCACGCAATGAGGGGCCTGTAGTCAGTAGGGTTCTAGTAACACTTCATTAGATAGAGATGGACTTTTATTCACTTTGTGAGACAGTCCATCCATTAGGTAGGCTACTGCTTTGTACAGCTTCATGTTCAATGGCCTACGAGATTGTCCATTTAAGGAGAAATCCACTATATATATATATAATTTTCTTTATTGATATATTACTTTGAATTAAGCAAAATCTATTTACCATCTATGTTTACTCCAAATTGAATATGTTGGCAGTGTTTTCTATCTCAAGAGCCAAAAAGCCACAAAATTCTGACTAGTAATTGAATTTTCCTGCCAGGTGTTTTATTATCCACATTTTCTCCTGATTTCAGATACTACAGAACAGAAAAGGACCGACAAACTCTGAACATTAGCTTTTAAATGTTATTAGAATTTGAGCATAATATTTTGAGGGATATGAAGGCTTTTATTATATAGTGTGTGAAAGACAGCACCCAACCACAGTCAGTGTTGTTCTTCATGTTAATTATTACTCATTATCATTTGGCATTTTAACTCCGCATTATGCATTGTGGTTTAAAATATTGAAATATTGTGGATTTATAATAAAATATTGTGGATTTAAGGAAATGCACATACTCATGAACAGTAAAACAAGGGATTAATTTAGAAATACTGTGACAAAAGCATCAAGAGAAAGAGAGAGGGAGACAGAAAGTGGGCTTAGCTAAAGAAATCACAAACCATTATTTCTACACACTGCATTGCAATGTTTGCTTTAACCTGTTTTACACTATGCCGTACTGAAAGTCTATACATATATTATACTGTAAATTATGAACACAATCAATACTGTTCATTTCTGTATGATCTGAGTACAGCTATACTGTAATTTATCACAATCCAGAAATCAAAATGGCATTTCAGTGTTGTCAATAGTTCTCTTTTGAGTCTTGTTCGTCTCAGAGTTTCTTTATTGTGCTGTCTCAGAGAGATTTTCCTTTGCCAGTCTTGCCACTAGTTCCTCATTCAGGGTCTAGATCTAAAGCTGCTTTGTGACAATGTCTGCTGTTCAAGGTGTTATACAAATAAAAATAAATTTAACTGAATTGAATCAGTAATGGGCGGCACGGTGGTGTAGTGGTTAGCGCTGTCGCCTCACAGCAAGAAGGTCCGGGTTCGAGCCCCGTGGCCGGTGAGGGCCTTTCTGTGCGGAGTTTGCATGTTCTCCCCATGTCCGTGTGGGTTTCCTCCGGGTGCTCCGGCTTCCCCCACAGTCCAAAGACATGCAGGTTAGGTTAACTGGTGACTCTAAATTGACCGTAGGTGTGAATGTGAGTGTGAATGGTTGTCTGTGTCTATGTGTCAGCCCTGTGATGACCTGACGACTTGTCCAGGGTGTACCCCGCCTTTCGCCCATAGTCAGCTGGGATAGGCTCCAGCTTGCCTGCGACCCTGTAGAAGGATAAAGCGGCTAGAGATAATGAGATGAGATGAATCAGTAATTAATACCTGACCCATAACTTACTGTGTAGGGATGTTTTTACAGGGATATGGAAAAGACCATAAATAACATCATTCACAGACCTTTTTGGGCTGCAAGACATTGTCTAAAGTTAATTTCCATTACATTCTGGAGCAGAATATACCATGATGCAAATAACAGAGGTCATGTGTCAAGTGGTCATGTGATCATGACACAGCCCTTACAGTAAATCTTGCACTGTAACAAAGCAAACCAAACATTCTACATCATTCAGAAACCAAAATACTGGTTTGTTATTACAATATTCCCTGTGCTCTGGGCAGCATGGTGGTGTAGTGGTCAGCACTGTCGCATCACAGCAAGAAGGTTCTGGGTTTGAGCCCAGCGGCCGATGGGGGCCTTTCCTCTGGGTGCTCCGGTTTCCCCCACAGTTGAAAGACATGCGGTTAGGTTAACATGGGGTGGCCTTGGGCTGAAGTGCCCTTGAGCAAAGCACCTAACCCCCAACTGCTCCCCGGGTGCTGTAGCATAGCTGCCCACTGCTCTGAGTATGTGCGTGTTCTCATTGCTCACTTGTGTGTGTGCATGTGTGTGTTCACTGCTTCAGATGGGTTAAATGCAGAGGACGAATTTCACTGTGCTTGAGTGTGCATGTGACAAATAAAGTCTTCTTCTTCTTAAAGATGTAAAACAGTCCCAAATCCAGTTAAAGGGGAACAGAGGGCAATATATAGAGTAAATATAACAATAAAACACACATTGATGAACCTTATTCAAGACTTACAAAAGTTTTTTGTTCTAAGGTTGGAAAGTTATAGTGTTTTGAAAGTAGCTCGAGCAAACTACAGTGGGGCAAAAAAGTATTTAGTCAGTCACCAATTGTGCAAGTTCTCCCACTTAAAAAGATGAGAGAGGCCTGTAATTTTCATCATAGGTGCACTTCAACTATGAGAGACAGAATGAGAAAAAAAAATCCAGAAAATCACATTGTCTGATTTTTAAAGAATTTATTTGCAAATTATGGTGGAAAATAAGTATTTGGTCAATAACAAAAGTTCATCTCAATACTTTGTTATATACCCTTTATTGGCAATGACAGAGGTCAAACGTTTTCTGTAAGTCTTCACAAGGTTTTCACACACTGTTGCTGGTATTTTGGCCCATTCCTCCATGCAGATCTCCTCTAGAGCAGTGATGTTTTGGGGCTGTCGCTGGGCAACACGGACTTTCAACTCCCTCCAAAGATTTTCTGTGGGGTTGAGATCTGGAGACTGGCTAGGCCACTCCAGGACCTTGAAATGCTTCTTACGAAGCCACTCCTTCGTTGCCCAGGCGGTGTGTTTGGGATCATTGTCATGCTGAAAGACCCAGCCACGTTTCATCTTAAATGCCCTTGTTAATGGAAGGAGGTTTTCACTCAAAATCTCACGATACATGGCCCCATTCATTCTTCCTTTACACGGATCAGTTGTCCTGGTCCGTTTGCAGAAAAACAGCCCCAAAGCATGATGTTTCCACTCCCATGCTTCACAGTAGGTATGGTGTTCTTTGGATGCAACTCAGCATTCTTTCTCCTCCAAACACGACAAGTTGAGTTTTTACCAAAAAGTTATATTTTGGTTTCATCTGACCATATGACATTCTCCCAATCCTCTTCTGGATCATCCAAATGCTCTCTAGCAAACTTCAGACGGGCCTGGACATGTACTGGCTTAAGTAGGGCGACACGTCTGGCACTGCAGGATTTGAGTCCCTGGCGGCGTAGTGTGTTACTGATGGTAGCTTTGTTACTTTGGTCCCAGCTCTCTGCAGGTCATTCACTAGGTCCCCCCGTGTGGTTCTGGGATTTTTGCTCACCGTTCTTGTGATCATTTTGACCCCACGGGGTGAGATCTTGCATGGAGCCCCAGATCGAGGGAGATCATCAGTGGTCTTGTATGTCTTCCATTTTCTAATAATTGCTCCCACAGTTGATTTCTTCACACCAAGCTGCTTACCTATTGCAGATTCAGTCTTCCCAGCCTGGTGCAGGTCTACAATTTTGTTTCTGGTGTCCTTTGACAGCTCTTTGGTCTTGGCCATAGTGGAGTTTGGAGTGTGACTGTTTGAGGTTGTGGACAGGTGTCTTTTATACTGATAACGAGTTCAAACAGGTACCATTAATACAGGTAACGAGTGGAAGACAGAGGAGCCTCTTAAAGAAGAAGTTACAGGTCTGTGAGAGCCAGAAATCTTGCTTGTTTGTAGGTGACCGAATACTTATTTTACCGAGGAATTTACCAATTAATTCATTAAAAATCCTACAATGTGATTTCCTGGATTCTTTCCCCCCATTCTGTCTCTCATAGTTGAAGTGTACCTATGATGAAAATTACAGGCCTCGCTCATCTTTTTAAGTGGGAGAACTTGCACAATTGGTGGCTGACTAAATACTTTTTTGCCCCACTGTATTTCCGCAGTTTGAACAGCCCGCCATGATATTAATTTTATCCAATCAGAATGCACGTTCATTTTCTCTGCGTAACACTCATGACGTATGTATGTGCCCAGTTGTGTTGGCTCACTGAGGTTGGGAATAGCACGTGTGAAATACCTGTTTCTGCCTCTTGCGACGATTTCGCAAGTCCACGGGTGGCGCCTATCTCATTGCAGCAAATAAATTCTGCTGGACTCGTGAGCAACTCCACATTACATTTTCCGTACGAGCACCACGCCGTGTCACCTGCACGCAGACGCTCTGCCCCACGCTCGCCATGCCCATGGTCAGCATCAGTCTCACCCTCGCCGTCATCCGAGCTTTCTTCTCTTATTTCATCACCGGAGTCGAGAGTACCTCTCCTAGGTTCAAACTGGTACCCTTCTAAGCCATAGCCTGCTTGCAGTGTGTCTTGCGGGATCTCTTCGTATGATTCGACAGAGCTGTCGCTTTCACTTGATGCGTCCGACGCCATGATTACACGCTTCTCTCCTAGTGCAGTGGGTAGGGCTGACGTCACGGTCTTTTAAAAATGGCGACTCTTGTGCCGTTTAGCGTACCGACTATTATATTTACAATTACCAAGATATTTCGTTGTTTTCTAGTATATAAATTTGATAGAATACTTAAGAATACGTTACTTTGTCACATCAGCAACTGTATATATTATATTTGGTACCCCTTTAAGCAAGAATGGGTTTGGAATTTCAAGGAACAGACTAGAGTTTAGAAGTTTCCAACTTCAGCACAAAAGTAAGTAGGGTCTGGGACAAAACCTACATTTTGACCCACATATTTTGATACAGAACGGCCTCTTGCACATTTTGAGATTAGGGAAGGTCCTGGCAACAGTCAAGATAAATGCATTTGTGTCTAAAATTCTGACAGCCTTTGTGGAAAGTTTTAAAACATATAAAACTTAGTGGTACAACAGAAAAGTGTTATCTAGCACACTATCTTTGGGAGATCAAGAGTTCAAATCCAGACAATGCCCCAGTCACCCATGGCTGGGAATTAAAATTGGCCATGCTGTGTGGATGAGAAGGATGCCATTACTCTGTCCTACTGTTAATTGGGCGTATACAGAAAAGGGCAGCTAGTGCTTTCCTCTGAGAAGATCAGTCTGTCCTGTAATGCAGCATGAACAGCAGTTCAAAAAAGATGTGGAGGTTGGCATCACATGTCTCAAACGAAGCACATATTTGTCCGTGGTTGGTCGCTGTTGTATGACAGGGGAGAGTTAGCCGAGTTAGTGGGTGAGAATTGGCAAGAACAAATTTTGGGGGAAACTTCATCAAAATATAATAAGAAAAAATAATGATTGGCATCGTTCACTGATAAATGGTGGTTTCTATTACTTTTTTTTAACCTTCCATGAAGAAACTGGATGATGTGATAAATGAGATTCGGCTAAAATGATTAGTTCAAGATTCAAGAAGCTTACTGTCATATGCAGGGCTTAATTTGAGCCGGAACATGACGGAACAAGATCCGGAACCTCTGTCGTCGGATCCGGCAGCTATTTTCATTTCATTCGGTGTTCCGGCAGCTATTTAAGTGGATCAGACCACCTCCGTGACCATCACAAAGGGAAAAAAAATTAAACGATAAATTAAATAAATAAGTAAATAAAAATTTGTTTAGTGTTCGGTTTTGATTTTGATATCTGTTGTTGATTTCTCTCCTATGACATCCACAAAATCTATGCGAAAGGGGAAGGGGGAGGGGACATGGGGTGTATACTTCCGCTCAATAGAACTCCGGGTTATTTGTAGCCGTTAGCTTGCGCTGTGGAAAAAATGGCAAAAAAAAACAAGAAAGCTTACTAAAATTTTTCAAAGTCCCAGGACAGCCGGATCCTAAACATTACCCTGCCCTCTACAGACATTTTACACAGGCAGCGCAGGATCCCACCCGCGATGGAGCAACCCGAGAGAGCTCCAATGGGCTGGCAAAGCGCCGGTGCATCCTGAACCTGCCGAGCACCTGCGAACAATCCCAGTTACATAACAAATCCTTGGCTATGTGAAGGGTGTAGGCGGATCGCTGCCCTGAAAAAAAAAACGTTACATGTCAACTCGTTATTACTTAAGAAAAGAATTAACCGTGTTACTTAAAAAAGAAAAAGAAAAAATGGTTCACGTCACTTTTTAAAAACCCGTTATTACTTACCCATTACTTGAATCGATTGCACTTATGGCTGCTACTTGAATCCTTGGAATATAGTAAAATTTGAATCCTTAAAATGAATTCTCCAACTTGTTTTGTAAACCCTTTATTTCTTAACTATTACTTGAATTGATTGCACTTATGTTTGCTGGCACTGCTTTTAAACTTGAAATATGCTTGAAATCCTAGGCTATGCTTTTAAATACCCTACTTAAATCCTTAAAATGAGTCATTTAACTCATGTCTTGTGTGATCTGATCTCCAATGGTGAAATAAACTGGTTGTGATATGAGTACAGTCTGTTATTTTAGAATATAAATTTAATAGATAATTTAATATATAGCCTAATAAAAAATTATATTTTATAACAGAATATCACAACATATAACTGTCTACAACTCATCTCATCTCATCTCATTATCTCTAGCCGCTTTATCCTTCTACAGGGTCGCAGGCAAGCTGGAGCCTATCCCAGCTGACTACGGGCGAAAGGCGGGGTACGCCCTGGACAAGTCGCCAGGTCATCACAGGGCTGACACATAGACACAGACAACCATTCACACTCACATTCACAACTACGGTCAATTTAGAGTCATCAGTTAACCTAACCTGCATGTCTTTGGACTGTGGGGGAAACCGGAGCACCCGGAGGAAACCCACGCGGACACGGGGAGAACATGCAAACTCCACACAGAAAGGCCCTCGCCGGCCCCGGGGCTCGAACCCAGGACCTTCTTGCTGTGAGGCGACAGCGCTAACCACTACACCACCGTGCCGTCCTAAGATCATAATATCTGATATTATTATTATTTTGCCAAGCGGGGCCACTGCCGGGTCGGTCGACACGTGGTAGGTCTATTGTTCAAATGCGTTCTACGGTCTATGGGGCTGCGTTGTGGGTGCAAGTGCCAGGACCGTTTTATTTATTTACTTTCTTTATAATCTCAGTCAGATACACAAGCAAGATTAAGTCTTTACTCTGCTGTGTTTTATTATGGCCATCAATATATTGTAACCTGTGTTTGATTTGTTAATTGTTGATCCAGTTGTTGCCTTAACGCAGGGGTCTGCAATGGCTCGGGAGCCAGATGTGGCTCTTTTGGTGACTGCATCTGGCTTGCAGATTAATCAGCTCACATTGAGATCAAGAAGTACACCTCCATTTAATGAAAAAGTCAGTTAGCTGTCCGCAAAGCAAAGCCTTTTGACAAAGAACATGGCGAAAAGGGAAAAAAGGTGACTGGTAGGCTACCGTACATTTCAACAGGAATGGACAGAGGAATTCGCCTTTGTGGGGTGAGAGGGTCCTGCTTTGTGTCCAATAGGCCTATACAATGACAAGATTGCATTGATGAAACAATGAAATAAAACGGCACTTCGAAACACGCCAAGCTACGTTTACGTCAAAATATTCAGCGGGGGACAGGAGGAAGACGGCATGTCAAGAGCCTCTTCATTATGAAAAAGAATATATTACACTCAAATTGTTGGTCATACGTAAAAATGCATTTTAGTTGTATTCAGCGTCACTTTTTATATATGGCTGTGGCAGCGGGGGCGTGGTCAAGCGCCGGTCTGTGACAGGAGGGCGGAGTCAGGGAAGGTAAGTGGCAGAATCACTACACCTGACTGCAATTAACCTGTGTTTGTGTGTGTCTTCCCAGTGACCGCGCCCTATTTAGGGAGGGAGAGCGAGAGCAGAGGGGCTCATTCCCGAACCAGACGCCGGTCGTGTGTGTGTCTATTTTGCTTAAAGTTGTTAGACTGAAAAGCGTGGCAATAAAAGCCCTATTTCTGAACCTGATCTCTGTCCTGCCGTCCTCTGTGCTCCACCCACCCATACAAACCGTTACAATGGCTCTCACGAAAATGTCTCATCTCATCTCATTATCTCTAGCCGCTTTATCCTTCTACAGGGTCGCAGGCAAGCTGGAGCCTATCCCAGCTGACTACGGGCGAAAGGCGGGGTACACCCTGGACAAGTCGCCAGGTCATCACAGGGCTGACACATAGACACAGACAACCATTCACACTCACACCTACGGTCAATTTAGAGTCACCAGTTAACCTAACCTGCATGTCTTTGGACTGTGGGGGAAACCGGAGCACCCGGAGGAAACCCACGCGGACACGGGGAGAACATGCAAACTCCACACAGAAAGGCCCTCGCCGGACCCGGGGTTCGAACCCAGGACCTTCTTGCTGTGAGGCGACAGCGCTAACCACTACACCACCGTGCCGCCCTCACGAAAATGTATTTGAAAATATTTGGCGTTCCGGGACCTCCCACTTCACAAATTAAGCACTGGTCATATGCATAGTAAAAACATGGAGGTTCAGACAATGCAATGAAATTCTTACTTTGCTGCTCTCCTTACACACAACAATAACACATACACTCAACAAACACATGGCAAAAGTCTAGTTTGAATAGCACTGTAAAAAGCTTATTGTGGCTCATTATTCTGTCACTCTTTAAGACACTCATCTGCGCAACATATAGTAGACTAGCTCCTTTTCACTTCTGTAAGCCTTTCATTTATGGAATACATTTTCCTTTTACTTGTACGTTTTTGTGTACCCTTCACTGTGGTCCAATGTCATTAAAGAGACATAGTCCCATGCTTACACATGCACACACTCAATGAGGACAGCAGCAGCACTTTCCCTTCTGTCCAGGAATTACACCAGATTTAATATAATTAAAGGACTGACAAGGACAAACTTTCCACTTATTACTCAGTGCTAGCCCCAGGAGAAAGACAGTGTTCATATGGCATTTGCTCAATCTCTAATGACAACACCCTTTCCTGTCCACATCCTCTAAATTCAGCACAGTCTGAGGGATGACAGAGCATGCACTGAATTCAAGTGCATGTATAGGTTTTTCATTAACATGATGGTTATATGTAACCATGGTAACATGCCATCTAATACAAAAAAAACCCTGGATACTATCGCTCAATGGACTGGAGTTATCAACGTTTGGTGAAAACCCCAGTTAAAGCTCAAGATGAGTAATTAAAGAAACACTCAGAGGAAGTCTAATGAAAGTCAACCATTTTCCCCAGACTGAAGAACGTTCACAGACTAATCAAAAGTTTATTAACTTTTTCTTTATTTGAATATAGTAATCTAAGGAATGACTAGTTTACATAGAAATACTTACTGCAGTATTAACGATATTAATGCTTATTAAACATCATTCAATTTGTATGTGTAAAGTAGGAACCAACTAACATGTCTATTTGTCAGAAATGTGTATTTATATCAATTATTGGTTCCAAATATCTTTATCTGCATATGTATAAAATGTATGAAAAACTCTCTGATGTAAGATTTCATTGACCGACATGTGAGGCCACACTCAGGCAGGGTCCAGTTACCCTGTAGCATTTTGGCTACTGAAAAAGGAAATTTGGGTGACTAGCTAGCTCTTGCACCATCACCAGGCTTTCCCTTAGACCAAAGCACCTCTGATCCTTTGCTGCAAAACCAATCTGGTAGATTCTGGTTTTACTTTAATTGCAACCAGATGCTCATGTCCAGCAGCTTTTGAAATAATCTCTCATCACATTTGTTGGCTTACCAAAAGGAAAAGTGTATATTCTAAAAATATAACTGGAGTGTTCATGTCTAATGTTCATGTTTAGGTCAGGCAGTTATTGTATGAACATGATATTCGAAAAAAAATGGACAAATTAATATTAAATGCTATTTTATACAAATTAAGTTGTAAGAAAATCCCAGCACCCAGCCCTCACTTTCCGAGCTTTTCTCACAAGCTAGGATTTATGAGAAATACTTAAACTGGAGGATAAGTGTACTGTGTTATCTAAAGCCAATGGTAGAATAATAACATGACTGCTTAAATTCATCCATCCATCCATTATCTGTAGCCGCTTATCCTGTCCTACAGGGTCGCAGGCAAGCTGGAGCCTATCCCAGCTGACTATGGGCAAGAGGCGGGGTACATCCTGGACAAGTCGCCAGGTCATCGCAGGGCTGACACATAGACACAGACAATCATTCACACTCACATTCACACCTACAGTCAATTTAGAGCCACCAATTAGCCTAACCTGCATGTCTTTGGACTGTGGGGGAAACTGGAACACCCGGAGGAAACCCACGCAGACACGGGGAGACCATGCAAACTCCAAACAGAAAGGTCCCTGTCGGCCACTGGGCTCAAACCCAGGACCTTCTTGCTGCGAGGCGACAGTGCTAACCACGACACCACCGTGCCGCCCAACTGCTTATATTAAAAAATGTAAATGAAGGCTCAGGGCAGAGATCCTCTGGGTTAGGGGAGTACTGTGGGAGCATTAGCCCATGTTTACATTAGACCGTATCAGCGGATCATCAGATTAACGTTTTTAAAACGATTAGTGTGCACACAGCAACACCAATACACGATTTGCGTGCACACAGCAACGCCAATACACGGATACGCTCGGCTCCGCAGGCATCCTGCGCTCCAAATCACTCCGCCCTGAACAGCGAGTGCCCTCTGGAGGGTGCGCACTCCGGCCTTGCGCAGCTCACAGAGCGTGCGAGTGAAGTGCGCGAGCCACGATTCGGGACTGAGCCGCTGTGTGTGTGATCCCAGCGCATATCACTTACCACTTGCAAGTGGAAGGATGGCAAGCCTAAAGACAATCATAACTACACAATGGGCAGTATTTGCATCAGTATTTGCAGTATTTTCATACTTTTATACTCTTTAATGAAAGGTGATACAAGGCGGAAGTCGGCGCCGTTTTTCAGCAGTCGCGTCACATGACCAACGCCAGCGAATCAGGAAGGTGGATGTCACAGTGACGTTGTCCAATGACGACGCCAGCTAGAGCTCAGCACAGCGTATCCGCGTATCTCAATGTTTACACAGCACCGGAGCTGACACGATCTGGATTGAATACGTGGACCCTGGCGGATTCCCGTTTCCCGGCGGTTTAATGTAAACGGACAGTGCATCCGCGAAGAAAACGAGACAGATACGGTCTAATGTAAACTTGGCCTTAGACTCTTGACTCAAGGCTATGGCAACGAGTCAGTGAAAGGTCAGCAATTAACACCCCACTCCAACATCTACATGACGAACAGTTAACTTAATTCTATAAGAAAAAGCTACTTTTTTTTAAGGGAAGGCACTAATATAAGAGGATCACTGTTGGATAAGGCAATATTAAACAATTAGGACTATTTGGAGTGATGGAGCTGACCTGATGCATATACCACTGTTCAAATTTGATAGTGTTTTCAGAAAGAAGGATAGACATGGGTACTCATAGAACTGTAGATGTATATTATTTTACTCACTAAATTCCTAGATTTCATAGACTTCCATCCATCCATTATCCATAACCACTTATCCTGTGCAGGGTCGTGGGCAAGCTGGAGCCTATCCCAGCTGACTATAGCCGAGAGGCAGGATACACCCTGGACAAGTTGCCAGATCATCACAGGAGTGACGCATAGACACAACCATTCACACCTACGGTCAATTTAGAGCCACCAATTAGCCTAACCTGCATGTCTTTGGACTGTGGGGGAAACCGGAGCACCCGGAGGAAACCCACGCAGACACGGGGAGAACATGCAGGTCCCCGTCGGCCATTGGACTCGAACCCAGAATCTTCTTGCTGTGAGGCGACAGTGCTAACCACTACACCACCGTACCGCCCACTTCATAGACTTGTTAAGTCTTATGTCAATAGAAATACTGTACAGGCACACTACTTTAGGACAAAAAAAAGAGAAAATATTCAAACATTCCTAACAATATGTATGCCATCATGCTGACAGATTCATGCTGTTGTTCTTTCCAAACGCTACGTTTGACTTCCTGACCTTTTAAAGGTCAGATAAACAGCTACAGATATGTACTGTACCTGTACAAAATAGCCCTTTCTGACAAGCCGGTAGCCACAGGTAACAGAAACAAGTATAAAGCATGAATAAGAGAGGAACTATGATTGGGGTTTTACTGCTAGTCATAAACACAGTTATGGGTCTATAAACTGGCCTAACTGATATGATATAGCTCTTGCTTTGACTAATTATTCTAAGCAGCCTTAGCTATTGCATGGTAGTGACCAAGGTGTGTGTGTGGGGGGGGGGGGGGAGTAAAGTTTTTTCCCTCAACAGTAACCACTGTCCTGATTGTCAGAGAAATGGATGCAACTCCAGGTAGTTTCTTAAAGTACGTCAAGCAAACAAAGCCAGAGATTAAGACAGTGCTTATATGAAGTAGCAAAAGGTTGGGCAAACAGCAAATAGACATGAATAGAGCAAAGTGGACATTAGATTAGTCAAGTGATTATGAAGGGCTTGATTCTTCTGACTGATCATATCCCTGGAGTTTTTTGGATCACTTGGTGGCTTTGATTTTGTTTATCCTGCATTACTCTTTCTGTCTGATCTATTGGCCCTGCCTAATTTCTGACCATGAATTCTCTTCTGTTTTGGATTTTTAATATTTAAAAAATATATATGCATGTTCTTACATCCACATGCCTCCACTTTGTGACAATATTAATGTTACTGTTCAGCAAAACAGCTGGTCTAAAAGTATATTATCTAAATGTTGAGATAGACCCCTTTTCCCCACTTGAGTGGCCATACAAACTGTTAAATATTTGTGACAGGTGTAGGATGTACCGGTAGGTCGCATCCTTATTTGTCCTTCAATTGTGGCAATAACGAAATCCATATCCTGCACTTTTCTCTTTCTCTTCTTTTCGCTGAAACAGCTTCGTCCCTCATTTATCACTTAATCTCAATGGGTGCTTTGATCTGATGCAAATTAGAGCTTCGCAAAGCCAAATAAAGCTTTTTACAACTGCAATAACCAATTTTAAAGGACATCACACAGAGAGGTAAGTACATTCTGTAGTAAAAAGGAAAAAGCTGGTACTACCATAAGGCCATAAGTGAGACAGAGAAGAACAGGTTATCTTTTTTTAGGTACAGTATAATTTTAGGATGCTATCTGCAACCACTCAGTATGTATTCAACATAAGTTACTCAGTAACTGCTTTGTCCTGGTCAGGGTCATGGTAAATCCAGAGCCTATCCTGGGAACATTGGGAGTGAAGCAAGAATATACCCTGGATGGAACACCAGTCCATCAAATGGCACCATGCACACACATTCACACCTATCTTAACCAATCCACCTACTGGCATACTTTTGGTAGGTGGGAAGAAAGAAGACAACCCAGAAGAAAGCCACATTGACATGGGAAGAACATGTACAGAAACTCAACACAGACAGCAACCCCAACTCTGGATTGAACCAGGGACCCTTGAGCTGTAAGGCTACAACACTACATGTAACCCATGCCTCACACTAAAAATGTGTGCTTATAAAATTCAGGTACTATACAGGTACCCTGCAACAGAATGACATCCAATCCAGGGTGACATCCTGCCTCATGTCCAATGTTCTTGTCAGAGACTCGAGATCCATCGCAACCCTGATTAAGAAAAAGCATTTGATGAAGATAAATGAATGAGTGGGTGTCATGATGGTGCAGTGGTTAGGACTGTCACCTCACAGCAAGAAGGTTCTGGGTTTGAACCTCATGGCCGACTGGGACCTTTCTGTGTGGAGTGTGCATGTTCTCCCCATGCCTGTATGAGTTTCCTCTGGGAGCTCCAGTTCCCTCCCACAGTGCAAAGGCATGTGGATTAGGCTGCTCTAAATTGCCTATATGTGTCATCTCTGTGTTAAAATTGTGATAGATTGGTGACCTGCCCGAAGTCGAGAGTACAATAGATCATCGGGTCCAGCTTCCCCCACAACCCTGATGAATAAGCGCTATAGATAATGGATGGATGGAATGAATGAATGAATGAATGAATGAATATGCACTATCTATGGTAGGAAATGGCCTTGAATGGGATCCCAGTCCATCATAAGTTCATCATAATCATATAGTACCTATATGAAATTGAATTGAATAGAAATGTATACCTTATTTATGCTGAATATATTCTGTCTATATGAATCTCTTCACTGGTTCTGTCTAGGATGTAGACCCTTAGACCAGGCTGATGCAATGAAACCCATGCCCAGCTGAGCAAATTCAACCAGCTCTACTGCGAAAGGATAAAGGGATAAAGATGGTCTGGAACTGATTACTTACATTTGGCCTGTTAAATCCTGGCAGACCCATGCTACACGATTAACACCTGCTTTTCTCTGGATGTGCATGCTTGCTCTGTGTGACTTTTAACTGGGAATAACAAACACGTCCATGTATTAATCTGTTGACGAGCCATTGTACAATATATTATACAAGTATCACAAAATTTATAGGATATTTTATTGCAAAAGTTATTGCATGACTAAGGAGATGAGCATTCCTGGACAGGGCTGCAAGAAATGTGTAGTGTACCTCTTTCCACTAAGAGACAAAAACAGGTGATGGAGTGATGGAGACAACTGCTGAAGATTTTCTTCTACACTGATCATTGAAATGCTACATGCACATGGTTGAAAAGAAGGCTGAATGGGTCTGCAGTCTTCACCCTCTTAAGTTAATGATACAGTATATATGATGTTTGGCTCCACTACATTAAAACTGCATAACACTGTTCTTGAACCACTAAGAATGAACTGCAAAGAAAGTCAACCCTGGCTTTATTCTAGTGTTGCATAATGTATCTGACTGGGACAAAAATAATTGAAAAATAGCCATCACGCTCTGACACACCCACCTGCTCATGTGTGAGATACTTGGAGGGAAAGGCTGGACAAACATAAAAGGCAGAATAATTGACTTAAAAGTAGACGACCTTTTGATTTCATAAAATCGGTGAAATTTAGTTCCCTCTGAGATTTGGTCATTGTGATGTACATTTATTTCTGTAATATCTTTAAAAACAAAAACTGAGGCCATTCTGTGGCTGGGAAGTTATTTAATTTGAGGGGATTCCCGAGCAAATAATGTGTATGAAATCGCTCGCTTCGCACAGTCAAGCAGATGGGGAAGTCCGGTGTGCGTATGCGCAGGTTTATCTTTTGCCGTCGTCTTCTTCTTCTTCTTTTGGGTTTTATGTCATGCGGCATCCACAGTGTTGCATTACTGCCATCTACAGGTTTACCTTGACCGTGCACTGACAGTTCCATCATTCTGTCGCTAAACAAACAGCTGATCATACCGAGGTGCTCGCGACCGCCAATATTTATTAGTTTAGTCCTGCGTTTCCTTTCCTTCACGACATAACATCTTTTCTTCTCGCTTTCTGCTACTGTAGTCGGTCTTTCACATTTCATTCACACACTCATGTCCTCCATTTTCCTTTCCTGCTTCAAAATTGTATCCCACAATGCCTTGCGCGAACAGGGAAAGCCCACCACATGATGCATGATGTAGTATCTTGTATTGCGTCATGGAGAAGCAAGAAATAATAGCAGAGAATTTAGAGCCACATGGCTCTAAATTCATTAATGGTTCTATTAAAAAAAAACTAATAAAATTGGAAGCCTGTGATTTGGATTCAGTAGCTTTCAGTCCACTAAACAAAAATAATTGGGTGTCAGGGACAATTCTTTTTATGACCTACACTTGAAAAATCTGAAAGTTAGTCTACCTTTAAGCAGTTTATGCTGCACAACACCCACTATGTGAAATTAAAATGCACTTACACATGAAACTAACCCAAGCTACAACTGCACTTGCGCTGGAATTCTTATCACACATTTCATGTAAATTAGCATATATAGCCATGGCATGAGTTAGTTCGAAGCCTGTAGATCCTTAATTAGTGCATGGTGGTCCATTTTAATGAGAGAACATTTACACATTCTGTAATGCCTTGGTGATTTGCACATAGCTTTACATTGATAATTAACTCATATTAACCATCTGACGTACAATGTTCCTGAGAAGTCTGAATTTCACATAACACATGCAAGAATGAACAGGGTTTTTTTTCTGATATATGTATTTAAATTGCAAAAGATTCCTCTACGACTGGTATTTGAAATTAAAAGGTTGCAGGTTATCAAAATGTTGTGTATCATGGAACTGCTGGTGTTGTTCTGGTGGATTAGAGACCCATCACTTGCACAAGAGCTAGTCTGTGGCTAGAAACAAAAAAAACTGATAACATTAAAGAGGGAATAGAAAATATAGAGGAAGCAATGTTTTGATGGATTTGCTTCTACTTAGCATGTGGCAGAAACCACGACTGTTACTACTGGGAGTTTAATGAGTGTTTAAGGGATTTCACATAATCAGTAATGTTCATTTTTCACCATGCTTTCACTAGCTAGTAGGCAGATTCCAGCTCGTGAACAACACTGCTGTGATCTTTGAGCTATGTTAATCTCTTTCACGTTAAGAGCAGCTTACCGTGTGTACAAACTCAGGAACCAAGGACTTAGAGTATTTTCTGAAGAATACCCAGAACTAGTGTTAATTATTATTGACAAGAATGATAGCTAACTTTATATTCACCAACTACTGATCTATACTGATCTCATTTCCTCTGTACAAGACTTTCTGCATTCACATTGTACTTTATTATGATTAATATTTTATTTTGAAATATTTTTCTAGTTGGTCATTCCAGTGGATCAGCGATGCCACATTGCCCCTCTGTGAATGTATGTATACATGTTCCCCTGTGATGGACTGGCATCCCATTCAGGATGTATTCCTGCCTCACACCCAGTGTTCCCAGGATTGCTCTGGATCCATCCCATCCCTGACCAAGCAGTTACTGATAATGAATGAATGTGAACGATGAAATATTTTCTATTGTATAGCGTACCAAACTATTATTTAGTGCATTTTTGTCCATCTCTGACCACAAACCCATAGTGAGGAATTCTCATCCATTGGTGAGAAGGAACCATTCTTTCGCCTGTACTTGAAATACATGCTGTATGTTTGGAGAAGATATCCAACTGTATATTATTCATTCATTACCTCTGCCAAACTTTGTTGAAGGAGGTTACATTTTCACCTATGTTTGTCTGTTCCCAACGTAATTCAAAAAGTGGTGAATGGATTTTGCAGAAAGGTGAGCCATGGGCCAAGGAACAATTGATTAGATTTTGATGCAAATCTGAAGATGTGGCTTGGCAGAGGTATACATTCTACCGAGTGCCCTTCTCATTCATTCATTTTCTCTCCTGCTTATCCATTGTGGGTCATGAGTGAGCTGGAGCCAATCCCAGCTGACATCGGGCGAGAAACGCAGTACACCCTGGACAAGTCTCCAGTGGGCTAACGCGGAGAGACAGAAAACCATTCTCACTCACATTCAAACCTGTGGGCAATTTAGAGTGGCCAGTTGACCTAATCCACATGTCTTTGGACTGTGAGAGGAAACCGGAGCACCTGAAGGAAACCCATGCAGGCACGGGGAGAACATGCCACATACAGTAGAAAGGCCCCAGTCGACCAGCATGTTCGAACCCAGAACCTGCTTGCTGTGACGTGACAGTGCTAACCATAGTGCCATCCAACTGTGTATTATTAGTTTAAAGACACGAAATGTAGCCTACAATATGTTGATTCTAATCTTAAACGATTTGTGTCAGGTCATTAAATATAGGCTTTGCAATTAACCGAGCAATATGTTATTATTATTATTATTATTATTCTCATCTCATTATCTCTAGCCGCTTTATCCTGTCCTACAGGGTCGCAGGCAAGCTGGAGCCTATCCCAGCTGACTACGGGCGAAAGGCGGGGTACACCCTGGACAAGTCGCCAGGTCATCACAGGGCTGACAGACACAGACAACCATTCACACTCACATTCACACCTACGCTCAATTTAGAGTCACCAGTTAACCTAACCTGCATGTCTTTGGACTGTGGGGGAAACCGGAGCACCCAGAGGAAACCCACGCAGACACAGGGAGAACATGCAAACTCCACACAGAAAGGCCCTCGCCGGCCACGGGGCTCGAACCCGGACCTTCTTGCTGCGAGGCGACAGCGCTAACCACTACACCACCGTGCTGCCTCTGAGCAATATATTATTCATCTCATCTCATTATCTCTAGCCACTTTATCCTTCTACAGGGTCGCAGGCAAGCTGGAGCCCATCCCAGCCGACTACAGGCGAAAGGCGGGGCACACCCTGGACAAGTCGCCAGGTCATCACAGGGCTGACACATAGACACAGACAACCATTCACACTCACATTCACACCTACGGTCAATTTTGAGTCACCAGTTAACCTAACCTGCATGTCTTTGGACTGTGGGGGAAACCGGAGCACCCGGAGGAAACCCACGCAGACACAGGGAGAACATGCAAACTCCACACAGAAAGGCCCTCGCCGGCCACGGGGCTCGAACCCGGACCTTCTTGCTGCGAGGCGACAGCGCTAACCACTACACCACCGTGCTGCCTCTGAGCAATATATTATTATTATTTATTATTATTATATGCGTCATTGACTTCATGACTGTATGTCTGTGATATTTAAATACAGGTACTGTCATTACATTTACATTCCATATCCTTGAGGGTGCCAATAGGTCGAGCACAGGGGGGAAAAAACACAATAAATGACTGCCATCTTCAGGTGTAACGAAAACTAACCGGCTGGAGTCCCTGCTCTGCTCTGCTGTTTAATAAACAGTGATTAAGACAGAAGTAATTGTTGCTAGTTCATGAAAATTGCAATGGAATGTAAACTGGGCATTTGAGTCTAACCTTGTGATGGACTTCAGTTGAGCAGCTCTAAACTGGACCAGTAAGGTAAACAAATGCTCGAATTCAAATGGTCTGAACCATGTATAAGTACCATAACAATTAGGTATAAAACTGAAAATATATTTTAAATGCACAATCACATGTGTGCAAAGTGACTTGCGTCAGGCGCCAGTTGCACGTGTTCCAACCACCTGGTTAGATTTCAGTGCCAAATTAAAAGGTGGATTTGTTGTGACGTGATGGTCATTTTATTTTATTTTATTTAGCTTGGGTTTGATGCACTTTGGCATGCACAGGGCTGGGACGGCACCCATGAGTGATCTAAAGCCAAACCAAACCTAACAAAACAAAATAATCAAAGCCAAGCAAATTTACCTCGGTGTCGTAGATTTTGGTGATGAGTGAGAAGGAGTACTGCTGTGACTCGCGGATGTGCCGGATGGCGAGTTGCACGGCGGGCTCGATGCCCTGGCTGATGCTGCTCATCAGCGCCGACTCGTTCATCGGCATCAGCACCATGATCGGCACGTCTTTAGAGGACCAGGCGGTGTCCGCACCGTGCCGCGTGTAGTCGTTGCACACCTTGGCGGCGGTGGCGGATAGGAGCAGACATCCGGACAAAAACACCGAAATCTCCCGCCCGCCGCGGCCCCTGCGGCACGGAGCCATGCTGCACCGCGCACGAAGAAGACCCGACGCGCAAACTGCTCACTGGCCGCCGGGCATCGCAGTGTCGTGGGCGCTCAGATCAGATTCTCCAGGACGGAAATACATTCAAAACCAAAAGATCAGATCAGTGATCAGAGCCGCTTCGGTTGAGGAGTGTGCGCACACACGCGTGCGTGCGTGTGTAAGAGAGAGAGAGAGAGAGAGAGAGAGAGAGAGAAGGATAATTCCTGCGGACCTTCAGCACTGGAGTTCTCAGCTGAGATGCGCAAATTGGTCACAGGCAGGATGAAAAAAAAAAAAAACAAACCACCGCACAGGTTCCCCTTGGTTCCGTTCAGCTCCTCACCTATCAGTCAATCCGTCTGTCTTCCTTTACACTGAGCCGACTGAGTGTAGAAACATCCTTCTTCTTCTTGAGCAGGAAAAACATCAGACGGCTCGTGTTAAAGCGCTAGGATTTACTCGCACCAGTGGTTGTTATGGATACAAATTCAGCATCTGAGTAGAGTAGATTCCGGTCCGGTGGCGGAGGAGTGGCATCTGTGTGTGTGTGTGTGTGTGTGTGTGTGTGTGTGAGTGAGAGAGTGAGAGAGAGCTCTCAGATAGAAGAGTCCACTTATGCAATTAAAGTCAGGAGTGGTGGAGCAAAGTGATCCGGATGAGAAATTCCGCGGTTCTGCTGCTGCTCTGAGGGATGGATGATCCTGATGATGCTGCTGCATAAAGAGCCTCTGAGAAGCGTTTCGCTTGTTTAGTCTCTCTCTCTCTCTCTCTCTCTCACGCACACACGGTGCAGCTGTGAAACAGAACTCCTCAGAAGTACACCTTTACAGTGCCTTGTGAGATCCTGAAAAAGAGCATTATGATAATAAACAGGCCTGTCTATATGGATCAGTGTATTTGTTTGTCCTCAGTGAAAACTTCTCGTCTCAGAGACACTGTGCATGTCTCAGAGCGTCGCTGTCCGTGGTCCTGATGCTGCGGCGTCCCCGTTTTATCACTGGAATTTTTGTTTAATACGGAAGTGATCGAGTAGCAGTGCACATCACTGCAGTGTGGGTGCTGCTGTTATAATGCAGCAATGTGCGCAGGCACTGGGTATGTTTCTGTTTTCTTTGCAAAGAAATGCAACTGCTGAACTTTAAAATAGTCAAGTTTATTTGTAGAGCGCCTTTAACAATAAACATTGTCGCAAAGCAGCTTTACAGAATTTGAACGACTTAAAACATGAGCTAATTTTATCCCGAATCTATCCCCAATGAGCAAGCCTGTGGCGACGGTGGCAAGGAAAAACTCCCTCAGACGACATGAGGAAGAAACCTCGAGAGGAACCAGACTCAAAAGGGAACCCATCCTCATTTGGGCAACAACAGACAGCCTGACTATAACATTAACAGTTTTAACATGAAGTCAGTTTCGTTGATGTTATAAACTCTTCATTGATGGAAACTTGAGTGCAAAACTGTTCATGACAACTGCAGTCCTAAAGTTAGCAAGTCAACTGTAGTCCTCAGCAGTGGCGGTTCTAGACCAAAATTACTAGGGGGGCCGAGGTGGGGCCAGTGTTTTTTCAGGGGGGCACATATAAGGAAAAAACATGGCAATATTTAAGCGTTCAAAATGTTTAGTTTAGTTTAGTTTATTTAAAACCAAAACAAAATACATTGAGCATTAATACAATGAGATAAACATTCTGTCTCAATAGCCTAAACATAAAATAAATTGTGCTCAATAAATCTTAAAACCATGTTTCTCTTTTTTGTAAAATAAGATTTCTATTTTTGCATACAATGAACCTTTTATCTGTCCAATGACACTTTTTAAATTCACAGCATGAATTTTCTTTTTCACAGCATGAGACTTGAATGTACAATCACTATCTTTATCTAAATCACACTGTCATCTCACTCTTTATGTACAGCAGGGGGGAAAAATAGAAAGAAAAAATAAATTCACATACAGTGGTCTCAGAATCACCCTATAGCATTCACAGCAGGCTGAAACACTACAACAACAAGATTCTGTGATTGTGACTCCTTGAGAAACGATTACAAATGCATCAAGGTTCAAAGCCTTGGACCTTCTGGATTCAATGCTGAGCACACCAAGATTGCTTAGACGCTCCTCACTAATGGTGGATCGGAGGTAGGTCTTCACCAGTTTCAAAGTGGAGAAACTCCGCTCACAAGAGGCAGATCTCACTGGGAGTGCCACAGCTATTTTGCATAGTCTAAAGAGCTCAAAAAATACTTCTTTATATGGCTCAGTGAAACGTGTCAATGCTACTGTATCTGATGGCTTTTCAATCAAAAAACTTCGGACGTGACAGCTGTTATCACTCACGTCCGAAGTTTACAATTCGCGCTGCTGCTGGTCTTTCTGCTGCAGGTAACAGTGTGCGTGTAGCGCTTTAAGGAGTCCGTGTAGAACACTCTGTCATGTCAGTTCCGATCTTCGAGCCAGCGCACGTCGAAATTAATAAATCTTATTATCTGTTCAGCACAGGGGCCACAACAGGGGCCAGGAGCAATTTTACAGGGGCACTGGCCCCCTCTGACCCCCGTTTAAAACCGCCTATGGTCCTCAGCCATAAAAGCATGACTGTAAGTGTCCAGAGCATCTTCCAAGTGTGACTTTCAACTGTCCATATGGGGCCATCCTCCACAGGAGTGATGTGATGAGACTACAACCAGGCACAGGGCATCAGGATGGATCAGGCAGGTCCGAGGAGCAGAAGAGGTCAGCATCTCGATCTCAGGATTGATATGTAACTCAGAGGGACAATTTTTTTTTTTTTTTTTTTGGGGGGGGATACTTCACAATGAGCAGATAGCATTTTCGGGATCTCTCTCTCTCTCTCTCTGTGTGTGTGTAAAGCCTAGAAAGTACGCTACATATGAGCATGAAACTCTGATTGGAAAAGATCAAACCATTGCAAAAACAAATCCAATTAATATCAGGGATTTGATACAAGCATCTCTAACGAACTGTACGGATTCACTTATTATCTAAAACCTTTGTTTATAAGATAACTAGCAAGACGTGCAAGATGCATCAAAATAGCACATTGTCATTATGTGTCATATTATGGCAGCTGCCACTCCTCCATTCCTCAGGCTTATGATACAGTAAATATGAAAGACTGATCTATGCAAAGGCCTTGCAAGGTAAGTAGCTTTTCTTATAAAATGATGCTATCATGTTTACACACACACCTATCTGACTTCTCATCTCATCTCATTATCTCTAGCCGCTTTATCCTGTTCTACAGGGTCGCAGGCAAGCTGGAGCCTATCCCAGCTGACTACGGGCGAAAGGCGGGGTACACCCTAGACAAGTCGCCAGGTCATCACAGGGCTGACACATAGACACAGACAACCATTCACACTCACATTCACACCTTCGGTCAATTTAGAGTCACCAGTTAACCTAACCTGCATGTCTTTGGACTGTGGGGGGAAACCGGAGCACCCGGAGGAAACCCACGCGGACATGGGGAGAACATGCAAACTCCACACAGAAAGGCCCTCGCCGGCCACGGGGCTCGAACCCGGACCTTCTTGCTGTGAGGTGACAGCGCTAACCACTACACCACCGTGCCCCTATCTAACTTCTCTCTGACTAAAAGAGATTATTCGGACTGTCTGAGGACATCCTTTAGAATGTCTCACACTGTATTTCTTCTGCAGTTTCAGATATTCAAAGCGGCGTGAATAAAACATGAAACATTAAACATGGCCATTTATTTTGTCCTACGCAGTGTCTTAAGACCATTTTAGACGGTGCGATTACTGATTTCTTTTAACATTGTGACTCATCACACTGTCAGAGATCATCGCAATAAAATATGGACAAAATTCCTTAACAATGTGCAATAACATGTTTTCGGTGTCATATTATATGGTGAAGATCCTTTAAGGACAGACCCTGTTATAAATGAAATAGACTATGTCCTGCTCGTGCCAGCTGAGTCTTAAGAGGTGCGAAGACAATTCAAGATCAAAATGATTCTCTGATGGTTTTAATCTAAAATGAATCATAAGGTTTAGGAACTTGTTCTTGATTCTAAGATTCCTGTTCTTGGCTGCAGGAGTGGAATCCAATGTGAGCTTCTGCTGTTGTATGCTGAGATGCTTTTCTGCTCACTAGTGTTGTAGAGAGTTGCTATGGGTTACTATATCTTGCCTGGCAGCTCAAACCAATCTGGCCATTTTCCTTTGACCTCTCTTATCAATAAGGCATTTCCGCTGACAGAACTGTCAACAGGATAAAGCGGCTAGAGATAATGACATGAGATGAGAACTGTCACTCACTCAGTGGGTTTTTTTTGTTTGTTTTTGCACCATTCTGTGTAAACTCTAGAGACTGTTGTGTGTGAAAACCGCAGAAGATCAACAGTTTCTGAAATACTCAAACCAGTCCATCTGGCACCAACACCCATGCCACAGTGAAAGTCACACTTTGAGATCACAATTTTTCCCATTCTGATGTTTGAAGAAGTGAACATTAACTGAAGCTCTTGATTTGTATCTGCATGATTTTATGCATTGTGCTGTTGTCAAGGGATTGGCTGATTAGATAACGGCATAAAACAGCAGGTGTATGGGTGTTCCTAATAAAGTGGCTGGTGAGTGTGTATATGTATATGTGCGTGCGCACACACACATAGAGAGAGAGAGAGAACATATAAACAATTCATTCATTAATTTAATACATTCATTTGCAAGTAGTTTTACAGTAATATCAGCACTTAAAGTAAGAAGAAAAAAAAGACCAATCAGATTGTGTGTGTGACTGGAAACATCTGCTTTCCCAGTGAAGACACTATGACATGACTTTGGCTTGATGAAAATATTTTGGGAATTTGATGACATTAACAAGGTGCTTTTTTTATAGATT
Organism: Neoarius graeffei; assembly: GCF_027579695.1. Lineage (NCBI taxonomy): Eukaryota > Metazoa > Chordata > Actinopteri > Siluriformes > Ariidae > Neoarius > Neoarius graeffei. The sequence goes on along the minus strand of NC_083584.1, from coordinate 31,128,065 downwards.
TATAAGGAGTGTCTTTAATGCACCAAGTATTTCACTCAGTTACCATCTGGCCAGACAAGTAAATAGGAGCTCCAGGAAATAAGGCTTCTATTAATGGAAACATTAATGCAGTAGTAACCTGTGAATGAAATGCAGTCCAGCCAGAAGACAAGAAGAGTCATACTACTGTGTTGGAACAGTAGCACTTTCGACACGTGCAAAATGCAAAAACTGTGGCAACTTAATTTTTCTCATTTTTCACCAAAAACTGGGAATGAGATTACAGTGATCTACCCAGCTATACCACAGTTTCAGTTTATATACTTAATGCTAGACTGCCTTTCAGATGTTTCAAGTGTAGGTCACAAAAAGAATTTTCCCCGACACCCAATTATTTTTGTTTAGTGGACCGAAAGCCACTGAATTCAAATCACAGACTTCCAATTTTATTAGGCTTTTTTAAAATAGAACAATTAATGAATTTAGGGCCATGTGGCCCTAAACTCTCCGCTATTTTTTCCTGCTTCAGCATGACCCAATTCAAGATACTACGTCATGCATGACATGGTGAGCTTTCCCCGTTCGCACAAGGCATTGTGGGATACAAATTTGAAACAGGAGAGGAAAATGGAGGACGTAAGTATGCAAATGAAATGTGAAAGACCAACTACAGTAACGGAAAGCAAGAAGAAAAGACATTATGTTGTGAAGGAAAGGAAACACAGGACCAAACTAATAAATATCGGCGGTCAGCGAGCACCTCGGTGTGATCAGCTGTTTGTTTAGCGACAGAATGCTGTAACTGTCAGTGCACGGTCAAGGTAAACCTGTAGATGGCAGTAACGCAACACTGTGGATGTCACATGATGTAAAACCCAAAAGAAGAAGGAAAAGAAGAAGGTAAACCTGCGCATGTCACATGGACTTCCTCTGTTTGCTTGACTGCGTGAAACGAGCGTTTTCATACACATTATTTGCTCAGGAATCCCCTCAAATTAAATAACTTCCCAGCCACAGAATGGCCTGATATTTTGTGAGATATTACAGCAATAAACATATATCACAATGGCCAAGTTTCAGAAGGAACTAAATTTCACAGATTTTATGAAATCAAAAGGCCGTCTACTTTAAAGGCTCAGACCAAAAAAGCATGCTATAAAATGAATAATGTTACATCCTGGCTTGCTTAGGAAGAATTTTGTTGGGGTGTTTGTTTGAATAATTGTTTTCTGAATCAGAATTCATAGTCTCAAGACCCCATGCATCCCCATCCATCTATTAGTAAACAGCTATAACCCTTGCAGGCAAAATGCATTTTTCATTAGCAAAGAGTACACGTGTACTCCAAGCACATGACATAGTAGACCATCAAATATTTTCTTCCTGTGAGGTGTCTAGCTAGACACTGGGAGGCTATTTTATATTCATTTGAATAAGATCTTTTATGTTCGTAGGTTGGCACACATGTGGCCTGCCTTCTTAAATTCTCATGATAGGTTTCCAACAGACATCCACTATGGATTATCTGTCCATTATGATGAAGTCTCGTCTTGTCTCGTCTCGTCTTCTTCCGTTTTATCCGGGACTGGGTCACGGAGGCAGCAGTCTAAGCATGGAAGCCCAAACTTCCCTTTCCCCAGACACCTCGGCCAGCTCCTCGGGAAGAACACCGAGGCGTTCCCAGGCCAGCCGAGAGACATAGTCCCTCCAGTGTGTCCTGGGTCTTCCCCGGGGCCTCCTCCCGGGGGGACGTGCCTGGAACACCTCCCCAGGGAGGCGTCCAGGAGGCATCCGAAAAAGATGCCCGAGCCACCTCAGCTGATTCCTCTCGATGTGGAGGAGCAGCGGCTCTACTCCGAGCTCCTCCCGAGTGACTGTGCTTCTCACCCTATCTCTAAGGGAGCACCCAGCCACCCTGCGAAGGAAACTAATTTCGGCCGCTTGTATCCGCGATCTTGTTCTTTCGGTCATTACCCAAAGCTCATGACCATAGGTGAGAGTCGGAACGTAGATCGACCGGTAAATTGAGAGCTTCACCTTTTGGCTCAGCTCCTTCTTCACCACGACAGACCGGTAAAGCGACTGCATCACTGTGGAGGCTGCACCGATCCACCTGTCGATCTCACGCTCCATCCTTCCCTCACTCGTGAACAAGATCCCGAGATACTTAAACTCCTCCACTTGAGGCAGGACTTCTCCACCAACCTGGAGAGGGCAAGCCACCCTTTTCCGGTTGAGAACCATGGCCTCGGACTTGGAGGTGCTGATTCTCATCCCAGATGCTTCACACTCGACTGCAAACCGCCCCAGTGCATGCTGAAGGTCCTGGTTTGAAGAAGCCAACAGGACAACATCATCCACAAAAAGCAGAAATGAAATCCTGTGGTTCCCAAACAGGATTCCTTCCGGCCCCTGGCTGCGCCTAGAAATTCTGTCCATAAAAATTATGAACAGAACCGGTGACAAAGGGCAGCCCTGCCGGAGTCCAACATGCACTGGGAATAGGTCTGACTTACTGCTGGCAATGCGAACCAGACTCCTACTCCGTTCGTACAGGGACTGGACAGCCCTTAGCAAAGAGCCCCGAACCCCATACTCCTGAAGCACCCCCCACAGAATACCATGGGGGACATGGTCGAATGCCTTCTCCAGATCCACAAAGCACATGTGGACTGGTTGGGCAAACTCCCATGAACCCTCGAGCACCCTATGAAGGGTATAGAGCTGGTCCAGTGTTCCGCAACCAGGACGAAAACCGCATTGTTCCTCCTGGATCTGAGGTTCAACTATTGGTCGAATTCTCCTCTCCAGTACCCTGGAGTAAACCTTCCCTGGGAGGCTGAGAAGTGTGATTCCCCTATAATTGGAGCACACTCTCCGGTCCCCTTTCTTAAAAAGAAGGACCACCACCCCAGTCTGCCACTCCAGAGGCACTGTCCCCGACCGCCACGTGATGCTGCAGAGGCGTGTCAACCAAGACAGCCCCACAACATCCAGAGACTTGAGATACTCAGGGCAGATCTCATCCACCCCCGGTGCCTTGCCACCGAGGAGCTTGCAAACTACCTCAGTGACTTCGGCTTGGGTAATGGATGAGTCCACCTCTGAGTCATCAGCCTCAGTCTCCTCAATGGAAGACATGATGGTGGGATTGAGGAGATCCTCAAAGTATTCCTTCCACCGCCCGACAATGTCCCCAGTCGAGGTCAACAGCTCCCCACCCGCACTGTAAACAGTGTTGGCAGAGTACTGCTTCCCCCTCCTGAGGCGCCGGATGGTTTGCCAGAATTTCTTCGAGGCCGACCGATAGTCCTTCTCCATAGCCTTCCCGAACTCCTCCCAGTTCCGAGTTTTTGCCTCCGCAACTGCCCGAGCTGCAGCACGCCTGGCCTACCGATACCCGTCAGCTGCCTCAGGAGTCCCAGAGGTCAACATGGCCCAATAGGACTCCTTCTTCAGCTTGACGGCATCCCTTACTTCTGGTGTCCACCACCGGGTTCGGGGATTGCCGCCACGACAGGCACCGGAGACCTTGAGGCCACAGCTCCGAACAGCTGCGTCCACAATGGTGAAGTCTTAAAGTGCATATCCTGGACCAAATTCGTTTTTTTTTTATATGAAAGAATGTCCCTTTACACACTCATCCAGAAGCGTAATTTTGCACAAGGCCATCTGTCTACAGCAGAAAACAATAAAATAACAAAACGCGTCTGGAAAAATCCTAAGGGAGTCTGGAGCCAGATTCGTGATGTCACCTGCGGAAGCGCCAGCAGGCTGCGAGAACTCGCACGGTTTCAGTGCACAGCCTGTGTAGACCAAGTTTAGCAGCTAGCGATTTTGCATTGAAATATGGAATTGTCACCTGAGCGCAATGTGGGAAACGATGAGTACTAATCCCATCAAGATTGGTGTTGCTACACCCTCCTATGATACATCTGTTAACCATTTTAATAATTACGCGATAACGTTGAAGAAATTTGCAGAAAACCACCAGGTCGTTTTCTCATAAACAAACCAGTGCTGACGTAAGATTCAGAGGGAGGCGTCCCGCACGTGACGTCACGAAAATCAAATGTTTGCCGGGAAGTCCAAATGCCAAGTTTTTTTAGAGGCGGACCAATTCACCTCCAATGGCTTGATTTCAACTGAATTTTTCTGGTATTGCGCAAGGTAAAAAAAATTGCACAAAATGCAAAATGTGACGGATATTTGACCAAAATTTAATATAAAATAGGAGAATTACATTGATCTTGCTCCTGAATTTACCTGTGATATGCACTTTAACTTCTAGCAGAAGCAATCCAGTTTACCCATTATATTGGTTTTGTGTAGGTCAACAATTATCTGTCTGTTTTGTGTTGAAATCTCCATTTTTCCCTAATTGATGAGGGAAAAAGTTATATTTTACTTCTGTGCTACTTTATATTGGGTCCCAGACAGTAAACAGTCTGAAAAGATAAGTAATTTCACTAATAGTTTGAGTGGAAAATTTGAGTAATTGTTTGTAATATTAATTCCATTCAATAAGTTTTACATAGTTTGTTAAATTCTTTATAAACATTAGCATTTATTTTCTTTCCCTAGACCTTACATGGAGATTGGATTAACAAAATCACTGAATGTGACACAATGACCAAAATTAAGAACATTTGGTGCCTTAAAAAAAAAAGTTAAGAAATCGATTTTTGGAAATTAACCCAGGAGTCTCACTGAAGATTAATTTCTAAACTAGAAATGAAATAGTTTTGAGGACAATAAAGAAACTGATGGATTAAATTTTAAAGGGGACGGAATTATGGCGGCGGTACAAGCTGAAATCATTCCTCTTCTTAAAGCCTTACCATTTCCAAGATTACATAAAGATTAAAGATTAATATGTTGGATAAAAAAAAAAAAAGAGTGATCTGTTATATAGATCACCTTTAAGAGTGGCTTGTAGGAAGGCCTCATTGTAGTGGGGACACACTTATTTTCATGTGAATTAGATTTTATTTGAACAAATTATTCACTTATTTTCGAATGTGATTTTTTTTTCATTTCTTTCAAAAAATTACTCTATGTTGGTATGTAATGGTAGTAGAATTTTTTTTTTTTTTACATAACGTCACAGATTATGATTTAATTTCATCAGGATTTGTCAAGAATAACATAAAATTATGCATTAGGCGAACCTATAATTCCTGCCTAAAAGGAAATACAGGTATGCTAAGAGCTTTCTGGACTTATGGAATATGAATAGTTTAAAGACGGGAGAATCTGGACAGGATGAATCCATTCAAACAGTATACACTAAGCGTTTGACCCCAGCTGTTAAAACACTGATCAGATTTGTCTGACAATGTATTAAGAAATGGCCTGTGACACTTTGGAAATTTGCTCTCTTAGGATGAATTAATTTGACAGCCGAGTACCATTTCCTGTAAGCAAACCTTACAGAAATATCACATACGATTATTACATGTGATTATATTAACAGTGTTTGATCACATGGAAAAAAAAAACCACACACGACAGTACAGTTCATGTAAACACGTGATATCATGTGAACGATAAACGATAAATATAAATGTCACGTCGTACGTACTGTATGAAAAAAACACATTTGAAAGTAAATAATTTGTTAAAATAAAATCAAATTCACATGAAAATAAGTTATTTAAGTGTTTAAAAATTACATTTGAAAATAAATGCAGTACCATGCAAAAGTCTTAGGCACATGTGAAGAAATGCTGGAGACCAAAAATGGCTTAAAAATAATGAAATGTTTCAACATTTAAAAATATTATAAACAGTAAGCCATAATAAATGAAACAAAGTCAATATTTGGTGTGAGACGACCCTTTGCTTTAAAAAAAAAAAAAAAAACATAGTAGTCTCAGGTACAATGAGTGCAGTTTGATAAGGAAATGAGCTGTAGGTTTTACTGAGCCAGCCACAGTTCTTCTGGACACTGACTGTCACACTCGCTTCTTAATTTTGCACCAAAACCCAGTAGCCTTCATTTTTTTTTTTTTTATCTGAAAAGTCGTCTCTTATGTAATATTCTGCTCAGATACAAAAATTTTTTTTCTGTAACATTTAATTTTGTGCTGGAAAACGAACATTTGGACTCTAAAATGTTTTTGTACTGACTCGATAATGTAGAAGTCTCATCTCATCTCATTATCTCTAGCCGCTTTATCCTTCTACAGGGTCGCAGGCAAGCTGGAGCCTATCCCAGCTGACTACGGGCGAAAGGCGGGGTACACCCTGGACAAGTCGCCAGGTCATCACAGGGCTGACACATAGACACAGACAACCATTCACACTCACATTCACACCTACGGTCAATTTAGAGTCACCAGTTAACCTAACCTGCATGTCTTTGGACTGTGGGGGAAACCGGAGCACCCAGAGGAAACCCACGCAGACACGGGGAGAACATGCAAACTCCACACAGAAAGGCCCTCGCCAGCCACGGGGCTCGAACCCGGACCTTCTTGCTGTGAGGCGACAGCGCTAACCACTACACCACCGTGCCGCCCTCAATGTAGAAGTCATAAAATAGAAATCTATAAGAAAGTTTGTATGAAAAAAAATAGGGTGCCTAAGACTTTTGCACAGAACTATATATCATGTGTGAAAAAATCATGTGGAAATAAATGAACTGTATAAAAAAAAAAATCACGTGAAAATAAATGAATCAGGTGTTAAAAACCACATGCAAAAAAAATGATGTCGAAATAGATGAATCGTGTAAAAAAATAAAAAATTACACATGAGCATAAATAAACTGTGTGTAAAAATTGCACTGAATTATCCATAACCACTTACCCTGTGCAAGGCAAGCTGGAGCCTATCCCAGCTGACTATGGGAGAGAGGCGGGGCACACCCTGGATAAGTCGTCAAATCATTGCTGGGCTGACACATAGACACAAACAACCATTCACACTCACAGTCAATTTAGAGCCACCAATTAGCCTAACCTGCATGTCTTTGGGGGAAACCGGAGCACCCGGAGGAAATCCAAGCAGACACGGGGAGAACATGCAAACTCCACACAGAAAGGCCTTCACCAGCCGCTGGGCTCGAACCCAGAACCTTCTTGCTGTGAGGCGACAGTGCTAACCACTACACCACCGTGCCGCCCTGAAACATATGAAATGTCGAATAAAAACCATGTGTAAATGAGCCATGTAATTATTCACATGAGCCATGTAATTATTAACATGTGAAGGCTGTGTGTATTTTCTATAAAGTATAGCACTGCATTGGTCTAGCATGTAGATCATTTTAATTACAGGGAAAAACACACACTCCCACCTTGTCCCTTTCTCCACTCTGACTAAGAACTAATGTCTCGATAAAAACCATGAGCAGTATGGTTTAGTGGCTGACACACCCATCATCCGCTCAGCTGCACAGCAGCAGCAGTAGGAAACCTGTACAGTTTTCCCCAGGGTTCTGCAGTCTCTCCTGCACTACAACAAACAAAATTAGGTCTAAAGTTTCCCAGCAATCCCTGAAACAAAGCTCCTGCTATGCGTCACAGTGCAGTATCAGTGTCTCCTTCTGTAGGTATGTGAGCGAGTAGCAGCTCGTGTTCATTAGTGAGCGTGCTGCAGGCTCGCTCTGCCTGACATCATACCGGAGAGAAGGACCACAAAACCTGGATTATTTTATCTCCTGTAGCTTATAAGTTCCACTGAAAGCCTCTGTGTCTGTCTTCATCATGAGTGTTTTCTGTATTTTCTCATTCATAAGCTATGCATTTAACATAATGTTCTTTTAACGCCCTGGAAGAAAAAGTTTAACATCATTGCTAACTTACTTACTTCCTTAACGCCCATTATACCCATCTGGATGGTATCCCACCTGTGCTGCCAGGTCTTCATCTCTCCCTCAACTGTTCTGCACCAAGTGTTCTTCAGCCTTCCTCGTTTCCTTTTGCTTTCAGGTGTCCAATGTAGAGCTGTTCTTGTAGTGTCATCCTGTTTTCTGAGGACATCTCCGATCCACTTCCATCTCCTTCTCACAAGTATGGTACCCATGCTTTCTTGTTTGCATTTATGTAGCAGCTCTTCATTCAAAATCTTGTTTGGCCAGAATATCCTCAGGATTCTTCGTAAGCTCTTTGTGTGGATGACGGATCATTTGTTGAGGTCGTCCGCTGTCATTCTCCAGCACTCTGATGCGTAAAGAAAAGTGGAAAGGACGCAACTCTGATATAATACTGTATTGCTGAGACTTCCAGACATTGTTGAGCATGTTGAAGGCATGTCTAGCTTTACTGAGTTGATTCTCGATGTCTTAACCTGCTCCTCCATCGTTTGTGACAGTGCTTCCCAAATAGATGAACTCTTCTGTTGTTTGTAAAACGTTGCCATTCACCTGGATTGGTAAGGGGTTTTGAGTGCTCAAAGTCATTACTTCTGAGTTCTTCTGGCTGATCTTTAGGCCTATCTACTGAGCAAATTCACTGAGGTGAGATGATTTCTCTTGCATATGTTTGCATAGGTTTTGGTGCTCAGAACTTCCATCCTCCTGTCAGTGGCTTCTTCGTAGCTTTCACCACTGACGATCATGCGAGTCTCTTGCAGTGACTCTGGAAGCCCATCGCACCCAATAGCATTTGTTGGTCTTTCTATTGCTGTTTCCGTACCAAAGTTTTTACAGGATGGGGTTGTTAGCCCTATGCCCAAGCCCCAACCTGGAGGACCAGGGATCATCTTAGTCCCCCCCTCCCCCCTGTCTGTCCCTCTGAGATACATGTCAATCCTGAGATCGAGATGCTGACCTCTTCTGCTCCTCGGACCTGCCTGATCCATCCTGATGCCCTGTGCCTGGTTGGAATCTCATCACATCACTCCTGTGGAGGACAGTCCCATATGGGCAGTTGAAAGTCACACTTGGAAGATGCTCTGGACACTTACAGTAATGCTTTTATGGCTGAGAACTACAGTTGAGTTGCAAACTTTAGGACTGCAGTTATCATGAACAGTTTTGGACTCAAGTTTCCATCAATGAAGAGTTATAACGTCAATGAAACTGACTTCATGTTAAAACTGTTAAAAATGTTATAATCACATTGTCTGTTATCACCCAAATGAGGATGGGTTCCCTTTTGAGTCTGGTTCCTCTCGAGGTTTCTTCCTCATGTCGTCTGAGGGAGTTTTTCCTTGCCACTGTTGCCACAGGCTTGCTCATTGGGGATAGATTAGGGATAAAATTAGCTCATGTTTTAAGTCGTTCAAATTCTGTAAAGCTGTTTTGCGACAATGTTTATTGTTAAAAGCGCTATACACATAAACTTGACTTGAGTAGTCTGGTCTCTACCCCTTAACCTGTCTGATATGATTGAATCTATGGCATAGCTCTCAAGGTCATCGAGACACGCAAGCCCCCATACCACAACAAGGTGATGATCCGGTGGAGGCTAAAGGGGTTTATTTTTACTGTGACAATCAATGCACGACTCTGCCGCAGACATATCATCAGTGTATGGCTACATATACACTAAGAATGTGAATGACTAAGCAGTCTAGAGGCAATTAAACCCTGGCCCCTAGTGCACTCAAAGTGGTTTGTCTTCGAATCACAGACAGGGTAATAGCTGTGGAAGAAGGTCAGGTATAACCAAACTTTGCTATTTTAAACTGAAAAGAAAAACAGACCCAGACATTTCACAAAAATTCAATTCGATCAAAATGTTTACAAAAAAAAGTCCTGTGTTATACACTATTTGAGCTTTACAAGCTTTCTTCCTCAAGCTGAAGCTTTACATGACATGTTGAGGGTATTTTTTTGTCCTTTACACAAAATCGTTCCGAGTGGCCAATTCACCTTACATCCAGCCAGGCCCAAAAACACAAATCTCACTGATTGGCAGATCTAGGACTTTGGCCACTGCCCCAGGCATCTCCAGTCTCCAAAATGACAGTATAAAGTACACACACACATACACACACAGCAATGAACTATTCCAAAATATGTATTATAGGAACTTCTACAGACAAGTTCATGGCAGAACCCTGATAATTTATTTCCATAAGATTGCCTTAGGAGCAAAAGGACATTGTTCAGTTCACCTTGGCATCCTGTTCGGTATTCATTAATTCCCTCTTAACTGTATTATAATAATGGACTCAAAACATTGAATCCATTATGCAGTAACTATTAATCATTATTACTGATGCCTTAATTTGCCATGATGGTTCGATGGCTCTCTCTCTCTCTCTCTCTCTCTCTCTCGTTAGTAGTGTGTTGTATATTGTATTATACATGATGATTTTGTCTCAGTTATCCAATCAATTCAAACCTCCAATAAGCTCTTTTTACTCCAGTTTTAATATTTGTGTTGCAGCCCAATTGTAAACATTTATGAATTACAGCTTTCTATGAAAGTATTTTGAATTGCATTCCTTTCTTATATATATGATGGGTGGCACAGTGGTGTAGTGGTTAGCACTGTCGCCTCACAGCAAGAAGGTCCTGGGTTTGAGCCTAGCGGTCAGCGAGGGCCTTTCTGTGCGGAGTTTGCATGTTCTCCCCGTGTCTGCGTGGGTTTCCTCCGGGTGCTCCGGTTTCCCCCACAGTCCAAAGACATGCAAGTTAGGCTAATTGGTGGCTCTAAATTGACCGTAGGTGTGAATGGTTGTATGTGTCTATGCGTCAGTCCTGTGATGATCTGGCAACTTGTCCAGGGTGTACCCCGCCTTTCGCCCGTAGTCAGCTGGGATAGGCTCCAGCTTGCCTGCGACCCTGTAGGACAGGATAAGCGGCTACAGATGATGGATGGATGGAGATATATATAGAATGTAGCATGGGTGAAAAGCTTGGTCATTCGGGAGAGACTCAGAGTAGAACCGCTGCTCCTCCACATTGAAAGGAGTCAGCTGAGGTGGTTTGGGCACCTTGTTAGGATGCCCCCTGGATGCCTCCCAAGGGAAGTTTTCTGGGCATGCCCCACTGGGAGGAGACCCCGGGGCAGACCCAGGATACACTGGAGAGATTACATCTCTCGGATAGCCTGGGAACGCCTCAATATACCCCTGGAAAAGCTGGTGGAGGTGACCAGGGAGAGGGAAGTCTGAGCTGCTCTGCTTAAGCTGCTACCCCTGCAATCCGGATAAGTGGTAGAAGATGGATGGATGGAGAATGTAGCACTGTTCTCCCTCCAAGCAATAGGAAATTTAAAAGACAATATGTGGAATCAACACAATGGAAGTCCCACAGAGGCAGCAGAGGATACAGCCCATACAGCGGATTATAAGACCAGCTGAGAAGATCATCAGGGTCTCGCCCTCCACCACTGAAACCTCCAACCTTAAACACTGCATCTGCAAGGCCACCAGCATTGTGAATGACCTCTCTCTCATCCTCTCATGGACTCTTCACACACCTGCCATCTGGCAGACGGTCCTGGGGCATCCATGCTACCACCAACAGATTCCACAGCAGCTTCAGCTGTCACTGCAAACCTGCCCTTTATAATGCTGCTGTGAGTCATGATTTGCTATCATGAGATACTTTTTACTGCTAACTGATCAAGATGATATGAAATGATTTTTTTTTTTTTATGACAGTGTGTCTACATTTCACAGAAGTTGTTTGTTTGTACCAGTTCTTTCATTCGGTCTTATTGTGTTGTCCTATCTAGTTGGCATGCAAAGTCCTGTGTATTTATTGCCCTGAGCATTTCTGTCACTCATCTCACACAACATGTATTTGCACTTGATGTAGTCCTGTGTACTGTGATAGGGCATTGTTATATGTTGCAGCATGGTCCTGAAGAAATTGCATTTTGTTATATAGAGGAATGGCAGTTAAAACCCACTTGAATTGACCCAAGGTAAAATACTCATAGTCTATCGTGTTGTATTTCTACTGTAGAGCTTGAAAAGTGTATAAGGTAGAATGCTACACTGAAGATTAGAGGAATACCCATAGAGAATATTGTGAATATTGAACCTTTCTAATCTCAGACATCGCATCTCCAGTTTCTAGAAGTGCTTCTATGTGCACTGTGCCACAACTTTACTCAGCATCTCTGTCTGCTAAATTAAATTTTGATGCTCTTGTGCACTCTTTTTTTGCATTATAGAATGGCTTTTCCCAATGTTAATGACTGCTACAAATCCTGTAGCAATCTGCTAGCTCTATATAAGAGACAGTCCTCCAGGATACTGGGGTAGCAGCATTAATTATGGAATGAGCTGTATCCAAAGAGACGAAAGAGCATTTGCTCCTGAAAGGTTAAAAGCCAGTCCATGATTTATAAATGGGGTATGACTGGGCAGCAGGGCTGAGTGCAGGATTGCCAATTTAAAATATGTCCTTACAGCTTATGGTGTGGAATGTAATAGCTTGGGGATACCATGACATTACTTTTGAGATTCTCATCTGCCTTAATGTCTGTGGCCACACTTAAACAAAACGCAAATCACGCTGTGTATCAAGTGACCCATCCACTCCTAATTTATTTTTAAATAAAAGTTAGACTGTGTGGGATTTTTTTTAATTAAAAAAAATTTATATATATATATATATATATATATATATATATATATATATATATATATATATATATATATGGCCAAGGTTCTGTGGGACTTCAGCTTCCAGACTGACAAACAGATCCTGGCTAACCAACCGGACATAGTGGTGGTGGACAAACAGCAGAAGAGGGTGGTGGTGATAGATGTGGCGATCCCAGCTGATGCCAACATCAGGAAGAAGGAACATGAGAAACTTGAGAAGTATCAAGGGTTGAAAGAGCAGCTGGAACGGATGTAGAAGGTCAAGGGTTGCGTGGTCCCCGTGGTAGTGGGGGCACTTGGGGCAGTAACCCCCAAACTGGGAGAGTGGCTCCAGCAAATCCCAGGAACAACATCTGAAGCCTCAGTCCAGAAGAGCAGAGTCCTAGGAACATTGAAGATACTGCGCAGAACCCTCAAACTCCCAGGCCTCTGGTAGAGGACCCGAGCTTGAGGATGACATGGATACCACCCCACCCCCCACCCACCCCCGCCGGGGGTGAGAAGGAGATTTTATATATATATATATATATATATATATATATATATATATATACACAGTTGTGCTCATAAGTTTACATACCCTGGCAGAATTTTTGCTTTCTTGGCCTTTTTTCAGAGAATATGAATGATAACACAAAAACTTTTTTCCCCACTCATGGTTAGTGGTTGGGTGAAGCCATTTATTGATAAACAACTGTGTTTTCTATTTTTAAATCATAATGACAACAAAAAACATCCAAATGACCCTGATCAAAAGTTTACATACCCCAGTTCTTAATACCGTGTATTGCCCCCTCTAACATCAATGACAGCCTGAAGTCTTTTGTGGTAGTTGTGGATGAGGCTCTTTATTTTCTCAGATGGTAAAGCTGCCCATTCTTCTTGGCAAAAAGCCTCCAGTTCCTGTAAATTCCTGGGCTGTCTTGCATGAACTGCGCGCTTGAGATCTCCCCAGAGTGGCTCAATGATATTGAGGTCAGGAGACTGAGATGGCCACTCCAGAACCTTCACTTTGTTCTGCTGTAGCCAATGACAGGTCGACCTGGCCTTGTGTTTTGGATCGTTGTCATGTTGGAACGTCCAAGTATGTCCCATGCGCAGCTTCCAGGCTGATGAGTGCAAATTTGCCTCCAGTATTTGCTGATAACGTGCCGCATTCATCTTTCCTTCAACTTTGACCAAGTTTCCTGTGCCTTTGTAGCTCACACATCCCCAAAACATCAGCGATCCACCTCCGTGCTTTACAGTAGGAATGGTGTTCCTTTCATCATAGGCCTTGTTGACACCTCTCCAAATGTAACGTTTATGGTTGTGGCCAAAAAGTTCAATTTTGGTCTCATCACTCCAAATTACCTTGTTCCAGAAGTTTTGAGGCTTGTCTCTGTGCTGTTTGGCGTATTGTAGGCGAGATACTTTGTGGCATTTGCTTGGTTTTAACAGAGCCCCTGATTTTCCATTTGTTAATCACAGTTTGAACACTGCTGACTGGCATCATCAATTCCTTGGATATCTTTTTGTATCCCTTTCCTGTTTTATACAGTTCAACTACCTTTTCCCGTAGATCCGTTGACAATTCTTTTGCTTTGCCCATGACTCAGAATCCAGAAACGTCAGTGGCTGGATGAAAGATGCAAGAGTCTGTCTGGATCCCAGAAACTCACTCAGCTTTTATGCACACACACTGATTACAAGCAAACAGATCACAAGTGAGGACGTTACCTTTAGTAGCCATTCAAACCCATTTGTGTCAACTTCTGTTCATGTTATCAGGCCAAAATCACCAGGGTATGTGAACTTTTGATCAGGGTCATTTGGGTAGTTTCTGTTGTCATTATGATTTAAAAAGAGAAAACACAGTCGTTTGACAATAAATGGTTTCACCCAACCACTAAGCATGAGTGGAAAAGATGTTTTTGTGTTATCATTCATATTCTCTGAAAAATGGTCAAAGAATCATAGATTCTGCCAGGGTATGTAAACTTATGAGCACAACTATATATATATATATATATATATATATATATATATATATATATATATATATATATATATAAAAACATGCAATCATGGACATTGTTTATCTGAATGCAGATCATCCGACCAAAGAGTAGCCATAGGGTTAAAGACAGTGGATCAGAAAGTGAAGACTGGTCATTTTGTTTTCACTCTCCAGTCTGATTAGCAAACTGAAAACATCTCATCTCATTATCTCTAGCCGCTTTATCCTTCTACAGGGTCGCAGGCAAACTGGAGCCTATCCCAGCTGACTACGGGCGAAAGGCGGGGTACACCCTGGACAAGTCGCCAGGTCATCACAGGGCTGACACATAGACACAGACAACCATTCACACTCACATTCACACCTACGCTCAATTTAGAGTCACCAGTTAACCTAACCTGCATGTCTTTGGACTGTGGGGGAAACCGGAGCACCCGGAGGAAACCCACGCGGACACGGGGAGAACATGCAAACTCCGCACAGAAAGGCCCTCGCCGGCCCCGGGGCTCGAACCCAGGACCTTCTTGCTGTGAGGCGACAGCGCTAACCACTACACCACCGTGCCACCTGAAAACATGGTGGTTTAAAGATAAAGTTGATGACAAAAACAGTATGTTTAAAGATGAATATACAGAGCTGTACAGTATGTGTTTATTTCTCTGCATTAAATTCAAAACAGACATGTCATCTGTTCAGAGACCATATGCCACTAGCCAAAATTGGTTCTGTCATGCGGCATTATAAAACAAAACTTAAGCATTTTTAATTGACTTATTTATATTCATAAACTAGGGCGGCACGGTGGTGTAGTGGTTAGCGCTGTCGCCTCACAGCAAGAAGGTCCGGGTTCGAGCCCCGTGGCCGGCGAGGGCCTTTCTGTGCGGAGTTTGCATGTTCTCCCCGTGTCCGCATGGGTTTCCTCCGGGTGCTCTGGTTTCCCCCACAGTCCAAAGACATGCAGGTTAGGTTAACTGGTGACTCTAAATTGACCGTAGGTGTGAATGGTTGTCTGTGTCTATGTGTCAGCCCTGTGATGACCTGGCGACTTGTCCAGGGTGTACCCCGCCTTTCGCCCATAGTCAGCTGGGATAGGCTCCAGCTTGCCTGCGACCCTGTAGAACATGATAAAGCGGCTAGAGATAATGAAATGAGATATTCATAAACTAATCATTAATGGTTAGGCATTAAAACATAACTACTTTTTCTTTTTTCAGCTGTTCCCGTTAAGGGTCGCAACAGCAGATCTGTTCCGTATATTTGATTTTGGCATAGGTTTTAGACCGGATGCCCTTCCTGACGCAACCCTCCCCAATCTATCCAAGCTTAGGACCAGCACTAAGTATGCACTGGCTTATACAACCCCAGTAGCTGGGTATTTTTACCTAATCTGCATGTCTTTGAATTAAAACATAAAACAGAACTGCTGTCACCATTTAGTTATGTTAGTCGCTTACAATGGTAAGAAAGGAATTTTATATTACTGGACCTTCACAAATCTTATTTGCTCCTCACAATTTTCTCCATCCATTATCCATAACCGCTTATCCTGTACAGGGTCGCAGGCAAGCTGGAGCCTATCCCAGCTGACTATGGGCAAGAGGCGGGGTACACCCTGGACAAGTCACCAGATCATCGCAGGGCTGACACAGAGACACAAACAACCGTTCACACTCACATTCACACCTACGGTCAATTTAGAGCCACCAATGAACCTAACCTCAAGTCAAGTCAAGTTTGTTTATATAGCGCTTTTAACAATAAACATTGTCGCAAAGCAGCTTTACAGAATTTGAACGACTTAAAACATGAGCTAATTTTATCCCTAATCTATCCCCAGTGAGCAAGCCTGTGGCAACGGTGGCAAGGAAAAACTCCCTCAGACGACATGAGGAAGAAACCTCGAGAGGAACCAGACTCAAAAGGGAACCCATCCTCATTTGGGCAACAACGGACAGCCTGACTATAACATTAACAGTTTTAACATGAAGTCAGTTTCCTTGATGTTATAAACTCTTCATTGATGGAAACTTGAGCAAAACTGTTCATGACAACTGCAGTCCTAAAGTTAGCAAGTCAACTGTAGTCCTCAGCCATAAAAGCATTACTGTAAGTGTCCAGAGCGTCCTCCAGGTGTGACTTTCAACTGTCCTCATGGGGCCGTCCTCCACAGGAGCGATGCGATGAGACTCCAACCAGACACAGGGCACCAGGATGGATCAGGCAGGTCCGAGGAGCAGAAGAGGTCAGCATCTCAATCCCAGGACCGACATGTAACTCAGAGGGACAGATTTTTTTTTGGGGGGGGGGGGGGGGGGGGGAGAAAACACAGGTTGTTAGGTATGCCCAATGTCACCTGAATAAGTGTAGGCAACAGGTGTCAATGTCAAAAAATAACACAAGTATTAAGTCTGTGTGGTAGGCTCGCAGAGACGAGAGTCCTGACATCAGGCATAATACACAACAATGGCATGTTAATATGGTTAAAAAATATCATGACCTCCTCTGGCTGGATGCTTGATTGGGTGATGGGAGCACACTCCTCAGCAATGAGACAGTTGGAATTATAGATCAGAGTGAGTGCAGGCAGATGGGACCCTTAACCTGCATGTCTTTGGACTGTGGGGGAAACCGGAACACCCGGAAGAAACCCACGCGGACACGGGGAGAACATGCAAACTCCACACAGAAAGGCCCCGGCAGCCACTGGGGCTTGAACCCAGAACCTTCTTGCTGTGAGGTGACAGTGCTAACCACTACACCACCATGCTGCCTCACAAGTTTCTCATCTCATCTCATCATCTCTAGCCGCTTTATCCTTCTACAGGGTCGCAAGCAAGCTGGAGCCTATCCCAGCTGACTACGGGCGAAAGGCGGGGTACACCCTGGACAAGTCGCCAGGTCATCACAGGGCTGACACATAGACACAGACAACCATTCACACTCACATTCACACCTACGGTCAATTTAGAGTCACCAGTTAACCTAACCTGCATGTCTTTGGACTGTGGGGGAAACCGGAGCACCCGGAGGAAACCCACGCGGACACGGGGAGAACATGCAAACTCCGCACAGAAAGGCCCTCGCCGGCCACGGGGCTCGAACCCGGACCTTCTTGCTGTGAGGCGACAGCGCTAACCACTACACCACCGTGCCGCCCCTCACAAGTTTCTATGACTATAAAATATTCTTTTAACATCTTAGATTCTAGGTACAGTGGAGAGAGAGAGAGAGAGAGAGAGAGAGAGAGAGAGAGAGAGAGTCATAAATACTGGGTTTTGGATCAAGGATTGGACATAATAATAATAATAATAATAATAAACATTTCCAGGATAGACTTCTCTGTGACCCTGGCAATATTTCCATTCAAAATATGGCTCCTCATAAGATTCGACCTAAATTAATTAATAACGTTTCAATAAAATTTAATAGAATTAATCCCACTTTTTAAAAACCTTTTTCAGTCCATATAATAGTATCGCTACTGTTCTGATTGTCTCACTAGAAAACATCTTTCTCTCTCCAGCATCATTAACTAACACATCAGCCTCGAAGCCACTGTGTGATACAGCTCATGCATTTAACTTTCTCTTCATTTTACAATGATGACAGTGAAGGCAAGGCAAGTTTATTTATAGAGCACATTTCATATGCAATGCGCTTTTTAAAAATAAAATTAAATATAAAAAAGATTAAAAAAAACAAGTAAAAGTACAATTAAAATAAATAGAATTTAGAGTAAGATCAACTGAAATTGAATAGGATAAAGAGAATAAACAAAGCATAAGGATTAAAAATAAACACCAGTCCATCACAAGGCACCATGCATGTGTGTACACACACACACACACAAGCATGTTTTTGGGAGGTAGGAGGAAACCAGAGAACCCAGAGGAAACCCAGGCAAACACAAGGAGAATATAAGAAACTCACAGACAGCAACCCAAGCTCAAGATCAATCCAGGAACCTTGGACTCTTCTCACTGCACTTTTCAGTAGAATAGCAAAGGTGACAGATAGGAGTGAGAGATGTATTATTTGTTGCTACAGAGTTTATTTTAAAAAAACAAAAACTTTTTATAAATGTTGGCTTGCAAAACGTTGAGAGTAGATGTGTTGTAGGTAGATGATTTGAGGCAATTATCAATCATCCATACCTTTTATCCATCAGGGTCACAGGGGAAGCTGGAGTCAATCCCAGCTGACTTTAGGTGAGAGGCAGGGCACACCCTGGGCGGATCACCAACATATCACAGGGACAAACAACCATTCACACTCACATTCACACCTTTGGGCAATTTCAAGTAGCCAGCTCACCTCATCTGTATGCCTTTGGACTGTGGGAGGAAACCAGAGCACCTGTAAACACACACATAAACAGAAAGGGTTTGAACCCAGAACCTTCTTGCTGTGAGGCAACAGTGATAACCACTGCACCACATGCTTTCTTTTAAAAATTCATAGTCAATAACACTGAACTGGGGCGGCACGGTGGTGTAGTGGTTAGCGCTGTCGCCTCACAGCAAGAAGGTCCTGGGTTCGAGCCCCGGGGCCGGCAAGGGCCTTTCTGTGCGGAGTTTGCATGTTCTCCCCGTGTCCGCGTGGGTTTCCTCCGGGTGCTCCGGTTTCCCCCACAGTCCAAAGACATGCAGGTTAGGTTAACTGGTGACTCTAAATTGACCGTAGGTGTGAATGTGAGTGTGAATGGTTGTCTGTGTCTATGTGTCAGCCCTGTGATGACCTGGCGACTTGTCCAGGGTGTACCCCGCCTTTCGCCCATAGTCAGCTGGGATAGGCTCCAGCTTGCCTGCGACCCTGTAGAAGGATAAAGCGGCTAGAGATAATGAGATGAGATAACACTGAACTGTGGCATCTGAATCAGCTCACCTCTATGCAGTGATGTTGAGGACACAGTAGGGTGCATCAGTTGCCCTCACTTTCATAAAATCTGATGCATTTTTGTTTGGGTGTTCCTTTTCACCAATAAAGACATCCTGTAAAATTTTTTGACCATATCAAAAGTCTAATGGTGGCACCATGAGGTTCATTTTTTTTGCCAAAAAACGCTTATTTTATGTTTTCGCGTAAGGTTTGAATCACAATGTTGGACTCCATTTATTGATTTCTTGTGACCCAGAGATCATGTTAAGAACATTTGCAAGGGATTGAGAAGCATTAATGTGATTCATAATACATTTGTATTGTTTAAAAGTAGTTGAACGATGATTCAGTGAACAGCTAAAACTCAAACTGTGCTTGATAATATATTTAGAATATGTACTAAAAACGTGTATCTAAGATATTTGGTATACTCTATAAGGTGCCACAATGTTTCATGAAAAGTGATCGAAATTTTGTCATAAAAGTCATAAAATAGCAGCTTTTTCCATAACTTTGAGCTCCTGGTGCCACCATTAAACTTTTGAATTTTGTCAAAATATTTCACCCAGTGTGTTTTCTTACCAAAAAGAACATAAAAACAACAATGCATCATGATCGGAGGAACTTTTCATTTTTAGGGGGCAACTGATGCACCCTAGGACACAGCCTCATTACTGGACATGGAAATACTAATGGCCAGTCTGATACTACTGGGCAGCACGGTGGTGTAGTGGTTAGCACTGCCTCCTCACACCAAGAAGGTTCTGAGTTCGAGCCCAGTGGCTGACGGGGACCTTTCTGTGTGGAGTTTGCATGTTGTCTGCGTGGGTTTCCTCCGGGTGCTCTAGTTTTCCCCACAGTCCAAAGACATGTGGTTAGGTTAACATGGGGTGGCCTTGGCCTGAAATGCCCCTGAGTAAAGCACCTAACTCCCAACTGCTCCCTGGGCGCTGTAGTATAGCTGCCCACTGCTCTGGGTATGTGTGTGTGTTCACTGCTTCAAATGGGTTAAATGCAGAGGAGGAATTTCACTGTGCGCTTACATCTGTGCTTGAGTGTATGTGTGATAAATAAAGGCTTTTTTTTTTTTACAAACTCATTGTAGAAAGTGTACTCGTGATCATCTATAAATCTGCTTAAAGCAACATTGGTCTGTTTGTCTATCAAGGTCCCCATTTGAAAGAAAATGCTGCAGTGATCTGAAACCTAAATCAGTATTATATAACGTTGAGGCCATTTGAGATAACCAAGTCTAGAATGTGACCATGAGTTTTTGCAGGTCCAAAATAGTAAAAAAAAAAAAAAAAGAGTATCGTAGCATTTTTCTCACTGACATTGTCATTATATTGTATATTATACATTAAAATCACCAGTAAGGACAGTTGTGTAAAAGCATTGCTTGACTAGAGCTGTGTGAAAGGATGTGAGGTATTAGTGTGGCGTATTTGGAGAAAAGCAGGCTGCCACGGGCTTCTGGTAGGAAACCAAGCTGCTCCCCAGGGCTGTTGTGGACACATAGCAGGCTCCACAGAGACACAGTCACACCACCTGAACCCAAACAGTGGGAGCACCAGCAACTTCAGGCAATTAGCACACCACTGCTGCTTGTTGAACTTCCTTTCTCCACCCTGACGGTCATAAATGTTCCGGAGCTCCTGGTGTTGGGCCTCATCGATTGCCTCATTGAAAAGGTCAATATCTTGGCATGACACTGGTGCCCCCTGCCCACAATCTCTTCACAGCCCAGCCACCCACTGGAGGAAGAGACTGATCTAGTGCAGCGAAGAAGACCAACTCCTCATACAAAGACTCTTCATGGGTTTTGTGCGTATTCAGTAATGCCTAGATAATCAAGATAATCAGTGGCATTATATATGCATGAGGAAAGTTTTTGGCATCAACAAAACAGTCATGACGCCAAACTACAGAAAAGTATAGGTGTGGCAAAGTAGAAGATTTCTAATGCCTTTCATACTTTTACAGTGTAATAGCAAGGATTTAGTCTTTTTACATTCTTATACTGTAAACTTTGCGCATTAAGCATCAAGTTTACAGTATTACTTGTTTACAGTAAAGTTTACAGTAGTACTAGGCTTTACTAGTTTTGAATGAAGAAATTAAATTTCTGAAAACATCCAGTGACTTGATATATTTTTAAACTTAAAAGGGATACACCAGGACTTTTCAACCTCATTTTTATCCACTCCACTTGTAGTATTTGGCCAGGGAAAAAGTCAAGTCTATTTATTTGTATAGCACTTTTAACAACAGACATTGTCATAAATCAGCAAAATAAAGATTTTAAACATCTCATCTCATTATCTCTAGCTGCTTTATCCTGTTCTACAGGGTTGCAGGCAAGCTGGAGCCTATCCCAGCTGACTACGGGCAAAAGGCGGGGTACACCCTGGACAAGTCGCCAGGTCATCACAGGGCTGACACATAGACAACCATTCACACCTACGGTCAATTTAGACCCACCAGTTAACCTAACCTGCATGTCTTTGGACTGTGAGGGAAACCAGAGCACCCAGAGGAAACCCACACAGACAACATGCAAACTCCGCACAGAAAGGCCCTCGCCGGCCACGGGGCTCAAACCCGGACCTTCTTGCTGTGAGGTGACAGCACTAACCACTACACCACCGTGCCGCCAAGTTTAAACATCTGAACTAATAATTTTATCCCTAATAAATTGATCCCTAATGAGCAAGCCTGAGGCAACAGTGGCAAGGAAAAACTCCCTGAGACCACATGAGGGAGAAGCCTTAAGAGGAACCAGACTCAAAAGGAACCCATCCTCATCTGGGTGATAACAGATAGTGTGATTATAAATAACTCGCTTCTTTAAGTATAGACTCTAGATTCTGAGCTATTTCAATTTCTGATAGTTAGCCTGTTATTTCCTTTATAGAAAAGGTCAGATTTAAAGTCAGCAAGTTTTCTATTTTTATCTTTATATTAGAAATGTTTCCAACTTCTGTTTTTTGGTGTACATGATTTTTTTCCCCCACAGGGCATAATATTGCTCAATTATGTAATTCAGGTAGGAGGAAGGGGAAGTAGCTGACTACGTACAAGCAGTCATGCTTGATACCAGCATGCTCATCAGATAAATAAAAGCATCTTTCTACAATTTAGTTTGACTACCTACAGAATACCAATTAAGATTTTTAGATTTTTAGATCCTAAAATTAATTTTTAGATTTTTAGATCCTATTTCCTAAATATCAATTTAGAATTAATGTAACACAGAAAGTATAACTTAGTTGTACCTCTGAGCATATCAAATGTAATTAAGTAGACCTTCCATCAAACATCAATTACAAATGACCAAAACCAGTCAATTAAAGATACTAGTTAGGAGTCTAAAGTCCTTCCCATACCATGCAATTGGGCAATGCCAATCTCCGTAGCCCTTAGCCAAAACAGCTAGAGTTACAGTGAGGGGGTTAGTCCTCTGGTAACCACGAGAGTTTGGCTCCCCACTTGCGTGCCTTGCCAGACAGCAGTAGGTACCATTTTTATGATGGTCTTTGGTATGACTTGAGTGCAAGTAGAACTCACGATCTCCTGATCAAGAGGCGGACACACTAACCACTAGGCCAACTTGTGGTACTGGTTAGGAGGTGTATTGTGACTTTATACGATGAGAGAGATAACTATCTTTTTTATTTTTTTTTTATTTGGGGGGATTCCACCATTTTGGAAAGTGGAGGAAAGTGCTATCTGCCCTCTTCTACACACAATACATGAGCTCTCGGACACATGCAATTGGTTAGCATCACTCTGATGGACAGATGAAAAGGGTACTCCATCCCCATAGTCAATTTTGCTCCCTTTGAGATTGCACAGATGGCTGTGTTCAAACACGTGATATCCAAGTGACTTATTACTTAATATTACTACCTAAAAATTTGGCTGAATTTTATGCATATGTTTTTTTTGCTTAGTACTTATTGTAGTTACTAAAGTCACTGTCATAAATTAAATGAGTTGCATTGCTGTATGAACAAAGGAAAATATCAGCGCTTGCTACGGCTGGTAACAACCCTTTGAGAACACGAGGGAGTCAGATAACTCTTCACATCTCCTGTCAATGGAGAATATTAGAATGTTCATTTTTTTATTTATTTAAAAGGCATAAGCTATGAAAATAAAACAGGTTGATTTGGATGTACCATACAGTGTCTTGCAAAAGTATTCATCCCCCTTGATGTTTGTCCTGTTTTGTCGCATTACAAGATGGAATTAAAATGGATGGGGGGGTTAGTACCATTTGATTTACACAACATGCCTACCACTTTAAAGGTGCAAATTGTTTTATTGTGACACAAACAAGAATTAAGATGAAAAAAAAAAACAGAAATCTGGAGTGTGCATAGGTATTCACCCCCCTTTCGTATGAAACCCCTAAATAAGAGCTGGTCCAACCAATTCACTTCATAAGCCACATAATTAGTTGATTAAGATCCACCTGTGTGCAACCAAAGTGTCACATGATCTGTCACATGATGTCTGTATAAATCAACCTGTTCTGGAAGGACCCTGACTCTGCAACACAACTAAGCAAGCAACATGAAAACCAAGGAGCACTCCAAACAGGTCAGAGACAAAGTTGTGGAGAAGTATAGATCAGGGTTGGGTCATAAAAAATATATATATATATCCCACACTTTGAATATCCCAATGAGCACCATTAAATCCATTATAGCAAAATGGAAAGAATATGGCACCTCTACAAACCTGACAAAAGAACGCCACCCACCAAAACTCACAGACCAGGCAAGGAGGGCATTAATCAGAGATGCAACAAAGACACCAAAGATAACGCTGAAGGAGCTGCAAAGATCCACAGCGGAGATGGGAGTATCTGTCCAGAGGACCACTTTAAGCCATACACTCCACAGAGTGGGGCTTTATGGAAGAGTGGCCAGAAAAAAGACATTGCTTAAGAAAACACATTTGGAGTTTGCCCAACAGCATGTGACCGACTCCCCAAACACATGGAAGAAGATTCTCGGGTCAAATGAGACTGAAATTGATCTTTTTGGCCATCATGGGAAATGCCACGCATGGCGCAAACCCAACACCCTGAGAACACCATTCCTACAGTGAAGCATGGTAGTGGCATCATCATGCTGTGGGGATATTTTTCATCTGCAGGAACAGGAAAGCTGATCAGGACTGCAGGAAAGATGGATGGCACTAAATGAGTTTAAAGGAGTGCTTAGGAGTGGTTTAAAGGGAAACATTTGAATGTCTTGGAATGGCCTAATCAAAGCCCAGACCTCAATACAATTGAGAATCTGTGGCATAACTTGAAGATTGCTGTAGACCAACGCAACCCATCTAACTTGAAGGAGTTGGAGCAGTTTTGCCTTGAGGAATGGGCAAAAATCCCAGTGGCTAGATGTGCTAAGCTAATAGAGACATACCCCAAGAGACTTACAGCTGTAATTGCAGCAAAAGGTGGCTCTACAAACTATTGACTTGGGGGATACCGATGCACACTCCAGATTTCTGGGGTTTTTTTTTTCATCTTAATTATTGTTGTTTGTGTCACAATAAAATAATTTTTACCTTTAAAGTGGTCGGCGTGTTGTGTACATCAAATGGTGCTAACCCCCAAAAATCCATTTTAATTCCAGCTTGTAATGCGACAAAACAGGACAAACACCAAGGGGAATGAACACTTTTGCAAGACACTGTATAGGATCTGGCAGAAGCAACCAGGTTTTGGCCTGAAATGTTCTGGCACCTTATCAGGATTATGTTTTAGAGGTACTGATCATTTTGCTATCATTAAGACAAAGCTGAAAAGTGGATTCTGAAACAAGATGAATAGTTTCTCAAGTTGTTTAAACTGTTCATTTTATACTATCATTCTTGCTCAGGATGACAGCAATTCTGGAGTTGTCTGTCTGCTGGATTAGATACCTCAAATAAAACACGTTTTCTCTGCACAAGCATTTGGTATAAAGTGAACAGAGAATGATCCTCCATCAACCACAGAACAGGCTGTTCCAAACGTGTCGCCTGAATTTTCCCTCCACTGCAAGCGAAACATGCTTGTTTTGACAGGAAGTGCCAAGAACATTCGTTTTGGCTTGGAAAGATGAGCAGACTCCATACTTTGCCCTCCAAGTGTGATACACATTCTAACTGTGCTCATCTCCTCATCACCATGGAAATGATTTCCTCACTTTATTGAGATTTCAAACAGTGATACTATAAATGTCATGCACATCATCATTAATAATCGCCTGTGCAGTTCGCACTTGTATCCTGAACTTGTTGAATTATTAGGTTAATAACAGTGAAAACAGAAACATTTTATACATGAATATATAAATATTTGTATAGTAGGCCTGGAGTCTGTACAATGATTCATGCCTGTGTTTATTGAATGCTACACTAAAGCAGAAAGGAAGAAAGGAATAGTTCATGACTGCGGTTAAGTTTATTTCCTGGAATATGAAATAATACTCTACATACTGCATAATAAAAATAAATTGTCAGAAGCTGTTTCATATCAACGTCATCTCTCCAGCAAATAAATAAATCATAGTACAATTCATTGCGTGGCAGTTTTATGTCACTTTATTTGATCTATTCCGGAACTGCTGATATCTGCACTGTCTGTAGTCACTCGCAGGATCATATCCATCTTCTTATCTCTGAGGCTGTAATGTTTATGACCCTCCACTGGCAAAATAGCAGATTGGATCTGGACCTGAGGATTGTTTCCGTGTCCTCTCTTACCATATTTGTGTTCCTGCTTGCTCTTCAGGTTGCTGTAGAAACCCTCTACAGATAAAGCCCTCCATCCTGCCTTGCTGTATGCCAGTAAAAAGTCCAAATAATCATTGTAACGTAAGCACCCTGAGCACTTCTATCTCCTCTGACCACACACAAGCTAAGTTGCGGTTATGCTGCGGATAAACAGAGTCTCAGTATAACTCAGTGCCCCCTGTAGGGAAGCTAAATTATGACAAGGTTCCACTAGATTTGATACATCAGGCAACGATGGTGTGAAAATTCTCTCTTTTGATGGACGAGTGTCCTTTATGGCTCCACTGGCTTCCTGTGAGTATCCAGGATTAGGGGAGGCATTGAAAAGCTGAAAAAGGTTGCTTTCTGGTCTTGTTGAGTGCTCTTGTGGAGCGAAGCCTCAGGCAGTCAGTTGGCTTCCCACAACCTAGACAGATATTGGAAATGTTCACTTCCAATAACAAGTGTTGCCAGGCAAAACAAACCTTGCCTGGCAGCACTTATTTTATACCTATGTGTTGATAATGGTAATATTTCTCAATCATCAGTTGTCAGGTTATAGTCCTATGAAAATCCATGACCTTTGGTTTGACATTTCAAAATCATTCAAGGTCAAAGGTCATGGTGCCAAATGAAAGCCCGTATGGCACTTCCTATGAGTTGATAACGGTAAACATCTGTCTACCATCAAGCGTTTTCAAGGTCACAGCCCTCTGAAAATCTGTGACCTTGAGTTTGACCTTTCAAGGTCACTCAAGATCAAAGATCATGGTGCCAAATGAAAGGCCATGTGGGAGTTCCTATATGCTCATAATAGTAAACATTTGTCTATCGGCAATTGTTTTTGAGTTATAATGGAAAAAATTTTATATTGACTGAAAGGTTGACCTTTCCAGTGACCTTGACCTTCACCTTGACCCAATTACCCCCAAAATTTAATCAGGTAATCTACGGACCATTGCCCATCTACCCTGAAAATTTGAAGTCAATTGGTGTAACCGTCTAGACGCTAGATTGTTAAAAGACAGACACACACACACAAACAAACAAACCACACTGATTACAATACTTCGCTCTGCTAACTCCGTCGTGGGTGAGGTAACTAGTGTCGAATTAGTCCCTGCATGCAAGGCAATACATTTAACAAGAAGAAAACTGCCCGTTTTTACTAAGTAGTACCTATGAATTGTTACAGACACCGAAAAGGCACCCTATTTATGGATTGACAGAAGGGGAAAAAAAGGGCTCTCATTTGTTTTGACCTTTAACAAGTCCATAAGCTTCTAATGGCAAATCCATCCAAGATATAGGCTCTTTTGCCCAAGATTGATTGTTGCTTCATTTAGTTTATTACATGCCACAAATTTTCAGTTTCTCCTTAACACACTGACATACAGAAGGATACTGTACAAGATGCATTGTAAACAGTGTTGGTCAATGCACATAATAGTGAGGTAGATGTGTTGCTTCTTTTGAAATCAAGTAATTTAAACAAGTTATATAAATTTTTTTTTTTTTTTAAGATATTTTTGGGGCTTTTTGCACCTTTATTGGATAGGACAGTGTAGAGACAGGAAATGAGTGACGGGGAGGGATCGGGAAATGACCTCAGGCTGGAATCGAACCCGGGTTCCTGGATTTATGGTATGGCGCCTTATCCACCTGAGCCACGACGCCCCCATTTATTTTTTTTTAAACATAGACTTACTTTATTTTTGTGCCAGATACCTTAAAGCACAATTCTCAGTTAAAGGCTGTGAACAGGCCTGTTCTCTCATGGAAACCTGGGCTGAACATTATGTCAACTTAATGTAAATGATTGCATGCCAATAGAGGTCAAGGTTATTCAGGTCGAAGGCAGCTGTATCCTCAGCACCGATAGCAAAATTGCCCTTATCTATCTCTAATACGGTGGTGCTTGAAAGTTTGTGAACCCTTTAGAATTTTCTATATTTCTGCATAAATATGACCTAAAACATCATCAGATTTTCACACAAGTCCTAAAAGTAGATAAAGAGAACCCAGTTAAACAAATGAGACAAACATATTATACTTGGTCATTTATTTATTGAGGAAAATGAGCCAATATTACATATCTGTGAGTGGCAAAAGTATATGAACCTTTGCTTTCAGTATCTGGTGTGACCCCCTTGTGCAGCAATAACTGCAACTAAACGTTTCCGGTAACTGTTGATCAGTCCTGCACACCGGCTTGGAGGAATTTTAGCCCATTCCTCCGTACAGAACAGGCTCAACTCTGGGATGTTGGTGGGTTTCCTCACATGAACTGCTCGCCTCAAGTCCTTCCACAACATTTCGAATGGATTAAGGTCAGGACTTTGACTC
The DNA here is from genome assembly GCF_027579695.1 of Neoarius graeffei. Classification (NCBI taxonomy): domain Eukaryota; kingdom Metazoa; phylum Chordata; class Actinopteri; order Siluriformes; family Ariidae; genus Neoarius; species Neoarius graeffei. The sequence continues at coordinate 31,099,570 of NC_083584.1, read as the reverse complement.
GGCCATTCCAAAACATTAACTTTATTCTTCTTTAACCATTCTTTGGTAGAACAACTTGTGTGCTTAGGGTCGTTGTCTTGCTGCATGACCCACCTTCTCTTGAGATTCAGTTCATGGACAGATGTCCTGACATTTTCCTTTAAAATTCATTGGTATAATTCAGAATTCATTGCTCCATCAATGATGGCAAGCCGTCCTGGCCCAGATGCAGCAAAACAGGCCCAAACCATGATTCTACCACCACCATGTTTCACAGATGGGATAAGGTCCTTATGCTGGAATGCAGTGTTTTCCTTTCTCCAAACATGACACTTCTCATTTAAACCAAGAAGTTCTATTTTGGTCTCATCCATCCACAAAACATTTTTTCCAATAGCCTTCTGGCTTGTCCACGTGATCTTTAGCAAACTGCAGACGAGCAGCAATGTTCTTTTTGGACAGCAGTGGCTTTCTCCTTGCAACCCTGCCATGCACACCGTTGTTGTTCAGTGTTCTCCTAATGGTGGACTCATGAACATTAACATTAGCCAACGTGAGAGAGGCCTTCAGTTGCTTAGAAGTCTACCCTGGGGTCCTTTGTGACCTCGCCGACTATTACATGCCTTGCTCTTGGAGTGATCTTTGTTGGTCAACCACTCCTGGGGAGGAGGACAATGGTCTTGAATTTCCTCCATTTGTACACAATCTGTCTGACTGTGGATTGGTGGAGTCCAAACTCTTTTGAGATGGTTTTATAACCTTTTCCAGCCTGATGAGCATCAAAAACACTTTTTCTGAGGTCCTCAAAAATATCCTTTGTTCGTGCCATGATACACTTCCACAAACATGTTGTGAAGCTCAGACTTTGATAGATCCCCGTTCTTTAAATAAAACAGGGTGCCCACTCACACCTGATTGTCATCCCATTGATTGAAAACACCTGACTAATTTCATCTTCAAATAACTGCTAATCCTAGAGGTTCACATACTTTTGCCACTCACAGATATGTAATATTGGCTCATTTTCCTCAATAAATAAATGACCAAGTATACTATTTTTGTCTCATTTGTTTAACTGGGTTCTCTTTATCTACTTTTAGGACTTGTGTGAAAAGCTGATGTTGTTTTAGGTCATATTTATGCAGAAATACAGAAAGTTATAAAGGGTTCACAAACTTTCAAGCACCATTTTATGTCATGTTAAAGAGAGCTGAGGAGATGCTATGTTTCCATGGCCACAGTTCTTAAATGTTCTAGTGGAAAATGCTAAAGAAAGTGAATTGCAATTTTGCTCTCTGATTCCAAGTTAAATTTACAGCACTGTTTATTATGCTGCCCTGTGTAGTTGGTTGTAATACACTACATCATATTCACCACCTCGGAACTAGTATGCACAAATTTCTGAGGAGGACCAAAAGCCTTAATTATATATTTCTTCTACGTATTAATCCTCCACTACTAGTACTACTTGGCTGCAGAGCTAAGGCCAGGGAGCAGACAAACAGGCTAAACTGACCGTCTGCTAGCTGCACAGAATTGTCACTCAGGTTCCACTATATTGAGACTGTTTGTTCCCTGAGCTATACAAAAAATAGAAGTACACAGAGAGTTTGTTTTAGTAACCTAATTAACATAAAATTAGATCATACTGACTGTACAGCCACAGCCAGCACCTTTAACCTAAAGGTAGGACTATTAAATATTAGATATCTTATGTCTAAAGTGCTAATTGTTAATGAACTTATTACTGATCAGGAGTTTAATATACTGTGTTTCACAGTAACATGGATTAAACCAAATGAATATGTAACATTAAATGAACCTAATCCTCCTGGATACAGCGATATACACTAGCCTCGACTAACTGGCAGAGGAGGAGGTGTTGCTGTTATTTAAAATGATAATCTAGGCATCGCACAAAAACCTGGTTATATATTCAATGTGTTTGAAGTTCTTTATCCAAACAGAATATATGTAGCCACAAAAAAAAGTCTACCCAGTCAATTCCATTACTTATTATTTACAGGCCCCTGGGGCCATATTCTGAGTTTCTTTCTGAATTTGCTGATTTCATCTCAAACCTGGCTGTCTCCATAGTTGTTGGAGAGTTTAAGTCTAGGCTGAAAAGATATCTCTTTAGTCAAGCCTTTTGTTAATAGCTTTTTATTAGGTAAAGGACAAGATCTGTAGGGCCCTCGGGCATAGATTGTTTTGATAAACTGGGATGTATGGATGCTGTCACTCCCCCACTCTCACTCGTTCACTCAGGTTTGTTGGTGGTGGAGTGGCTGGCTGCTTTATGTCCCAGGGCTCCCTCATGTCTACCGTATGTTACCTTCTAGCTCTCCCTTTTAGTTATGCTGTCATAGTTAGTCTTGCCGAAGTCCCCGCTTGCACTTAGCACACAATGTAAACTGTTCTTAACAACGGGCATACCTAACAACCTGTCTTTTCTCTCTCTCTCGAGTTACATGTCAATCCTGAGATACTAGTGATGCTGGCCTCTCCTGCTCTTTGAATCTGTCTGATCCCTCCTGATGCCCTACTTCTCACTGGAGTCTCATCACATCGCTTCTGTGGAGGACGGCCCCATCTGGATAGTCGAAAGATACACTTAGGAGATGGCTCCGGACACTTACAGTTTTGCCACGATGGTTTTGGACTGCAATTGTCATGGTGACTTTGGGACTGCGGTTGTCATGAACAGTTTTGCACTCAAGTCTCAATCAATGAACAGTTGATAACTTCAACAAACTAGACTTCATGCTAAAACTATAATGAATTTCCTGGTACACAATTATACTATATTTTTGTCTACAATTTGTAACTATTTAGAACACAGTTATAGAAGCCAGTTATTTATAATCATGCTGTTATCAACCAAATTAGGATGGGTTCCCATTTGAGCCTGGTTCCTCTCAAGGTTTCTTGCTCATGGCGACTGAGGGAGGTTTTTCTTGCCACTGTCGCCTCAGGCTTGCTCATTAGGGATAAATTAAATTTATCAGGGATAAAATTAGTTAATTTATTTTTTTCGCGGTCCGGTTTCCATCAAATCCCGTGCTCTGATTGGCTGGTGAGCAGGTCCGTATCCTATGATACAGACCCCAGTTACAGACCCCAGTTATGGACCTCTGGCGACTCGCTCGTTCACAATAACAACATACATAGTAGCAATTTTTGTCAACATTTATTTTCACATTTCTCAGGAGAATAGCATTAATTTTATATCACGGATAGTGATAATGACAGTCTTCACAGTGAAAGCGAGTTTTGCTACCCTGAGGAAGAAGAAATAAAAGAAAACATTTCAGGAGAAAGCTAAAAACCTCTAACTGTTGCTAACGCCGAGCAAAAACATGGCTGAATCCTGAATGACTCAATTTTGTATAAATAGGGGACTACATAGGCAGCAAAATGTAGTTTTTTTTTCTGCCATGGAAGTGCACTTGTATACCGAGGAGGAAGCCATTTGCATTACAGCCATGAATGAGGATTCAAAATGGCGGCTCACCTTAGCTGGGTTTTCCCTTTTGGGCGCTCTCGTTTTCTGTTAGAATTTGATAAAGGAAAAAATAAATATATTATTTACCAGCTTAGGGTCGGTCCGTATGGTGAAATACCGTGACCTCGGCCTTGAATACTGACCTCGGCCCAGAGGGCCTCGCTCAGTACTTTCAAGACCTCGGTCACGGTATTTCACAATACGGACCGACCCTAAGCTGGTAAATAACATATATATATTTAAAGTCTTTATTTCACTGTGAAGCTGCTTTGCGACAATGTCTGTTGTTAAAAGTGCGATACAAATAAACTGATTGGACTTACTACTACTACTGCTAATAATAAAATTATTCTAAGATAATAATTACTATTTATTGTAGTATTTTATATACACATTATATACACACATATCTTTTAGAACTTAATACATTAATACTTTTTTTTCTTCAGCAAACACATGAAATAAACTCCAGCACAGAGAGAAAACTTTACCAGTTTTTTTAAGTCTTTCTTTTCCCATTGTCCATACTGCATGTCTTTTCTTTGTACTGTCTCTCTGGAAGACCTTTCAAGATGTCAAGCTCTAATAAGGCAAAGACAGACATAATCAATAATGGCTAAGACAGTTAGGGACAGACCACTGACCATCACGAATAAATGTAGTACGTTGAATGATTGCATTATTGTTCTGGGCCAGTCTGCCGGATACAGCCTAATTCAGCACTAAATTATTCTGTTAATGGAGATTTTTCTACTGAAAAAGCTTTATAGTGAAGCACCACATAGAGTCTGTCCATAAAACCACTCTGCAGCATTGAGATATAATCTATATCTATCCATATTCCACTCAAATCTCTGTTCTGCTCTTTAAAAGATGTCTGAAAACCGCTAAAATTTATATGAAAAAAAAACCCTGTACAACTGAAAGGGTGTGCTACTGGTAATAAATGGACAGATTTAGGAGGTGCATCCTTTGCTTAAACAAGCAGGAGAAGGCAGACAGAGTATAAAAGACATGTAAAATTGAAGAAATCATCTGTGAAATTGAAGTTGATAATGCAATCACAGCCCTTGACAGTTGTATCAAACATAATGGCCTAATAGGAAGGCAGAGAAAGACCACAGAACATCATGTTGTCCAAAGGCTTTCAGTGGCATCTACATTCTACACTAATTTGTTAGATGCCCAACAGCATGTGGCAGACTCCCCAAACACATGGAAGAAGATTCTCTGGTAAAATTAGACTAAAATTGATCTTTTGGGCCATCATGGGAAATGCCATGTGTGGCACAAACCCAACACCCTGAGAACACCATTCCTACAGTGAAGCATGGTGGTGGTAGCATCATGCTGTGGGGATATTTTTCATCTGCATGGACAGGAAAGCTGGTCAGAACTGAAGGAAAGATGGATGGTACTAAATGCAGGGCAATTCTGGAGGAAAGCCTGTTTGAGTCAGCCAGAGATTTGAGACTGGGACGAAGGTTCACGTTCCATCAGGACAATAACTCTAAACATACTGCTAAAGGTACACTGGAATGGTTTAAAGAGAAACATATAAATGTCTTGGAATGGCCTAGTCAAAGCCCAGACCTCAATCTAATTGAGAATATGTGGCATAACTTCAAGATTGCTGTAGACTAACGCAACCCATCTAACTTGAAGGAGTTGGAGCAGTTTTGCCTTGAGGAATGGGCAAAAATCCCAGTGGCTAGATATGCTAAGCTGATAGAGACATATCCCAAGTTCAAGCTCCACCATTCCTACAGTGAAGCATGGTGGTGGCATCATCATGCTGTGGGGATATTTTTCATCTGCAGGGACAGGAAAGCTGGTCAGAACTGAAGGAAAGATGGATGGTGCTAAATGCAGGGCAATTCTGGAGGAAAACCTGTTTGAGCCAGCCAGAGGTTTGAGACTGGGACGATAGAGACATATCCCAGTGACTTGCATCTGTAATTGCAGCAAAAGGTGGATCTACAAAGTATTGACTTTGGGGTGAATACCTATGCACACTCCAGATTTCTGGTTTTTTTTCCATCTTATTGTTTGTGTCACAATAAAACAATTTTCACCTTTAAAGTGGTAGGCACGTTGTGTAAATCAAATGGTGCTAACCCCCCAAATTCCATTTTAATTCCAGCTTGTAATGCGACAAAACAGGACAAACACAAAGGGGGATGAATACCTTTGCAAGACACTGTATAACACCATCCCATTATTGATTATTTTCCAACAGTGTTTTATTCCTTCCTTAAATACTTCAGGCTAGTTGATTTGTAAACTGGCAATGAAATATCTTCTTACTATTGGAAAATATAAAGAAAGTAATGGCTGGCTTTAAATGAACCCTGCTTTGGAGTGACTTGTTCTTTTTCCTCTAATCAGATTACTTCAGTGCAAATAAACTTGGGGTTTTTTGTACATGTAAACACACTGACTGTGTTACTACTGTTTATCAACCTGGCACACTTCAGGCAAGCACTCGACCAGAGAGAAGCCGCCACCACCTGAGGTTGACAAAGAAGGGTGTGAAAACAAGAATAAAGGTTGTTGGAGGAACCCCCCCCCCCAAAAAAAAAAAAAAAAAAAATTATTAGATTTACATTAATGATCAAACTGTATACTTGCCTTCGAATCTTTATTCAACAAATGCCCATTATACCGCAATCTTCATTATAGTATAACTTATAAACTGTTCACTGATTAAAGATAAACAGTACCGGTTGAAATCAGTGCTCTGCTTCCTGTTGCCGTTTAATTATTTTGTCTCCTTGCTGCTATGGCAACTGGAATTTTGTGTACAAATCCAAATGTTTACGCCATTTAAATGGCTGTGTAAACTATCTAGTTTACAGCAAACAAGTGTGACATTTATACTCTGATATAGCATCTGCTCAAGTTGCATAATATAATAAATGTAATTAATGAGGAAAAGAACATCCCTGATTCACAGGTTTTGACCTTCACACTGAAGATGAAGAACCTGCTGTACAAAGGAACTCCATTAAAAGGCAGACTAGACAAAATTTCTTTTCAGTATTTTCCTGCATACATCCACCAAAAGTCAAACAAGACACATATACAGTGTGTCTTTCCAGACAGCATGGAGCTGACCAAAGAAAATAAAGTAAATCAGTGTTATCAGTGAGAGAACTTAGACGGGTCCATCAGTCAACTCCAGTTTTCATCATTTGAAAGAGGAGAGAAGTTCGGGGTGTGCAAAGAGCCTGTTACACAACACATGGCACGTAGGCGAGCAAGCTGCCTCAATATCAAAAGCTCCCAAATGGATTATTCTGAGGTGTGAGCTGTGTTTAGCACAAAGATCATTTCCATTTCTAACTGTAGTTTTCTTAGGCTACAAACCGATGCATTACGGGTATAATCCCATTTAATATTACAGCACATTAACATGTTCCTTGAGAGAATGAAGCCCACCAACACCCCCTCGAATTTAGTGCAACACGTAGAGACAGAGGCTGAGGAAGAGGAAGAAGCGGTTCTTGCCCCCTCTGTTGAAAGCCCCGCGGTGTGTTCTGTAACAGATCAGCAATAGGGAGGCTGCTTATCCCAACACCACCACGTTGGGATAAGCAGCATGAGGCGGATGGCATCGAACAAAGGAGACCCACGCAGTGCGAGAGATACCAACACACGTGCGTCATGAATGAGTCATGAGGAAGGAGTGCAGGACACAAGCTGCATGTTACAACCTCGAAGACTCCGTGCAAATAGGGACCAAACCCCACACAGTCACACTAAAGACCATGTAAACAGAATACAAAAGGAGAGGAACGAGAGAAAGAAAAAGTGTTAGGGTGTTTTCATGCATTTGATTTTTTCCCCTCTTCTGTTCGTCCTTCTCTCCTTCCATCTGTGGCAGCATAGCCGTGGCAAAATATGCACTTGTACTAAACTTCAGAGAAAATGTCAGCACAGTCTAACATAATGTCAGCATAATGCCAACGTAGACTAGTCAGTCCTCAAACTAATTTGCAAAAGAAAAACACGTGAGTGGGTGTAGGAGGAAAATATGCTGTGGATGGAAAGATTCATGATCCTTAGTTTTTAGAAAAACATGGGCAAGATGAATGTTCTCTGTACTTGGTCAGACCAAAAAAAAAAAAGAAACGGAGCCACTCAAGATTATACCATGTTACTGAAAGGAATTTTCTTTTAATTTTAAAATAATTTCGCTTTCATGTTAAATTCAAAATGCATATCTGATACACAGAACAACATGTTCTCCTTCATACAGACCAACAAAAAGACATCTGATGGAATTAAATGCTTCATTTCAGATATGTTAAGGTCACTTAAATAACAGCATCCATCACCTGAATTTACTCTTGCTACATTGAGATTTTACACAAAAATGATTTACCCCAATTAAGAATAATGATGTAATCAACCCGAACTACAGTATGACGCAGAGGCCTGGCATTTCTTTTCAGTATCCTTCCACTGTGATATTGGTTCACATGAAAGTGCACAAACAAATCCTATTTCAGAAGCCCTCAAGAAAATCAGCTATATTAGATAGTAGCTAATTCAATAGCTACTACAGTATCAGACATTGTGGGCTTGGTCAATATATTCTATTTTTCAATTTAATGATCGTACAACAATGTAATACTTACCGTATGTCATTTTTAACAGATCATAAAATGCTTCTTAGGGAGATCAGCATGACAAGCAACGATTCCAGAGGTTGGGTTTGTTCTCAGCATTTGATCAATCTTATGTAGTGTTCTGAGACTTGATCGACGGCGCAAGGTCTCTCACTGCTCCAGTGTAAATCCGTAGATAAACAAACAACCTCCTGTTTATCCCTGGATGTTTTATGAATATCTTGTGTAGTATCTCAAAGGTCACTGGTCGGCCTGAATAAATAGTTCCTGATATGTTTACTTCTGTAAACTCCTAACATGTGTACCTTATTAATTTAACCCAAATTAGGCACATGTTTAAACTTCCTCAAAATATTGTTAAGCAACGTTCTATGTCACAGATCGCTGAAACTCTAAGCTTTATAACCAGCACCCAAAACATTGAAAAAAATGATGAAGAAAATAAACTGCCGTTCCTTTGATGCATAAGAGCAGTAATTATAGTAGTAAACAGCAGTAATAAATATTCACCGTGAATGAACATTTAATGTTAAAACAGAGCCTGCAGCATGTACGAACCAATCATCTTCAGTTATTGCATATTCATTACCATTCATTATTCAACATTCATTAACATCAACGGGTTTATATCCATACACTCCGCACCAACTATCACTGATTAGAATACAAGGTTAAACTTTGTATTTACCCATTAAAATCTATATAAAGCCCTTAGATTACAATGTTCCTTTCAACAGGATCAGTTCAACCATGTTCTATTCTCATCAACAGATCAGCACATTCACAGTAAATGCTTCTGTACTGTTAAAGTCATTGATCTGAATGACTGCAATGTGAAATGTTTAAACCAGCTTCAAGTGTGCTGTGTTTGAGAGAACATGGAGGACACAGAAGAAAAACACAGAATTAAAATGGAGGAGTTGGCACCATCAAGTGGTTTGTAATGAGTATCACAGCAGTGCTACTGCCTCCACCACTGCATGCATTCAATCCTCTAACCAGTCATAGAACGTTATGCAGTGACCAAGCTGCCGAAAAAATATGACTGATCGACAATGTGACGTTTAAAAATGGTCTAGAAACAAGGCACTGCCTATATCTGTTTACTGCTCCAAATATGCAGATCTGAATTTGGGTTTGAACCCACAATGGACATGGTCTGATAACATACTGTATAAACTTGATAACCATGTCCTTGGAAACACTACAAAACCCCCAGAGGTAGAAATACCAGCACTGCCAGTATATCATAAATAACCAGGACAAATCCATTTCATAACATGGTCTTTGTTTTTCCATGTTCTGCAGGATCCCAGTCCGAAGGCACATCTTTCGTCTCAACTTCATGTCCCGTGAATCAAAAAACACTATCCGCCTCCTGTTCGCATCTTTATTCCGATTCGGCTGCATTCCTAATCGCGAGCCTATCACAGAAACACTGAGGATGAGGCTGGAACACATCCTGAACGAGGCACCAATCCATTGGAAGACATTATTATAGCCAATCCAACACCAGGCTTTTGGAATGTCTGAGGAAACTAGAAAACCCAGAGGAAACCCACACGGACACAGGCAGAACTGAAGAAACACCACACAGACAGTAAACCGAGTTCAGGATTGAGCCGGGGACCCTGCAGCTGTGAGTTAGCAATCCTAACCACTGCTCCACCAACGCAGCTGACAGTGCAAGGTTACCAAAATCACAAAAGACCAGCTGATTACTGTCAAAGTTTGAATTTCCCCAAACTACTTCAGAAAAAAAAAAAGTTTAAACATGTTGAATGTATATCAGCCAGCCACACGGAGTATCGGACTTGATGAAGAGTAAGATCTATTGCTGAGATTAAAAAAAAAAAAAATCAAATCAATTATTACGATCTCAATTCAAGAACTTCAGAATGAAAGATTTAAAAAAAAAAAAAAAAAAACACTTGAAAATGAGACAGTGATCAGTATACTGGAATAAATCACAGCTCCAAATCCAATAAAGCTGCAGCAGTTGTAAATGTTTTTTTTTCACTGAATTATAAATAAAGGAGTGCACCTTCACTTCCTGACATCAAAATGAAGAGGAAGATACAGCAGAGAACCTTGTAGATCACCATGGTCAGATACAAGCTCTGGAGCTGTACAGAACGTGCTCTAAGGCTTTCCTATTAATTGTATGTCCTCTCCTGAAAGAACCACTGCTGGTAGACTGAACCGGTGCATGAACGGAGACCAGGACCAGGATTGCCGTTGTCCACATTCTGCAAGGCCTCGACACACTTCTGAGTCTGGATGTGGTATAAAGTCCCATCCTGTTAAAGCAGAGGACATAAAGAATACTGGCTGTATTTCCACTGCTTCACACCTTAAAATATTTTTTATTTAAAAAAAAAAGGGGGGGGGGACGCAGCAGATGGTGAACACAGAAGCAAACAACATAAAAGGAAAACTCCAGCATTTTAAAATCTCTCATCATATGTGATAAATCACAGACAATAATTTTGATTTCAACGAATTTAATGCAAAATTTACAAATGCCCTTGACACATGCTTTCAAAAATGCATGTTTTGCATTTACTGACTGCCTCAAAAGCTGCCCCGAGACATCCACTCCAATTTTCAAGTCAACGGCTCTTCCATTCGTCTTCCCTCGCTACAGGCAAACACTGAAATATTTATCTGTGGTCACCACACAAATGCTGCAGATGTGCTACACAAAGTAAGTAGGAAAGCGCCACACATGGCACCTTTAAATGAATGAATGAATGGAACCACTACACATATAAAAACATTTTTTCACAGTAATTTTGATATTTCTTCTACTATATACACACCATAAGGCCAAACATTTGTGGACACCTGACCATCACACCTATACATTGGCCTTCCCCACGCTCTTGCCACAAACGTGGAAGCACACAGTTGCACAGGATGTCTGCTGTAGCATTACAATTCCCCTTTACTGGAACTAAGGCGTGGGGCGGCACGGTGGTGTAGTGGTTAGCAATGTCGCCTCAAAGCAAGAAGGTTCTGAGTTCGAGCCCATTGGCCGACGGAGACTTTTCTGTGCGGAGTTTGCATGTTCTCCCCGTGTCCGCGTGGGTTTCCTCCGGGTACTCCGGTTTCCCCCACAGTCCAAAGACATGCGGGTTAGGTTAACTGGTGACTCTAAATTGGCCGTAGGTGTGAATGTGAGTGTGAATGGTTGTTTGTCTCTACGTGTCAGCCCTGCGATGATCTGGCGACTTGTTCAGGGTGTACCCCGCCTCTCACCCATAGTCAGCTGAGATAGGCTCCAGCTTGCCCGTGACCCTGCACAGGATAAGCGGTTATGGATAATGGATGGATGGAACTAACCCAAACCTGTTTGAGCTCGACAATGCCCCCGTGCACAAAGTGAGCCCATGAAGATATGGTTGGCCAAGGTTGGAGTGGAAGAATTCTAAAGTCATTTGGGATGAACTGGAATGCTGACTACACCCCAGGCCTCCTCACCAAACATCAATACCTGACCTCACTGATGCTCTTTTGGATGAATGCGCAGATCCTCACAGCTATGCTCTAAAATGGAGTGGAATGCCTTCCCGGAAGAGTGGAGCTTATTAGCAAAGGGGGCTAAATCTGGAACAAAATGTTCAGAAAGTACACATGGGTGTGCTGGTCACGTGTCCACAAATCTTTAGCCATATAGTGTATATAGTAGATATATATTAGGGTGCATCAGTTACCCTCAATGTCATAAAATCTGATGCATTTTTGTTTGGGTGTTCCTTTTCACCAATAAAGACATCCTGTAAAATGTTTTGACCATATTCAAAAGTCTAATGGTGGCACCATGAGGTTCATTTTTTGCCCAAAAACGCTTATTTTATGTTTTCGCGTAAGGTTTGAATCACAATGTTGGACTCCATTTATTGATTTCTTGTGACCCAGAGATCATGTTAAGAACATTTGCAAGGGATTGAGAAGCATTAATGTGATTCATAATACATTTGTATTGTTTAAAAGTAGCTGAACAATGATTCAATGAACAGCTAAAACTCAAACTGTGCTTGATAATATATTTAGAATATGTACTAAAAACGTGTATCTAAGATATTTGGCATACTCTATAAGGTGCCATAATGTTTCATGAAAAGTGATCGAAATTTTGTCATAAAAGTCATAAAATAGCAGCTTTTTCCATAACTTTGAGCTCCTGGTGCCACCATTAAACTTTTGAATTTTGTCAAAATATTTCACCCAGTGTGTTTTCTTACCAAAAGGAACATAAAAACAAAAATGCATCATGATCGGAGGAACTTTTCATTTTTAGGGGGCAACTGATGCACCCTAATATATATATATATATACACACACACTACAGTCTTTTGTGGACTGAAATACACTCACTGGCCACTTTAATTGGAACACCTGTATACTTATTCATACAGATACAGGTCAGCAGCACGAGCTAATATTTACATCAAACTGGGAAAAAAAAAAATAAAAGTGACTTAATCTCTGTGACTTTGACTGTGGCATGGTTGTTGGTACCAGATGGGCTGGTTTGAGTATTTGAGAAACTGCTGATCTCCTGGGGTTTCCACAAGCAAGTCTCTAGAGTTTACACAGAATGGTGCAGAGAGAGAAAAAAAAAAAAAACACATCCACTGAGTGGCGGTTCTGTGGGCAGAAATGCCTTGATGAGAGGTTCTCACGGTCAGGAAGGCTATGGCAACTCTAACAACCACTCTTTACAACCAGGGCAAGCAGAAAAGTATCTCAGAACACATAACACATTACCAAATGGGCTACAACAGCTGAAGACAACAATTTAATTTATATTTAACGTTTAATCAATACAATACAAAAAGAATAAATATGACCACAAGCACCATGTTGATATTTATACCAGGGGCGCAGATAGGATTTTTGAACTGGGGGGGACTGAGCTGTCAGCAAATGAGTCCATTTTGTGTGTGTATATATATATATATATATATATATACACACACACACACACACACTACCATTCAAAAGTTTGGGGTCACTTTGAAATGTCCTTATTTTTGGAAGAAAAGCACTGTTCTTTTCAATGAAGATCACTTTAAACTAATCAGAAATGCACTCTATACATTGCTAATGTGGTAAATGACTATTCTAGCTGCAAATGTCTGGTTTTTGGTGCAATAGGTGTATAGAGGCCCATTTCCAGCAACTCTCACTCCAGTGTTCTAATGGTACAATGTGTTTGCTCATTGCCTCAGAAGGCTAATGGATGATTAGAAAACCCTTGTACAATCATGTTAGCACAGCTGAAAACAGTTGAGCTCTTTAGAGAAGCTATAAAACTGACCTTCCTTTCAGCAGATTGAGTTTGTGGAGCATCACATTTGTGGGGTCGATTAAATGCTCAAAATGACCAGAAAAATGTCTTGACTATATTTTCTATTCATTTTACAACTTATGGTGGGAAATAAAAGTGTGACTTTTCATGGAAAACACAAAATTGTCTGGGTGACCCCAAACTTTTGAACGGTAGTGTGTATACATGTTATTTCACCTCCCTCACTGCCATCACCAGGAACTACCTGCAGGCCAGGACAATGATAACATTTTAACATAGCCTATGGAAATCCAAAGTTTACACATTATCATCACGCACAGAAATTGCAAAACTGCAAAACTAGTTTTAAAACCGCTAAGTTCCAACTGTTAACCATAGCGAGAGGCTGGGCTACGTGTGTGTAAAGTGTAAACCAGTGCATCCTGACTTTCTAACTATGCCTGTGTGTTGCGTGAGCGGCAGTCAGTCAACAACTCTTCGCAAAGTTTCCTTATGAAACACTATGCTCGCTGAAATTATGGCAGGGAACGCCAGATTAAACATTAAAACTGCCTTCTGAGCACTGTATCTACAGGCTACCACCGAAAGATGGAGGCTACCAGAAAGGCATCTCTACTCCGTACGATTTTACTTTCACTACGACATTACTTTGAACAGACTATCAAAAAATTGCAAGGTGATATGGTAAAGTAAGGCACAGTTTACTTACAGTCTTTTTTTTTTTTAAACGATGCAATCGTTTTCTGCCTTTTGGCACCCTTCATCATGCCATGTTGGGGTCCTGAACTAGGAGGCGCTGTCCCCAATATGCCTGTCAAACTTGTGGGTAACCATAGCAACCAAGCTCGAGCTCGCAACCTGTGCAGTCTGCGCAGTTGCAACTGTATATACTGCTGTGCACCTCAATAAACCGAATGGCAATTAGTCTTTTGATTTTTCCGTGAGGTTTGCCTTATGCAAAGAAAGACAGCATAGACGGTTTTTCCTCCCTATAAGTGGGGGGGACCGAACGAGGTGAATTTAAATCTGGGTGGGACGAATCCCCCCCGTCCCCCCCTCTATCTGCGCCCGTGATTTATACCCACATTTATTTATTAACAGCTTGCGAGAGTTTTTGCCATCTTGTTTGTTAAACCGGCTCAACTACATGATTTCTGTAGCCTAGTAAACTAGACCCAACCGCCTAGCGGCCAAAAATATTGTTAGTTTTTTCTTTTTTATCAGACATCTAGTTTTTAGGTTTGTTTACCTGACATGTTTCAACGTACGACTGTCGTCTTCCTCAGAGTGTCACCGGATGCTATTGGTGACGCATCTTTTATCAGCTGATGCTTCCGAAGGCGTGGCCTTCCTGTCTGGTTTGACAGGTCGGTCACGCCTTCTACTGTCTGTTCGTCCCCTGCAAGATGGCACTCCAGGTATGGGAGAGCATGTATGCTCCCTCATCTCGGTTGATGACAGTAGAAGGTGTGACCGACCTGTCAAACCAGACAGGTTTTACATTGGGGAGACAGGAAGGAGTTTCAACACAAGAAAAAATGAACATAAGAAAGAGTGCGAAAAGGAGACAGCTACAAGACAAACCCGAACAATAAAAGAAAAGGCACAACAGGAAAATTATAAGTCAGCCATAACAGATCACTGCAAAAGGGAAAATCATATTATGGACTGGGGGAATGCCAGAGTCATCCGCACAGAAGATAACAAACATCAGCGCTGGATCAGGGAGGCCATGGAGATCCGTAAGCGAAGCCCGAGGACCATCAACCGAGATGAGGGAGCATACATGCTCTCCCACACCTGGAGTGCCATCTTGCAGGGGACGAACAGACAGTAGAAGGCGTGACCGACCTGTCAAACCAGACAGGAAGGCCACGCCTTCGGAAACATCAGCTGATAAAAGATGCGTCACCAATAACATCCGGTGACACTCTGAGGAAGACGACAGTCGTACGTCGAAACATGTCAGGTAAACAAACCTAAAAACTAGATGTCTGATAAAAAAGAAAAAACTAACTATATTTAATATAAGACATTATGAACGTAATCGAAAGGCCAAAAATATTTTTTGCCTAGCGAATGGGTCTAGCCTCGCACCATATAAACAAAAACACCCCGGGCATCAAATCGTGCCCGCCAATCACAACGCAAGGTTTTTGTTTGGATTCTTTGGGCGGGCTTTTGCAGGAGTGACGACAAAGCTGCGCGACGCTGGAGAAAGCGCAACAGGAAAGATGGCTACGGCTAGTGAACAGCGCGCGTTTGACTCCGCTTTGGAATCAGTTTTAGAAGAATTAGACTTTTCGTTGAAACATGAGCAGGAAGAGGCTCTCCGCTCATTCCTTTTCAAGAAGGACGTTTTCGCTGTTTTGCCGACCGGCTATGGCAAAAGTCTGATCTACCAGCTGGCTCCGCTCGTAGCCAAAAGGATGGGGCTAGTTTGTGCAGTACGAAGAATTAATAAACAGCTTTGAAACATTACTTTTTGATTGTTTCTTATTTTCCCGTTATTTTAAATTTAATGGAAATTATTTCACCAAACGCCACTAAATAAAAATAAAAACTCTCAAAAACAGTTTAAGCAAACCCTTGAAAAACACTTGAAAAAAAATGTGTATGTGGTACAGACTCCAAACTTGTGGTCATTATCTCCAAACGTCTTAATATCTAGAACCTGTTTATTAATTAATACGCATTTTGAAAAATTATTTAATTTCAAGGTCTCCCCCACTGCTTTCTGTCGCTCTGACTACGTCACAGTCACTGTTGCGCTGATTGGTCAGAGCGTTGGCCTATACGCACAGAGACAGTTTGAAAGACAGCGGTTTGTTCCTCCTACCTGCTTCGGAAATGCCTACGGATCGAGGCCAGACTAAATATTCACATTTAGTCTGGCTTGCCAGGCTATGATTTCTGCATTGTTCTGGGGGAATGTTTGTGTTTATATTTTTATTAATTATTCTAAAAGTTACACACTAGCATAAATAGAGGCTGTTTGTTGCGTTTTGAATGAGAAGCCCTGCAGGGTTTGCCGACGGCACCTCGTTCCATCAGTTACGGAATAACAGGGCTGAATGTCAGTGTTTTTGCCCTTTCTCTCTGAGAGCGCTCCAAGGCCTCAGGCCTGCTCAAACACGGGCACTGGCAAAATCCAGAGTTTCACAGCTCCCTTAAAAAGCCCACACTGTTCTCCTTCAGCACTGCAATGGCTGCCTTATCAGATCGCTCACTTGATCTGACTCCTCACAACGTTGAGAAAGAGTATACCCTGTTTAGTTTATAAACTACATCAGATTAAGTAATATGTTCCCACGATCAGCATCCCACTACATCCTACCAGCTGTAAAGCTATTTTTCAGCATATGGTCAGCAAAACCGATCTTAGCATTCTCACAGTAATGAGTGTGCTAACTATATTCCCAAGTGCCTTTTCTAAATATTCACTGCAGTTTCAGAAATGCCAAGCTCCTCATTACTGTGACCATATATAAATAATCAAATGCCTGCTGAAGCTAATTCAAGTTCCACACGCCTCCTGCTGTTTGTCAACTTTCCGTGGGTTTTTTTTTCCCCCCATGCCACAGCACTGATGGTGAGTGACTCACGTCTCACCTCTCTGAAAAGAAACTTGTGGTCTTCAGGGACCGGTTGGTGGGGTCTTGGGCACAGATTAATGCTGAGGAAGGTAGAGATGGGATCGGCCACGGCACAGCCTGCAGGCTCCCTTGTGTTGTAACGGATCTCGTTGTCTGAAGAGTACTCGAAAAACTAGCACACAGAGAGAACAGATACATGAGAAGGAAACACTAGGATTAACAGAGTTCCACTGACACCAAAGCATCTATGGTATGAACCACCAGAAACACAAGACTGAACGTGGCCCAGAGACAACTTTCTCTCTTCTCTTGTCAATTTGACAAGCACAATTTGTAAAAATGTTACAGTGACATAGAAGAAAATTATACAGAACTGGACATTTACAGTGGAAGGCAATTCTGCTCAAATTGTGGATTTTTTTTTTTTTTTTTTAAAGCCACCTACCTGGTTTTGGCCCAGGCCATGGCATGGATACAGAATGATCTTGTTGCCTGCCACGTTATGGTCACTAGGTGGATTGTAGTCAAAGCAATAGTTTGACATTCCTCGATTCTTCAGCTGGATGTAAGATGAGAATGAAAAGAAGAGATAAGAGACCAGTAAGAGCAGCCATACTTCTAAATCAAAAGACACAGCCCTAGTCGTGTTACCATTCCAAACATGCCAGGTCGATCTTCGGGGACATGGATGTCTGGATAGACATTTTCCAGGAACCATTTGAAGTCCTTACAGCCAAGACGCATCCTTAGCTTCTTCCTGTCCGTCACATCACCATAGGCCTCCTAGAAACAAGAACTAGGAATGTCACAACAATGCTTACATCTGTGACAAAATTGCAGAACTCCGTGCAGGTCACTGATGTAGTATGAACTTCATGCATGTTATCATGAAGTCTTATTTAAAATTATAGTTTGTGCCATGATTGTGTCAAGGGTGAAAAAAAAAATACATTCTTTATAGTAATAATTTTCCTGAGACGCCAAGAGTCGCTCTGACAATCATGTAAGAGTAATTTACAGTCAGCAGTGTGTCAGCTCAGAATTACAGGGAAATATGCAAAGCATTCATTATAAACCAGCTCAGATACTTTAAGGCATGAAATAAGTCTGACTGTTTGGTGACGGACAAGAGTTT